>NC_073624.1:119999052-120602070 GCF_029407905.1 Bubalus kerabau
AAGTGAGTTTATATCATGTTTAACAGTGATCTTTCTTTATAATTTTAGTTCCCTGGTGTTGCCTCTTAACAATGTACAGAACGGCACTGCCAGGTTCAAATCATTAAAGCGATATTGTTTTGTTTGAAAAAAAAGAAAAGAAAAAAACAGTAGTAGTATGTACTAATTATTTTTTAACAGCTACTGAGTCAATGTTATACCTTTATTCTTTTATTTCTAAAAACTCAAAGAAAAATTATAAAAAAATGTAACTAGGGAGATGAACACAAGTAAAAATCAACTAAGAAAGGTCAAAGTCATGTGAAACAATTCTATCTAAAAGAATCCTTCTCTGAATAATTTACTTAAAAATAAGTCTAGAGCACTTAGGTAAGAAGGAGGATTTGAGCTGTGGAAGCTTAAATTATAAAAACAAGGTAGAAGAAGTAGATCCAAATTTATTGATATGTACAAACATTGTACAAATGGTTACAAATTACTATGTGTACTTAAACTATAAGAAACCTAGGAACTTAAAGATGTGAGCATTTCAGAAAGATTCAGCGATTCTTGCAGTAATAGAGGCTGAGCATGAGGTGAACTAAGATCCTCAGAACGCAGTGCGCTGAAGGCAACTGAAGACAGGCTCCAGGGCTCTGGGTTAAAGTGGTGAATTAACAAACACATCTGATTCCACGCTCTCCCAAAACCTGACTAGAACCACACTGAATGTATGGGTGTTTTCTCTGTGATACCAAAATTTTGAAATCTAGCAGTGGTTTTCCTGACTTCTACTCCTCTAACTCTCCCAACAGGGTCAAAGTCTCACTATACAGATGATTAACTGAAGATTCAGGAAAGCTAGTTAAATTCTCCCATTCAATTGAAACAGTTGTCCTAAATTAAAGTATCAAACCCAAATTGTCTAACTAGTAAAATGCATTAATAAGATGGAAAAAAATCTAATTTTTAATTCTACTCTTGCATTTTATAACTATGAAGTCAGAGGTCAGAAAGAACTTAGTGACTAGCAGAAAGCCCATCATTAATTAGGAACAAGAATAATGGTTGTCAGGAAGAAAACATGGGGGGAAGGAATAGTTAGGAAGCTTGGGATGGCCATGTACATACTACTATATTTAAAATGGATAACCGACAAGGACTTACTGTATAGCACATGGAACTCTGCTCAATGTTATTTGGAAGCCTGGATGGGAGGGGGGTTTAGGGGAGAAAGGATACATGTATATGCGCGGCTGAGTCCCTTCGCTGTCCACCTGAGACTATCACAACACTGTTAATCAGTTATACCCCAACACAAAATAAAAGGTTTAAAAAAAGAATAAGAAATGTTTCTCCCTACTTATTCCATTGCCTCTTGTGTCCCAAAATATTCCAGCAAACGTTTTGGGTAATCTACTATGGAAGAACAGTAGCTATACAGAACTTGCAAAAATATAAATATTTCTGTGTTTGAAACAATGTATTATTTACAAGTGGCATACATAATCCACAAAGGTTCACACTTCATTTGCTCTATTTGACTTTCAATTTAACCGTCGAAACAAAATGGAAACTGACTTATTAATGGTGCTCAGTCGCTTCAGTCATGTCTGACTCTAATGGACTGTAGCCTGCCAGACTCCCCTGTCCATAGGATTTCCCAGGCAAGAATACTGGAGTGGGTTGCCATTTCCTTGTCCAGGGGATCTTCCTAACCCAGGGATGGAACCTGGGTTTCCTGCATTGCAGGCAGTCTCCTACATTGCAGGTGGTCTCCTGCATTGTAGACGGATTTTTTATCCAATGAGCCACCTGAGAAGCCCTACGCTATCTATTACAGTCTAAATAGACAGAATGTGTGTTCTGTCTATTACCTACTAAAAGAAGTTTTGAGGCAACTTATTTTAAAAATTATGCAAAACTTAACATTTAAGCATCACACAACATTCAAGAAATAAGGGAATTAGACCAAAAAATCAAGAAGATCAGACCAAGGAAAGTTGTCATTATTCAGTATGAAACCGTTTACCAGACATTCAGATAGCTGATTGAATGGATTATATGGATACTAGAAACAAAACTTCTTTCAAAAAGTCTCTGGAGTCCCTTTCTACTGAGGGATGTATGTATAAGTTGAAACTTGAAATATGTTGTCCAATACAAAATATTATAAAAGTTAAGAAATATGTAGCTGAATCAATACTCAGGTACTTGCTAAGTTAAATATAAACATGTGAACTCATCTACCTTTATATTATTTTATTATATTTATTATATAAATATTACATTGTACTTTATATCTACTATATAATGTTATGCGTTTTTATTATATTTTAAATTTATATTGTGTAAATATATTGTTTTATTTATTTGTGAATGTAAAAAAACATTTTCCTTGTTCCCAAAAGAGCTTAAGATGAATCACAAGGACTAAAAGATTCAAGAGAAACCAAGTTTTAAAAGAAACCACCATTATAATATTGTTCAGGTATGGAATATCAGGGCTAAGGTCCAAATACTAAAAAAAAAAAAAAGGAAATATGGAGGGAGGGAATAAGAAAGGAAGAGAAGGATGGTGGGATGGGGGTAGAATATACGAAAAAAATACTATTTGCAATTTAGGATGCCTACACTTGTAAATCTAACCCTGGGTCTGTGTGCAAATATAAACTTCCACTTGTCAACATAGAAATAGCCATTGTTAATATAAAAACAATTAATAGATTTTCCAGCAGAGATAAGCACTGACAATCTAGATTAGCTCTTTCAGCAACATGTAAACCAAGATTCCCCAGAGGCTTGTGGATGGGAAATATATTAATATCAACTCTGTGACCACTCAGCACCGTGACATGAAGTGTCTGTTCAGGAGGTCATTTTCAAACCGTATCCCATGCATCTTCATGCACAACAGATGATAATTTATCACCTAGACACAGGAATCTACTGTAAACTAATCCAAACTGCTGATGATACACTAAATCAGTTTGAGTGATGAGTATAAATAAAGCGGCAAGGAAAGTACTGAAGGATAAAGATCTATCTGATCAATGAGATGTCACAGGCAAATGAAATGCAATGTTGACAAACACAGAGTCCCTCAGTTGAAAATTAACCAAATCAAGTACCATAGCATAAAGGCACACATTAATACCGGCTTCACATGAAAGTTTAATATCATGGGAGTTAGAGGGTAGAGTCTAACTGTTACAGATAAAACTGGACAGAATAGGTCAGTAGAAAAGGCTGTATTCAAAATTGATCTATTTTGCATACCACAGAAAGTATGATAAGAAAAGAAAAACATTGCAAAAAAAAAAAAATCCTTTCCAGATAACGTAAGTATCGTTATTCAATCTTCCAAGCAAATCTAAACACACAAATGAGAAAAAAATAAAATTAAATAAAAATTGTATACAGAAAGTGATTTCACATCAGCTTGCTACCCAGGAAATTAAATTCAATTTGTGGAAATCTTATGAAACCTCAGCTATTTTCCAGAACTGTACTGTCATGCTACAACTTCAGTGGGAAAAACAAAGGAGTGGGGATAAGGAAGGACGTTTCTCCAGATAGTTGATATTCATGGAGGTCACTCACAGATTTAAAAAAAAAAAAAAAAAAAAGATTTTCCTAACTGTGTGATCAGAATAGAGACTTTAGTACTTGGCAAACAGATTCAGTGGAATTCAGCGATTCCAAAGGTTGTCCTAATGGAAAGAGCTGATTAAAGTAACTCCAACCCCAGATGGAACAATTTGGTAAAAATATTTTCTAAGGAAAGTTATTCTTCAAGGAATTTATATATATATTTTTCTCTTGTGTTAAGTATTTATAGCTTTGTCATAACATACTTAACTCTTGTTTTGTATTTTATCATTTAGTTTATTTTAGGTAAAGATAGAATTAGACTACTAAAACATGACCTGATCCCATATGTAGTTTATTTAAATTTCAAAATGAAAAGCTTACTGAGAAAGATAAGATTGATTGCTCTCTCTGTCTTAGCATAATTGTATTTCAGGTGAACATCAATTTACTTTAAAGGACACTTCTAAGTAGCAGAATGCATCATAAATAATTCATCAATCACAGCTGCTAGGAACATGATTTATTCCAACAGATTCAATGGAATAAAAATTCTATTTTTCTATATTTGTGTTTGCTTTCAAGAATTTAAGAATCTTCCTTTTCTAAGAATCTACTCCTAGATTACATGTTTCATACTGTAAATGTATTATAATAAAACTGTTTCTTTTTTTCTTCTTTATTTAAAGAACTGTATTTCCTAATTAAACAAAAACACTTTAATATATTTGGAACAAATAACAATCTCTGTATATCAACACTAAAACAGCAAACAACATAAAAGGCACATATCTGAAAAAGTGAAGTTATTCTCAAACAATGCATAATTCCAAGAAGCTAACATAATTTGCTTTCATTTTATATAAACTTTTAAATGGAATAAAAGGGAAATAGACTTTTGTGAAATCATATATAGACTATTTAGGATCTGCTATATTTGAAAATTACTTCAATTTTAAAATGCATATTAAAGAGATTCTAAATGATATAACCTTTTGCGTTTTGTGGGTTAATACAGAATCTTATCTACCATTTTCATTTGTCATATGGTAAGGCACTGCTTACCTTACTTACCTTATGGTTTCCCATAAAATTCAGCAATTTTGTATTAGCAATTTCCCAAGCTGTGAAATATCTTTAAACAAACACAAGAATAAGGAAAAATGTAAACGAAAATAGAAAACATTTTACTTACTTGCAAACCCCTTTGAAATACTGAATGGCCCATAAAATTAGCCAGCATTCTAATTAAAGCAGCACCCTGTAAGAAAGAGTATTTTTAAAAAAGAAAAGAAAAAAGTTTCAACCAAGTAACATGATTCTAAAATTATTCTATATCAGTCAAAAATAGTCTTCATTCATGCTCTTTTATTCCTAAAAATAGTTAAGAAATAAGAGAATTATGAATGCAATACTTCAATTATAGGTTACAATTGCTTTTTTTTTTTTAATTTTATTTTATTTTTAAACTTTTTTTGTTTGGTCAATCTAAAAGTTTTACGGATCTAAAACTGATGATTTTTAAGTAGATGTCTCTTGGATAAAATATCTCAGAGCAATAATAAGTTGTAATTCAGGAATACTAGAAATTTTACTGAGCACCATGTATGACAAAGTTAATAAAACAAGGTTCTTGTACTCACAGGTTCATAATCTAGTAAAGGAGATACACCCATCTTATAAATAATCATATTGAAATATAGCTTTGAAGTAACATAGCTACATACTTTATCTCTGGCTCATTCAAGAATCATTTAGTTCTAGAAGTGGAGAGTAGGAAGTTCCAGGGAATCAGATTTCTTGGATTCAAATCCTGGTTCTGGCATTACCCTCCATGTTTACTCAGCAAAAGTATTTAACCCCTCAGTTCCTCACTTTTCTCACTTGAAAAGTACAGGCAATAATAGTCCAAATTTATATGGTTTTCCTGAAATTTAAATACATTACTGAATGTAAGGCAATTCAAATGGGGTTTAAAAATTAGTAACCATGATAGAAGTGTTAGCTGTCAATATTATATCAAGGTAATTATATTTATTTCCTGTGTTTTTTTCCCTTTTAGAGTCTTCTATAAATCTATATACAAGTAGAACATATATAAGGCTGATAAATATTTAGAGCAATAGAACAAAATACTCATGTAAGAGTCTATCTCATTTTGAAAATGGTTATTACATTGTAGAACAATATCAGTGTGTAAAGGCTGACATGTAATCAATATGAAAAAATTCCAAGAATTGATGGTTAAGCCCAGATTATCACAAATCTGTATGCAAAATATAAATAAGACTTCAAGAAGATATTTCAATCTGTAGCAAACTGTTTTAACTATAAAGCAGTGAATTGAAAGGAGCAAAAGTTTAAAAATAAATGATAGGAAACAACACAATTCTGTAAAGCAATTATTCTTCAATTAAAAATAAATAAACTTTAAAAAATATTTTTAAAAAATTTTAAAAATAAATGATAGCCTGGTTTTAAGGGAAATAAATCCCTTTATAACTACATTTCTAACTTCATACTCACTTTAAATTCATACCCGTCAATAGCTAATTTCTTACCAGGTTTCTCTTTTTTATAAGAGAATCATAAGAACCCTGTATAGACACATCCAGCCTGGGGCTGGGTGGCAACAAGTACAGAGACACAAGAATGAATTTCAACTGTTACCAGAACTGCTCCCTGTAATTCCAGAATTTTAATGCAATAGAGTATTCATACTCTACGAATCAGCATTAGAGAAATGTCTCGAAAAAATTCAGTCATCATCACAGTTGCTCCCCAAATTGGTATTTTATTCACAACTCAACAAATGATGGGCTCCCTAGACAAGCCATAGAGTTGTATGCCTTTTCTGGAATATTTTCCTTCCACAGCTTCTACTTTCTGCTCTTTCTTCTGCTTCTTACTCTGTATCTTCTGCACAGTTGTATAAATCCATAAAGTATGAGCATCTATGATTCAATCTGGGGACCAGGTTAGAATTCCCTTTAGAACTTATCAATTCTGCTCCTTGAATTTCCTTGACAAGCTCCCCTCCTATACATTCCCAATCTAATCTACCCACCCCCAGGTGGAAATTGTCAATTCTGAAGAAAAACTAACCCTTGCCACCTGGGAAGTGAGACAGAATCTCAAACAGTCAACGGAAAACTTTCCTCAGTACAGAATAGCCATCTTCGGATGATTTAAGTGTTTCCCTTTAGGTAATGAAGACTTGGTCTCTTGTCAGGCTATAAAAACTATCAATTTGGCATGGGCTAATGACAAAAGAGTCCTTTCTAATCATAAAGAATGTTCCTGTTTTCTTGTCTGTGTTGAGCTGGAGCAGAGTACTAACAGGAAAGAAAACCTAGGAATATATTTAATATTTTAAAATTATATACTATGGGACTCCTTCTTATGATTATATTGTATAATTTAATTAACTTTTCAAAACTATGTTTGTCTTGCCAATTTGAATATTTTAAATTCTCCAGAGTAGCATGCATGCATTCCTCTATATTTAACTAGACTTTTCTTTCCAAAACTCAATTTTAAATATCACTATTTCATAGAACTTCATAGGCAGATGGGTTCTTCAACTGTCATCATGCAGCCAACATATACTGAGCACCTACTATATGGGTTATAACAAAGATTACACTTCTTAATGCAGGCACACCTCACTGTAAACCCTTGTTCAAAAAGAAAACAATAAATCCCCTTTCACTGTGTCTTTAAAATATTTTTTCACAAATGTAATTTGTAATAGTATAATTTATACTCACTTGTGATTCAAAATTCCAGCCCCAATCAAACAAATTGGATGTTACACAGCCTAAGTAGCTTTATGGGAAATAAATATACTATTTCTGCAAGATTTGTATAATTCTGAGATTTAATCAAGAAAATATCACTATATTTGCTATACTAAATTTCAGGGAGATGATAGGGTAGAAACTACTAAGTGATTTTTTTTTTTAAGGTTCTATAAAGAATATTCTGGACTTCCCTGGTGACAATGAAGAATCTGTCTGCAATGCAGGAGATGCAGGTTCTATCCATGGGTGGGGAAGATCCTCTGGAGAAGAGAATGGTACCCACTCCAGTACTCTTGCCTGGACAACTCCATGGACAGAAATGGGCTACAGTCCACGGGGTTGCAAAGAGTCAGACACAACTGAGCAACTAGCACTTCCACAAAGAAAATTCTACAAAAGTATGCTTATAAACCTATTACTCATTTAGTGATTTTTCTATTTGTGGTATCCTTCTCATATAAGTTCCGAGCTAAAATTTCCTTTATTTACATGCAAGCATTTGCACGCATGTCAGTCTCGATGACAGTAAACACCCCCAGAGGCAGGAGTGTGTATGACTTGGTGCCCCTGTTCCATTTGCCTGGCTGAGAGAGGTGCTTCCTCACCACAATAACTGGATGAGGGAGAAAGAGGAGTAGGTTGCACATATAGCAATTACTTTGCCTTCTGGAAGACTACTCAGGCAGGAGAGACAGTTTATTACTGCAGCTTACTTATCTTATTGGTGTGCTTCAGTGATAAGTAATCACTTTCAAAGAGCTTCCCTGGTAGCTCAGATGGTAAAGAAACTGCCTGCAATTCAGGAGACCCATGTTCAATCCCTGGGCCAGGAAGATCCCCTGGAGAAGGAAATGGCAACCCGCTCCAGTATTCTTGCCTGGAGAATCCCATGGACAGAGGAGCCTGGCAGGCTACAGTCCATGGGGTCGCAAAGAGTCGGACACAACTGAGCGACTAACACACACACACTCTCAATGATAAGCAATCACTTTTAAAGAGAGGAAGATCTTCTCAACTAATTTATTCCTTTAACATATGCTTATTGAGGAAAATTGTATGCTCAGAATCCTATAAGGTTTTGCTGGTGGCTCAGTACTCTTGCCTGCAAAATCCCAGGGACGGAGGAGCCTGGTAGGCTGCAGTCCATGGGGTCGCTAAGAGTCAGACACGACTGAGCGACTTCACTTTCACTTTTCACTTTCATGCATTGGAGAAGGAAATGGCAACCCACTCCAGTGTTCTTACCTGGAGAATCCCAGGGACAGTGGATCCTGGTGGGCTGCCGTCTATGGGGTTGCACAGAGTCGGACACGACTGAAGTGACTTAGCATGCTTAGCAAGTGGTAAAGAACCTGCCTGCAGTCTGCCATTTACCATTCTTGCGCCAACCCCACCTTCCACGACGCCAGCCTGCAGTACGCAGTCTCCACACAACAGTTTCCCAGCAGCACAGCGGACCATCTTCACCATCGCTCCTTCTCGAGTTCAGCCGGCGTACACCCATCCACCCAACACAGCCCACGGACATCGGTACAAGCCCACCACCAACAGCAGCTGTTAAGGCTGCCCTGGAGGAACCGAAAGGCCAAATTCCCTCCTCCCTTCTACTGCTTCTACCAACTGGAAGCACAGAAAACTACAATTTCATTGTTTTGTTTTGAAAAAAATATATATGTTGATTTCTTGTAACATCCAATAGGAATGCTAACAGTTCACTTGCAGTGGAAGATATTTGGACCAAGTGGAGCCATTTAGGAACTTGTGGGCTGTCCCATAATTCCATATGCTGTTTCCGAGTCCCGCAAGTACCCCAGCTCTGCTTGCTTAAACTTGAAGTTATTTATTTTTTAATGACCCTTGAAAGTCATGAACGCATCAGCTAGCAAAAGAAGTACCAAGAGTGATTCTTGCTACTATTACCACCAAAAAGAAAAAAATCAAGACTTGGAACACCCTTTTACTAAACTTGACAAAGGGTCAGTAAATTCTTATGGTCAAACTGACAGATTATTATTTATAAATCAAGTTTGATGAAGTAATCACTGTCTGCAGTGGTTCAACTTGTAAATTAAGGGAAAATCTTTGTAGATAATATAAAATAGAAACTTAAAAAAATTTAAAAATAAAAAAGTTTTAAAAACTGGAAAAAAGAAGAATCTGCCTGCAATGCAGGAGACCCGCTGATGCAATGCATCAATCCCTGGGCTGGGAAGATGCCCTGGTGAAGGAAATGGCAACCCACTCCAGTATTCTTGCCTGGAGAATCCCATGGACAGAGGAGCCTGGTGGGCTACACTCCCCGGGGTAGCAAACAGTCAGACACGACTGAGCAACCAACACTTTCACACTTTCAGAATCCTGTAAAGCATAAATAGTAATGAGTCTCTAAACTCAAGCAAAGATACAACGTAATATAATATGAAAGACAAAAGACATAAAATACCTTACTGTGTTTCAGAATAGGGGGAGGTTATTTTATCTGAAGAGATGAAGGGTAAGGAGGATCTGAAGAAGGGTCGCTTCCATTGGGCTTTGAAGGACAGACAGGACTCCATGAGCAAAGGTAAACAGCGTTCATGGTGTGGGAGGAGCAACCTTTGTGTGACATCATGCAGGTGCAAAAGTGAAAAGCACAAGAGGGGAAGGTAATTCTGAAAGAAAAAGGGCTTACGATTAAGCAACAGAAGATTCAATGGAATATAAAACTGGAGCAGTTGTTAGAAAAAATTGAATATCAGGACTAATATATTTGAACTTTGTTAGAGGATAGGGCAAATAGAAGGGAAAAAAGTGGAAGCAGTTATAGATTTTATTTTCTTGGGCTCTAAAATCACTGCAAATGGTGACTGCAGTCATGAAATTTAAAGATGCTTGCTCCTTGGAAGGAAAGCTATGGCAAACCTATAAAGAAGAAAACATATTAAAAAGCAGAGACGTCACTTTTGTGGCAAAGGTCCATTCAGTCAAAGCTATGGTTTTTCCAGTAGTCATGTACAGATGTGAGAGTTGGACCATAAAGAGGGCTGGGCAGTGAAGAATTGATGCTTTCAAATTGTGGTGCTGAGAAGACACTTGAGAGTCCCTTGAACTGGAAGGAGATCAAACCAGTCTATTATAAAGGAAATCATTCTTGAATATTCATTGGAACAAGTGACTTGAAGTTGAAGCTCCAATGCTTTGGCCACCTAATGCAAAGAGCCAACTCATTGGAAAAGGCGCTGATGCTGGGAAAAATGAAGGCAAAAGGAGAAGGGGGAGGCAAAGGATGAGATGGTTAGATAGCATCACTGACTCAGTGGGCATGGATTTGAGCAAACTCTGGAAGAGAGTGCACATAGGAGCCTGGTGGGCTACAGTCCATCAGATCACAGAGTGTTGGACATGACTTAGTGACTGAACAACAATACAAAAGAGGACTGGGAAGGGTTTTTGCCACAACTCATCTAAAATACTTCAAGGAGGAAGTAAAATAACCAGAAGCAAATGGTAACAATGAGGATAAAAATGAAAAAGACTAGTTTAAAGAATAGAACAAAATTCATTTTAAATTGTAAAGCCTTAAGTCATCTTTCAGATGATTATGATGATATTAGCAGATATGGGACATTTAAAATAAAGTATTAGTTAGATGACAATGGTCACATCCATTTGAAACAGGTGGTATTTTGAGGACCATGTAGGGACACAGAGAAACGGAAGGAAAATGTGATCATAGGAATGAAATTAAGTGAAAGACTATGATTGAGGATATAAACAAGGATTTGTATGGAATGAGATGAAGAACAGATATGTGCCAAAGTTTTAGTGAAAGAGTTCAGCTCAGCCGCTCAGTCATGTCCGACTCTTTGCGACCCCATGGACCGCAGCACACCAGGCCTCCCTGTCCATCACCAACTCCCGGAGTTCACTCAAACTCACGTCCATCGAGTCCGTGATGCCATCAAACCATCTCATCCTCTGTTGTCCACTTCTTCTCCTGCCCTCAATCTTTCCCAGCATCAGGGTCTTTTCCAACGAGTCAGTTCTTTGCATCAGTATTGATCTGAAGTATTGGAGTTTCAGATTCAGCATCAGTCCTTCCAATGAATACTCAGGACTGATCTCCTTTAGGATGGACTGGTTGGATCTCCTTGCAGTCCAAGGGACTCTCAAGAGTCTTCTCCAACACCACAGTTCAAAAGCATCAATTCTTTGGTGCTCAGCTTTCTTTATAGTCCAACTTTCACATCCCTACATGACCACTGGAAAAACCATAGCTTTGACTAGATGGACCTTTGTTGGCAGAGTAATGTCTCTGCTTTTTAATATGCTATCTAGGTTGGTCACAGCTGTTCTTCCAAGGAGCAAGTGTCTTTTAATTTCATGGCTGCAGTCACTATCTGCAGTGATTTTGGGCCCAGGAAAATAAAGTCTGTCACCGTTTCCACTGTTTCCCCATCTATTTGCCATGAAGTGATGGGACCAGATGGCATTATCTTAGTTTTCTGAGTGTTGAGTTTTAAGCCAACTTTTTCACTCCCCTCTTTCACTTTCCTCAAGAGGCTCCCTAGTCCCTTTTTGCTTTCTGCCATAAGGGTAATGTCAACTGCATATATGAGGTTATTGATATTTCTGTCAGTCTTGATTCCAGCCTGTGCTTCCTCCAGCCTGGCATTTCTCATGATGTACTCTGTATATAAGTTAAATAAGTCAGGTGACAATATACAGCTTTGACATACTCCTTTTCCTATTTGGAACCAGTCTGTTGTTCCATGTCCAGTTCTAACTGGTGCTTCTTGACCTGCATACAGATTTCTCAGGAGACAGATAAAGTGATTAATATTCCCATTACTTTAAGAATTTTCCACAGTTTGTTGTGATCCACACAGTCAAAAGCTTTGGCATAGTCAATAAAGCAGAAGTAGATGTTTTTCCGGAACTCTCTTGCTTTTTCGATGATCCAACAAATGTTGGCAATTTGAACTCTGGTTCCTCTGCCTTTTCCAAATCCAGCTTGAACATCTGGAAGTTCACAGTTCATGTACTGTTGAAGCCTGGCTTGGAGAATTTTTTTTTTTTAAACTTTACATAAAAGCATTACTTTGCTAGCATGTGAGATGAGTGCAATTGTGCAGTAGTTTGAATATTATTTGGCATAGCCTTTCATTGGGGATTGGAATGAAACCTGACCTTTTCCAGTCCTGTGGCCACTCCTGACTTTTCCAAATTTGCTGGCATATTGAGTGCAGTACTTTCACAGCATCTTCCCTTAGAATTTGAAATAGCTCATTTGGAATTGCATCACCTGCACTAGCTTTGTTCATAGTGATGCTTCCTAAGGCCCATTTGACTTCACATTCCAAGATGTCTGGCTTTAGGTGAGTGATCACACCATCGTGATTATCTTGGTCTTGAAGATCTTTTTTGTACAGTTCTTCTGTGTATTCTTGCCACCTCTTCTTAATGTCTTCTACTTCTGTTAGATCCACACCATTTCTGTCCTTTATTGAGCCCATCTTTGCATGGAATGTTCCTTTGGTATCTCTAATTTTCTTGAGGAAAACTCTTGTCTTCCCCATTCTATTGTTTTCCTCTATTTCTTTGCACTGATCACTGAGGAAGGCTTTCTTATCTCTCCTTGCTATTCTTTGGAACTTTGCATTCAGATGGGTATGTTTTTCCTTTTCTCCTTTGTCTCTCACTTCTCTTCTTTTCTCAGCTATTTGTAAGGCCTCATCAGACAACCATTTTGCCTTTTTGCATTTTTTTGGGAGGGATGCTCTTGATCACTGCCTCCTGTACAATGTCATGAACCTCTATCCATAGTTCTTCATGCAGTCTGTTTGTCAGGCCTAATCCCTTGTGTCTATTTCTCACTTCCATTGTATAATCATAAGGGACTTGATTTAGGTCAGACCTGAATGGTCTAGTGGTTTTCCCCACTTTCTTCAATTTCAATCTGAATTTGGCAATAAGGAGTTCATGATCTGAGCCACAGTCAGCTCCCAGTCTTGTTTCTGCTGACTGTATAGAGCTTCTCCATCTTCAGCTACAAAGAATATAATCAGTCTGATTTCAGTATTGACCATATGGTGATGTCCATGTGTAGAGTCTTGTTTTCTTGGAAGAGGGTGTTTGCTACGACCAATGTGTTCTCTTGGCAAAACTCTAAAACAGCATTTATAGATTCTGTATGACCTGCACTTGAGCGCCTAGAATAGGAAGTCAATAAATATCTGAGAAAATCAGTGAAAAAAAAAATTGAAATGAAAACCTAAGGATGAAACACTGTGATAAAAAATGTGTCATAGAAGACTTGTTTGATGAATAAGTGCTTCAGTTTTAAAGGGAAAAAAAATATAGCTACAAGAAGGCCAAAGTAGGTCACATTTACAGAGTGCTATTTAAATAGACTTTGTATAAAAGCCATATTGCAGAACAATGGATAAAGAGGAGGAGAAGAGAAAGCAATAAGCAAGTTCATATGATTTGTTTGTGCTTTTATTTTTAAAAATATGGCAAGAATTTTTATGCATAGAAAAAGACAACCTAGGACAGATAGATACTGGAGACAGTAGGTCAAGGGATGAATGTTGGAGCAACATTCTAGTATAGCTAAATAAGAAAAGTTAGATTAGTCTTAGAAAAGAATAAGGACAAGCTTCCACTGAGACAGGCCTATGACAGATAAGGGAAGTAAAAATAAATTTAAATTTTTGAAGTATGAGACACTGCAGTGGAGGAAACAGGCTGTAAGTTTCATCCAGGTGGAGACTTGGTCTGTCTGATTCACCACTATAGATTCATTGCAAAAAAACAGTTCCTGGTACATTGTAGTTCTTAATAATACTGAATGATACATGGCCTGTCACTTCTCAGTTATGTAGGAGATGTGGTCCCAAGAATAATGACTGGAAAGAGTAGAACTAGGTTTGAAGTAACTCCAGTGAGAAGATAAGGGGGAGTCAAAAAATGTGGAAATGCATAGAAAAGTCATAAGTCCTAGTTCAAATTGGTAATAATGTACCTGTCATTAATTAAGCAACTATTATATATAGTGAAAGAGCGGCTTAAGACTAAATACTCAAAAAAAAACCTAAGATCATGGCAGATGCCCATTACTGCATGGCAAATATAAGGGGGCAAGGTGGTGGAAATAGAGACAGATATCCTCTTGGGCTCCAAAAATCACTGCGGACAGTGACTGCAGCCATGAAATCAGAAGACGACCGCTTCTTGGCAGGAAAGAGATGACAAACCTAGACAGTGTGTTGAAAAGCAGAGACATTACTCTGCCGACAAAGGTCCCTATAGTCAAGGCTGTGGTCTTCCCAGTGCTCACGTACGGTTGTGAGAGCTGGACCATAAAGAGGGCCAAAGAATAGATGCTTTCTAACTGTGGTGCTGGAGAAGACTCCTGAAAGTCCCTTGGACAGCAAGGAAATCAAACCAATCTTAATGGAGATCAACCCTGAGTATTCACTGCAAGGACTGATGCTGAAGCTCCAGTATTTTGGCCATCTGATGCGAACAGATGACTCATTGGAAAAGTCCCTGATGCTGGGAAAGATTGAGGGCAGGAGAAGAGGACATCAGAGAATGAGACGGCTGGATGGCATCACTGATGCAATGAACATGAACTTGGGCCAAACTCCGGGAGAGGGTGAGGGACAGGGAGGCCTGGCGTGCTGCGGTCCATGGGGTCACAAAGAGTCAGACACGACTGAGCGACTGAACAACAACATATGCCATATGCATGATATTGTAAGGAAAATACCACTATCTTCATTTGTCAGGTCATAAAATTGAGATGTGATGGATGTGTGTAACTTGATCAAATTAATGCAGGTAGTAAGTAATCAAGCCAGAATCAGAAACCCAATCATACCTACCTCTAAAATCAGTAATCTTAATGAATTTGGATGACTTTCTTGTGATTCCAAATCAAAATAGTTATATGATACTCTTCAGAAACACTGGGTATAGT
Source organism: Bubalus kerabau (assembly GCF_029407905.1). Taxonomy (NCBI): domain Eukaryota; kingdom Metazoa; phylum Chordata; class Mammalia; order Artiodactyla; family Bovidae; genus Bubalus; species Bubalus kerabau. The sequence goes on from NC_073624.1 coordinate 120,014,392, forward strand.
AGGAACTTAGAAAAAGAACAGAAATTCTTAGAATCACTCAGAGTTTTGAATTAATAAGCATTCCCAGAAGAGGATGAAGGGAAACCTAATTGAAAAAACCTAGTTGAAGGAGCTGACCAATATGCCCAGGATGGAGATAGCATAAAAGATATAAACTGGCTAGCACAATAAAACATATCGATGAACTAGGAGACATAAAGTTAGTTTGGGGCAGGTTCAATAAGAACAAACGGCCAGAAAGTCGAAAACAGTGATATTTGTATCGAGTGCTGTGTGTGGATAAGGAAGCTATGAAAATGCACTGCCTCGATTTCCTTCTATTGCCCCTTTTCTTCTGCCCCTGTGAAGCCTGCACTTTCACAATTCATTCCAAGCCCTACAACGGAGCATGGCAGCGGAGCTAAGTTGGGAACGTTCCAGAGAGACAGGGGACTCCTCCAGTGGAAAACTCTGGCTCATAGACTCCCCATTGACCTGGATGAATGTTTCTTGCAATTGAGCTGCAGTTTGCAGCTCTTTCAAAGCAATGCTTCTCTGTTCCTTCTCTCCTTGCACAGGCTGAGGCCTGCCGTGTAGTCTCAAGGGGCTCTCGCTCTCTCCTCTGGCTCTCCTCCCAAGTAAATATCTCACACACCATAATTTTTCTTCTCAGAAAACGTATCCAAGAGGGCAACTTTAAATGCTGAAGTACAAACAAGTATAAATTGCTAGATGATAAGTCATTGGAATAAGTTGGTACTAAGTATACTCTAATAAAGTAACACAGACATCCAAATAAAATCTCTTCCTTCTTAGTCCTCTCAAGAAGTTCCTTACAATCCAATATTCCATATTACAGATGTGTGTGCTCAACTTCAGGATAAGAGCAAGTAAGGAATGCAGTATCATTATATTCACCCTACATATGGGAGAGACTGAGGCAAAGGAATAGGTAATTTGTTCAAAGTGACAAGTATAGTAGTTACTGGAAATTGTCTGCTTCCATTTTTCTTTTATTTCAGTTGTTGCGTTCTTTGATTCGCACAGAAACCTATAAGGTAAGATTTTCTTGTTACTTTCTAAATTACTGGAAGGATTAGTCTACTGACTCTAAATCAAGGTACTTTTATAGTGTAAATTTCTAAATGAAGTCCTTACACTGCATCTAGATATGTGGAGATTATGGGATATGACGTGATTTGTTACTGAAGAATCTTACTGTTACTGAAGAAAGTTTTCAGTCTGGAGTAAAAGCATATCTTAAATCCTCCACAGATTTTCCAAAAAGATGTTTTTTCCTTTATTTTTTGCAAGAGTATGATAGCTGTATGTAGGACCTGAGGAAAAGGAAAGATAAATACATAAAATATCTAATCCTGAATATCACTTACTCTCAAATTGATTACCCAAAAGAAAGGAAGAGAGAGAGAGAGAGGAGGAAGAGGAATAGGGGGTAGAAAACAAGAAGGGAAGGAAAGTTAGCTTGACACAGAGAGCAGAATTAGTGCCCCACCACCCCAGTCACTCACGCCTGGAGCCCGGAGCCCTCTCTGATTTATGGCTTTCTGCGGCCACGCTGCTGTCACGGCCAGCCGAGCTGCTGCCCAGCCTCCCAGTGGCAACCTGCAGACGCGCTCTCACTTTCACATGTCCATCCTAGGCACCACCGCAGACTAATTTTGATAATTACTTCTGAAGAAGCATAATGTCTGCTAAAGGTCCCAGCTCTTACTAGATGTGACACTTTAGGCGTGTTAGAGAGGCTGCTAAGTATTTACAATTAGAACAGAACAACAGCAACAACAAAGACTACTTCTACTGATGATGATGATGATACCTCTAGAATTTTCTGAGGACTCACTTAAATCATTCATGCGAAGAACTTGGATCAATTTGGGGCAAGTAATATGCGCCAACAGAAGTCTGTAGCTATCATCATCATCTTCATCATAGCATCATTTTTATGTTAGCACCCTGCCCACCAAACTCTCTGCTTTTAAAAAACAATTCCTATGATAATAAATCAAGGCCATACACAGTGAAACTGTGTGTAAATTACCTATAAATACTTTTTTATAAATAGATTACCTATAAATGCTTTTTCCCATATGGCCAAATAATCAGCCTCTGGTTAAGCTGATCTCATATCCCATGAACATACCTTGTACCTTCAGGCTTTAATTGTGCCATTTACTTCAACTGCAATGACATTTTTTTTCTGATCTTCTGTTCTAAGCCCTATGCTGCTGCTAAGTCACTTCAGTCGTGTCCGACTCTGTGCGACCCAATGGACGGCAGCCCACCAGGCTCCCCCATCCCTCGGATTCTCCAGGCAAGAACACTGGAGTGGGTTGCCATTTCCTTCTCCAATGCATGAAAGTGAAAACTGAAAGTGAAGTCGCTCAGTTGTATCTGACTCTTCGCGACCCCATGGACTGCAGCCTACCAGGCTCCTCTGTCTGTGGGATTTTCCAGGCAAGAGTACTGGAGTGGGGTGCCATTGCCTTCTCCATTCTAAGCCCTATAAATCATCCAAAAGCAGAGGCAAAGCCCACACTACAATATGAAACTTCCTGTAGATATGTTAGTCCTCAATGCTTTGCTCTCCTCTGCAGTTATAAATCTTTTAAGTCTAAACTACATAATGTATCAAATTATTTTACATCACTCACTAATTGTTCCATGTGACAGTTAGATGTAGGTCAGATCATTTAGACTTATCTGGCACACCTGTTAATTGTCAATGCCATAACTTTTTCATTGCCAGTGAAAGATGGTCCAAGCTAAGAAAAGTATCCACCAGCAACAACTTGTTAGTTTCAGATAAGCAATCCAAACCATAAGCTTTGGTCCAATACACAGGTATTCAATCTTCACTACTGTGCAAATCAGCTTATATCTTACAGTGAAGACTTCTGTTCACTAGTGCTCTTCAGCATCGATATTAAAACATGAAAGTACATATTTAGGGCTTTCTAGGGGGCACAATTGGTAAAGAATCCGCCTGCTCAATACAGGAGACACAAAAGATGCAGGTTTGATCCCTAGATCAGGAAGATCCTGTGGAGTAGGAAATGGCAACCCACTCCAGTATTTTTGCCTAGAAAATCTCATGGGCAGAGGATCCTATTTAAGTCATCAGGAACCCAAAACAAAAGGAACACAGATGTGGAACAAGAAAACAAGAAGCTGTCAACAGTGTCAAAAATAGTACTTAAATGAAAACATTCAACTAAAGAAATATGAAACATAACAATACTGAAAACTCAGTGAATGTTCATGAAAGGATAGCGTATCAAGAGCAGAAATTAACAAACTAGAAAACAAAGAAATTATTGAGAAGAAGAAAAACATTTGTTATGACTTAAATTCATTCAAAACAGTATGTCTTAATAAATTAGAAAGAGAAAGGAATTCATTAACATATTAAACACCTTCTTCCAAAAATATACTAAGCATTGAAACAGTAAGCTTTCTCCATAAAGATAGAAATAAAAATGCACTCTATTAATATTTATATTTAAAAGCACAATAAATAAATGAATCAATAACATAATTATGAAGCAAAAGATATAAATGAAGAAATAAATTATTATTATTTAGAGATAATGTGAAAGTCCTTATAGGAATTCAAGAGAATCTATAGAACTAATCTATAAAACAATAAAAAAGTGTACACAGTTGCCTGACACAACCAATACATAAATATCAAGAAAGTTGATATAAATCAGTAAACACTAACTTAAAGAATTAATTTAGAAAGAGTCCTAGTGTCAAGAGCAAATATACAAATAAATATGAGAAAACCAAAAATTACAGGAAAGAATTAAAAGTTGTTCAGATTTTCATGGAAAAAATTACAGAAATTATCCAAAGACACAAGAACCTAAAAATGAAGAATTACATATTTTCCTTACAAAGCTAAAGAGAATTGTCACTGAAAAATGTCAACTATTCCAAAATTAAACTATTAAATCTTCAAAATTTTTTTCTAGGGACTGTCTTCATCTGAAAATTCATATGGATTGGAAAACAGTTGGCAATATTATTTTGAAAGAGAACAAGACAGGGAGAATCACCATACCTGATATCAAATCTAAAAGTCTGTATGTAGTTGGACCTTAGACAGAAGTGTTGAAGCAGGAATGTACATGCAAACCAGGGTCAGAATAAAGGACTGCAAATGCACCAAAGCTGACAGCTGTAATCGTTGGCAGAAATGGCATTGCACATGAGTGGGAGTAGGGCAGGAAATTCAGTAAATGGCACCAGAAAGATTGGTTATCTAAAAAATAATGACATTACATTGTACAGCACACACAAAAAACAAACAACAAAAAATATCCAAATGAACAAAAGAATTTAATATAAAATGAAAGTGAAAGTGAAAGTCCTTCCTCAGTCGTGTCTGATTCTTTGCAACCCCAGGGACTATACAGTCCATGGAATTCTCCAGGCCAGAATACTGGAGTGGGGAGCTTTTCCCTTCTCCAGGGATCTTCCTAACCCAGGGGTTAAACCCAGATCTCCCACATTGCAGGCAGATTCTTTACCAGCTGAACCACAAGGGAAGCTCTCAATATAAAATATAGAACTTTAAAAATATTAGACAAAACATCTCAAAGTATACCTTAAAGAATTTGGAATAAAGGATATTTAAGCAAAACAAAAGTCATGAAGCATAAAAGAGAAAATGGACAAGTAGTCTACATATGAGTTAAAAACATCTATATGATAAAGACATAAAAGATAAAGTACAAGTCTATTATCGAAGATTAATGTCCATAATACAAAGAAAACCTCTCAATAATCAATAAATAAGCAAACAAATTTTAAAACAAAAAAGACTCCATTGGAAAATCGGCAGAGGATATACACGGAAAATTTACAAAGTAAGGAGCCCAAAGGGCAATAAATACATGAAGGAGTTTTAATCTGACAAATAAATAAAGCCAAATTAAACAGTAAGATAGCATTTCACAGTCATTAATCAAGCAAAAACTTTGGGAGTTTCATAATACCAAGAATAATAAAGGATGTGAGAAAGCTGTCTCTCAAATTTTCCAGAGGGCGTACGAATGTAAGTGCCAACAATTTGGGCAAAAACTGTCACACTAAGGTGAATGTAAAGATGGATTTCTTTGTGAATTTACAAAACAATTATTGAGTGCTTGCTGTGCCAGGTACTGCTGTAGGAACTGAAAATGATGCAGAGAATGAAGCAAATAAAGATGTCATGGAATTTACATTCTAGGTAGAAGAGGCAGTTAATAAAGAAGCAGCTTAATATAATCATGCCAGGTATTATCGCTATGAAGACAAAATAAGCAGGGTAAGGGAACAGAAAATGCTGGGGGAGATGGACTCTCAAGTTTTACATAAGATAATCAGGGAAGACTGATCTAATAAACTTACATTTGAGAACAGACAGAATTCAATGAAGCAAGCCATGTTTACAACTGGGGAAGAGCATTTCTGGCAGATAGAACACACCGAGTTAAAGTCTGAAACCAAGAATTCAAGAGTTGGAGTTAGAAGTCTGGAAGCCCCAGGGCTCCCACCAGGAGATGAAAAAATAATAACCTATATATATATCAAATTATTATATAAATATATCTGAAGAACTGGATCTGGGATATTTCAGCATTTAGAAGTTAAGAAAGGTGATTAAGTTCATTAAAAAAAGATGAGAAAGAAATGGCCAGTGAGTGAGTAACTAAAAAACAAACAAAAACATAACATGGCCTGTAGGAAATAAAACGAAGAAAGTTTTCAAGGGGAGAATGCTCATTGCCATAAGATGTGCTTGAGAAAGCAAGTCAAGTAAGTTGAAGACTAATCGGATTTTGCAATGTGGAGCTTATATATGATCTGACTAGAAAGACCTGGTCAAATGGCAAGAATGAAGAAATAATTAGAGTGGTTTTAAAAGAGAAAAGGGAAAGAGGAAATGGGGTTTTGCACTAAAAGAATACAAAGACATAAGGAAATAGTCTGGGGGGACGTCAGTCAAGAGGTGTTTATTAAGAATAAACTAAAACATTCTATGCAGATAAAGGTAGTAAGTAGAGAAGGAAAATTTGATGATTCAGGAGAGAAAAGACAGCTCTGCTTAAATAATCTCCCCAGAAAAGCAAGAGAGGACGAAACCCAGAACACAGAAGAGGCATTGGCCCACGCCATTTATCTGTTGCAGCAAAGGGCAAGGGCTTCAGCAGGTGAGATGTACACAGAGGTCTGAAAGTGGGAGAACACTGCTATTTCTCTGTGAAATAAATGCAGAATCAACAGATGTCATATCCCTCTTTGTCTTAATCACATTAGTGGAAATCCCCTTGTTCCATGATGTATCTGTAGAGCTTTCTAAGAATATTTTGATGCTGCCATTTTTTAAAAGAAACTTACCTGATAGAAATAAAATATAAGTTTAAATCAATTAGCCAGACATTTAGAATATACTTTAAATAAGATCTTATAAATAATAATTTTCTCTTAAAAATCAAATTGTTAATGAACATATTATAATCTCCATTGAAGGATAAAAGTATTAGCAGGCAATAATAAAGAGTAAGTGATAAATAAATTTGTTTCTTTTTATTTCTGAACAAATGTAAAGCTGAATTGTCCCAAACCAACAACAGTTTTGGATGAGTTAAACTAATTTAATTTTTAAGAATTTAAGAATTCAGGAAACACTGTTTGTTTGTAGGAATCTAAGTACTCTTTAACCTCAAATTCACCTTAGAATGTAAGAAAAACAGGCTTTCCTGAATATCAGCCAACAAATGGTACCCTTGTCTCTTATTGTAGAATAATTATTCCTTGTTGGAGTTAAACTATCACAGCTGGAAACCTATATGAAATTTAGCTTATTAAGAAAAATGAAACATGAATTAATGCTCGTGAACAAGGCATGCCAAACATGCTACCTTTAAGACCTTTAATAAGACCTTTAAAAGACACTTGCATAATACTGTGCTGCTGCTGCTGCTGCTGCTGCTGCTGCTAAGTCGCTTCAGTCGTGTCCGACTCTGTGCGACCCCAGAGACGGCAGCCCACCAGGCTCCCCGTCCCTGGGATTCTCCAGGCAAGGACACTGGAGTGGGTTGCCATTTCCTTCTCCAGTGCATGAAAGTGAAAAGTGAAAGTGAAGTCGCTCAGTCGTGTCCAACTCTTAGCGACCCCATGGACTGCAGCCCACCAGGCTCCTCCGTCCATGGGATTTTCCAGGCAAGAACACTGGAGTGGGGTGCCATTGCCTTCTCCGTAATACTGTGCTAGCAAATGTCACAAATTAAATACTTCACAGAATCATTACAAATTAGGTTTCTGATATGTTTTGAATACAAAATACTTTCCCAAATTCTGTATAATATAAAAGATGACATAGTACTTGTTAAAGAGGCATTGCTGCATTAAGTTGAATTCTAACAACTTAAGTAAATATGATTCTAACGAGTAAATATGAACAATGGGGCTTCCCAGGTGGCTCAGTAGTAAAGAATCTGCCTGCCAATGCAGGAGATGCAGAGGATATGGGTTTGATCCCTAGGTCAGGAAGTTCTCCTAGAGGAGGGAATGGCAACCCCCTCCAATATTCTTGCCTGGAGAATCCATGGACAGAGGAGCCTGATGGGCTACAGTCCATGGGGTCACAAAGAGTTAGACACAACCAAGCGACCGAGCACAACATACATACAATGTATATTAGTGTGATGAAACTGTAGTCCCATTTGGACATTTTGTCTGAAAATTAGAGAGCAACATTAACCTGTAATAAATTACTAAATTGCATATTTTCTGAGTAGTTTAAACATTTGTTTTGTCATCTAACGATCAAAATGCCAAATATTCACATATTTGATGGCTATCAATAAACAAGTTTATATGCACAACATATATCTAGTGATGGGGCTAAATTCAGTCTTCTTTCCGATTTTTATTTTCTAAATTTTATTTTTATTATGCATATTGATGTATATAATAGTGAAGTATATAAAATATATACAGTGTACATCAGTTCTTTTATATTTTTATTTGACTTACTGACAGAAGGTAAAAAATGAATGGGCGTGTGACTCTTAAGAGAACAGTACTTTCTTATATCTGCCTCTGTCTTCTTTATAATCCCTCCCCACAGACTGTGACCTGCATTGTCTTTTGAGAGACTATGTAAAGAGCTATATCTCTGGTCTCCCTGTACTTCCCTTTTCCTTGTCTTTGAACAAGTTCTTCATGTGTGAAATATGCCCCAATTGCCCAAAATCATCTTAACTCAAGTATAACTTAAGTTTTCTATTAAATTTAATGCCACTTTTTTAAAAAGAAATGTCGCAACTCAAAAAATCCATTATAAGATTGTTCTTATAATTCTCCTAGAGCTCTTGTTTTTTATATCTATTTTTATATCTGTGTAGAGAATTTACATCCTACATACATACATACTACAATTATTTGCCACACTAATTTTGAGTCAAGAAGGGAGGGTTCCTGATCCACAAAATCAAGCATCTTTCTGCATGATTATACATTCAACGTATGTGTGTGTGTTCGTTGCTCAGTTGTGTCCGAATCTTTGAGACCCCATGGACTGTAGCCTGCCAGGCTCCTCTGTCCATGGAGTTTTCCAAGAGTGGGTTGTCATTCCCTTCTCCAAGGGATCTTCCCAACTCAGGGACTGAACCCAGGTCTCCTGCACTTCAGGAAAATTCTTTACTGTCTGAGCCACTATACATGCCTATTTAATAAGATGACTAAGTAAATGCATCAATGTATGAAATATTGGCAGAAAGCAATTTTAAAAAACAGTAAAGAAGTATGATAGCAACCTCATTTGGGACAAAGTCTATCCCAGGTGGAGATGCCAGGAATAAAATGATTGTATAAAACTAAATACAGATTTTTTTTCATTCATTTACATGGACTTTTTTGGGGGATCCCCAAGCTCAAGATTCCCTTTTATAGATTTACTGTAGTATCCTCAATATTTCTTAATACTTTCTCTTAAATAATCTCATTCATTCAACCAATAAATTATAACCTTTAGTTATAAAAAGTAGTTTTTGTTTTTAAACTCATGAAGAGACAGGCTTCCAAATCTCCGATACCCATGTGCAGACACTTTACTGACTCTGTATTCAAGCTGGAGCATTGTCAAGTGTAGCTCAACTGAAAGTGACATTTGGAGGAGGACAAACCTTGGTAGAAGACAAGCACTGTTTTTTTTTTCTTTTTAGGGTTTCTCAGAGTAACTCTATTAGCTTTAATTATTTTTTAATTTATTTATTTATTTTAATTGGAGACTAGTTACTTTACAATATTGTAGTGGTTTTGCCATACATTGACATGAATCAGCCATGGGTCTACCTGTGTCCCCATCCTGAACTCCTGAACCCCCCTCCCCCCCTCCCTCCCCACCCCATCCCTCAGGGTCATCCCAGTGCACTGGTCCTGAGCGCCAGGAGACAGGCACTTTTGTGTAATCATGTTGCAGACAAAATCTATTTGCAGGTTATAAAGAAGTGATCTTACCACATGGAAAAATGTCTCTGTGTATTTTTAAATAATAATTTTGAACTATTACCTGTCATCAACAGAATGTTTACAAAGTACAATCATCCAGGTAACATAAAATATCAATTAGAAGCTTAATAATCAAGTCAAAAGAAGCTGGAATCTTGAAATATTGAATAATATTTCTAAATTGTCTACCAATAGCTTACAAAAAGCAAGCAAGGGCTATTTGTCTGAATTGCTAGAAAAAAAGAGGATTTTAGCAATGTTATATGAAAAAAGGTATAAAGAAATCAACCCAGTGGAAGCGCAACAGTAAAATGCATGACCTTTGTATCCTGAGTATCTGGAAGGGCTCTTTAGAGTGAGCACAAGAATGAGATGTAAAATATAATGCAGGGAAAAAAAAAAAAAACCTGTTATATTGAACATGATTTAAAATAACTCTGTGCTGGAGGGGAAAAAAAAAGGTTATAGGTAAAAATGTCAGAGGAACATCATAGAAAATCCAGGTATAGGATTAAAAGTTTTTAAAAAGTAGATATAAAGGTTTTTTCCTGGAAAAAATTCAGTCAACACTTAATAATAATTTTCAAATATAGGAAAGTTTCACACAAAGTAGATGTAATTGGTTTGTTTTTAGGTCCACTTGGAGTTAAACAGCAACCACTTGAAAATAAGAAATGGCTGAAAGAAAGAAGACATTTCTCAGCAATGAAAAAATTACTATTTGATATTAGCCATCAGAGGAATACGTAGATTGTCCTTCAAAAGGCAGCTTGAATAAACTGAATATTCTTTTTGTATTTAGGATTTAAGCATTAATCTGCCATAAAGTATAAGGATATTCTCTAGAAAAATCTTCCACAATCAGGCAGCTGTGTATGGATGCTTGTTTAGTTCATCATCAAACTGGAAAATTCTTTGATTCATTCATTTATGTATCCATCTAACCCAGCCTCGTACTAAAACAGGTATTGCTCTAAAAATCCTTCACCATAGGTCACTGGGAATCCTTTTGGGAAGAAGACAATAGCCTAAAAGTTGCCCCTACATACACACACACACATGAACATTAATAAGAAACAGAAGAAGCCTAGTGTATTGTCTTAAGATTCTATATGATTATACATAGTAAAGGCAAATGAATCCAAGCCTAACTTTCAATAATATTATCTCAAAATATACTAGACAAAATCTTTTCATTTTGTAATTCACCAGGCTAATTAATATTTAAGTGTTTCACTACATTGTACCATTTATAGATTTGAAAGGGTTGATATTTTTGGAAATAAGTAACCTTCAGTTCAGTTCAGTCGCTCAGTCATGTCCGACTGTTTGTGACCCCATGAATCACAGCACGCCAGGGCTCCCTGTCCATTACCAACTCCCGGAGCTCACTCAGACTCATATCCATCGAGTCAGTGATGCCATCCATCCATCTCATCCTCTGTCGTCCCCTTCTCCTCCTGCCCCCAATCCCTCCCAGCATCAGAGTGTTTTCCAATGAGTCAACTCTTCGCATGAGGTGGCCAAAGTATTGGAGTTTCAGCTTTAGCATCAGTCCTTCCAAAGAACACCCAGGACTGATCTCCTTTAGAATGGACTGGTTGGATCTCCTTGCAGTCCAAAGCACTCTCAGGAGTCTTCTCCAATACCACAGTTCAAAAGCATCAATTCTTCGGCGCTCAGCTTTCTTCACGGTCCAACTCTCACATCCATACATGACCACTGGAAAAACCATAGCCTTGACTAGATAGACCTTAGGATATAATAAAAATAACTATGTCTGACCTAAGAATATAATAATTTTCAACTTAATACACATACCTAAAGGGCAAAGTTATATTAATTTTATTTTTAAAAGGGATTCAGATTTTCAAAACTTGCTTTTTCTAAAACATGTCAAGTGGTATTTTTCCAAAACTCTTTAAAATGAAGTAAATTGGGGCAATGACTATGTTCACAGGGTATTTTATGTAAGCATGCCTAGCTTGTTAGTCTAATTCAGAAACCCTAGATTCAAATATATCTTAGGATAAGTTTTGCCTTGAGTGGTATAAATACATCTTTGGGGACAGGTGTTAAAAGACACTTCCAGAGAAAATTAAAGAAATTCAAGTCCAGAAGACTGGAGACTTGGAGGTCAGTTCTCTGAACTTTTAGGCATAATTTCCACATGAACAAAATTCACTAGACATGACCATAAATAACTGTGTCCTTCATTTGGACTCAGGATTGTCTTTTTTCTGTGAAACCCAGGATGTTGCTTACTCATCCAGACAAAATGTTGCTGGGCCTCCTCTTATAGAAGAAGCTTTATTTAGCAGTTATGCTGAACACCTCATATGTTCTGACACCACTGACAAGGACAAGAGCGTAGTATATTTTTTCATTAGGCATCCACATGAGGAACTCTTCAAGGATGGGCTCACAGAAGAGGCTGATGAGATTATTTACACAGATGGGCCCTCACAGAGTTCAAGAACAATTTAAAGCCATGCTTCTCAAACCACTGGGCTATAAAACTGAATTTACCATCCTACCAAATTCATAATAAATAAAGTATGTATTATCAGTGGATACTAGCATAGCTAATGTTTCGATCACTGCAATTAATCCATGACAGAAAAGGATCAACTGAACTCCTTTTATCATGTATCATTTTTTCCTTTTATCATTCAGATATATAGAGAGAAAAGCAAAGAATAAAAATACCTTGTCTAGGGCATGAGTTTGGTAACTGAATGATACCCTTTCACCTTCACTACTGAATTCATTCATACATGATACGAATAACTTCCTGGAAGCTAAGGAAATTATTTTACTGTGCCAATGTTTGCAGGATAAGGGAAACAATTGCTTGAGTAAAGTTTTATTTATCTCCTTTTCTGCTATTCTGACTTTGCGGTGAGTTTACAAAGAGAATGAAATGCCTAGATTATAGTTTCATCAAACTACCTTCGGCTGTTCTCAAGAAAATAAATTAGCCCCTTCTCCCATTTCATTGAGAAATGGATTATTTCTTTCCTACTTCTCCTCTAGAAAGGCAGAGGCATCACTTCCATCTGGATGCTTGTGGGTAGTAGAGTATAATGGGGAGCAGGTTAGTATTTGAGGACTTGATATCATCTTGAAAGCAGTCACCAACGTAAGTGTTCATCACCATCTCCTCTTGTAAAAAGTAAGGACAGATTCCCCCTCCTTGGGTTTGATTTTTGTTTTCAGTGTAGCAAAGCACAAATGTATTTTGATCCTAGAGAGTTTCAAAACTCAAAAACATATCATCTAGGAATCCGAATTGGCAAGCTGTTTATCACAAAGCCAGCTTTTATGACAGTAGCGAACCATAGGCACAGAGAATCAGTCCATTTTAAATTTTCACGTAAGGTGCACTTTTGTGTAATGCCATTAAGCCAAATCAATAAGGTCTGAAGGTTCAACATGGGAGTGAAGGGGAAGAAAAGCATTTTAAGAGAATATGTGATATTCCACAGCTCGCACTTTGGGAAACATCAATTTTATAAGATTAAACTTCCCGAGACACGTACATAAAAATACACACTGTTCTTTCTGCTAGGAATCTACAAGGAAGCCTTTCACATTCTAAGCAAACATCTACATCACAGGTCCTCCTCTTCCCTTCCTAAATTCTAGCTTCCTGTATGTGGCAGCAAATTTCCACCTCTAACTTTCCTCCATTCTCTCCATCATCAACCAAAGCAAGAAGCGTGACTGCTGCCACTACCAGAATTTTAGAAGAAATAAACCAGTTAAACACCTGGTGATCTAGTACCCTTTCATTTCAGAAGCAATTAATGGTCAACTTAACTTTCTCAGGAGAAGGCAATGGCACCCCACTCCAGTACTCTTGCCTGGAGAATCCCATGGACAGAGGAGCCTGGTAGGCTGCAGTCCATGGGGTCGTGAAGAGTCGGACACGACTGAGCGACTTCACTTTCACTTTTCACTTTCATGCATTGGAGAAGGAAATGGCAACCCACTCCAGTGTTCTTGCCTGGAGAATCCTAGGGTCGGGGGAGCCTGGTAGGCTGCCGTCTATGGGGTCACACAGAGTCGGACACGACTGAAGTGACTCAGCAGTAGCAGTAGCAGTAACTTTCTTATGGTTTAAGATAGAGCAAACATAAAAAGGGAAAAGCAACCGACTCTTGTCATTTCTGGGAGAAAAGAAAAAATATTCTGCTTTGATCTCAGCAAATTTTTCCCATATCCCCCACCAACATCACGGCTTCCACTGGGAAAAAGATCACTGAAAAAAAAAAGACATTAAAATGAGCTGATGAAAAAGATTTGGTCCCAAAGCTATAAAAATGTTTTCTCAAGCAAAAGTGGAAAAAGTGAAAGACTTAGCTCTTAAAGTACACAAGAGTGGAATTAGGAACAAAAATGCCAATAAAGGGGGAGATGGATGGTCTGTCAGACTGGAGTCTATCTCTGATAGAGGCATCAAGGGATGCTGTGAAGCACCTTTGCTGGCTGTTTTCCATGACCTTCATCTCGGAGATGCGGAGTGTTCTGAACATCCCTAACTTCTCCATCAGACTTGTGGAAGGAATTACAGGATACCAGAATGAGGGATGATCACTTAAGTAAAGTAATTCAGGACAAGCAGAAGAAGTTTCATTCTGCATTAATTTACAGGATAAGTGTGACAAGTTCAAACTAAAGAACTCTTAAAAAGGTAATGTTAGCATTTAATAAAGCATGGCTCTGCTTAATTGTGTGTGTGTGTGTGTGTGTGTGTGTGTTAGTTACTCAGTCGTGTCCGACTCTTTGTGACCCTGTGGACTGTAGCCCACCAGGCTCCTCTGTCCATGGGATTTTCCAGGCAAGAATACTGGAGTGGGTTGCCATTCCTTTCTCCAGGGGATCTTCCCCACCCAGGGATCAAGCAGGCAGATTCTAGGTAGATTCTTTACCTTCTGAGCCAGTAGGGAAGTTTCTGCTGAATAGTACAGACCTTATTTACTTCTCTATTTTATGCTAAATGTTTAAAATAAAACCCCTAAATATCTCAAAAGTCACTGTTGTTAGGAATCTGAACCAACTAGAAATTAAATGTGCATCACTACTTTAAAGCCTCTGAGGGTTTGGAAGGTGGAATTAACCTCTGCTAAAATCCATGCAGGGACTTCTCTGGTGGTCCAGTGGTTAAGACTCTGAGCTTTCACTGCAGGGACACAGGTTCAGTCCCCAGTCAGGGAACTTAAGATTCCCCCAAGCTACACAGTGCAGCCACAAAGAAGAACACTCATTCAAACTACAAGTATTTATTGTGTGTTCACTATCTTCAAGGCAGTGAAGTTGGTAAAGCTTTGATTTTAAGAGAAATAATTAAACAAACATACATAAACAATTTTAAAATATGAGATCTACTAGAAAAGAAATGACTATCTCTTCATGTTTGATGTGCAATGTGTTCTCGAAACATAAAAAGAGAAGGATGACCAGTCAAGTGTAACTGACAAACAGCACAGAGAGAACTGCCAGTGTATGAATCCTGACTTCAATATTGCCTAACTTAGTGATCTGGATAAGTTGCTAAGTTTCCTCATCCATAAATTGGGGAAGGAAAGGGTTATCTGCATCATGGGGTTGTTGCAAGGATTATATGACTTAATATAGTTAAAGAACTTATATAAAAGCAACTGGTACATGGTGTTCATTGAGGTTATTATTTCAGACATAAATACTTTTAAGCATGCTACCTTTTCTCCAACACTACCACCATATCCATTTCAAACTGGAAAAAGACGTTTAGATATTAGATAGCACTTAAAACTCTTAACGATGTGACTACTAAAATAGTTTCAATTGTTCCATCTTAGTTGCAAAGTCCCTGCTGTGACTGACACCCTTCCAGAAGGAAAATGATATGACAACAAATGTCTGCACGTTTCATCTTAGAATTGTGTGGCTGGAAAACTGTTCAGGGAATATGTAAGAGAAACATGAGTTTGAGCAAGCTCTGGGAGATGGTGAAGGGCAGGAAAACCTGACGTACTGCAGTCCATGGGGTTGCAAAGAGTCAGGCTCAAGTGAGTGACTGGATAACAAAGCAAAAACATAGATAGTCAACTGCTTGATCATGTTTCTGCTTTGGCTTACAGTACTGACCAGGGGGATCCATACCTCAAATTCTCTACTTCAGGCCAGATATTTTTTTGGCCCTGAACTAGTTGCATTCTTGCTGTAAAATTATAGCAGAAAGTCAGTGCACAGCTGAACCACACCAGTCAGTTTACTTCTGAATATGCCCCACTCTGTGGGAGCCCAGCTGTGCCTCTGAGTCACCCCGACCCCCGCTGCTCCACCCTGGCCCAGGCACGTCTCTACTGAGGGCTCTCTCAGCTCCAAGACAGTCTTGGTATAGAAAATTTCCGAGGATCCTTAGGTTGTCAGCTTAATTGAAAAAGAATGTCAACTGGGAAGAGGTGAGCAGGGAAAATAAGGATGGATGAGAATGGAGGACAAAGAAAATAAAAGCATCTCTCTGATCAAGATAGACTCTTTAGGAACTATAAAGCAATCACACTGGCTTTCTTAGGCAAGAAACTGTATCTGAAAGACCTTTCAAAAGAGAGATGAAACAGATGAGAGGTAGAATTATCTGAATAAATGCATAACCGTTTCTACTGTGAAAGTCGACACTTACTTGACTAGGTGATCAGGCAATGAGAGAGCAGAAACTGGAATCAGGCAGGCTGGGTTGAAATCTTGGTTATTAGCTTACTTATGAGCTGCAAGAACTTGGGCCATAAAATGTAACTACCATAAGCCTCAGCTTCAGGTAATGTTTAAATAAAAGTATGTATTTTAGGTAGTTTCTTTGTAGCCTTCTTGTAAAACTCCAAGAACATAGTGAAAACTCCATAAACAATAACTATTAATATAAAAAATGCACTGGGTTTAATGTTTAAATTAATTGCTCACACTTTTAATATGTGAATAAAAGAGAATAAAGATAACAAACAGTGCTTTGTTAATGGGTAAAATTTTATTAGTTTAAAATAAAGAAAATCTTTAGACTAAATTCAGAGCTCTTGTTTCTAAGAATAATGCACTGTTTAAAGCAGAAAACTTTAGTCCTTTTTAAATTAAGAGGCAATAATTTGACAAAGAAATAAAGGACAGAAAAAGCAAGTGAAGCTAAAATTTGAGACTAGGCATCACCCTTAGACCTTCTCATCCCCTCGTCTATGTACCTTAATCACTCTTGCATATTTACCATGTTTTTTTTTTCCCTCTGTGCTGCACTCTAGTTCCTTCAACTCTTTCTTCCTATTTAAAATTCTCTCTTCAACTCATTCTAATCTGTGATAAACTATATATATATATAATCAGTTCAGTTCAGTCGCTCAGTCATGTCCGACTCTTTGCGACCCCATGAATCGCAGCACGCCAGGCCTCACTGTCCATCACCAATTCCCGGAGTTCACTCAGACTCACGTCCATCAAGTCAGTGATGCCATCCAGCCATCTCATCCTCTGGCGTCCCCTTCTCCTCCTGCCCCCAATCCCTCTCAGCATCAGAGTCTTCTCCAATGAGTCAACTCTTCACATAAGGTGGCCAAAGTATTGGAGTTTCAGCTTTAGCATCATTCCTTCCAAAGAAATCCCAGGGCTGATCTCCTTCAGAATGGACTGGTTGGATCTCCTTGCAGTCCAAGGGACTCTCAGGAATCTTCTCCAACACCACAGTTCAAAAGCATCAATTCTTCAGCGCTCAGCTTTCTCCACAGTCCAACTCTCACATCCATACATGACCAGTGGAAAAACCATAGCCTTGACTAGACGGACCTTTGTTGGCAAAGTAATGTCTCTGCTTTTTAATATGCTGTCTAGGTTGGTCATAACTTTCCTTCCAAGGAGTAAGTGCCTTGTAATTTCATGGCTGCAATCATATATATACCATATCATTAAATACAATTATTACATTTTTATTTCTAGATATTCTCATTAGTTATTCTCTTTAATCTGCTTACATTGCGTTTGTATTTTCAAGCTTATTTCCTCAAATTTATTAGTATACAGTTTTATACACCATGTCTAACATACCCAATGTTTTAATCATATGCATGGATGATTCTGCTCTCAACTCTTTCAGCTGTCTTATGGTTCATGGAACCCTCTTTCCTTTCATAGCTGGTGATTTTTTACTGTGAGATGCTCTTTTTGTCGGGATTTATCTGTGGAGATCTTTGAGCTGTGATATGAAGGCATGCATTTCTGGAAGGGTTTATTTTAGTTCTGTGTGGCATCTGGGGATACCACTAGTCCAGAACCAAGCATTTTAAATTAAAATCTGGCTTGATGTTCACAGTAGCTTTCATTTGAATTGCAATCCTATGCAGGAGTTGCTCATAATCGCAAATTTTCAGGCGAAATTTTGTTTCCCTCTCTACTTGCTTTCATAGTTTGGAACAGTTTCTCTGTATTCTCCTGAGGAAAGGGACAGTTTTATTTCCAGTTCATCTGTGTGTGCTAAAGGTGCAGCAGTTTAAGGTCCTGGCTTTAAGGGAGGCCTCCCATTAAACTTCTTGCCTTCAGCTTTGTCTTCTTTTCCTTGCTCTGTAAAATCTTGAAAAATGTTCAAATACTCATATTTGGAAAAATGCCCTCAAGATAAAAGCCAGCTTCAGTATTTTTTTAATCTCTTTATTTTTTAAAGGTAAAAATATGTTGTATGGAATCACAGGTAAGCCTTCTAATACTGACATAAGACAGCTCAAAAAAAAAAAAAAAAAAGCTGAAAGAAAGGCATCCTAGTTTTAAAAAGCAGAGAAACCAAAAACTTGATTCAGTACTACCAGAAAATAGGTAATGGCATAGATGATAAAAGATGTGTGAGACATGCCGTCTCTAGGTAATTTTCTCAGTAGCTCATCAAATGACCCTCAGCCTCCTCTGAAAGAATCCATGATAATATCTGTGAAATTGTATCCAAAGAAACATTTTCACTGATTCAAATGAAATGCCATATTTACCTTCAAAAAAGGAATATACAGAAAGGTTTTATGTCTCTTTGTTTGACTAGAATTTTATTTACCTTGCAAAGTAATACAGCTTAACTTGTTTGAAACAGAAACTGTCACTAAGACTTATATATGTGTTTGATTAATACAGGTGAATTGTTTAATAGTTGCTTAATGGTAAAGTAATCGGGGTGTAAGTCTTTTGCACTTTATATGTAAAGTAACCATATAAGGCACTTTATATGTATCAGTAACCATATCGGGCTTCTGAAGATTTTTATACTGCATCAATATACCATGGGTATTTGAATAAAAATGGGAGGCAGTATGGTAAATAAAAACGTGAATCCACCAGATGCTAAAACACAACCCATTCATGACTATTCTACTGGAAAACTCATTCAGCTCTACTTCTTTCAACCTATTCCATTGTTGCAGGTATATAAACTACTTACATTGTGAACATTTTTATTCTTTACTTCCTCCAAACATTCTTTGTGTAAAAAGGAAGCTTTATCTCTGTTCTCCTTTTCCTTCTATAAACTTCTCATTTGTCAAAATGTCAGCCTTTAATTCTAGTTGCCTTTCTTGTTTATCCGTTAAATCTTAATTTATTTCTAACTTTACTTGTCCTTTTTCTAAAGACTACAAATCCTGTTATTCCAGAAAATCTATTCAAAACATTGCAATCCTCTTACGTGCTAGGGGAATATACACTGGATGATTCCCAGTGCTTTGTAGTTTCTATCTTCAATGGCTCTTTCTCTCTGAATATCCTGTATAAAACAATGTGAGATTCACAGCCCTCCTGACGGGACTGCCCTTGTACTGTTAATGGAAATCTCATTCCATCTCAGATGCACTGTAGCTGCCCCCTCGCCTAATGGAATTAAAATCACATACAGTTGCAAGTTGGGCAAGTTATAGCAATGGAGTACTCTTTGTAGAATTACCATTAATACTTACTGAAATGGTACTTTTTATTCTTAATTATGACTACTGATAAAGTCTGACATGAATGAACCATTGCAGAAGTCATTAGAATTAGGCTTTTTGCATAAGCAAAACACTAAGAACAACTGTAGCTGTGAAAGTATTTCATAAAGCGACTTCAGAAGCAGAGTCCCACTGTAGCCAGATTCTGCAAGCTAAGACTTAACACAGCTTTGCCTCTTAAGCTTCTTATATTGTGTGATCACCACTCTAGCTTACACAAAAAGAGCAGAAGATAAAGTCAAAACCAAAACTGCACTTTCTTAAGCATTTCCTCAAAGTAAAAAAGAATAGAGAAATTCAGAAATTCAATAGACTGTTGGTGGGAATGCAAACTAGTACAGCCACTATGGAGAACAGTGTGGAGATTCCTTAAAAAACTGGAAATAGACCTGCCTTATGATCCAGCAATCCCACTGCTGGGCATACACACTGAGGAAACCAGAAGGGAAAGAGACACGTGTACCCCAATGTTCATCGCAGCACTGTTTATAATAGCCAGGACATGGAAGCAACCTAGATGCCCATCAGCAGATGAATGGATAAGAAAGCTGTGGTACATATACACAATGGAGTATTACTCAGCCATTAAAAAGAATACATTTGAATCCGTTCTAATGAGGTGGATGAAACTGGAGCCTATTATACAGAGTGAAGTAAGCCAGAAAGAAAAGCACCAATACAGTATACTAACGCATATATATGGAATTTAGAAAGATGGTAACAATAACCCTGTGTACGAGACAGCAAAAGAGACACTGATGTATAGAATAGTCTTATGGACTCTGTGGGAGATGGAGAGGGTGGGAAGATTTGGGAGAATGGCATTGAAACATGTAAAATATCATGTATGAAATGAGTCGCCAGTCCATGTTGGATGCACGATACTGGATGCTTGGGGCTGGTGCACTGGGATGACCCAGAGGGATGGAATGGGGAGGGAGGAGGGAGGAGGATTCAGGATGGGGAACACATGTATACCTGTGGTGGATTCATTTTGATATTTGGCAAAACTAATACAGTTATGTAAAGTTTAAAAATAAAATAAAATTAAATTAAATTAAAAAAAAAAAAAAGAAATTCAATAGAGAAATAGAGAAATTCAAACTAGTATATTCGACTATTAGTTAACAATAATAAATCAATGATACCTAAGCAGAGCAAGAGAGCATAAAAATCCTTTGAACAGGGTTAATCCATTCCTTTTACTACTGAGTAATCTGCTACAGTGGAAACAGTGTCAGACTTTATTTTTTTGGGCTCCAAAATCACTGCAGATGGTGATTGCAGCCATGAAATTAAAAGACACTTACTCCTTGGAAGGAAAGTTATGACCAACCTAGATAGCATATTCAAAAGCAGAGACATTACTTTGCCAACAAAGGTCTGTCTAGTCAAGGCTATGGTTTTTCCACTGGTCATGTATGGATGTGAGAGTTGGACTGTGAAGAAGGCTGAGTGCTGAAGAATTGATGCTTTTGAACTGTGGTGTTGGAAAAGACTCTTGAGAGTCCCTTGGACTGCAAGGAGATCCAACCAGTCCATTCTGAAGGAGATCAGCCTTGGGATTTCTTTGGAAGGAATGATGCTAAAGCTGAAACACCAGTACTTTGGCCACCTCATGCGAAGAGTTGACTCATTGGAAAAGACTCTGATGCTGGGAGGGATTGGGGGCAGGAGGAGAAGGGGACGACAGAGGATGAGATGGCTGGATGGCATCACTGACTCGATGGACATGAGTTTGAGTGAACTCCGGGAGTTGGTGATGGACAGGGAGGCCTTGCATGCTGCAATTCATGGGGTCACAAAGACTCGGACACGACTGAGAGACTGAACTAACTGAATCTGCTACCGGTTTTCATTAGATACTGGTATTTTCATTAAATACTGGTATTTAATAAAAATAGTTTCATTAAAACTATTTCAATAGTTTATTTTTCCATTTTATCAAATAAATCAGAGAACAGCTAACAGGGAGAAATGCAAGTAACATGAAAGGAAAACAGCAAGCCTTTTTAAGTAATAATATTTGAGCAACAAAAAAAGAAAGAAATCATTCCATTGGTGATGACTCAGTCAAATACATGTGCAAAAGAAAGCTTGCCTCCATCAGCGGAATGCACAAATTAATAATTTACCAGTAAGTGGTAAAGGCATTTATCACAGAAATTTCAATAAAATCATCTCCTCCCACCATGTACATTTTCTTCACAAGGGCAAAAGTCCTTTCTTTATATGATGTCTTAAAATCACCTCTGGCCTAGAATAATGGTAATTTCAAGGCTAAAGGCAAAGACAAGACTCACTGGTAATAAGTTCAGTTCAGTTCAGTTCATTCGCTCAGTCCAGTTCATTCGCTCAGTCGTGTCTGACTCTTTGTGACCCCACGGACTGCAGCACACCAGGCTTCCCTGTCCATCACCAACTCCCAGAGCTTACTCAAACTCATGTCCATCACGTCAGTGATGCCATCCAGCCATCTCATCTTCTGTCATCCCCTTCTCCTCCTGTCCTCAATCTTTCCCAGCATCAGGGTCTTTTCAAATGAGTCAGCTCTCCACATCAAGTGGCCACAGTATTGGAGTTTCAGCTTCAATATCAGTCCTTCCAATGAATATTCAGGACTGATAATAAAGAGAGCCACAAAAGGAAGTTCTACTCTAGATGTTCTTTTCATATTTTTTTTTTCACTGATATCAACAGATGATTCAGAGATGGATGAGAATTATCTCAAATTTTCCCATTTTACCCAAGAAACAAGTACTTTGCTTCTTTTGTCATTTACACTTCTACATTTACTAAAAAGCAAGAATTTAAATCATATAAACATAACTATATGCATGCAAAATTAATTTTTAATAAATTATATATTATATATTACTTTGACTATAATATATCATGGGAGCAAGATTCAGTAGGAACTTTCTTAGTAGTCTTATAATTTACTTTGCTAATTTTGGAGCAGATTTTTTATTTTATTTTTAAAGAATATCAAATAATTCAGATTGTCATCTTCAGTGGTTCATACTAAAATGTTTGTCTTTTATGTCAAAAAGTTTTTTCTTCGATGAACTGAAATTTCTGCCTATAATTTAAAGCCACTTATCTTATTTAGAATTTGATGTTGACAGAGAAATGGTGAACAGCCTTCCTATAATGACCGTTTATATATTAGAGCAAATTATTTAGTCACCTCTGAGCCCTCTTGTCCTCCAGATTGGACATTTGTAAATTCTTCAGCTTTTTCTGATAGGATTTATCTACAATTGTCTCTATATCAATCTCTCTCTCTCTTTCTCCCTCCATTTTTCTCTCTGTCTCTCTATTCTTTGCTTAATTATCTTCAACCTCTTAAACTTCACATATTCCATATAAGATGATCATAACCATTAGTAGTTACTTTCCAGACTTCAAACCTTTATTTTTTATTTGTGTGCCAGTATATTACTTATTTTAAAACACGGCATTTTCTCATTCAGGGAAAATCTCTAACTTTAGTATATGCCAAAAGACTGTAACCCAAATCATATTTCCTATTGAAACAGTAGCATAATAGCAATTAGTTAAAGAAAGCATCCTGATAGAGTGGAATGGCAACCCACTCCAGTATTCTTGCCTGGAGAATCCCAGGGACAGCAGAGCCTGGTGGGCAGCTGTCTATGGGGTCGCACAGAGTCGGACACGACTAAAGCGACTTAGCAGCAGCAGCAGAGTAGAAAGAGCATGAGTCAGGAAAAACGAGGTGAGAATCCCAGCTCTGACACCTAGAAGCCTGAGAACACCATTAACCTCCTGGTATTCTGTTTACTTTTATGTAAACTGAAGACAATAATATCTACCTTACAGGGACGGGAGATTTAATGAGATAATTATGCAGATGTTGAGTGGCAAAATAAACTCTCAAAGAACTATTTTTCCTACTACTAGTATTATTGCCATTATATACCTGACCAAAAGCCTACTGTCCAACTCTGTCTTACAGAAATGACCACAAGTGCTAGTAAATCAATACATATCCTACACCAGAAACTGTACAGTATGCACAAATGTGCCAAAGAGGACAAAATAGCAATGCTATATTCATTTGATAGCCTGTATGTAGTAGACAGTAAATAGAGAAAGTGGAGGCTGAAAAGAGGGATCTATTTAAAAGAGGAAGATCTGGGGAAGCTTGCAGAACAGGAGGCTGATTGTCCCTGAGGCTGGAGGGTACAGAGACGGCAGGAGAGGCACTGAGTTGACGTGAAAGGGTCCCAGGTGGTCCAGGGCTGGGGGTCAGGCCACATGTGACAGAAGCCATCAGGAAGCAGAGTGACTGGGTGACACGATCTTCCTTCCACCTTAGAATTCTTATGGAATTACGTCTGAAACTCTTTAATTCTATTTCAAGTACCAAGTCTTTTTCCTAATTCCTATAAACAGATGGGATCTTTCCCTCTGAAACACCGCACTGTTTTGCTTATATTGCTTTTCTGACATTTACTTTAACTCAGCAAATACTTATTGAGTGCCTACTACATGCAGGCAGCATAATGAGTACTGGAAAACAGTGAAAAACACAGAGATCTCTCCTTTTATGAAGCTTATACTCAGTGGGGGGAAATGGGAAACCAGGTTGCAGAATAACCAGAATAACGGGTAAACTGTATTGTACATTTGAAAGCGATCAAATAGTATGTGGATGAGAATAAGAAAAATGAATGAAGAAAATGAGTGGTTATCAGTTGGCATTTTAAGTGGGCAGTATCTTTGAAAAAGATGACATTGAAATAAAGTTTTCAAGAACAAATTTAAGTTAGAACTAACTATGTTGATATTGAGAATAACAACATTCCCAGATCAAAGGTCCTAGTGTGGGAGGGAGTTTAGTTGCATTTCAGGGAAAGCAGGAGAGGTAGATCAGGATTACATTGAGTGAAGGGACAATAATAAGAAGAGGTAAAGTCAGGAGGGATAAGAGAATAAGGGTCAGAGACCTATGGAGGGCTTGGGAAGACTATGGTGAGAGGCAATCAGGCAAGACCTCACAGGTCACTGTAAAGACTTTGTCTTTTATGCTCATTTTGGTGTGAAGTCATTGCAGGGTTTCTAGCAAAGTGGGACTATCTGGCTTAAGTTCTACTGTCCCAGACAGCAGACTGGAAGGCAATGTTCCAGGGTGCTTGCCTTGTCAAAAGCAACACGGGAACATGGGTGTTGATCTGGGAAGACAGAGAGGAGGTGGAGGAAGCAGGGGGCCATGCGGCTCCTGAGACCCAGAAAGGTGTGTATTCCAAGGAGTAGGGAGAAAGGACAATTCATGAAACAAGAAGAAATGATGAATCATAACTGTTGTGGTGATCATCTTGAAATAAATGAAAATATCAAATCACTATGTTGTGTCAAAGAAACTAATACAGTGTTACACATCAATTATACTTCAAAGACAAACTCATAGAAAAAGAGATCAGATTTGTGGTTACAGGGGCAAGCGGGTGAGGATTTGGATGAAGGTAGTCCACAGGTACAAATTTTCTCCTTATGTCATGTTAACAAATAAGTTCTAGGGATGTAATGTACAACATGGTATCATTAACACTGCTGTATATTTTATATGTTAAGAGAGTAAAGCCTATGAGCTCTCATCAGATGAAAAAAAAAAAAAGATCACTTCGACTGCTTGGTTAAAAACAGACTGTGGGGTGGAGGACTAGAAGCAGAGAGATCTTTAAGACACTACTGTGGCAATGCAGTGGTTTTTCAGACCAGTATGGGAACAGTAATGTGCTAACTCGCTTCAGTCGAGTCTGACTCTTTGAGACCCCATGGACTGTAGTTCACCAGGCTTCTCTGTCCATGGGATTCTCCAGGTAAGAATACTGGAGTGGGTTTCCATGCCCTCTTCCAGGGGACCTTCCAGACCCAGGGATCAAACCCGTGTCTCTTATGTCTCCTGCATTGCCAGGCAGGTTCTTTACCACTAGCGCCACCTGGCAATGGTTGAGAACAGGTCAAATTCCGGAAATATTTTACAGCAGACACAGTAAGCTTTCCTGACAAACAGGATGAGAAGACAGAATCAAAGGTGGCCTAAGAACTTGGAGTTGCCATTCATTGTGATGGCTCATATAATAACTTGTCTTGAAATATATTTATTTCTGACAAGTTTTATATATAAGAGCCTGAAATTTGGAGTTATATATATCAGATACTGCTTGCTCATTTTCTGGATGTCTGACTCCGGGCAAATCACTGAACTTCTTAATTCTGAGTTTCCTCATCAGTGAATACAACAGTGTTAAGTCAAATGGGTTAAAAACACCAAATCCCAAGTTTTTCTGTATAGAGTAAATGGGAAAAATACATGCAAAGCATTTCACAAAATGCCTCATACCTAATAAATGCTTGTTAAATGAAATATATGCTTTACTATGACTCTTAGTATAATTACGTTTAAAATTTCATATGTTTTAAATCTGCTACTGGGTTATATTCTTGAAAGAAGGCATCATCCAGTTATTATTGCTATTGTCATTATTATTATTGTTTTTCTACAGAAACACTCTGTCCTGTGTATAGAGTCAGTATGTGCTCTCTCACTGTACTAATTGGGGCCTGGCTCACATGATGCTGTGGATGGGGAACCTGGTATCAAAAGGGACAAAAGATGCAAATGGCTGATTGGCCTTTTCATAGTTACTTTTAAAGATTATAGAAATTATACATATTTTCCACTTTAGCCATGCAAGAATTTTAAACTTTAAGTCTGCAATATGTTGGTAGAATAGCAAAACTTGAATTTCCACTGCTCCATTTTTTTTTTTTAATTCGTATTCACTATGACCCCTTGTGGGTTTGTCCTGCTTGTCAATTCTTTCCTTTTACTCTATGTAATTTCATTTGATCTCTAAAGTATATCAAACTAGATGTAAGAATTGCTGAAATGTGTTCTTGTTTTTAAAGGACCCCCTTTAAGTCATTTGAAATCTGCTCCTCTCTCCCAAGCTTGTAGCAATACTCTCCAACATGGCACCATATGTAAATTTAATGAGCATTCACTCACTTTCATCATCCAGGTCATTGGGTCATTGATTCTTATTTCCCTTTGTGTTTTTAGAGTAAAGAGACTATTTCAATCCATCTTTTCTAGTCTTCCTATCTATGGATAGTATTTTCCTGTTTCCACTGCACTTTTAGGATAAAAGTATCCTCATTTTCAGCATATGATTAAAATGCAAAATTGGCTATTTCTCAGGATGTAACTTGCTCTCTTTCTCTTTTGTTTTGAAATATTAGTTTTCATTTTTTCTCTACCCATTCTAAAAATATATATGCAGTTTTAGGAGTTTTATTTTTTTATTCTAATATTGGCCTTGAAACTATCCATATTTAACACTGTTTTCTTCAAAAGTACTCGGTTCTAAAATTCAAATCCAAAAAAAATCAGTATCTGATTTATTGGTTTCTAATCTGTATTTCTCTATAATCTTCTCTACCGCTGTAATACCGTTCTTTTTAAGAAGTTATTTAAAGTGCAATAAAATTACTATGCAGGAAAAATAACAATAAAACAGAAGTGGGAATAATTAGAATAATTATTAAGGGAATAATTACAAGAGATGATAAGCCAACAAAGCACTGATACAATGAGGGGTTGACTGATGGCAGAGGTTAATGTAGCCTAGTAACAGGGATCTCCAGGGAGAAGAGCAAAGAAGAGAAGTGGCAAGAAGTCTTTATTAAGTGCTAGCTACTACAATAAAAAGAAAAAAGCATTCTACATGCTACGAATCTAGTTGCTACAATCTTTACTGACATGTCTAGATCTATCATATTATTTCCATCTCTCCATACCTTCAGGAATATTCTTTCTGGAATACAATTTTAATTATGTTACTCCGATGCTTGAAACTCTTTATTAGTTCCTCTGGGCCTGATAAAGTTCAGACTTCTTAGTATTACATAACATGTCCTAAAAGTTCTCACCAGCTTATCTCCTCAGCCTGCTGCTGCCCCAAGTTCTCACTATGCTCTGGCCATACTGAACTCCCTGACATTCCACTCAATCATCATTGCGTCCCTTTTCTGGGCTAAATTCACAGAATGGCCCTTTTTTGCCATTTTGTCACTCCTTTTACCCTTACCCTCATGACTCTATGTACCTTATTTATATCTCTATCATAACTCCTAAGATTCTGAGGTTGGCACCCATTACTTTTATCTAGCCATCATTTTCTTTGGGAAACCCTACTTCAGGTGATCCGGGTGGACCTACAACTTATATGACTTATCTCTCCCACCAGAGGATGAGCTCATGACCCATGCTTGCCATTCAGAACTTTCATATGGACTGTCCATCCCATGGACTGAGGACTGGCCAGTAGTGCTCTGTCACTTTACAGAACAAAACACAGCTTTGGGGAGAGACAGATGCAGATTCTGCTGTGATAGAGGCTCTTTCCTAAGCTCATTAGGATCACAGGTTCAAGGACTCTATCAACCTCAACATTTTTAGGCCTCCTAACTAAGAATCATGCATAAATTAATCAAAGGCAAAGAGCCAAGAAGTCAATGAAAAGAGATTTCTGATGACATTGTTAAAATGCCCAGATTCAATGATTCTTAAACATAACAACATCTGATATTAAGAAGAGGTGGCAAGAATACACAGAAGAACTGTACAAAAAAGATCTTGACAATCCAGATAATCATGATGGTGTGATCAATCACCTAGAGCCAGACATCCTGGATGTGAAGTCAAGTGGGCCTTAAGAAGCATCACTACAAACAAAGCTAGTTGAGGAGATGGAATTCCAGTGGAGCTATTTCAAATCCTGAAAGATGATGCTATGAAAGTGCTGCACTCAATATGCCAGCAAATTTGGAAAACTCAGCAGTGGCCACAGGACTGGAAAAGGTCAGTTTTCATTCCAATCCCAAAGAAAGGCAATGACAAAGAATGCTCAAACTACTGCACAATTGCACTCATCTCACATGCTAGTAAAGTGACGCTTAAAATTCTCCAAGCCAGGCTTCAGCAATACATGAACTGTGAACTTCCAGATGTTCAAGCTGGTTTTATAAAAGGCAGAGGAACCAGAGATCAAACTGCCAACATTTGCTGGATCATGGAAAAAGCAAGACAGTTCCATAAAAACATCTATTTCTGCTTTATTGACTATGTTAAAGCCTTTGACTGTGTGGATCACAATCAACTGTGGAAAATTTTGAAAGAGATGGGAATACCAGACCACCTGATCTGCCTGTTGAGAAATCTGTATGCAGGTCAGGAAGCAACAGTTAAAACTGGACATGGAACAACAGACTGGTTCCAAATAGGAAAAGGAGTACGTCAAGGCTGTATATTGTCACCCTGCTTATTTAACTTACATGCAGAGTACATCATGAGAAATGCTGAGCTGAAGGAAGCACAAGCTGGAATCAAGATTGCCGGGAGAAATACCAATAACCTCAGATATGCAGATGACACCACCCTTATGGTAGAAAGCGAATAAGAACTAAAGAGCCTATTGCTGAAAGTGAAAGAGGAGAGTGAAAATTTGGCTTAAAGCTCAACATTCAGAAAACTAAGATCATGGCATCTGGTCCCATCACTTCATGACCAATAGATGGGAAAACAGTGGAAACAGTGAGAGACTTTATTTTGGGGGGCAGCAAAATCACTGCAGATGGAGATTGCAGCCATGAAATTAAAAGACGCTTACTCCTTGGAAGGAAAGTTATGACCAACCTAGACAGCATATTCAAAAGCAGAGACATTACTTTGCCAACAAAGGTCCCTCTAGTCAAGGCTATGGTTTTTCCAGTGGTCATGTATGGATGTGAGAGTTGGACTGTGAAGAAGGCTGAGCGCCAAAGAATTGATGCTTTTGAACTGTGGTGTTGGAGAAGACTCCTGAGAGTCCCTTGGACTGAAAGGAGTTCCAACTAGTCCATCCTAAAGGAGATCAGTCCTGGGTGTTCATTGGAAGGACTGATGTTGAAGCTGAAACTCCAATACTTTGGCCACCTGATGCGAAGAGCCAATTCATTTGAAAAGACCCTGATGCTAGGAAAGATTGAGGGCAGGAGGAGAAGGGGAAGACAGAGGATGAGATGGTTGGATGGCATCACCGACTCAATGGACATGAGTTTGGGTGGACTCCGGGAGTTGGTATTGGACAGGGAGGCCTGGCATGCTATGATTCATGGGGTCGCAAAGAGTCAGACACAACTGAGCGACTGAACTGAACAACATCTCAGACTTTCCAGTTATTCAGTCAACAAATTTTTATTGCTTAAGATGACTTATGTTTCTACATTTAAAATGGAGACAATGATGTTAATACTCAAATATTACTGCTTGACTTACTTGATATTCTTCCTTTGTGTCTTGCGTGCATACGTGCTTAAATCACTTCAGTTGTGTTTGACTGTTTGCAACCCTATGGGCTATAGCCCACCAAGCTCCTCTGTCCATGGGATTCTCCAGGCAAGAATACTGGAGTGGGTTGTCATGCCCTCATCCAGGGGATCTTCCCAACCCAGGGGTCAAACCAGAGTCTCCTGAAATTCCTGCATTGCATGGATTCTTTACTGCTGAGCCATGGGGGAAGACTCTTTTGTGTCTTACTGACTGTAATATCCCTAACACTCAGGACACAGAGCCTGGAACATTACTTGGGGTTTACAAATGACTTTGGAATGAATGCTCCAGCCAAGTATATTGATCAAATATGATAGTGTTTAAGAATATTGGCTCTAGAATCTGATTTCCTGGGAAACATCCTTGGATTGACCATGATCAATATCTTCATCTTTAAAGTGAGGATCATGGAAATAACAAGCCCTAAAGGGGATTATCGGAGAAGGAAATGGTACCCCACTCCAGTACTCTTGCCTGGAGAATCCCATGGACGGAGGAGCCTGGTAGGCTGCAGTCCATGGGGTCGCTAGAGTTGGACACGACTGAGCGACTTCCCTTTCACTTTTCACTTTCATGCATTGGAGAAGGAAATGGCAACCCACTCCAGTGTTCTTGCCTGGAGAATCCCAGGGACGGGGGAGCCTGGTGGGCTGCCATCTATGGGGTCGCACAGAGTTGGACACAACTGAAGTGACTTACCAGCAGCAGCAGCAGCAAAGGGGATTATGAGAATTAACTGAGTTAATGAAAGTATAGAGTTAACACACATTCGATACATGTTAACAGTTGATGTTATTTTTGGCTGTTCAATTATCAGTAATATCTGTCATACACATCCTGGAATGACATAGTACATTCATTCCATCCACAGAGTTAAGCTGGTTATTGTATATTACCCACATCCTAACTTGCTTATAGAATGAGCCTGAGAGAAGCCAAACTGGTGAACTAGTCTAAAGCGCTAAAAATACATGAAGGCCTGATATAAAGATTAGCAAACCAAAGCCTGTGAGATTACAGCCAGATTTTTCTGAGCTTTGTTTTTCCACATTCACATTGGAGATTATTTTTCAGACATGCCAGCAGGCCCATGTTTTTTTTACTATATTTTTAGAAGTTTGATTTGACATCATGTGGGTGAATCCAAATAATGAGCACCCATCAAAAAAGCATGATGAACAAGTAGACAGAAAATCAATAAGGATGTAGAGGAGTTGAACAATTCTATCAGCTAAGTTGACCTAATTGGCATTTATAAAACATTTCAGCCAAAAGTGGGATACACATTGTTTTGAAGTGCAAACAGTATGTTTACCAACAGAGACCAAATTCTAGGCCATGAGATAAGCCTCAACAAATTTAAGAAAATTCAAGTCATACAGAATATACTTCCCTGACCACAGCAGAATTAAATAAGAAATGAAAACAGAAAATTTTCTGGAAAAACTTCAAATAACCCATGGATAAATTACTAAATCAAATGGGAAATAATACCATAAAGTGAATGAAAATGAAACTTCTATCTATCAAAAGCTGGAGAGTGCCCTAAGCAGTACACTTTAAGAGGAAATTGATAAAATAAACACCTGAACTATAACAGATCAAAGGCCTCCAACTAATGACCTCAGTTTGCACCATAAGAAACTAGAAAAAAGAGCAGACTAAATCCAAAGTATATAAAAGAAGGAAATAATTAGAGAGGAAATCGATGACATAGAAAGTAAGACCAGAAATCAATTAAATAAAAAGCAGATTTTTTTCAGAATAAAATGTGTCAACTTCTAGCTAGACTAATCAGGAGAATAGACAAAAATTAACCATATCTGGAATAAAAGAGGTGATATTATATGATATTAAAAGAACAATAAAAGAATATAACATTTAAATCTTTATGCCAATAAAACAAATATATTACGTAAAATGAGCCAAAAAGTATCTTACTGAGAGAAAATAAAAAGGCCCTAAATTAGTGGAAAAGTGTGTGCCATTCATGGGTCACTCGATACTGCTAAGGTGTCAACGCTCCCAAATTATTATATAAATACAGTGCAATCCCTGTAATTACAGCAGAATTTAAAAGAAATTTCAAAACATTCTAAAATTCATATAGAAATTCAAAAAATCAAGAATAACCTAAAGAACTTTTAAAAAGAAGGACAAAATTGGAGGACTAACAATAATTTCACTGCTTATTAAAAACTACAGTCATCAAGATTATGTAGTACTGGCACCAAGATAAATAAATATATCAATAGAACAAAATAAACAGTCCAGAAAAAAGACCCACACATAGATAGCTCACTGATTTCAACAAATGTGGAAAGGCAATTCATTTCAAGAAATGATTCCTGAAAAAATTAATATCCATGTTCAATAAAAAGGAAAACATTCAATTCAAACGTCATACTATATTCAAAAATTGACTTGATTCAAAAATAGAATATAGATCTAAATATAAACTGAAAACTATAAAACCTCTAAGAAAAAACAAAGGAATAACCTTCATGGCCTTGAATTAGCCAAAGATGCCTTACCTATGACACCAACAGCATTATCAATTAAAAAATACGGTAAAATGAACTTAAAATGAAAATAGTTTGCTTTTAGAAAGATACTGCTATGAAAATAAAGAGAAAGTCACAAATTAGGAAAACCACTATTTTATATCAGGTATATGATAACCTATATTCAGAGTATAAAGAATTCTCAAAACTCAGTAATAAGAAAACAATTCAGGAGAAGAAGGGGACAGCAGAGGATGAGATGGCTGGATGGCATCATTGACTTGATGGACATGAGTTTGAGCAAGCTCTGGGAGTCGGTGATGGACAGGGAAGCCTGGTGTGCTGCAGTCCATGGGGTTGCAAAGAGTCATACATGACTGAGTGACTGAACTGAATTGAACTGAATCCAACCTAAAAAAAAAAATGGGCAAAGGATTTGAACTGACACTTCACCAAGGAAGATATATGAAAGAAAATATGCAAAGGAAAAAATAGTCAATATCATCAGTAATTCACATCAGATCAGATCAGTCACTCAGTCGTGTCCAACTCTTTGCGACCCAATGAATCACAGCACGCCAGGCCTCCCTGTCCCTCACCAACTCCCAGAGTTCACTCAGACTCACGTCCATCGAGTCAGTGATGCCATCCAGCCATCTCATCCTCTGTCGTCCCCTTCTCCTCCTGCCCCCAATCCCTCCCAGCATCAGAGTCTTTTCCAATGAGTCAACTCTTCACATGAGGTGGCCAAAGTACTGGAGTTTCAGCTTTAGCATCATTCCTTCCAAAGAAATCCCAAGGCTGATCTCCTTCAGAATGGACTGGTTGGATCTCCTTGCAGTCCACAGGACTCTCAAGAGTCTTTTCCAACACCACAGTTCAAAAGCATCAATTCTTCGGTGCTCAGCCTTCTTCACAGTCCAACTTTCACATCCATACATGACCACAGGAAAAACTATAGTCTTGACTAGACAAACCTTTGTCGGCAAAGTAATGTCTCTGCTTTTGAATATGCTGTCTAGGTTGGTCATAACTTTCCTTCCAAGGAGTAAGCGTCTTTTAATTTCATGGCTGCAGTCACCATCTGCAGTGATTTTGGAGCCCAAAAAAATAAAGTCTGACACTGTTTCCCCATCTATTTCCCATGAAGTGATGGGACCGGATGCCATAACCTTCGTTTTATGAATGTTGAGCTTTAAGCCAACTTTTTCACTCTCCACTTTCACCTTCATCAAGAGGCTTTTGAGTTCCTCTTCACTTTCTGCCATAAGGATAGTGTCATCTGCATATGTGAGGTTATTGATATTTCTCCTGGCAATCTTGATTCCAGCTTGTGTTTCTTCCAGTCCAGCGTTTCTCATGATGTACTCTGCATAGAAGTTAAATAAACAGGGTGACAATATACAGCCTTGACGTACTCCTTTTCCTATTTGGAACCAGTCTGTTGTTCCATGTCCAGTTCTAACTGTTGCTTCCTGACCTGCATACAAATTTCTCAAGCGGCAGGTCAGGTGGTCTGGTATTCCCATCTCTTTCAAAATTTTCCACAGTTGATTGTGATCCACACAGTCAAAGGCTTTGGCATAGTCAATAAAGCAGAAATAGATGTTTTTCTGGAACTCTCTTGCTTTTTCCATGATCCAGAGGATGTTGGCAATTTGATCTCTGGTTCCTCTGCGTTTTCTAAAACCAGCTTGAACATCTGGAAGTTCACGGTTCACATATTGCTGAAGCCTGGCTTGGAGAATTTTGAGCATTACTTTACTAGCGTGTGAGATGAGTGCAATTGTGCGGTAGTTTGAGCATTCTTTGGCATTGCCTTTCTTTGGGATTGGAATGAAAACTGACCTTCTCCAGTCCTGTGGCCACTGCTGAGTTTTCCATATTTGCTGGCATATTGCGTACAGCACTCTCATAGCATCATCTTTCAGAATTTGGAATAGCTCAACTGGAATTCTATCACCTCCACTAGCTTTGTTCATGATGATGCTTTCTAAGGCCCACTTGACTTCACATTCCAGGATATCTGGCTCTAGGTCAGTGATCACACCATCGTGATTATCTGGGTCGTGAAGATCTTTTTTGTACAGTTCTTCTGTGTATTCTTGCCACCTCTTCTTAATATCTTCTGCTTCTGTCAGGTCCATACCATTTCTGTCCTTTATTGAGCCCATCTTTGCATGAAATGTTCCTTCAGTATCTCTGGTTTTCTTGAAGAGATCTCTAGTCTTTCCCATTCTGTTGTTTTCCTCTATTTCTTTGCATTGATCACTGACGAAGGCTTTCTTATCTCTTCTTGCTATTCTTTGGAACTCTGTATTCAGATGTTTATATCTTTCCTTTTCTCCTTTGCTTTTTGCTTCTCTTTTTTTCACAGCTATTTGTAAGGCCTCCCCAGACAACCATTTTGCTTTTTTGCATTTCTTTTCCATGGGGATGGTCTTGATCCCTGTCTCCTGTACAATGTCATGAACCTCATTCCATAGTTCATCAGGCACTCTATCTATCAGATCTAGGCCCTTAAATCTATTTCTCACTTCCACTGTATAATCATAAGGGATTTGATTTAGGTCATACCTGAATGGTCTAGTGGTTTTCCCTACTTTCTTTAATTTCAGTCTGAATTTGGCAATAAGGAGTTCATGGTCTGAGCCACAGTCAGCTCCTGGTCTTGTTTTTGCTGACTGTACAGAGCTTCTCCATCTTTGGCTGCAAAGAATATAATCAATCTGATTTTGGTGTTGACCATCTGGTGATGTCCATGTACAGAGTCTTCTCTTGTGTTGTTGGAAGAGGGTGTTTGTTATGACCAGTGCATTTTCTTGGCAAAACTCTATTAGTCTTTGCCCTGCTTCATTCTATACTCCAAGGCCAAATTTGTCTGTTTCTCCAGGTGTTTCTTGACTTCCTACTTTTGCATTCCAGTCCCCTATAATGAAAAGGACATCTTTTTTGGGTGTTAGTTCTAAAAGGTCTTGTAGGTCTTCATAGAACCATTCAACTTCAGCTTCTTCAGCGTTACTGGTTGGGGCATAGACTTGGATTACTGTGTTATTGAATGGTTTGCCTTGGAAACGAACAGAGATCATTCTGTAGTTTTTGAGATCGCATCCAAGTACTGCATTTCGGACTATTTTGTTGACCATGATGGCTACTAGGGGAATGTAAATTAATAATCACAATGAGATACCATTACAATACCTAAAATTAAACAAACTGATAATATCAACTTTGTGTTGGTGAAGATTGGGAAGAAGTAGAACTCTGGTACACTTTTGATAAGACTTTACCTTGATACAGTGGTTCAACTACTTTGGAAAACAGTTCAGCAGTATCATAAAATATTAAATATACCTATCATCATCTAAATATTGCAGGTAATCACCCAAGAGAGGCAAAATGCACACATACAAAGACCTGCAAAAACATTCATAGTAGCTTTATTTGTAACAGATCCAAGCTAGAAAAACCCAAATATCCTGGTGAATGAACAAATTATATTACATCCATGTATTCTACAACATGAATTGTACCTCAAAATCATGATATTGGGTGAAAGAAAGGCAGACAAAAAAGAGTGTATATTGCATAATTCTATTTATACAAAACTCTAGAAATTACACATTAATCTACAGTGAAAAGTTGATCAATGGAAGAGTGAGGAGGGATGAGAGGAGGAATTACAAAGAGGCATGAGGAAACTTTTGATGAATGAGTCCATTATCTTGATTGTGGTGATATTTTCACTGTGTATACATATGTTAGAACATATAAATTGTACCTTTTAAGTGAAGTAGCTCAGTCGTGTCCGACTCTTTGCAACCCCATGGACTGTAGCCCACCAGGCTCCTCCATCCATGGGATTCTCCAGGCAAGAATACTGGAGTGGATTGCCATTTTCTTCTCCAGGGGATCTTCCCGACTCAGGGATTAAACCCAGGTCTCCCACACTGCAGGCAGATCCTTTAACCTCTGACCCACCAGGGAAGCCCATTATAGTTTATTGCATGTTAATTATTTCTCAATATACTTATTACAAAGAAAATGTTTTCCTTGAGAAGTCTTCATTGAAAATGGATAGATCCTATCATCAATTAAAAGCACAGTAAGGACAGCATTTTCAGTGATACTTAAGCATAATGTTACAGGACTAGAATGAAGACAACCCCTCTCAATGATGAAAAGCTAAAAGCCTTTCCTCTCAGATCACGAATAAGACAAGGATGCCCACTCTTGCCATTGCTACTCAACACAGTACTGGGAGTCCAAGTCATAGCAACTAGATGAGAAAAAATTAAATAGATAAAAGCCTTAAATTAGAAAGGAAGAAGTAAAATCATCTCTGTTTATAGATGTCATGGTATTCTATATTGAAAACCCTAAAGACTTCACACACACACATACACACACACACACACACACACACACACACACACAAATGGTTACAACGAATGAATTAATTCACTGGAATTGCAGGATACAAAGTCAACATACAGAAATTAGCTGTTTTCCTAAACACTAACAATGAACTATCTGAAAGAGAAATTAAGAAAGCAATCCCATTTAGAATAGCATCAAAACCAATAAAATCCTTGTAAATAAACTGAACCAAGGAAGTAAAAGATTATACACTGAGAACTATGAGATATTGGTGAAAGTAACTGAAGAAGACACAAATAAATGGAAAGATATCCTATGATCTTAGACTGAAAAATTAATACTGTGAAAATCTCCATACTATTGAAAATGATCTACAAATTCAATATAATCCTTATTAAAATTCCATTTTCCACAGAAATAGACAAAAATTATCCTAAAATTTGTATGGAGCCATAAAAGACCCCAAATAGCAAAAGTTAACCTGAGAAAGAAGAACAAACTTGGAAGCATCATCATTCCTGATTTTGAGCCATATACAAAGCTACAGTAATCAAAGAAGCATAGTTCTGGCAACAGGTACATGGACCCAGTGGAGCAGAACAAAGATTCCAGATATGAGTCATAAATATATGGTGAACTGATTCTTGACAAGAGCACTAAGAACACACAAAGGAGAAAGATTAGTAACTTCTATGAATGATGTGGTAAAACTGGACATCTAGATGCATAAGAAGGAAACTGGACACTTCTCTTATACCACTCAACAAAATGAACTTGAAATGGGTCACAAACTTAAATGTAAGATGAGAAACCATAAAACTCCTAGAAGAAAATATAGGGGGAAAGATGCTTGACATTGGTCTTGCATGCATGCTATGTCACTTCAGTCATGTTTGACTCTTTGAGACCTATGGACTGTAGCCCACCAGGCTCCTCTGTCCATGGAATTCTCCAGGCAAGAATACGGAGTGAGTTGCCATGCCCTCCTCCAGGGGATCTTCCTAACCCAGGTGTCAAAGCCACGTTTCTTGTCTCCTGCATTGGCAGGCATGTTCTTCACCACTAGCACCACCTGGGAAGCCCAATATTGGTCTAAGCAATGATTAATCAGATAAGAGACTAAGAGCACAGCCAATAAAAGTCAAAGTAAACAAACTGAACTACATCAAACTGAAGAGCTTTGGCACAGCAAAGCAAATAATAAATTGGAAAGACAACTTGAAGAATGAGAGAAAACATTAGCAAATCACATATCTGATAAAGGGTTAATATCCAAAATAAATATAAAAAACTCATACAATTCAATTGCAAAAATAAAATAATAATAGAATTTAAAAATGGGCAAAGGACCTGAATAGACATTTTTCCAAAAAAGACATACTAATGTCCATTAGTTATATGAAAAAATGCTCTACATCATTAATCATCACCAAAATGCAGATCAAAACCACAAGATATCACTTCATACCTGTGATGGCTATTATCAAAAAAGCAAGAGATAATACATGCTAACAAGGATGTGAAGAAAAGAGAATGCTTGGAGGAGGAGCCAAGATGGCGGAGGAGTAGGACGGGGAGAACACTTTCTCCCCCACAAATTCATCAAAAGAGCATTTAAACATCGAGTAAATTCCACAAAACAACTTCCGAATGCCGGCAGAGGACATCAGGCACCCAGAAAAGCAGCCCAACTCTTCGAAAGGAGGTAGGAAAAAATATAAAAGACAAAAAAAGAGACAAAAGAGGGAGGGACGGAGTTCCGTCCCGGGAAGGGAGTCTTAAAAAGAGAGAAGTTTCCAAACACCAGGAAACCCTCTCACTGCCGAATCTGTGCCGAGCTTTGGAAGCACAGAGGGCAACATAAAAGGGAAGGGAAAAAAAAAAATAAACAATTAAAAATCGCGGATTGTGAGCCCTACAGGAACTCCCCCAGCGGAGAAGCAGCGCAGACGCCTGCACACGGCATTAGCAAGCGGGGGCTGGGCAGGGAAGTGCGGCACGGGCTGTGTCCCTTAGAGTAAGAATCGGGCCGAATGTCCTGAGCGCTATCTGAGCGAAATAATTTGGGCTAGCAAACCAGACTGTGGGATATCTACCACGCGAAAAGCCAGCCCTAACCTAAGACACCGCCAGGCCCGCGCACAGAACAAAGGACTGAACAGAGATAGCCGGCTGCAGACCTCCCCCTCCGGTGACAGGCAACCAGAGCCGGAAGGGGGCAATCGCAGCCCCAGAGAGACACTATCTATAAAACTGTAAGCAGGCTTCTTTGCTAACTAAAACTTCTTGGGGGTCTGGACGGTCAACATCTGCCTGAGAAGGTGCGCCGGTTTTACACCCAGATAACCGAGTGGCGGGGAGGCGATAAGTCGCAGCATTGGCGCCCGCCAAGCACCTCATCGCCTGAGCTGCTCGACCTGGGAAGAACACAAAACGCAGGCCCAACCGAGTCTGCGCCTCTGAGGACTACCCGAGTGCCTGAACCTGAGCGGCTTGGACCTGGGAGCTCAGTCCAGGGCCGGCCTCTGATTGTTCCCGGCAGAACAACCTAGAGCCCAAGCAGTGTGGGCAGGGAGGTTACACGCGCCGTGAGCGGGGGCAGACCCAGTGTGGCCGAGGCACTTCGAGCGCACGCCAGTGTTATCTGTTTGCAGCATCCCTCCCTCCCTCCACACAGCGCGGCTGAACAAGTGAGCCTAAATTAAAAAAAAAAAAAAAAAAAAATAGGGTCCTCCACCGTCCCCTTTGTGTCAGGGCGGGAACCAGACACTGAAGAGACCAGCAAACAGAAGAAGCTCTAACAGAGGGAAACGCCTTGGAAGCTACAGGCCATAGATTAAAACCCTGTGGTTACTACGGATTACATAGGAAGGGGCCTATAGATCTTGAGAAATATAAGTCGGACTAAGGAACTGCCAAAAATGAACTGAACCCACAATACTCACAACAAAACCAGAGAAAGACCTAGATATATTTTTACTATTTTTACGATCAATCTTTCTTTCTTTCTTTTTTTTTTTTAATTAAAAAAAAAATTTTTTTAAGTCCTCTATTGTCCTTTAATTTTCACTTTTATAACTATTACTTTGCAAAAAAAAAAAAAGACCCTATTTTTTTTTTTTTTTTTTTTCTTCTTCAGCAAACTTCATATATATATTTTATAATTTTTTGACCGTGGTTTTTTTTTTTTTTTTTTTTTTTTTCTTTTTTCTTTTTCTTCTTTTCTTTAACATTGCATTTTTGAAATTCCAAACTCTACTCTAGATTTTTAATTTTAGCCTTTTGATATATGTTATCAATTTTGTACCTATAGTTTTTTTCATAATTGCTGTGACTTTTTTTTTTTTTTCCTCTGTTTCTTTCTCTTCTTCTTTTATATAACATCGTATATCTGCAATTCCAAACTCTACTCAAGATTTTTAATTTATGCTTTTTGGTATTTGATATCAATTTTGTACCTGTATTTTCTTTATAATTTTTGCGACATTGTTTTTGTTGGTTTGTTTGTTTTCTCTCTTTATTTTTCTTCTTCTTCTTTTTTTTTTTTTTTTTTTCTTAACGTTGTATTTTTGAAATTCCAAACTCTACTCTGGATTTTTAATTTTTGCTGTTTGGTATTAGTTATCAATTTTGTACCTGTAGTTTCTTTATTACTTTCACGACCTTGTTTGTTTTTCTTTGTTCGTTTTTTCTCTCATTCTTTTCCTTCTCCTTTTCATTAACATCGCATTTTTGAAATTCCAAACTCTACTCTAATTTCTAATTTTTGTTTTTATGTATTTGTTACCAATTTTGTACCTTTAAGAACCCAATCTTCAGGACCCATTTTTCACTAGTGTATGAGATTACTGGCTTGACTGCTCTCTCTCCCTTTGGACTCTCCATTTTCTCCACCAGGTCACCTGTATCTCCTCCCTAACCCCTCTCTACTCTACCCAACTCTGTGAATTTCTGTGTGTTCCAGACGGTGGAGAACACTTAAGGAACTGATTACTGGCTGGATCTGTCTCCCGCCTTTTCATTTCCCCCTTTTATCCTTCTGGCCACCTCTGTCTCCTGCCTCCTTCTTCTCTTCCCTGTATAACTCCGTGAACATCTCTGAGTGGTCCAGTTGTGGAGTGCACATAAGGAAGTGACTACTGGCTAGCCCACTCTCTCCACTATTGATTCCACCTCATCTCATTTGGGTCACCTCTAACTCCCTCCTCCCTCTTCTCTTCTCCATGTAACGCTGTGAACCTCTCTGAGTGACCCTCACAGTAGAGAAACTTTTCATCTTTAACGTAGATGTTTTATCAGTGGTGCTGGATAGAAGGAGAAGTTTTGAAACTACTGTAAAATTAAGACCGATAACTGGAAGTAGGAGGCTTAAGTCCAATCCCTGACTCCAGGGAACTCCTGACTCCAAGGAACATTAATTGACAGGAGCTCATCAAACGCCTCCATACCGACACTGAAACCAAGCACCACACAAGGGCCAACAAGTTCCAGGGAAAGACATAACAAGCAAATTCTCCAGCAACAAAGGAACACAGCCCTGAGCTTCAAGATACAGGCTGCCCAAAGTCACCCCAAAACCATAGACATCTCATAACTCATTACTGGACATTTCATTACACTCCAGAGAGAAGAAATACAGTTCCATCCACCAGAACATCGACACAAGCTTCCCTAACCAGGAAACCTTGACAAGCCACCTGTACAAACCCACACACAGCGAGGAAACGCCACAATAAAGAGAACTCCACAAACTGCCAGAATACAGAAAGGACACCCCAAACTCAGCAATTTAAACAAGATGAAGAGACAGAGGAATAGCCAGCAGATAAAGGAACAGGATAAATGCCCACCAAACCAAACCAAAGAGGAAGAGATAGGGAATCTACCTGATAAAGAATTCCGAATAATGATAGTGAAATTGATCCAAAATCTTGAAATTAAAATGGAATCACAGATAAATAGCCTGGAGGCAAGGATTGAGAAGATGCAAGAAAGGTTTAACAAGGACTTAGAAGAAATAAAAAAGAGTCAATATATAATGAATAATGCAATAAGTGAAATTAAAAACACTCTGGAGGCAACAAATAGTAGAATAACAGAGGCAGAAGATAGGATTAGTGAATTAGAAGATAGAATGGTAGAAATAAATGAATCAGAGAGGATAAAAGAAAAACGAATTAAAAGAAATGAGGACAATCTCAGAGACCTCCAGGACAATATTAAACGCTACAACATTCGAATCATAGGGGTCCCAGAAGAAGAAGACAAAAAGAAAGACCATGAGAAAATACTTGAGGAGATAATAGTTGAAAACTTCCCTAAAATGGGGAAGGAAATAATCACCCAAGTCCAAGAAACCCAGAGAGTCCCAAATAGGATAAACCCAAGGCGAAACACCCCAAGACACATAGTAATCAAATTAACAAAGATCAAACACAAAGAACAAATATTAAAAGCAGCAAGGGAAAAACAACAAATAACACACAAGGGAATTCCCATAAGGATAACAGCTGATCTTTCAATAGAAACTCTTCAAGCCAGGAGGGAATGGCAAGACATACTTAAAATGATGAAAGAAAATAATCTACAGCCCAGATTATTGTACCCAGCAAGGATCTCATTCAAGTATGAAGGAGAAATCAAAAGCTTTTCAGACAAGCAAAAGCTGAGAGAATTCTGCACCACCAAACCAGCTCTCCAACAAATACTAAAGGATATTCTCTAGACAGGAAACACAAAAATTGTGTATAAATTCGAACCCAAAACAATAAAGTAAATGGCAACGGGGTCATACTTATCAGTAATTACCTTAAACGTAAATGGGTTGAATGCCCCAACCAAAAGACAAAGACTGGCTGAATGGATACAAAAACAAGACCCCTGCATATGTTGTCTACAAGAGACCCACCTCAAAACAGGGGACACATACAGACTGAAAGTGAAGGGCTGGAAAAAGATTTTCCATGCAAATAGGGACCAAAAGAAAGCAGGAGTAGCAATACTCATATCAGATAAAATAGACTTTAAAACAAAGACTGTGAAAAGAGACAAAGATGGTCACTACATAATGATCAAAGGATCAATCCAAGAAGAAGATATAACAATTATAAATATATATGCACCCAACACGGGAGCACCGCAGTATGTAAGACAAATGCTAACAAGTATGAAAGAAGAAATTAACAATAACACAATAATAGTGGGAGACTTTAATACCCCACTCACACCTATGGATAGATCAACTAAACAGAAAATTAACAAGGAAACACAAACTTTAAACGATACAATAGACCAGTTAGACCTAATTGATATCTATAGGACATTTCATCCCAAAACAATGAATTTCACCTTCTTCTCAAGCGCACATGGAACCTTCTCCAGGATAGATCACATCCTGGGCCATAAAGCTTGCCTTGGTAAATTCAAAAAAATAGAAATCATTCCAAGCATCTTTTCTGACCACAATGCAGTAAGATTAGATCTCAATTACAGGAGAAAAACTATTAAAAAATCCAACATATGGAGGCTGAACAACACGCTGCTGAATAACCAACAAATCACAGAAGAAATCAAAAAAGAAATCAAAATTTGCATAGAAACGAATGAAAATGAAAACACAACAACCCAAAACCTGTGGGACACGGTAAAAGCAGTCCTAAGGGGAAAGTTCATAGCAATACAGGCACACCTCAAGAAACAAGAAAAAAGTCAAATAAATAACCTAACTCTACACCTAAAGCAACTAGAAAAGGAAGAAATGAAGAACCCCAGGGTTAGCAGAAGGAAAGAAATCTTAAAAATTAGAGCAGAAATAAATGCAAAAGAAACAAAAGAGACCATAGCAAAAATCAACAAAACCAAAAGCTGGTTCTTTGAAAGGATAAATAAAATTGACAAACCATTAGCCAGACTCATCAAGAAACAAAGGGAGAAAAATCAAATCAATAAAATTAGAAATGAAAATGGAGAGATCACAACAGACAACACAGAAATACAAAGGATCATAAGAGACTACTATCAACAATTATATGCCAATAAAATGGACAACGTGGAAGAAATGGACAAATTCTTAGAAAAGTACAACTTTCCAAAACTCGATCAGGAAGAAATAGAAAATCTTAACAGACCCATCACAAGCACGGAAATTGAAACTGTAATCAAAAATCTTCCAGCAAACAAAAGCCCAGGTCCAGACGGCTTCACAGCTGAATTCTACCAAAAATTTAGAGAAGAGCTAACACCTATCCTGCTCAAACTCTTCCAGAAAATTGCAGAGGATGGTAAACTTCCAAACTCATTCTATGAGGCCACCATCACCCTAATACCAAAACCTGACAAAGATCCCACAAAAAAAGAAAACTACAGGCCAATATCACTGATGAACATAGATGCAAAAATCCTTAACAAAATTCTAGCAATCAGAATCCAACAACACATTAAAAAGATCATACACCATGACCAAGTGGGCTTTATCCCAGGGATGCAAGGATTCTTCAATATCCGCAAATCAATCAATGTAATACACCACATTAACAAATTGAAAAATAAAAACCATATGATTATCTCAATAGATGCAGAGAAAGCCTTTGACAAAATTCA
Source organism: Bubalus kerabau (assembly GCF_029407905.1). NCBI lineage: Eukaryota > Metazoa > Chordata > Mammalia > Artiodactyla > Bovidae > Bubalus > Bubalus kerabau. Next base: position 120,058,764 of record NC_073624.1, read on the forward strand.
ACATCCATTTATGATCAAAACTCTCCAGAAAGCAGGAATAGAAGGAACCTACCTCAACATAATCAAAGCTATATATGACAAACCCACAGCAAACATTATCCTCAATGGTGAAAAATTGAAAGCATTTCCTCTAAAGTCAGGAACAAGACAAGGGTGCCCACTTTCACCATTACTATTCAACATAGTTTTGGAAGTTTTGGCCACAGCAATCAGAGCAGAAAAAGAAATAAAAGGAATCCAAATTGGAAAAGAAGAAGTAAAGCTCTCACTGTTTGCAGATGACATGATCCTCTACATAGAAAACCCTAAAGACTCCACCAGAAAATTACTAGAACTAATCAATGACTATAGTAAAGTTGCAGGATATAAAATCAACACACAGAAATCCCTTGCATTCCTATACACTAATAATGAGAAAACAGAAAGAGAAATTAAGGAAACAATTCCATTCACCATTGCAACGGAAAGAATAAAATACTTAGGAATATATCTACCTAAAGAATCTAAAGACCTATATATAGAAAACTATAAAACACTGGTGAAAGAAATCAAAGAGGACACTAACAGATGGAGAAATATACCATGTTCATGGATTGGAAGAATCAATGTAGTGAAAATGAGTATACTACCCAAAGCAATCTATAGATTCAATGCAATCCCTATCAAGCTACCAACAGCATTCTTCACAGAGCTAGAACAAATAATTTCACAATTTGTATGGAAAAACAAAAAACCTCGAATAGCCAAAGCGATCTTGAGAAAGAAGAATGGAACTGGAGGAATCAACCTACCTGACTTCAGGCTCTACTACAAAGCCACAGTTATCAAGACAGTATGGTACTGGCACAAAGACAGAAATATAGATCAATGGAACAAAATAGAAAGCCCAGAGATAAATCCACGCACATATGGACACCTTATCTTCGACAAAGGAGGCAAGAATATACAATGGATTAAAGACAATCTCTTTAACAAGTGGTGCTGGGAACTCTGGTCAACCACTTGTAAAAGAATGAAACTAGAACACTTTCTAACACCATACACAAAAATAAACTCAAAATGGATTAAAGATCTAAACGTAAGACCAGAAACTATAAAACTCCTAGAGGAGAACATAGGCAAAACACTCTCTGACATACATCACAGCAGGATCCTCTATGACCCACCTCCCAGAATATTGGAAATAAAAGCAAAAATAAACAAATGGGACCTAATTAACCTTAAAAGCTTCTGCACATCAAAGGAAACTATTAGCAAGGTGAAAAGACAGCCTTCAGAATGGGAGAAGATAATAGCAAATGAAGCAACTGACAAACAACTAATCTCGAGAATATACAAGCAACTCCTACAGCTCAACTCCAGAAAAATAAATGACCCAATCAAAAAATGGGCCAAAGAACTAAATAGACATTTCTCCAAAGAAGACATAAAGATGGCTAACAAACACATGAAAAGATGCTCAACATCACTCATTATCAGAGAAATGCAAATCAAAACCACTATGAGGTACCATTTCACACCAGTCAGAATGGCTGCGATCCAAAAGTCTACAAGTAATAAATGCTGGAGAGGGTGTGGAGAAAAGGGAACCCTCTTACACTGTTGGTGGGAATGCAAACTAGTGCAGCCACTATGGAGAACAGTGTGGAGATTCCTTAAAAAACTGGAAATAGACATGCCTTATGATCCAGCAATCCCACTGCTGGGCATACACACTGAGAAAACCAGAAGGGAAAGAGACACGAGTACCCCAATGTTCATCGCAGCACTGTTTATAATAGCCAGGACATGGAAGCAACCTAGATGTCCATCAGCAGATGAATGGATAAGAAAGCTGTGGTACATATACACAATGGAGTATTATTCAGCCATTAAAAAGAATACATTTGAATCAGTTCTAACGAGGTGGATGAAACTGGAGCCTATTATACAGAGTGAAGTAAGCCAGAAAGAAAAACACCAATACAGTATACTAACGCATATATATGGAATTTAGAAAGAGGGTAACAATAACCCTGTGTACAAGACAGCAAAAGAGACACTGATGTATAGAACAGTCTTATGGACTCTGTGGGAGAGGGAGAGGGTGGGAAGATTTGGGAGAATGGCATTGAAACATGTAAATATCATGTATGAAATGAGTTGCCAGTCCAGGTTCGATGCACGATACTGGATGCTTGGGGCTGGTGCACTGGGATGACCCAGAGGGATGGAATGGGGAGGGAGGAGGGAGGAGGGTTCAGGATGGGGAACACATGTATACCTGTGGCAGATTCATTTTGATATTTGGCAAATCTAATACAGTTATGTAAAGTTTAAAAATAAAATAAAATTAAAAAAACAAACAAAAAAAAAAAAAGAATACTAAAAAAAAAAAAAAAAAAAAAAAAGAGAATGCTTATGTAATGTTAGTGGGAATGTAAATTGGTACAGCCATTGCAGAAAACACTATGGAGGTTAAAGATATCAGAAATCAGACAACCATAGGATCTTGCAATCCCACTCCTATACCTTCAAAGGAATTTAAGCCAGTATCTTCAGGAGGGTATCTGCACATCCATGTTTCTTTGTTCCTTTCAGCATGTTCTATGATAACCAAGATATCAAAACAATCTAAATGTCTTTCAACAGATGAATGGGTTAAGAAAATGTGATATATATATATAATTGAATTTTATTCAGTAATAAAAGGAAGTCAATCCTACCATTTTTGACATGGATTAACCTGAAGGTCATTATGCTAAGTAAAATAAGCCAGAGAAAGACAAATATTAATACATAGGTTATGTGTTAAGCATATATAAAATCTAAAAAAAAAAAAAAAAAGCCGTTTGAATAGAAACAAAGAATAGAATGGTGGTTTCCAAGGGCTAGGGGAAAGGGGAAATTGGGTGATATAAGTCAAACTACAAATTTTCACTTGTAAGAAGAATAAATTCCAATACTCATGTATAGCACTGTGACCACAGTTAATAATACAATGTTATATACTTGAAAGTTGCAGAGATAGATCTTAGGCATCCTCACTACCCACTCCCCAAAAATGTTAGGTGAGGTGACATATGTGTTAATTATCTTGATCTTGGTAATCACTTCACAATGTATATGTATATCAAGTCATCACACTGTATACTTTAATTATACACAATTATATTTATCAGCTATTTCTCAAAAAAATTAAAAATAAAGATACATGGGTAGAGGCAAATAAGCCAGTGTCCTTTCTGATGATGGTCCTGAGGATCTTGGCTCAGTTTGCTCTTGATCACATTTGTAAATTGATAAGCCTTTGCACCAAAATGTAGAGAGGGTAAAATAACAATCATTGTGAATTCCTTCTTTCCTACTGTTTTTGAGTCTTGGCCTTCTTGAATAAATACAAAATTACTCAAATATATGAAATCTGGAATAAATGTTAACTTACATGTAAAAGCACATCTATTAACATATTTAATCAAAATAACATTTTCCTAATATTATCATACATAATTTGAATTGGTATTTACAAATAGTCTTTTGGAATTGGTAGTTAGGTGGGAAAAAACTAGACTTGTCTCCAGCTAAGTTAATGAATTTTCTGCATTATATTTTAGGAATCAATATAGCTGAATGAGCCCAAAATATCATATATAAAAATTAATATATACTTTATTTATTTAATTTGTAAAATAAATACATTAACACTACACACTTTAAATATGGTTATACACTTTCACTTATTTTTATAAAGCATCAAAAATATCCTTTTTGAGCCAATGCAGTGATAGTGACTTCAAAAAGATATTTTTTAACACAATTTGCATCTTTACATATTATAGCAAACAATATTAACTAATAATCATTGACACAGTCTTTTCCTGGGTGTGAAACCAAATATCCAAATTAGTGCACCAAAGAATTCTGGTGAATCATTATTTGATCTCTAGTCATAAAGAGAATAGCTTGTTTTTCAGAAAGAATATTAGCAACTTATTTTCAAACTTAAACATTATTAAATCAATAAAGTATACAGAAATCCCAATAAATGCAATCCAATCTACACCAAAGACAGAGTAAAATTTAAAATTATTTTAACAAGTATTAAGTGGCTGTTAAGTTTTTAACAGGCTTCCCTTGTGGCTCAGCTGGTAAAGAATCCACCTGCAAAGTGGGAGACCTAGGTTCAATCCCTGGGTTGGGAAGATCGCCTGGAGAAGGAAAAGGCTACTTACTCCAGTATTCTAGCCTGGAGAATTCCATGGACTGTATAGTCCATTGGGTCACAAAGAGTCAGACATGACTGAGTGACTTTCATTTCCACTTCAAGTGTTTAACACTGAGATGTAGCTGCTTATGTTAAAATTAGAAAAACTAAAGGATAGAGATATAAAGAAAAATTCTAACACAAGTAATGATGGAAAAAAAATTCATAATATATATTATTTCTACAGATGTCTAGTCATTGGTCCAAAATCTTTGCCATTCAACACCTATTCTTTAAGATTTCATTTATTATTATTTATTTATTATTTATTATTATCCAGGAAACATGGTTAATTCCCCAAATCATCCTTAAATAATGTTTATAAAATACGTATGTCATGTCACTGCCTATACCCATTTGTAGCAGCCAATCAAAAAGTATTAGGGGCACAGGTGGGACATAATTTGTCACTACATAGGTCAGCTGTCTTATTAATAACAATAAAACCTGACATTTACATAATGCCATCTGTACAGCAGCTTCATATCAAGACTTCAAATATTTATCTCATTAATACTTCCAATATTTCTATGCATTATTTGGCACATATTTTACTGGTTTATAAAGCAAAACCCTAACTCATAAAATGACATGAACCTAGTGACTATATTTTCTCACAATCCATGTCTATTCGCCAAAAAAGAAGAGAAAAATATATATCTAGCATGAACGAGTTTGGCCAGGAGAGTGAAATACCCACTTGGCAATTGGGTCTTATCTATTCCCACCTTTTTATATGCGATCCAGTCAAACACCCTGTCAATATCTGTCGCCCGTAGCACTTCCTGTGATACTGGATGGGAACTGGCCAAGCCGTCAAGCAGCATCACTTCATGTAGAACATCCGTCAGAAACCTCTGTTTTTCCTGCAATACAGTAGGTGGAACAACATCACAGGTGATTCGTGGTTATGACAGAATATGGGTGATAATATGAACCGAATGTTCAGTGTATTGCTGAATTGATGATGCTCATCAGCCTATTAGATAAGATTTAACTATAAAGAGAAACCAGTAAATAAAACGCCTCTTAAGTCACTCTAAAATAAAAGTGGCTGATTTGAGCACAACATGAAACACCACCAATGAGCTACAATAGGCCCTAAATAGAAACAATGGACTCTGTGTTTTAACAGTGGTTAAAGCAAATTTGAGAGTGGGCACATAAATGAAACTGACTCAGCTTGCTTATGGGCTGCCCTGGTGGCTCAGATGGTAGGGAGACCTGGATTCAACCCCTGGGTTGGGAAGATCCCCTGGAGGAGGGCAAGGCAACCCACTCCAGTATTCTTGCCTGGAGAATCCCCATGGACAGAGGAACCTGGTGGACTACAGTCTATGGGGTCGCAAAGAGTTGGACATGACTGGCTGATTAAGCATACACAGCATGTTCATATGTTCTGCAGGGTCAAATCTAAAATTCCAGTCCCAAATAACCTTTTTAAAGTTCATTCAATACAAGAATAATAACTAAATCTCAGAATTTCAGCACTATTTGTTCTTTCCAGTCCATTCAACAACCCATTCTCTTTCTGTTCCTACCTCCACTCTCTGTCTCACTTATTCTCTCTCTAATACACGCATGCAAACACTTATTCTCTAAACGAACTTCAGAGACCACCACAAACAATGAGGCATTATTGACAACAAACTGTAATGTCTCTGGATGTGATACGTGAATTCAGAAAGTAGAGAGCAAAAGGTATTAACAATTCATTACCATAAAACTTGTGAAAATAGACAAAATCGTGAGACCTCTGTACATTGCTGAGACATCAGTATTAGCTTTAATAAAAGCTGACTTGCTATGTTAGAAATAAACTGTAAAAAAAAAAGTGCTTCTCTGTTGTTTATACAATATGGTAAAGTAATTAGCCTCCAATTAAAATAAATAAATTTATATTAAAAAAAAAAAAACTAACACCCCCTCCCCCCCAAAAAAAGAAGTCTGCTTTAAAGAGACAGCTTGGGTTCTGTTAACAAAAATGCTGGCAGTTATCAGTCCGCCTAGCCTACTGCCTTCATTGAGGGAGGAGGAGAGAAAAAAGAAGTTGCAAGAGATAATGAGAGCTAAATAGCCCCTGGATAGTTGGGACCTGAGGAGTATCATTACAGAGATTAAAGACTGCAGTGCTTTAATTGCTCTAGCTAATTCTGAACTCATTCCTGGAGCCTCCAAATTTTGGGCCAGCAGATAAATTGCTTGATTTCTGAGTGAGCTGTAATTTCAAGCTGAGACTACACCAATTCTGGGTTTTAAAAATTGGAAATGGACAATAAATATACTAAGAAAAGAATGGTTAACTAAGCATATGTGTTAATAAGCCTAAGCATATTAATAAGCATAAGCATATTAATTTAAATCTGGCTTTAAAAACAACATTTTTGTTCATCATCACTTACTTGCTCAATAATTTAGCATGTTTAATCAATTTAATTAGTCATCCAAGTATCACTGTAAGGTTTATTTTCTAATAGCTTATTTTTATAGCCTGTGGACTTTATATTTAATTCCTTTGGTCCTTATTTTTCATCTAAGAATTTCACATCAGTGCTCCATCAAAAAGGGCTGTGTTACAGTGACTGAACCAAAAGTCACTCTGACCCCCAAAAGAATACTTCAGACCCTAAGAGACCTTACAATAAAAAATACAAACTTATAATGAATTAAATGACAAGTATTACACAAAAAAATACTGTATTTCTTCTTAAACTGAGTTCCTAATTCAACATGAACTGAAGAAAGTGAAATTGGACCTTGTGATTTAAAATTTTGAATTAAAAAACTGGCATTTACATTGCCCATTTTAAGTCCACAGAAAACAAAGACAAGATCCCAGACAAATGGCCTAGATTTAGAGGATAATAGAAATTCATATATTTCCAAAGCAAGAATTTTAAGCAGATAGGCAATCTTGTTGCTCATTTAATTTTAAAATGCACATTAAAGCTATTTGATACTGGTATTAATGAGGAATTATGGAATATATAATGATACTTCAACTTGACAACTGAACATTTTTATTTATGAAAACTACCAACTGAAGATGCGGTGTCCATTCTGAAGATCAAATAATACACAGCTCTTCAAATAATAATTATTGCTCCATTACCTCACTCAAACATCTGATCAAAAATCACAGTGCAAAATGAAAACCTTAACAGAATGCCTTACATTAACCTTAATTTTTAACATTTAGAAACAATAAATACATATTAGTCAATATCAAAATTTAGCAAACATAACTTGGTTTGCTGGAAATGACATTTTGTTAAATGGTATAAAGTAAATGACCATGTAATTATAAAAATTAAATCTAAGATAACTTTCAAAAATGGAGATCCAACCGGCCCATCCTACAAGAAGTCAGTCCTGAATATTCGTTGGAAGGACTGATGCTGGATACTTTGCTCCAATACTCCAAGACTGATGCTCCAATACTTTGGCCACCTGACCCTGTTGTTGAGAAAGATTGAAGGTGAGAGGAGAAGGGGACGACAGAGGACAAGATGGTTGGATGGCATCACCGACTCAATGGACATGAGTTTGAGTGAACTCCAGGAGTTGGTAATGGACAGGGAGGCCTGGCATGCTGCGGTCCATGGGGTCGCAGAGTTGAACATGACTGAGCAAATGAACTGAATTGAAACTATACTTATATATTTATATAATAATGATGATATATTACTTCATGCTTCTGGAGAAAAATAAAAACAAATCTTTGGTCAGTGGAATTGCAAAAGGGAGGGTTTAAATTGAGCAGTGTTGAGTCGTTAGCAAAAAATTCATCTCTGCATTTTTGGAGAGAATGACACTGTCTGACTGATAAAGGGGGCATTAAAAGAGATTAAGATTTTAATTTTAATTTATTTAATCTGGAATCAAGATTGCTGAGAGAAATATCTATAATCTCAGATATGTAGACAACACCGCCCTTATGGCAGAGAGCAAAGAACTCAAGAGCCTCTTGATGAAAATGAAAGAGGAGTAAAAAAGTTGGCTTAAAACTCAACATTCAAAAAACTAAGATCATGGCATCTGGTCCCATCACTTCATGGCAAATAGATGGGCAAACAAAGGAAGTTCATGGGGTCTCAAAGAGTTGGACACAACTGAGCAGCTGAACTGAACTGAAAAGAGATTAAAAGAGAGAGAAGGAAAAAAAGGAAAAAAGAAAATCCTGGCAAAAGACATTCCACAAAGCTCAAAGACAGAATAACTTGAGGGGGAAAAAGGAAAAATTTCTAAAAGGAAAACGGAAAATTGCAAATGCAATTTAACAAAACTACAAAGAGCTTCCAAGAGAGAAGGTGCTAATTTTTTATAAAAGATCCATGTCACTATAAAATAAGAAATATTTTTACTTTGTCAGTCCCTGGCAAGAGCCTTCCCTCCTTTACCCTCTTATCAATGACAAAAACAGCGATAGCGAAAATTCCTAATAACAGTCAACTGCTTACTGTTGATGTGAGACTGTGAAAGTTTAAAAATAAAGCAAAAGAAATCCTGGATTTTATGTGAAATAAAAGAACAAACAAAAGTTAGCCACAGTGAATGAAATAATAGTTTTCTCTCATAGACTAGAAATGCTAAAAAATTTTGAGACATTCTTTTGGACTCTGTGGGAGAGGGAGAGGGTGGGATGATTTGGGAGAATGGCACTGAAACATGTATAATATCATATATGAAACGAACTGCCAGTCCAGGTTCAATGCAGGATACAGGAAGCTCGGGGCTGGTGCACTGGGACGACCCAGAGGGATGGTATGGGGAGGGAGGTGGGAGTGGGGTTCAGGATGGGGAACACGTGTACACCCGTGGTGGATTCATATTGATGTATGGCAAAACCAATACAATATTGTAAAGTAATAAGCCTCCAATTAAAATAAATAAATTTATATTTAAAAAAATTTTTGAGACAAAAACAACAGTAAAGTATAATTATTGATGGAAAGCTTAATGGAAAATGTAGAAGTGAATATGATCCTTGAAGTGACTTTAAAGTTGTGTGCATGTGTGTGTGTTTGTGTGCAGGGAAAAATATATTCAAAATGTAGAGTCAATAGTTTTTATTTTACTCGATATTTTAAGGACACTGTGATAGCCCATTCTACAACTTTTAAAATGCAGAACAATAGGCAAAATGGAGAACTTTAAAATCTGTTAACAAGAAGTTATTGTTAGCAATAACAATAAATCCTACCATTCTGATACAGACACTTCTTAGAGATGTTACATACATGCCTAAACTTAAACAGTCCCAATAATACTGAATATGTGCATCAATTTGTGCTGAGCTATTTTCAAAAATATATAGCATTTGAATTTTTGGAGAACAGTGTAAAAGCCTTTTCAGAAAAGTAAAATGTGAACAAATGCACAGAGTTGAGAATAACACATGGAAAAGAAGGTCATTATTATTCTATTCATACATTCATTTAATAAATAAATTCCTACACAATGCCAGATACTGAACTGTGTTTTGGGAATAAATACATAACTAACATTTCATCCTCAACCTTAAAGAACTCAAAACCAGGAGAGAAAGTACAAGAGAAAGATAAACAGCTAACTGCATTATAATATGATGGGTGTTATAAAACATGAAGTATGAAATGATTAATTAGTTCAGAAAAGGCTTCACAGAGGAGGTGACATTAAAGTGGGCTGTTGAAGGATGAAAGTCTACTCAGATGAATGGGGAAAGCAACTTAAAAGGGCACATCCAGGCAGAGGAAACATGGGGGGAAAAGCCAGTCCGTTTGAATCCTAAGATACCGGGTTGAAGGTTTGGTCTTAATAAATAGGCAGTAGCAGACATAGTGACAGAATAAAAGCAATGTCTCCGCAAAATTAGCTTATCTGAGGTATACAGAGTGGCTGATACATGTAGAAATGAGAGGCAGGAATTGGTTATTGTACTGAGGGACATGTGATGATGTATTAGAGCAGGTGTTACTGAAGGACTTTTGAATCTGAAGAGACTTTGAATGAATGATCAAGTGACACTGAGGCCTTGGTCCCTAGTGGGTAAAGAGGGAGTCCAGTGAATAAGTATACAGAATGACTTGATGGATTTTTAAAAGATGTTAGATTGACAGAATAAAGGTCGGGGCATGTGACTGACAGAAGCGAAGGAGTGGATAAAGTCTGGTTTGGAGGGCAAGCTGAAAAGATCAGTTTTCAACATGCTGCCAGGAGTGTGCCAGCGAACCTTCAGAAAGCAATGTGGCACAGGCAGTTCAAAGTAAGAGCCCAGGTCTACGACACAGGGCAAGTCCTATCAGCTTTCTGCAATAAATAGCAATCTGCATTAAACAATGTAAATAAAGTCTCAGAAAGAACCAACTCTTTTAAAATATTTTTCTTACAATACTAACATTTCATATACTGATATTTAGTAGTATATGTAAAATGAGTTATTAAGAATTCTTATCATCACAGATACACTTGAAAAAATTAATTCCTTGATATCCCCAAATCAAGGCTTCTGCCTGAACATGTCAAGATCTGAATATGCCTGATCTAGTTATAGTCATGGTGATGGTGGGAAGTTCTTATGAAGAAAGGCTGACTAATTTTAGTAAAGAGCAATACCAGACAGACATTTTGATTCATCATCAGAAAGGAAAGAAAAAAAAATCAATCTGAATTGAAATCAAAGAAAGTCAGCTATATCAAAATAGACAAAGAGATGAGAGCCAATTCAAGACGTGGCGAGGTGCTTATAGGCAAAAAAGAGTGGGAAAAACTCTCCAGGCAGACATGGGTTACATCAGAGCAGTCACAAGGACTCTATTTTATTTTTTTAATTTAATCTTTATTAAAATGATTTTAATGCTTATTTTTTTAATGATTTGAAATGTTGTGTAAGTTTCTGCTGTACAGCAAAGTGAACTAGTTAGGTATAATCTTTTTTAGATTCTTTTCCTATACGTGTCACAGAGTATTGAGTAGTGTTCCTTGTACTATATGGTAGGTCCTTCCTAGTTATTTAGTCCTAGTCTCCCGTTTTATCCCCCTTTACCTCCTGGTAGCCATAACTTTGTTTTCTCTCTATGACTCTGTTCTGTGAATAAGTTTATTTGTACCATTTTTTAGATTTCACATATCTAGGAGGATAGATCTGAAATAAATGGCTCTTTCATTATTCCTGGGAGAAAAGATGAGAACACTGCTAGAAAGTTGATGACAGAGTCCTAGACTGGAAAAAAAATATCTGCCGTTCACTTTACTGTCTGGCCACAAGCAAGTTACTCAGTCTTTTCAGACCTCAGCACACTCATTGGTAAACATGTATGGTGGTGGCTCAGACGGTAAAGCGTCTGCCTACAATGAGGGAGACCCGGGTTCGATCCCTGGGTCGGGAAGATCCCCTGGAGAAGGAAACAGAAACCCACTCCAGTATTCTTGCCTGGAAAATCCCATGGACAGAGGAGCTTGGTTGGCTACTGTCCATGGGATCAACAAAGAGTCAGACACGACTGAGCGACTTCACTATCACTATGGTTGTGAAGATTGAATAAGATGATTTGTTCTACAAATATTTGTTGGGCATCTGCCATATCCCATGTGGTATACCCAGTTCTGAGCATAAAAAGAAAGACACGAATCCAACTTCAGAGAGTCTATACTAGTAGAATGAGAGACAAAGATGAAACAAATATTAATAACACCTGCTGTATATACAAATGGAAATAGGTTCAGAATATGACGTGACCTCACAGAGAAGGTGTCATTTGGTCTGCCTGGAAGAAGGAAAGAAAGCTTCTGAACTGATAATTTGAGTTGAATCTTTAAGGATGATTGGAGTTTTCCAGAATATAGTAGAAAAGGGCATTTTGGACAGAAAAAAAAAATCTGGTATATGGGGAAAGTTATGGAGATTTGAAACAGCCTGGCCTATTTGGGGGCTCCAGAGCTCTGCGGCAGAAGGCAGGGAGTATAACAGGTAAACGAACAGTGATTAGTGCAGAGAGACAGACAAGAACAAAATCAAGATCCTCAATGCCAAGTTAGGAGACTAGAATTAAGAAGCGACATCATCAGACCTATATTTAGAGAGATGACTATGAATACTGGAAGGTGGGCTGGAGGGAGGAGCAACTCAAAACAAAATAGAGCCATATTGCACAATCACCCACAAACAGCATGAGGCACGGGCTTTATCTCTGTGATCACAAAGTATCTACAATTTAGTTCCATTTTGTGATGACCAGTGGTGAACAAACATGGTATTTACTTTCAAATTCCAGAATGTATGAATCAAATATAGATTTAGACATAAATATAGACCTAGGCATAGATATTTAGATATGTATGTAGATACACATATAGATAACCAAATAGACACAAGTATTTCCTTTTTCAGTGTTTTCATTTGTTTATTTAAAGCAATGTTTTATTCCAGGTTTAATGTTGACAATAATCTCTTGAACATAGATAAAGGCACTTTTCCAATGCATAGTGTCAAATGAACAAGAATATCTGACAAAAATCATTTGAACAATACAATCTAATTCCATTTGTGTTTACTGAGGGCTTTGTACATGCAACCTTCACGTGTCAGAAGCTGGGGAAACAAATGCATTTGGGGCACAATTCCCAGCTCCAAGAAACTCCCTTTATGATGGGGAAAATAGATACATGTACAACACATTAGTGCTATTTGATGGGTAAATTAGCAGCCAAGCAAAGTACTACATGGATCACAATGAACTGTGGAAAATTCTGAAAGAGATGGGAATACCAGACCACCTGACCTGCCTCTTGAGAAACCTATATGCAGGTCAGGAAGCAACACTTAGAACTGGACATGAAACAACAGACTGGTTCCAAATAGGAAAAGGAGTACGTCAAGGCTGTATATTGTCACCCTGTTTATTTAACTTATATGCAGAGTACATCATGAGAACGCTGGACTGGAAGAAGCACAAGCTGGAATCAAGATTGCCGGGAGAAATATCAATAACCTCAGATATGCAGATGACACCACCCTTATGGCAGAAAGTAAAGAGGAACTCAAAAGCTTGTTGATGAAAGTGAAAGAGGAGAGTGAAAAAGTTGGCTTAAAGCTCAACATTCAGAAAACGAAGACCATGGCATCTGGTCCCACCACTTCATGGGAAATAGATGGGGAAACAGTGGAAACAGTGTCAGACTTTATTTTTTTGGGCTCCAAAATCACTGCAGATGGTGACTGCAGCCATGAAATTAAAAGACGCTTACTCCTTGGAAGGAAAGTTATGACCAACCTAGACAGCATATTCAAAAGCAGAGACATTACTTTGCCAACAAAGGTCCATCTAGTCAAGGCTATGGTTTTTCCTGTGGTCATGTATGGATGTGAGAGTTGGACTATAAAGAAAGCTGAGCACTGAAGAATTGATGCCTTTGAACTGTGGTGTTGGAGAAGACTCTTGAGAGCCCCTTGGACTGCAAGGAGCTCCAACTAGTCCATTCTAAAGGAGATCAGTTCTGGGTGTTCATTGGAAGGACTGATGTTGAAGCTGAAACTCCAATACTTTGGCCACCTGATGCGAAGAGCTGACTCATTTGAAAAGACCCTGATGCTGGGAAAGATAGAGCGCAGGAGGAAAAGTAGACAACAGAGGATGAGATGGCTGGATGGCATCACCAACTCGATGGACATGGGTTTGGGTGGACTCCGGGAGTTGGTGATGGACAGGGAGGCCTGGAATGCTGTGGTTCAGGGGGTCACAAAGAGTCGGACATGACTGAGTGACTTGACCATGTTGACTCCATTGCCGGTAATCCATCATAAACAGAAAAAAGAAGCTAAGTCATTCATGTTTTGTGTCTTTGGAAATCTGTACTATCATGTGGCATAGTGGTTAAGAATCTGCCTGGCAATGAAGGAGCCACAGGAGACGCAGGTTTGACCCATAGGTCAGGAAGATCCCCTGGAGTAGGAAATGGCAACCCACTCCAGTATTTTTGATGGGGAAGTTCCATGGACAGAGGAGCCTGGTAGGCTACCATACATGGGGTTGCAGAGTTGGAGACGACTGAGCATGCATGCATATATTCATATTTTGTGTCTTTGGAAATCTATACTACCATAAGATAAACACGTTCACGACTTCATAGGTTGGACAAAACACCACATGAGCCATTACTAACCCGAACCTCCTGCTTACACGAGACTAGAAAAAGGGACAGAGACATACCTAGTAGTGCATGTTTTGGCTCTTCCCTCTTGTTCTTCATGACTTACTCAAGTCAGGACAAATTAAAGGATAGGAATGTAATCAAAAATTCAAGTAAGAAAAACAAGCATACTGGAGGAAGATACTCATCAGGTTTTATTTATGTGATATTGTATCGCTGTGACTTTGCAATTAACATCTTTTATAGACACATAACACAATCTTAATATTTGTAAACATTAAAAATTATTTGGACTCCAAGTGTCTTAAATATTAAAAGAATTTTTCCTGTAATTTTATATTTCAACATACTTTTATAAAGTTCTAAAATGTCCAAAATTATTTTAAGATTTATTCAGTTTAAAGTTAGCTAGAATGCAAACTAGTACAGCCACTATGGAGAACAGTGTGGAGATTCCTTAAAAAACTGGAAATAGAACTGCCTTATGATCCAGCAATCCCACTGCTGGGCATACACGCTAAGGAAACCAGAAGGGAAAGAGACACGTGTACCCCAATGTTCATCGCAGCACTGTTTATAATAGCCAGGACATGGAAGCAACCTAGATGTCCATCAACAGATGAATGGATAAGAAAGCTGTGGTACATATACACAATGGAGTATTACTCAGCCATTAAAAAGAATACATTTGAATCAGTTCTAATGAGGTGGATGAAACTGGAGCCTATTATACAGAGTGAAGTAAGCCAGAAAGAAAAACACCAATACAGTATACTAACACATATATATGGAATTTAAAAAGATGGTAACAATAACCCTGTGTACGAGACAGCAAAAGAGACACTGATGTATAGAACAGTCTTTTGGACTCTGTGGGAGAGGGAGAGGGTGGGATGATTTGGGGGAATGGCATTGAAATATGTATAATATCATATATGGAACGAGTCGCCAGTCCAGGTTCAATGCACGATACTGGATGCTTGGGGCTGGTGCACTGGGATGACCCAGAAGGATGGTATAGGGATGGAGGAGGGAGGAGGGTTCAGGATGGGGAACACATGTATACCTGTGGCGGATTCATTTCAATATTTGGCAAAACCAATACAATAAAGTTTAAAAATAAAATAAAATTAAAAAAATATAAAGTTAGCTAGATATACTTGTGTGAAATATTATTCATTATTTAGCTGATTAAAATTAATATTTTGTAGATATCTAAATTATAAATGAAATAAAACTAAAGATGTAGTGAAAATAAGTGTTACTTCTATATAATATTCTTTAAAAATCAACATTTAAAAATCTCATGTTTAAATACACATGCCTAAGATGTTGATAATCATTTTTATGTGCAGGTTGTTAAAGCAGTCCACTTAAAGTCAAACTTATGTAAACACACATACTTTAAATAGGCATTAATATTAATTTTAGAAATAATTACCATTATAAGCATTAATGCCTATAATGAAACAAGCACTGCACTGAAAATTTTACTTCTGTATTCATTCACATAACTTTTTACAGAAAGTGATACACAAAAACAGTTATCTGAGCAGATCTCTGTAGTTGTTCAGTCGCTAATTCCTGCCTGATTCCTTGCAACCCCGTGGACTGGAGCACCCCAGGCTTCCCTGTCTTTCACTATCTCCTAGAGTATGCTCAAAGTCATGTCCATTGAGTCAGTGATGCCATCCAAACATCTCATCCTCTGTCACCCCCTTCTCTTCCTGCCCTCAATCTTTCCCAGCATCAGGGTCTTTTCTAGTGAGTTGGCTCTTCACATCAGGTGGCCAAAGCATACAATATTACTCTGTAATTTCACATAAGCCTTACAGTAACCAAAACTGTCCTAATGTTCTTATTTCTTTTAACCATTAACCACATTTCATCCACTGCCAAGTGACAAACACTTTAAGACACCTTAGTCAATGCAGTCGGAGAAGGCGATGGCACCCCAACTCCAGTACTCTTGCCTGGAAAATCCCATGGACAGAGGAGCCTGGTGGGCTGCAGTCCATGGGGTCACTAAGAGTCGCACATGACTGAGCGACTTCACTTTCACTTTTCACTTTCATCCATTGGAGAAGGCAATGGCAACCCACTCCAGTGTTCCTGCCTGGAGAATCCCAGGGATGGGGGAGCCTGGTTGGCTGCCGTCTATGGGGTCGCACAGAGTTGGACACAACTGAAGCTACTTAGCAGCAGCAGCAGTCAATACAGTAACTAAATCTGTACAAGACTATTTTGGATCACTTTCTAAGGCTCTCATAACCCCAAATAATCCCCTGCACATGTTTGTATGAACTGATATACTCCCAAACATGATTAACACAAAGAAAGTGCCTTAAACTGTGAGTCTCTTCAATGACTCACCCTTCAGTTGACTTATGTTTCATTTGTAACTTCCAGGCTGAACGTGTCATATCCCATATTATCCAAGATGTGACACAGTTAAGAGGAAATGCTAAGATGAACCACAAAATGGGCTGCATTGTATTCAATCAAATTCTAAACCTTAAAACCTGCATACTTACTCAATAACCTTTAAGATAGAGCAATACTGACATGGCAGAAGTTACTATCAATTAGTCATTTATATATTTATTAATTATGATAATCCTGGGTGTTACAGAATAACCTTGAATGTGCTTCAAATGTCAATCACTGTAATAACTATGAACAGTTTGTCTAATTACATTGCTCATTCTGATTCTAGCAGCCCCCAAAAATCACTGTGAACAATTGCCATATGCCATGGGCTTTTACATAACCCTCTTAAAATGTTCATACCATTTTATTTTTTAGGATTTTTTTCCTTCTGTTTTCCTTCAAACACTTACCAAACATAGTTTTACATGTTTTTTAATCTCACTATCCTTTTTATTAATAATCCAATGAATGAGTTCCTATATGATACAAACACTGTTACAATCTTTCATAATTTTTAATGTCTCTCATTTCATAAATTTTTGTTAACTTTTGACCAGATTTTTATTATTGATTACCTCATTGATGCTATACTTCGGGTTAAATGTTGAGAAATAATGGTGAAATAAACTTCCTTAACTGATGAAGTGTACTGTTCAGTGGGAGAGATTTAATTCTTGTCCTTTCTTAGTTCACATGAGTTCATACTTACTCTTCTACATGTCACTTAAGGACCTTCTGCAGAAAGAGGTAATGGCTTCTTCATATTTTCAATAACCCTCTGTCTACCCTGGCAATATGAATCTTTTCCTCTATCTCTGCGCTTAGTTGTTTTGAGAAGCTGATAAGACATTTCAATAAAATCAAATTTGCCAATCTTTTTTGGTATTTCACGCATTTGCTTTGCACATCAATCACAAGAAGTTGCTAATATTTTCAGGCACATTAAAAATAAGCTAGGAAGACCCTATAATACTTGATTAATAAAATGTAATCCAGAGTATTTTGAAACACACACTGAGATTCAATTTTTATTTGCATCCTAATGGAAAGTTTTTTATATCAGTCAGGTCTGGAATCAGAAAACTTGGGAAATAAATAATATTTAGATGAAAATACCCCCACCATACCATCACCATCACCTCTACTACAAAGAGAAGAACAGAAATCTTTTTAAATTTTTTTTAAGTACTCATCTTCTGAGCAAAGCTGTGAAGCTTTGGGAAAAAACAAAACTGAGCAGAAAGATACTCAAAATCTAAATAAAAATAAATAGCTATTGTAACTAGGTAAATCCGAGTAAATGTTAGAGAATATTTGATCCGTGTAATATAAAAATGATAATAGGTAGCTAGATGTTCTTCCTGCTCCATCATTTGGCTAATCCTCTGAGATCTACTGCACTAAATCTTATTTTCCAAACATATCCATGAATATGAACAGTCTGAGTTCATGGATCTGTGTTTTTGAGCTATCCCGTAAACAAAACAACTCTGACAGAAGCATGGCTGTCAGTCAGCTCAGTCGCTCAGCCATGTCCGACTCTGTGACCCCGTGGACTGCAGCACACCAGGCCTCCCTGTCCATCACCAACTCCTGGAGCTTACTCAAATTCATGGCCATTGAGTCAGTGATGCCATCCAACCATCTCATCCTCTGTCATCCCCTTCTCCTCCTGCCTTCAATCTTTCCCAGAATCAGGGTCTTTTCCAATGAGTCAGTTCTTCGCATCAGGTGGCCAAGTATTGGAGTTTCAGCTTCAACATCAGTCCTTCCAATAAATATTCAGGACTGATTTCCTTTAGGACTGACTGGTTGGATCTCCTTGCAATCCAAGGACTCTCAAGATCTTCTCCAATACCACAGTTTCAAAAGTATCAATTCTTTGGAGCTCAGCTTTTTTCACAGTCCAACTCTCACATCCATACATGACCACTGGAAAAACCATAGCTTTGACTAGATGGACCTTTGTTGGCAAAGTAATATCTCTGCTTTTTAATATGCTGTCTAGGTTGGTCATACTTTTCTTCCATGGTTGTCAACTAAGAGGTAAAAATATAAAATCCTAAATCTAATCACACCTTCTAACTGAAACCACCACACAAAAGATAAAATACAGTGTATAAGAAGCTGAAATATACTAGGTCTCTGCTAATAGCAAAAGAAGGTCTCATTTTAGGTACTTGATAATTCTCTGAATTAATTCATTAAACAGAATGAATGAAATGTATAACAATGCAATGGGCAAACCTGTGGCAGCAATCCATCAAACTAGTGTTTGTAAAATTAACATTCATAGCACCCATGAAAGGCATCACTGAACTATAAATGAAATCTGGAGAAGACAATATAAAATGGTTAACGGAATAAACTGGACACAGGTGGATATAAAGTAGGTCCTTCGAGGAAAGTAAGCATCCCCACATATCTTAATTCTTAAAGATGACAAAGATGACATTCCAATAATCATAACGAATTTTATTTCATTAGTCCCAGGGAAAGGTAAAAAGCTAAGTATATAAATAGCTTCAAAAGAAGCTTACTTTATGAATGGTAGACCCACAGAGGTTATTTAACTCAGTGTCAAAACACGTTCTACCCCAAAACATCTTTTTGAATTCATAGTTGAAGAGAGCTGCCTGAGTGGTGGCCTGCGTAAACATCTAACCATTGCCACACTCTCAGACTCTTAAGAAAAATGACAGCAAAGATGTGTACTTTCAAGACACATAGCAGTAGGTCTTACTCTGTTTCAGAGGGAATAACATATTTAAAGTGCTTAATGGTATACAGTAAATATTACATGTCTTTATTTTTGCAAGTGTTAGTGGAGTAGTTGAAGCAAAATCTCACCAGCCTCAAATTATTGCTTTTTGCTTTCTCTGGACAGGAAGGTCTCTTACATTTTTGGCTCTTCGAAAATATCACTTGAACTCACTACTTTCATTTATCACATGCTTGTCTAGTAACATCTGAACAGTGTTAAAGTAACCTTGATGAAAAGAAGGGAAAAAAAAAGTCCCATAAAGTGTTATGGACTGAAACAGTCACTCCTGGTTTAGAAATAAGTTGTGTTCTAATGTCTTTTAATGCATATAGCGGCCTGGTTAGGGATGATTAATAATTGGAAAATTAATGAATTAGTCTTTGGTTGTCCTCTTGGTCCCCAGTTTTCCTTTTTGGTTATGTTCATGTTACAGATTTTGCAAAGCAAATTCTTTGTAATATATCTGGGAAAATACTGACTAATATGAAGTGTTGAACAATTCATGTATCATAAGAAGATAAACTTTTTTTTAAGCCAAGTGTAGTAAAAGGACAGACTAAACTGGTATAATCTGCTATTGCAAGTCATAAATACTTATGAACAATGATGTCTAACAGAACATTTCATTGTCTTGGTATAAATTCTTGACATCATCAATTTTCTGTTTATCAAGTGATGTCTGACCATTTTTAGCAAGTCGGAAACTTTTGTTCACAAACTGCTCTCACCTGGTAATGAATGGGTTAACTTTTCCTGCATTGTCCCTAGATATGAAAAAGGACAGCCTTGCATTATTGTTAGGTTCCAGGTTCAGCAAAAGTTTTCTTCTTAGGAAGTGTCTAATCCTGTCAATGTATTGATTGCTTTTGCAATTCCTAAGGAAAGGTAGCAGAGAAGGCAATGACACCCCACTCCAGTACTCTTGCCTGGAAAATCCCATGGACGGAAGAGCCTGGTGGGCTACAGTCCATGGGGTCGCTAGGAGTCGGACACGACTGAGCGATTTCACTTTCACTTTTCACTTTCATGCATTGGAGAAGGAAATGGCAACCCACTCCAGTGCTCTTGCCTGGAGAATCCCAGGGACGGGGGAGCCTGGTGGGCTGCCATCTATGGGGTCGCACAGAGTCGGACACGACTGAAGCGACTTAGCGGCAACAGCAGCAGTAAGGAAAGGCAGAAAGAACTTGACACAATGCAAACCTGCACATGGTCTCTGGAAGAAATATTTTATTCCCAAGGGAATGCTCATATATCTTTTATCTCTAAGTTTAAAATATACAAAACCTGAAACACTTAGTGTCTTTCTGAACACAAATGGCTTTTTAAAAAATCACCCTTTAAGAACATACATGAAATTTCAATTTGCAGCTTTGTTTTAAATTTTAAAAATTCATATAGTTAAAAAAGTGAGGTAATGTGATGAAGAAAAGCCTCTCAGAGACATACCTGTATAGAAGTATATATGAATACTGATGAGTTATTCTTACTTTTTCTTCCCTTTCTAAAAGTATTTAATAAAAGTTGGCCTTTCATTTGAAGCAGTAAATAAAGCAGATTTACATTTTATGAAACAACACACCTTGATAATAAGCTTTTCAAAAGCTTCCATTTCTCAAACTGTGAAGCCAACATCTTGATTGTTACACAAAATCTATAAGTATAAACAAATGTATGAATGTATTATCAATACTTCAGTTGTCATCTCAAAAATGTATTTTTGCCACAAAGTTTCTAAGTCAGTTAACGTTCATCAACAGTTAACTAATGACGCCTTATTCACTCTTCATTCTAACTAATATTCTTAACAGGGCTACCAGCACATCAGTAAGGTCACTGGTAAAAAGCACAGAATTAGTCCTAACGAGAAAATGTTAACCCAATTAGTTATATATTAGCTTTAGTGAGAATTATTTTAACGTTAGTACAACAGATGCATTTCTTGTTCTCACTGTTCTTCTTTGCTAGAAATCTTTAATATCTCTTTGTGCGTGCATGGTCAGTTATGTCCAACTCTTTGCAACCTCGTGGACTGTAGCCCACCAGGCTCCACCAGGGTGGGGTGCCATTTCCTCCTCCAGAGTATGTTTCCAATTCAGGGACTGAACCCACATCTCCTGTGTCTCCTGCATTGGTAGGCAAATTCTTTACCACTGAGCCACTTGGGAAGGCCTAATATCTCTTCAGTCATCATTAATCAGAAGCCAAGTCTCTGACCTGCTTCTTAACACTGATATCCTAGATTATCCTAATTTGTACATTCTGAGTGTAAATCTCATTCTCAATGCATTTGGCCTGTGCATCTCAGAATCCTCTTTCATTTACTCAGAATTCAGATGAATTCCATGAGAAACTTTTCTCTAAGATTGTTCTCTTTGCTAGCTCTTATTTCCTCTGTGGACTTTTTCTATGTGTCTATTAGGTAAAAGAGTCAGACACGACTTAGTGACTCAACAACAACAAGCAAAAATTGTCCACCGAAGCTCCAAACTTCTCTGACCACTAATGCTAAGGAGAAAGCAACCCCATTTTCTCAGAATAGAAGGCTACAGCTCCCCAGATTCCCTCAAATAAGAAAAAAAAATTTTTTCTCTTCTTTAAAATACAAAAAATGTTTTCAACATGAAGAAAAATTACTTACAGAGGGATTCAGAGGGAAGAGTAAAGGGAAAGCACAAAGAAGAAGTCCATTTTGAAGACTGTGACCCCCAACAGACCCAAAGGCACCCCTTCTGCTTTTCTTCTAGTCTTTCAATGTAAATGTCACTTTCTAAGCTACTGAGATGGATCAAAAATATCACAGACCCTTGGGACTAGCCAATAGAAGTCTTTAAATTTTTCACATTCAATATGTCAGTCAGTTGAGAATAAAATATCATCGACCAGTTGAAAACAATTGCATCATCTTCTAATTTACTGACATCAGGAGTAGAATATTATATGTGGATTTTTTTATCACAATAGACAAAATGCAACTGCATGGAAAATCTACATACATACACACATTTACTTGGTATTCAGTATTTATAAGGTAAGATCCTAAAACAAATATTTAATTCCCAGATGGTCCATCTCTGACACCATAGCTCTCCTGGGCAGGGCAAATATATTTTAATATTGATGAATCATAAGCAATAGTACCAACATACCAACTACTGTTGAAATGTATATTAACTAACTCTGAAAGGCATTTTTCTTTATAGACATTAAATCAAAGATGGACTTAAGACATGAAGAGCTGAACAAGTAACATATTAACAAAAACAATTTTTCTCTAATTTTCTATTTCCCTCTCTCTGAATAGCAGAGTTTTATCATTGTTTGGAATAATTAATCAGTATATCTTTACATTTAAACTGGAAACAAATGAACTCAATAAACTCTGTATCTATTTCAGTTCATTTTCTCAACTTCTTTTTGAATAAAAATAAAATAATTTAAGAAGTAAAGATAATTTTATTGCAATGCGTATTAAATTTAGCAGGCAATTTTTGTTATACCACATACTGAGTCTAATGGCAGAATTCATTTTTACCATTTTAATCCTGCCCATGATAAAAACAATTGAGAACATTTATCAAGGTTTTGGGCAATACACTTTGAGATATCCTAAGTATTTAGCATAATTAAGTTTAGCTGCACAATTCTCTATTAATACTTATCTTTCTGCCCAGGTATGTGCCCTCATAAAAATTTAAGAATTCCCAGTCCTTGGACTTTATCAATGTCTAAAGTTACTGCTGTGTGAAGCTCCTTAGCATCCCCAAATCATTTAATAAGAGAATATACACATGTTTAATAATTCTCATTATGGCAAGCACATTCTTACAAGGCTACATTCAGGAAACTACAGGATACATCTATCATATAGATACAAATTATAGCGAAAACCTGTGCAATACACAGGGTTGATTACAGTGAAAACCTGTGCATACGCAGGGTTGATTACAGTTGAAAACCTGTGTAATACACACAGGGAATATGATTTTGCCTACATCAGCACTGGGTCTGCAAAATAAGGATTTCTTCATGGTATCATTTTACTATTTATCCTTTTCCTGTATTAAAACTCTTTTATCATAGACCTTTTTCAAATTAAAATGATAAAGAATTGTTGAACAGTAACTATGCTGCATGGATCCTTTATTTTCTCCCTTTGGAGGAATCACAGTAAGATTTAATATGACTGCCATCAATAGCTTAATGCAACTTAATTCATCCAATAATATTGTCCTTAACAACAAACTTTGATAGAATAGTCATCAAGTTGTCAACTTACCCTATGAAATCTAACCCCAAAAGATAATCTAAGTGATCTTGACACTTCTGTTTGATGAATGAAACATGATATTAAGCTTGCTGCTGCTGCTGCTAAGTGGCTTCAGTCGTGTCCAACTCTGTGTGACCCCATAGACGGCAGCCCACCAGGCTCCCCCGTCCCTGGGATTCTCCAGGCAAGAACACTGGAGTGGGTTGCCATTTCCTTCTCCAGTGCATGAAAGTGAAAAGTGAAAGTGAAGTCGCTCGGTTGTGTCCAACTCTTAGCGACCCCATGGACTGCGGTCCATCAGGGTCCTCCGTCCATGGGATTTTCCAGGCAAGAGTACTGGAGTGGGGTGCCCTTGCCTTCTCCGGATATTAAGCTTATGTACTAATAAAATAGTCCACATTGCCAATTTAGATAAGCATTGATTTGGAGAGACTGAGTCTAGATACAAAGTTTACAGAATTTTGTTTGTAATCTTTACACGTTGTTGTTCAGTCGTTAAGTCATGTTTGACTCTTTGTGACCCCAAGGACTTCAGCACCCCAGGCTTCCCTGTCCTTCACTATCTCCCTGAGCTTGCTCAAACTCATGTCCACTGAGTTGGTGATGCCACCCAACCACCTCATTCTCTGTCACCCCCTTCTCCTGCCTTCAATCTTTCCCAGGATCAGGGTTTTTTCCAATGAGTTGGCTCTTCACATCAGGTAGCCAAAGTACTGGAGCTTCAGCATCAGTCCTTCCAAAGAATATTTAGGGTGGATTTCCTTTAGGATTGACTGGTTTGATCTCCCTGCTGTCCAAGGGACTCTAAAGAATCTTTTCCAGCACCACAGTTCGAGAGCATCAGTTCTTCAGTCCTCAGCCTTCCTTATTTTCCAACTCAATCTATAGGTAATTGTTATAAAATCTAGGGCATCAAAATAGCTTACTAAGGTTGGAAGTGTTAGGGTATTTATACATAAAATCAATGCCCCCTTCTAATGGAACATTTATTATTTTCCAGGTCTATGATACCTACTCATATTTGTTCATGGATTTCAAAGAACTTGCAAGTTATTTTATCCTCACAAAAATCATATGTGCTTACTAAGTCAGTATAATCATCCCATTTCTCAAATGATAAAGATGAGTCAGGAAGTGAAATGCCTTTTTGGAATCTGATTTACTTCTTGTCAATCTATTTCCTGACCTTATATCATACTACCTGTAAAGACCCATATCTATGAAATGGTATACTTCTTTAGTTTGTTGGGGAAAAAGATTTGATGGTAGTGTTTATTTCATGTAGTATTCTTAATGTAAAAAACTGATTATTTCTTTAGCAGAAACTATCTATAAACACATACAAATGCATATACCCAGCCTAAGAGGCCACATAAATATACTATCCTAAGCCAGAACAAAAGCTTCCTTAACAATATTATGTAATCCTGGGCTTCTTTATTGCTATTCCATAAAATATAGACTGTCACAGTAATCTCTCTAGCAAGTTGAAGTTGTATTTCAGTGTTTGAGTGTTGTTGTCTAAAAATAATAAAACCAAGGTTTTTGAGATTAGAGGCAAAAGAGGTCAGCTTGCTTACTTTACTTCTGAGACACGTCTGACTCCTGACTTTTCTAATTTCGGCTAAGTTCTAGTGCAGCCCGAGCCTTGCTCTCATAGGTAAGCTCTTGTGCATATCACAACAGTATGAGTTACTGCTGACACAGCATCACTCTTGTTCTTCCTAGTATTTCTTTCACTCTTTTGCTGATGCCATTATGAAAAATAGCGCTGACACAGCCTTAAAGTCACTTAATATCCTTTCTTATTTATGTGGCTGACTTGTCTTAAATTTTTGTTTGCAAAGAAGATATTAATGATCGTGGAGGAGCATTTGTTTAGAGTCTCTTCTTACAGGTTTTATAAATTTAATATACTGAAGTACTCTACAAACTAAATTTTAAAAACTACTAAAAAAGCAAAAGCAGCCAGTAAGAGAAAGTATTTGTGATCTTTAGAACCTGAACATAAAGAGACATAATAAGAAAGCTTGCTTTCACTATTGCCTAGTTAATTGTGATGGGGTTTATGCTTTCATTTCTTAGTGTAATCCATCATTAATCCCCATTTTTGATTATAAAATATGGATTTATATCTTACCACACCAAAGCATTTTTTATAAATGCTTTCAATACATGGTCTTTATTGTATTTAGGACAAAGTATCAGAAGTGTTACTTATACTCTGTATTCATTTTCAATATTCTCACAAAAATGCTCTCCATTTATAATTTGATTGATAAAATAATGAAGGAATAAAAAAAATTATTTGAAAACAAAATTCAGTATGGGAACACTGAAACTTGGGGTAGACTGCAATGCTAAAACCATCAAAAGCTGTCAGTTTTCACCATGAGTATAATTCTGTGCATAGCTTTTCAATCTAAGATTTATTTTTATAATGCTGAATAGATTTTGTCATAAATAGCTCAATGAGTTCAAAAAAAAATATCTTACCTATATGAGTAACATGTCATTTATAATACTAACATTTTAAACATTAAAACATAACAGAATTACCAATCAGTAATAATTCACACATAATGAAAATTAAATAAAAATTTTAAACAAATTTGGTTGAAAGTCAACTAGCAACCAAAATACATTTTTACAAATGTTTCAATATCCTTAATATTTCAGTTTTAAAACTGCATATTTGTTTAAAAAATACTTTTAATAATAAATATTGCATGCTATTGATGATTTTTCTTCAAAGTTCTTTAAAAGCATTTTTTAAATTAATTTCAATGCTATAATAAAATAGTTCAAATAAAAATTGTAAATTGTATTATTTATAGATATATACTTAGATATATAAGGCCAAGTAAAATTAACTCACACATT
This sequence comes from Bubalus kerabau, assembly GCF_029407905.1. NCBI lineage: Eukaryota > Metazoa > Chordata > Mammalia > Artiodactyla > Bovidae > Bubalus > Bubalus kerabau. Next base: position 120,085,485 of record NC_073624.1, read on the forward strand.
TGTGCAAATGAACCATGTTGCTTTTATAAAATATAAAACTGGATAGTTCAAACATATCAGTATGATATTACAATTGCAACATTTCTTGAGATATGTAAGGTCACCTTTTATACTCAGTAGGAGTATGGTAGAAAAGTTATATCATGACTTAATGGACAACGTTGCATTTCACCATATCATACTTGTAATCATGACAGATAATTAGATAATCACATACATTAGTAGTTTAAACATCAAAAACCGAGTGGTGTAAAATAAATTTATATTATCACTCAAGCTATAACACAGGTGAAATTTAAGCTTCTGGAAGTTGACAAATGTTAGTATTTTGCAACTTTTACATAGTGCCACTTAAATTTAAAATTCAAGTACCAGACTTCCCTGGTGGCTCAGGGTCAAAGAACCTGACTGCCATCGCAGGAGACACAGGTTCCGTTCCTGACCCGGGAGGCTCCCACGTGCCCTGGAGCAGCTAAGCGCATGCGCCACAGCCACTGAAGCCCATGCACCCTAGCGCCCGTGCTCCACACCAAGAGACGCCCTCACACCACAGCTAAAGAGTAGTCCCCACCTGCTGCAACGGGGGGAAAGCCCTGAGCAGCAACTGAGAACCAGTACAGCCAAAAATAATAATAAAATACATTTTAAAAATAAGTAAAATTCCAAAACAACCTATATCCTGGGTTCTATTTAATAACATAGTCACTTACTCATTAATGGAAGCTTGTATAAAATGAAGTGAAGTGAAGCCGCTCAGTCGTGTCCGACTCTTTGCGACTCCATGGACTGTAGCTTACAAAGCTCCTCTGTCCATGGGACTCTCCAGGCAAGAGTACTGGAGTGGGTTGCCATTTCCTTCTCCAGGGGATCTTCCCGACCCAGGGATCGAATTCAAGTCTCCCGCATTGCAGGCAGACGCTTTACCATCTGAGCCACCAGGGAAGGCCATAAAATGAAAAACATATTAAACAACATACAGAAATCATATTCCCCCTCCACTTTTTCTTCTAGGATGTTCAAGAACATCATTGCTTCAACAATCATTGAACATACAAGTTTGGATATAATGCACACAACTCTTTATAAAATTAGCAATCTCTTATTAAATCATTTAATCCTAAAGTAAAAAAAATAATGTATCAAAGATTTTACTATGTTTTGAGTTCATCACACTGAATATTAAGTTCTCATTTTCCTTCCTATATATTGAGATATCCTATACACATTTAAAGTATAACTTATCAATTGCTATTTCAATTTATGGGATAGTTTATCTTTGTTATCAAATATTGCAATCTAAAATATTTTTATTGAGAAAACTTGTAGTATTTTGAAATCAATGTATAACCAATCAGACTGTATTTAGTTCTAATAACTAAAAGAGAATTCTTCTGGAATACTACCGTTTATATTTTGGGTTACATTTCTTTTGTTGGGTAGCTAATTTTTTTCATGCATCAGTTGGCATTTTCAAACACGTCTCACGATAAGATAAGCACAATGTGACATGGCATCAAGCTTTCACTGAGAGTTCCAAACAATTAAAGAGAAATGCACTTACCATGTTCCAGCCGGGATAGAGGTAGTCTGTACCAACGAACTCAAAGTAGTGAGCAAACCCTTCCTTCAGCCACACGTCTTCCCACCACACGGGAGTCACGAGGTCACCAAACCACTGCCATCACAGATGAATGGGCATCAGATAAAATCACATCTAGCCAGAGTTATCTCATCTAGAGTTAAATGTATTAAACTATGATGGTCACAACTGCAATTCATTTTCTAATTGATTTTGTGATCTTAAAATAGGTTATAGCAAGACTATTAATTTGACCACTTGGGTGATGCCAATTTTTTAATAAGTGCATTCAGGGTAGAACAAAAATAAAATGATCAAGGAACAGAAAAAGAATATTTAATCTGGGAGAGAAAGGACTCAGGAGAAAAAAAAAAATTGCTGACAGTTGTCTTCAAATATTTGAAGACCTAATATGTAGAAGAAGCTTGGGTTCTGTGTCCCTGCAGGAGACAAATCAGGACTAATGGATGGAAATTGGGGTTTGTCAATTGGTAGAGGCTGCTAAAAATGCAGGAGACCCTCTAACAGACTAAAATGGATGAAGATGGAAAATACTGCCTCAGGAAGTAGTGAGCTCAGCACAGAAGTACTCCTGGCGCAGCACCTGCCAGTGTCAGGGGCAATCCCAGACTTCAGCCTACTGAAAGAACTGAAGGCTTTCAGGATGCTCCACACCCGACTCTCCATGATTCTATGATAATGAGTGTTGGACCAAAAAAATAAAAAAAAAAACCTCTAAGATCACTTCAGGAAAAATAATGTTGTAATTTTTAATTGGTGTTTTGATTAGATCATGATGCATTACTCTGAAATCCTTGCCGAGTTCAGAAAAAGCTTAATGGAATTCTTTTTTCATTAAAAAAACAAAACAAACAAAAACGATTATATACCAGGAACTATGCCACTTGGACAACGTCCCTTCTGAGGCAGCGAATACTTTATTGTGGAAGAAGGGACAATGAGGTGAGATAGAAAATAAAAAATATACAAATAAACAATAGAATTTCAGGTCCTATTAAAACATGATATGTATGGGGGAGGGGTCACTTTAGATTGTAAAAGCAAAAAGGTTCTCTCTAAGCAAATGACATTTGAGCTCATACTTTAATGATAAGAAGGAGCCATGAGAAAGCCTTAGGCAGGAGGATTTCAGGCATTTATAAGTAACTCTTAGTGTGAAGATTCTAAGTGGGAGTGAGCTATTTAAGAAACAGAGGGAAAAGGCAGTCAGGCAAGTATCAGATCATAGCTCTACAGCTTTAAGAGCTAAATAGCTTGGTGGCAGAGCATTTCAATATTAATAATAAAGTATCTCTTACTCAAAAGGATCTCTAATCGAAATACAAATACAAGATAATTCTGAACATGCTGATGACCACAAGTTAAATGATGTTTTAAGTATTTTTTATTCTTGATCAGCAGTAAGTGCTTCTTCTCTCTTAAATTGAAAGTCTATCTTAAAAACTGCAACAAGAAGTAGGTGAGGAGAGATGGTAATGTAGAAGATACTTTGGCATTGACAGTAGAAATTATTATGTGTTTCTCCCAGCTTCTGGTTCATTTCCTTATAGTAAGTAGCTGAACATCACTAAGCTAGAACAAGAAAGTAACTGAGAGTCTGGAACAAAAGAAATCCAGTTCTAGGAACAACGGTTATCAGTATGCTCTTATTTCAAAAGAACTCTACATGTAACTTGTGTCTAGGAATGTTCAAAAAGGAATCAGTTTTTGAGTCAAAGAATTGTATGATTAGCTGGAAACCACTTTTAGCACAACAGAGAAACACTAGTTATCTCTACAATGGATCCGCTTAAGTCACTGAAGCAAGGAACACATGCCCTAGCTGACCAGCATGGCCGGTACAAACACCACACAGGTTCACTGCAGAAGGCTGACATTTAGGTAAATATTCATGTGGCCTGGAACAATTTATCATGAAGTCTGTGTTCATGTATTAGCATTTACCTGTTCAGCTTCTTTCACTGACAACGTTTTCTACCTCTTTAAGGTTTTCAAACTTTTTAAAAAGATTTTGAGTTGATGACAAGTTGAAGTCCTGCTGTTTCACACTGAGATTTCTGGTGTTTTCACTTAAAAACTAACCATAGCTTCTGGTCAGCAGGACAAGGATTGCTTTTTATTAAAGCACAGACGTTTATTTTCAGTTATTCTTTTCATTAGCATAAAGATTCAAATAGGCATTGTGAAATCTCTGTAATACCTTTCATTCATTGTAGTAAAGTGCAGGAAATTAATTTTATCTTCGCTTCACGACAAAGCTGGCTAATTTACATACGAATTTCTAAACATGCCAAGACAAAAAAATATCAATCATTTCAGAACAAAGAGTCTGTGGCTGAGTTAGTGAAAGACTTCCTAAGTGTCTGTGTGATGGGAGAAGGGGAATAACAAATTGATTTCAGCAAAAGCAAATTTTGACATGTACACAGAGCTCAGCTGCATCTTGCAGCAATGCAATAAATCATAGCCATCACTGCACTTACCATATATACACACCAATAATCACAAGAAAATAAAGCAAGGTTGACAAAGAACAGTGAGTGGATGGGGTCTCCAAAGAGGCTGCTGGGTAGCAATGCCATCTCACTCCTCACCTAAACTGAACGACAGTTGCTCATTCAATACAATCTGTGTGCTCACTTTCGTCTGTGCTGTCATTTGAGAAAAGCGACAGATCTTCTGAAAGAACTACACAGTGCTCTACACCGAATTAAAACTTAATTGGGGGGATAACAACTGAACTCCTAATCTAACTATCTGATATCATTTTACATTCTCCATTGTTTGCAATTATACTTACACCTGATCCTTTTTTCATACCTGGTGACATATTTCATGAACAATGACCATGGTGACATCCAGCAAATAAGAAATAGATGAAACACTGGGATCCAGCAGTATTCTTTGTTCCACAAAAATACTTAGTCCCCAGTTCTCCATAGCAGCATACGGATGCTTAGGCACAGCTAAAAGATCTAGAAACAAAATAAAACAATTCCAAAGGCTTTAACAAACACATTAGATTCTAAACGCATATCCGACAAAAGTCCAGAAATTCTCATTAAAAAGAATACTTGCTCTTTCTTAGTAATTTTTTTTTTCTAAATTAAACTACCTGCCATTTCTTTGTGACAGCAGAAATATAGGCTATCACTGTAAACGCTGGCCATATCCATCCATCACAGTCCATTTTCAGACCGAGTGGTGGAGGAGGTGGGAAGTATCAGCACCATTATTGATGCGCCTATCCTAATAAGTTGCAGAAAGTCAAGGAAACCAAAGGCAGCAGGAATCTACAGAGTCAAAAGGCACTGCGCCTTCTGATGAAAATATATCAGCTCAGTGCAGAGAATACTGTACTCTTGCTTTTACCTCAATATTGTTCAAAAGAAAACATCTCACAGTGGTTTAAAAATCCGACATGTCCTATTTCTAATTGCTTAATTTTAATGTATTTTTGAGTTCTGTTAAAAATAAAATGTTACATGTAAATATAGCTCATATAAAGAAAGTTATAATGGACGATGTAGTATCAAAAGGACTATTGAGGGAACCTGCAGACTTTGGTTCTGGTCCTGCCTCCATCATTAATTAAATATATGACATCCATAAATCACTTAATTTCTCAAGACCACAATTCTCTCACCTACAAAATGAGGTTATTAGACATCATAATCTCTAAAATCCCTTCCAGCTCCAAAAATCTATGATTATATGATTTTAAGATTTATGCTTACTTTCAAAGCTGGTAAAGGTATTATATTATCAACTTTTGGTTAAGGTGACACAGTAAGTTCATGCTTTGATGTACTCCCTCTGCTCTAAACACATAGCAATGATAAATAAAATATGAAAAGAAAAAATTAACATCATCTCCAGGCTGGGAAATAAACCTCTCCATGGACCAGAAATGGTACATAAATGCAAAGTAGTGATTGCAAGTGAAGCCATAGGCCTGCTGAGGTCTGGCTCCAGGAGCAAGCAGTGGCATCTGGGAATTGGCTCCAGCAGGATCTACCGGAATTAAAGGGATCTAAGCCAAGTTGACGGCCTGTTGCCAGCAGCTGAGATAGGGCGTGCATGCTCAGAAGGGCTGAAAATAGTTGGTGGTCAATGCTTCTTGGGAAAGCCAGCAAGTGGCGATGTAAGGATTCAAACCCTGGCAAGCTGGCTCCACTTAACCGTATAAACCCTGGAGTAACACCCCAGGATGCTAAGAAAAAAATGGTACAAGGATGTTGCTGCGGTACTGTTTGTAAAAGTGAAAGGAGAAACTACATGCCTTTCACCAAGATACTGGACAGAGAAACTGTGAAATAGTTCTAAAAAAGGAACACCATACAACAGTTGAAATAGTCTCACCACTAGATTCTAACACTACATGTATCAGCATGGATAATCAGAAAAACATAATGCTGAGGGAACAAACGAAGCGTAGAATGCCCTTTATCATACACTACTTAAAAGCAAGCCGAATAGTACCATAGGTGGAAAATGGGTATTCACACATGCATACTCGTGCTCAGACAAATAGTAGTGGTAAAATGCACACAGAATTACACACGTTCAGGAACGATAAACACCAAATTCAGAATTATGATTGCTTCAGGGAAAAAAGGAGAAGGAAGGAATGAGGGACAGTCTTTTATGTTTCCTGTGCCAATTTTGATTGTATGCAAATGGCATAGGCAGAGGGTCGTTGTCTCACATCATCAATAAGCAATTCCAACAGAGTGACCCACTGTTCAATTCAATTCCGATACTGTCTACCCAAAGACAGAATCAGACTCCACAGGATAAAGGTTCAGGCCTGTAAGACTACACACCACCCCCCACTTCAGAATCAGTCCCAAGCCTGGGTTGTTATCTTTGCTTCTGACCTATAAAGACTGGAGGTTCCATCACCCCCCTCAAATCAGGATGCAACTGAAAGATTAGGTTGTTACCTGCACTTCTCACCAACTGGCTATAAATCAGAGATTCCCATAACTTCCTGCTTGGGTTTGATTAATTTGCTAGAGCAGCTCACAGAACTCAGAGACATTTAACTTCCAGATCACCAGTTTGCTATAAAGCTATCTAAGGAACAACCAGATGGAAGAGACGTCTGAAAGGGTGAAAAGCGTCCATGCCCTCTCATAGACGTGCACTCTCCCCAGATCTCCACCTGCTCACCCACCTGGAAGCTCTCCGCGCCCATACCTTTGGGGTTTCATGGAGACTTCATTAGAGAGGGATGGTTGATAAAATCATTGGCCACTGAGGCATGAACTCAGTCTCCAGCCCCTTTCCCCTCATTCTCAAGGCCAAGGAGTGAGACGAAAAGTTCCAACCCTCTAATCACAAGGTTAGTTTTCCTGGCAACCAGCCTCCATCCTTAGGTGAGTTCCAAAAGTCACTTTATTAACATAACAAAAGACAACTTTAGGTCTCTCTTCACTTGGAAAATTCTGAAGGTCTTGGGAGCTGTAAGCCAGAAAACATGTGTGAGAAATCTGAATGGCGTGGATATATTTCTCATAAATCACAATATCACAGAGGGTCAAATACAATGGATTTCAAACGTGGTTTGTTTTGTATTGGCCACGCCATTAGCTGTGCAGTCTGCAGAGGCTCATGTCCCCATTACCCAGTCAGGGATCAAACTTATGCCCCCTGCAATGGAACTACAGAGTCTTAGCCACTGAACCATGAGGGAATTTTTCCAATATTTTGTTTTATTTTACTTTTTAGCCTTTGGCCACACATCATGGCATGTGTGATCTTAGTTCCCTGACCAGGCATCAAACCTGTACCCATTGCATTGGAAGGCAGAGTCTTAACCACTGGACCAAGGAAGTACCCCCAATATGTTTTCAATGCTAATTTTTCAAAGCTGATAATGGATCCATGGGTATTACTTATAATATTATTGATTCTTTTCTGCATGCTTTAAATATTTCATAATAAGAAAAAAATTAAATGGTCAAGTCTCAAAGCTAATTTTCATTTATTCATGACGTTAACAAACATCTAAGCATTTGCTGTGTCCTTAAGTTTGTGTGCATGTGTGCATGCTCAGTTGCTCATCATGTCCAGCTCTTTGCAACCCTGTGGACTGTGTAGCCTGCCAGGCGCCTCTGTCCATGGGATTTTCCAGGCAAGTATACTGGAGTGGGTTGCCATTTCCTACATCAGGGCATCTTCCCAACCCAGGGATCAAAGCCGCTTCTACTTTTTATCCTGCATTAGCAGGCAGAATCTTTAGCGCTGGGCCATTGGGGCAGCCCGTGTGTAAGTCTGAGATGTGTATTAAAATAAGTCAAGTATGGCCCCTGTATTCACTACAGGGAAACATGACAACTTAACACAAGAAATAAAGAATAAAAAGTGCTGCGAAAGAGAGAGAATATCAGATCTAGTTCTTGAAAGAGGTAGCATTTGAGTTGGATTTCTGGAAATAAGGAGGATTTCGACAGGCACATAGAGATACTACGTGCAGTCGTTTACACAAGCATGTATCTTTGAGCAGCTCTTTTCTCAATACAAGTATTGTTCTGCCCTTGAGGCTCTTTGTTCCCTACTCTCGTGGCACTTACATGTGGGTGTGTGTAGGAGGAAGAGATCAATTAACAAGCAATAAATGAATGAGAGAAACTGAGCAAATGACAAATGCTATCAAATAATAATAATAATAGAGGAAGACAGTAATTGACTGGTGGAGGATTGGGTGAAGCTTGGCCAAGGCAGGCATCTGTAAGGCCATCACATCTCGCTTGAGACGTGAGTAATGGTGGAAGCCACGTGTCTGAAGATATGTGGAAGTATCGTTTTCTAAGAAGAGGGGACAAAAGCTGCGCAGACCTAAGGAGGGAACGAGAGCAGCACACTGGGCAAACAGAGTGAGGCTGACGTGGCTGAGGGCAGAGGGAGAGCATGGGTGTGAGAACTGCGCAGAGCGCAAGGATGGAGCAAAGAGACACACTTCTGCTTGAGATTTTATTTTGAGGCCTCCCCTAAATACAGCAAAGTAGGCAACAGAACAACACTATGTTGCAACTCCGTCTGCCACCAGCAGATGGCAACAGCAGTAGCAGGTCTGGGGCCACTTACTTGTAGGAACATCTGGACTTAGGAACAAGACTGTGGCAAAAGAGAGTCACTTCTGTTCCCTGGAGACTTCCAAAAGCCAGGGGTACTCAGGTCCCCAGGATTAAGTGAGCAAGTCAGGCCGCACACTGGGATATGCACTGGCTCAAAGGGCATAGCGAGGACTCCAGACACAGGCCAGATGCAGAGTCTAAAAGTTTGGAATAAAGAAGAAGGTACACCCGAGGGCAGTCACACAGCCACAGTCTGACCCACAGCCTAAGCGTGTGCGCTGAGGGGGCAGCTGAAGGCTGGTGCCAAAGACCTCAGGCATCGGTAGCCTAAGCAGACCAGTGACTCGTTAGTTTCCAGAGGTCTAAGGGCAGCGGTGTCAGACCTGAGAGACAAAGCTGGACTTCAACCAGACAAGGATTCCTGAGCAAACAGAGTCAGATTCAGACAAACGGATTGAAAGCAAGAGAAACACAGAAGGGTCAGCAATAGAAGGCAGCTTCTCAGACACTCACAGGCTTTATTACTGATAGAGGGAACCATGTCTATGGCTGGCAGAGCAGGAGATTATTCTACAGACATAATAACCCAATGTCAAAGAACAGAGAAACCTGGATTTTACTGCGCTACTGAGAGACACTTTGCACCTTTATGCTCTGTAGGGATTCCCTGGTGGCTCAGTGGCAAAAAATATCCATCTGCTGATGTAGCAGACACGGGTTTGATCCCTGGGTCAGGAAGATCCCCAGGAGAAGGAAATAGCAACCTGCTCCAGTATTCTTGCCTGGAAAATTAGAGGAACCTGGCAGGCTACAGTCCATGGAGTCGTAAAAGAGTCGGACATGACTAAGCAACTGAGTACACACATATTCTGCTCTGTATCTTTATCTCATGAATAGTTCTAAATTTTAAGAACATCTGCAGGAAGCATATATCCACATAAAGACTTGTACACAAATGTTCATAACAGGTTTACTTCCAATGTCCATCAATATATGAGTGACTAATGTGTGATGCACCCACAGAATAAAATACTATTAGGCAATAAAAGAAGACGATGGCACCCCACTCCAGTACTCTTGCCTGGAAAATCCTATGGACGGAGGAGCCTGGTGGGCTGCAGTCTATGGGGTCGCTAAGAGTTGGGCATGACTGAGTGACTTCACTTTCACTTTTCACTTTCATGCGTTGGAGAAGGAAATGGCAACCCACTCCAGTGTTCTTGCCTGGAGAATCCCAGGGACGGGGGAGCCTGGTGGGCTGCCGTCTATGGGGTCGCACAGAGTCGGACACGACTGAAGCGACTTAACAGCAGCAGCAGCAGGCAATAAAAAGAAAGAACTGTCAATACATGCAACAACATGGGTGAACCCCAAAATAGTTATGCTGAGTAAAAAGAAAGAAAAAAATATATTCTGTATGATTCATGTCATTTATATACAGAAAATGAAAACTAATCTATAATGTCAAAATGCAGATCAGTACTTCCCTGGGACAAAGATTAGAGGGATTAAAATAGAAAGAGGAAATTTTTGGAAGAGATGGATGGGTTTATTATGGCGATGATTTCATGGGTGTAATATATATCTTAATAGTTCAAATCATACACTTCACACATGTGCATGTCACATATACTGCATGTCACCATACCTCAACAAAGCTGTTAAAATATACATTTTCAGGGACTTCCCTGGTGGTCCAGTGGTTAAGAATTCACCTGCCAAAGGAGGTGACATGGGTCCTATCCCTGGTCTGGGAACTTAAGATACTACATGCCTCAGAGCAACTCAGCCCATGTGTCCAAGTACTGAAGCCTGTGCTCTCTGGAGCTTGTACTCCGCAGCAAGAGCAGCCTCCACAAGAAACTCGCACATGGAATGAAGAGTAGCCCCCACTCTCCGCAACTACAGAAAGCCTGAGCACAGCAACGAAAAGCCTGTGCCTCAACAAAGACCTAGTGCAGACAAAAATAAAAAATTTTATTTTCTTTAAATAAAAATTTTTATTTTAAAATTTATTTATTTAAATAAATTTATATAAATAAATAAATTTTATTTATTTTATTTTCAGATTTTAAAAATAATAATAAATAATAAATTTAAAAATATATCTTCATTTACTGAAATACTCTATTGCTTAACTTTGAAGATAAGATTTATTCACAAATTGTTTTAATTTCGCAAAATAAATTTGTCATGAGGTTATATCCATTAAAATGTTCAACCACAACTCTTTAATATGCCTTGAGAATAGAAGTAAGAAAACTCAAATGTTTCAGGGTCTAATTTACTTGGAAATTCAAAAAAAATCCTGGCTAAAATTATGCATAGGTGTCTTCTCCCAGTTAATTACTATAGTCCTAAAAACTATAGGCAGATAGCAAATATTTATATAATAGTAGTGAATGTTATTACATACATTACCATAAAAATCTGGCTTTCTCTACTTGCTCCCTTCAGTGCACTAGAATTTGCTTTCTACTTTTAACACTGTTTAAACAGCTCTCACTAAGATTACAAAATATGGAGACCTCTGGGTTTTTTCTTAGATATTGCTGAGAATTATACTGTTAATTAGGGTCTGTCGTAGTTTCTCCTCTACTTCTCAGATTAGCATTTCTTATTGTTGGTGTATTTTGTTGTTTGTTTTATTTTCTTGTCATCTTCTAACTTTTGAAAACCGGAGTTCTAGGATTTCCATCTATGCGTGTGTTTTTTAACTCATTCTAATAGTTTTCTTTGAGTGTTCTCCCCTATTGCAAAGTCATCTGTAATGACCCCCACACCCAGACACATAGTTCTCTTTGACTTCCATGGGAAAATGTCTAAGCACCTTAGTAGTAGACTATTATTTGACAGCCCCAATTTCCTGTTCCAGCATAGTCCCCTCCTTTTTAATCTGGCTTAAACCTTAAGAAGCTTTTCCCTGATGGCTCAGTGGATAAAGAATCTACATGCAATACAGGAGACACAGGAGATGCAGGCTCGATCCCTGGGTCCTCTGAAGGAAGAAATGGCAAGCCACTCCAGTATTCTTGCCATGAAAAATTCCATGGACAGAAAAGCATGTCCGAGCTGTGCATGCTCAGTCACTCATTCGGTCCGACTCTTTGAGACCCCATGGACTGCAGCCCACCAGGCTCCTCTGGTCTATGGAATTTTTCCAAGAATGAATACTGGAGTGGGTTGCCATGCCTCCAGGTAATCTTTGCAACCCAAGGATTGAACCTTGTCTCCTGAGTCTCCTGCATTAGCAGGCAGATTCTTTACCGCTAGTGCCACCAGGGAAGCCCAAGCGACTAAGCACGCATGTACGCAAACCTTTAGAAAGTATTATACCTTCCTCTTTTGGATTCTGGGGAAAGTCAGTCACTACAAAAAATGCACCACCACAGGTGTCCCTGGGAGCTCAGCTGGTAAAGGATCTGCCTGCAATACAGGAGACCCTATTTGATTCCTGGGTTGGGAAGATTCCCTGGAGAAGAGTTAGGCTACCCACTCTGGTATTCTTTGGCTTCCAAGGTGGCTCAGATGGTAAAGAATCCTCCTGCAACATGGGAGACTTGGATTTGATCCCTGGGTTGGGTAGACCCACTCCAATATTCTTGCCTGGAGAATCCCCATGGACAGAGGTGCCTGGCAAGCTACAGTCCATGAGGTCACAAAGAGTCAGACACAACTAAGCGACTAAGCACAGCACAGCACCCTGACAACACAACACTAAGAACCTGAAACCATGTAGACATGTTCCGAGAATCACAAAACAGAGTCTAATGTTGATAATACATGCAAACCAAAATCCAGTCTCTAGTATTAGTGGCAATGTTCTGGTTTTAAACTTCATATACTAGAAATAGACTTTAATATATTCTACATTATTAAATAACTACTAAAAAAAAAAAACCCAATGGGCTATATCAGGCCTCTCCTCCCTACCACTGTCAGGTCAGATTCTGATCTCAGACTGATCAACAGAGTTTGTCATCCAGAGGCTTTCCTTTCTGATGACAAGTCATGCTGAATATAGCTTACAACTAGTCTTGCCTGATGTTGCAAAGCAGATATGTAACCATAACCAGTTCCTATTGGAGAAAGAAGATCAAATTCTGCACTTCTGGTCATCAGTTCCTTGGTTTCACTCTTTGCTATGTGAAGTGCTCTTCGGCTCCTTTCAGCTTCTCTGCTGAGTATCACTCAGAGGCACTTCCCCTAGATTACAGATGCATTCTGAACTTTGTCCTGGTTCTTCTACCCCAAATCTATCCTGCTGTCAAATCCACAGGCTTCTGAACTAACTCCCCCTTCTATTTCCTTCCCACCCTTAAATTTCACCCTCAGCGTTGTCTTCCACACCGTGTCCTTAGCAGCATCTCCATCACAGCCCCAGTTGCCTTTCCAGCTCTGCAGCCTAGGCCTTCTTGGCAGAGGTCAGTAGACATAACAGTTAAAAGTTGGAGCTTTAGAGTCCACACTAATTATGATCTAGGTCTAACACTTACTATAGGCTATGAAACTTCAAATAAATTGTTGGATCTCTCTCAGCTTCTATCTCCTCATAGATAAAGTGAGGATATTAATGTACTATCCTTGCAGGTTGTTGTGAAGAGTAAATGAGATGGTCCATGTAAAGCACTTAGTCCTAAGCACAAAACATGATAAATCAATGCCATCACTTTTGGGATCTAACCAGTCTGTCCTCACCTTAGGGAATCTGATGCATGACAGGCCTAACTTTGTCTTTGAACAAAGATGCCTTGTTGGCTAATGTGTTATGTTAGGCATTCTGATCTCTGAATGGAAAATATTGTTTATGATGTAAAGCAATACAGAACCCACCTAAGAACAAGCTTTAAAAAAAAAAAGTCATAGGACTCTCCCACTTTATTATTTAAGGACTCTAAATTTGAAGATTTAAAGGTTTAACAGGTTAAAAAAAGTGGTGTTTTTATTATGTCATTACTGGCACTTGAAGATACTATTTACATAAATAAAACTCCTTGCTCTGACAATTACCATATGTGACTCGTATAAACATAAATTACATTTGAAAAAGAAGCATTAATAAGATAAAATTCATAGAAGTCATCTATTACTGGTATTTATAAAATGAAAAAAACCATTTCTTGCTTCAAGTACATATTCTGAAGATTTTTTTTTTTTTTTACTCACCAGCTGATTAAATTCTGAATAGTTGTTTTTATTTGTTTTTGTTTTTTAATTTCATCTTCAACTTTATTGCTGTAACTACTTTGGAATTCCAAGTAAATCCCAATGTGTGCTTTTTCATACATTTAACATTCAAGTGTTGCATGAAACTGTTATTAATTCGGGTGATTAGCTGTTCTTCTTTTTTTTTTTTTTTACTTTACAATATTGTATTGGTTTTGCCATATATCAACATGAATCCGCCACAGGTATACACGTTTTTAAATTCATTTGACAAAGAGGACTTTAAGCTTTGCTATTCCTGGATACGTTCCCACCAAATTTAGGCCTACACAGGAAAAGAGTCTAAAAAAGAGTGGATATATGTATTTGTATAGCTGATTCACATTGCTATACACTCAAAACTAACACAACATTGTAGACCAACTATACTTCAGTGAAAATTTTTTTTAAAAAGTGTGAATCAGTACTTCAAAGCTTTAAAACAAAGCATACTTTCTGCTGATGGACTTTATGCATATTTCCATCAAAAAAGACTAGTTTCAGCTACATATTTTAGCCTGTAACAAAATTTTCATCAGTATCACTTGTACTCGCAAGCCTACCATTTAAGTTCTCAAACTCCTAGCATTCTACTGAATTAGCATTAGGCCATAATATGCAGTCAGTGTTTTTGCTGATCTTCCTACCACACACTCAAAAGACTTTTTTTTTTTCATCTCTGCAATCACTTTTCCTCGACACTTACTGATTACTGTCAACTGCAAAGGAGGAACACTTGTCAAGTTTTGCCTAATTCCCTTTTTCCCTGAAAAAGAATTTTTATGCCAAAGGACTTTTCCCATATGCACAAGAAATGTTTGTCATTTTCTTACCCATTTAATTTTTAAAATTAGCTCTACTTTCATTTCATATTTTGTATCTTCTTTCAAGCACTTTTGAAACTCACAGTCTTTACTTTAATGGACATGATTAGGCATAAACATCAAAAACACACTAAATGATTCCTAACACCATCATTTGGTGACAGGCCAAGTTGACTAATGCTTGTTACACAACAAAGATTTGGTGCTAAGAGAATGTAGGTGGTGAGTAAGGTTCCTTTATATGATGGTTTCATATACAGTATTTCTTTGTTTCTAAAACATTTATTCATTACCTAACACAAGCCAGACTGATCTGGACATTGGATATATAAACCTTGAACAATAAAGACACAGTCCCAGTAAAACCTATAGAGCTTAAAAACCAATAGGGAATACAAATAAGTTTAAAAGTATCAATATATCATAGACATGCATGAAGGAAACTGCAGTATAATACATGTGCTAACATGAGGATATGGTATAATATAGGCAACATAGAAGAAAGATTAAGAACACGGGCTCCGAAGCCAGGTAGTCTAGGGTCAAAACTCATGGTCTCCAAAGTCAGGTAGTCTAGGGTCAAAACTCAGTCCTGCTACCTAACAGGCTAGTTATTTATCATTTCTGCTCCTCGTTTTCCTTACCTTAAAAGTGATTACCATACTTGCAACTCTTTCACAGCGTTACTGTGAGGGCGACTGTTGGACCACAACACTCAAGCATCTCTCACATTTCTGTATATCTTAAAAAGCATAGACAGCAACTGGCTTGTGTTCCAAGCTACTTTTTAAAGATATCTGTGTAGCCAAACAGAGATAGTGCCCTCTCAAAAGCAAAGGACAGGAGTATATACCATGATTTATAAAATAACTAGATTTCTGAGGCTTACAGTTCCTCACCTAAGGAGAATGCAATGCAATGGATCTTATAGTAGGTGAGGAACTCTGGGCCTCTTTAATGTTCCTCTTGGTAATTGGGATTCAGGAAACTGGCACAAAAATGCTGATACTCTGGTTACTGTTACAGCTAGAGCAATAAAGTTTTATTGTCTACAATCTCAGGGTTTCCTGTCTTCTGTCTACTTTCATGAAGGAACAGCAGACTGACTTGTCAAGCTTGAAAACGGGATAAGATAAAAGCCTCAGACTCTTTACAGTTCTTGACAACAATGTGAGTTAAGACATGTGAGCTACTTGGAACAGTACCTAGCAGGCGGTAAGTTATCAATATTGGGGTAGACAGGAAAATGCCCCTCCAAAGATGTCCATTCCTCCATTCCGAGAACCTGTGAATGCATTAGATTATTTGGCAAAGAGGAATTAAGGGCACGAATGGAATTAAGGTTGCTAATCAGCTGATCTTAAAATGGAAGAGAATCCTGGATTATCCAGGTGGACTCAATATAATCACAAGTGTCCTGAAAAGTGAAAGCCAGAGGCAGAAGAGTCTGTGTCAGAGTGAGGAAACGAGAGACAGACTCTGGAGCCTACTGCTGGTCTGGAAGATGGAGTGGGTCACAAGTCAAGGAGTGAATGGCTTCTAGAAATTGGAAATGGCAAGATAAAATTTAGAGATTCTCCCCTAAAGAAAAGACTTAAGTGAGAGCAGTGTCAACTTGCCAGTGTAGCGAACCATAAAATAATAAATTTGTGCTGTTTTAAAGCACTATGGATGGCTTCCCTGGTGGCTCATATGGTAAAGAATCCACCTGCAATGCAGGAGACACAGGTTCAATCAGAGGGTGGGGAAGATCCTGTGGAGAAGAAAATGGCAACCCACTCCAGTATTCTTGCCTGGGAATCCCATGGACAGAGGAGCCTGATGGCCGACAGTTCATGGGGTCACAAACAGTCAGACACAACTCAGTGATCAAACTACCAAGGATGTGGTAAGCTGTCACAGCATCAGTAAGACACTGATGATAACAGAATATTATCATCACCTTTATCACTATTACTAGAGAAAGTCGATTATGAGATCTGTTCAGTTAGCTGGAGGGAAAGTATATTTCAGGCTAACAAGTGAGAGAGAATAAGGACTTTCAATAAACAAAACCTGGGACAATACAGCCTACGTATACAGTGACAGATCCTGTTTAGGACATGCTGAGTTTGAGATTCTCTGGAGCATCCAAATACAGAAATTCAGTAAGAGGCTGGATACAGAGGTCTGTGTGGGCTGGGGAGCAGGTTAAGAAGTCACCAATGTGTATTGCAGACTATGACTCATGGTGAGCATAGAGAAGGACAAAGATGTCTGAGGAGCACTCTGACTTAAGAAACAGGCAGAGCAAGGGGAGAATGGAGCAGGCCCACAAAGGATACTAACAGGCATTGTCATAAGAGGTGAGCAGACGCCAGAAGGGTGACGTCACACCATTCCAGCAGTGATCCGCCCAAAAAGGAGGCAAGAGTCCACAGCATCAAAGAATACCTTAGGGATATTTGTAAAACACAGATATTATACACTGAAGTGGTTATATATTAATTCATGTTTTCAAAGAATGCTAGCCATTTCATATCATTTTCAATCGATTTTCTCAATGAATTACAAAATCTTTTACATAGATCCAATACAAACTCTAATTGTATGTGTTAGCATCATCACCCAAGGCAGGGAAAAAAACAACCCTCTGTTAGGGGCTGTCTCATGAGTGTTAGTTGCTGGACTGGGCCCATCCCACAGCATGGAACTCAGGAGTCTTTTCTATTTCAAAAGTCTGAGGTAACTGGGAATCATTTTAGAGTTTTAGATAGCTCTTTGACACTCTTTAATTGACAGATTCACATTTCCAGCAGAAGAGAGAATAAAAATAGTACTATTTATAAATGAGCATTCTTAACTCTTGAAACTTGGAGTTGTCAGTAAAATATATTTCCAAATTCATATGCACTTCAGACAGTCTGAGGTCAGAGTGGTTATTCCTAAAAGAAATTATTTATGTAAGTTTGGTAAAGTGGAAACAAAGATTCATTGAGCCTTAAGGCCAATTCCTCTTAGCATAAGCTGTACCAGTAATAGGCACACTTTTCAATAGAAAAATGCAAATATATAATTCAAAGGAACCAGTGTTGAATGCTTATAGCTTAAAACTGTCTCGCATTATTTTCAAGTAAAAAAATAAAATACTTGGTGAAGCATCCGAGGAAAAAAAATCACTGAAGCCCAATAGTTGATTCTTTTTGTTTAAATCACTTCTCTTTGTGATACAAAGTATTATCTGATATTAACTGGCATTTAAACAATGGATAAATTTTCAGAGAGCTAGCAGTATAAACAGGAGATTCCAAAATTCACTGTGAATTTTAAAGGTTCCTAAGGGAAATGTTTGGGGTAATGAATGCAGAGAGAAAAAAGAAAATAGAGTTTAAAAATAGCACAATTATAGAAACAGAAAACCCAGTGACACTGTGCTACTTTACTAAATTTTAACATTAATTCAAAGGTAATTTCCCTTTAAGGGGACAAAAGTAGAACTGTATCAGTTTAGAACTTAGTGTGTTACTGAAAGACTTTATCTTCATATAATCCAAACCTATAGATCTACCATTTGAAATAGCATCGAGTCACTTAATGCCACAAAGAAAAATAATGCCATGTCCCATTCAGCCTGAATTGTGTATCAGATGGGAGGTATTGATCAAAATATGACCCATGTATTTCATTACCAAAATTATCTGATGCTTTGTTATAAATATCTTCTGAGAATATACAGAAACCACCGTATCCAAATTTTTCTATAGAAGAGTTTCTGAGAGCTTCTAATCAATGATTTTTTTTTCAAAACCCATTACTAGTGTTCCAAATATTCCCTAACTCAATTTACATTAGATCCAGAAATGAAATACAGGAAGAACTAATAATGAGTCAGAGATTGAATTGAATCCTTTACTTCTCCAAGCTCCAGTATCTAATTGGCATCATTAAGTTATATTCCTAAAGTATATTTTTTAGGAAGAAAAATATTTTGTATGCCTAATGGGGCAAAGCTGAGAAAAGGGGATTTTTTTGTATCCATCATAAAAATGTGGCTTCTAATGTAAATACTCAGGGAACTGATATGATGGAAAGTTGCCAGAAGCAGTTTTCCTGACATTACAGTTAATAGAGCATGAGGGTTCTACAGCTCAACACGACATGGAACTGATCACCGCATACTTGCAGCAAGGAGACCATCATGAAGACAATGGTAACACCCTTCTCGTTATTTTTGCTTCTTCTTGTCCTAAAGCACTATTCAGATTCTACACCTGTGTCTTGGAACCTGTCTGAATCATTATTAAAATGAAAGCTGACTTTCCACAGAATGCTGCACTAAAAGATGCAGGTCCAAGGACACTAAAGGTTCTGTTCATGTTGTGTTGGAGCATTAGGGTTATCACAGTCCTGGGTAGGGGATGGTATCCTTACAGCCTGACCACCTTACAGCTTGAGCAGAAAATGCTACAAAGCGTTTGGGATGCTCTAAGAGCTAACTCACGCAAGGAACTTGTATCCACCACTCTGGATCTCAGTGCATTATGTATGTGTGTGTATGTATGTATGTGTGTATGTGTATATATGTTTGTATAAGTATTTATTATATAATGATATGTGCATCTATATAAATATACATACCAAGTGTACCTAAGTGTACATACTATATAATATTATAAAAACACATATACACACTATAATACATGTATATACATTTATAGAAATTAGCTGAAGTTTGATGAATTCATTGAATTTTATGAGTTTATCATTCCAAATTCAAGCTAGATGTAGACCGCTTTTTATCTCATCCTATGTAACTTCAAGCTGATGGAGGTATTAAAACCAGAGCACAATTTTGATTTTTGTCCCCAGGGCTCAGTTTTAATCATGTGCTGTGTTGTGCTTAGTCACTGCCGCGTCCAACTCTCTGTGACCCTGTGGACTGTAGTCCACCAGGCTCCCCCATCCATGGGGATTCTCCAGGCAAGAATACTCGAGTGGGTTGCCATGCCCTCCTCCAGGGGATCTTCACAATCCTGGGATCGAACCTAGGTCTCCCGCATTGCAGGCAGATTCTTTACCAAATAATAGTCAACAATTGTTTAGTCATCAGTCGTTTCTGGCTCTTTGCGACCCCATGGACTGTACCCCACTGGATTCCTCTATCCACTGGAGTGGGTTACCAGACCCAGAAATCAAGGCCGTGTCTCCTGCTTGGCAGGTGCAGTCTTTACCACTGAGCCACCTGGGAAGACCTGGTCTCCAAATTAGCTATATAGAGACACTAACTCAGGCTTCCCAGGTGGCTCAGTGGTAAAAAAAAATCTGCCTGCCAGTATAGGAGATGCCGGAGTGGGGAGTTTGATCCCTGGGTTGGGGAAGATCCCCTGGGGAAGGAAATGGCAACTCACTCCATGGACAGAAGAGCCTCATAAAGAGTCAGACACAACTGTGCGTGAGCACAATGGCCATCGTTGTATATGGGCTTTTCTCTAGTTGCTGGGACTGGGGACTACTCTCCAGTTGCAGTGCGTGGGCCTGGGCCTCGCATTTGTCATGATAATGGCTTAAAGTTAACAAAAACACAATCCTGGCCACATTTACTAAAAAGCAAGTAAGTCTGTTCTCTTGTACAGCACTTCTCTACTTTAAAAGTAACAAGTAAAATACCAAGAAAATCAAAATGAACATTTAGGAGTATCTTCGCAATACAGAGATAAATATATATATATGTGATAGTAACTCTAAGTTTGTAGTCAGTTTTACTACTCTCCTGATCTCCATCACACCTCGAATTTTATCAGTTGTTGACTACCAGATATGTTCTTATAATTAATGCAATTGTCAGCAGAATCTCAAGGCCAGCTCCAGATCTAGTGAATCCTAATATGCATTTTCATAAGATCATCAAATGATTCATGTATACCTTAAAATTTGAGAACAAATCTAAGATACGTTGCTTTCCCTCAGGGGTTGTATGAGACCACCTATGAAGGTATGAAAATAAACTAGAACTTTTATTTGTATTTAGGTTTGTCTGATGCAGATACTCTCACCTGGCTGAATTATCAAAGTCTGTCGAAAAAGAGCAGAAGTTACATAGACATCATAACAACTATCCGTCTCATTAGTTCATTTTCAAGGGCATGTGGCAGTACAGAAGCATCCAGTCACATGGATTTATGGATTATATTATCCAGTGTATCTAGTTAAATGGATTTATGGATTATATTATCTAGTGAAATTATGACTTCTGTCATAAACCAACCCTCAGAAAATAAACAGATGATTTAAAAAGACACCTGCAAAATAATAATAGATTGAGGTTCATATTAATAATACAAAGACAACAACAACAAAAACTGATAAAGCTGACAGTTCAGTTCTAAGTAAGAGGAATTACTGTTTCTGAGCACATACTAAGGGCCAGTCAGTTTCTAAGTGATTAACATTCTCATTAACAATGAACATTTTGAACTTCACTTGAGGTGTACATTGCACTTTGAAATTTAGCTACTCAAAGTATTATGTGGACTAATTAAAAATTAAATAAATACAGCCAAGTAGGGACGAACATAATGGAAATAGTCACAGTAGTGGTGCACAAACAGGAAAAAGAAAAAACTTCTGTCATAAAGGAGTAATTCTCCAATTTGAGCATTCATGTGAATCACCTGCAGGGCTAGCTGGACTATATATTTCTGGGTCCAAAGCCCACAGTGGGGTGGAGCTTTAATTTCTCTTCCTAACAAGTTCCCAGGTGATGCTGCTGGTCAGGCAATCACATTTTGTAAGGAGCATTTAGAACTGAAGACCTCAAATACTTTTATATATTTGAGTCACCTGGGAAAACTTTAATAAAAATATTATGCCTTATGCTTCTCCCAAGACTCCAAATTGTTCTAAGGAGGGAACTCAGCCTTCTTACTCTTTAAATGACCCTAATGTACAAAGGTTGAAATCATTGCTTTAGGTGGAGGGAAAATAAAAACAGAAAGACTGTTTCTAAATAACGGAAATCCTAACTAAAATACAGAGGTGTGTCAGAGAAAACAGACAGTACTTTTTAATTAATAAATATTAAAGATAAGAAACCCACCAAAAAGGCATAGACTATGCTTGCTAATTGAATGAATGGGTAATGAATAGAATTATGGTATTCCATTAACCACAATTATAAATCCAGGTAATGGGAAGGGGGAGAATGAGAAAGGAGAACAAGGCCAAGAAACAGAAAATAGTTTTATAGCACAAAAAGAACAAATTATTTTCATAATACTAACCTTGAAAGCCCATTTTTGCTAGTAATGAAAAAGTGATACAAAAGTTTCTATTAACAGCATACACTTATTTAAATCATTCCAGCATTTAAAACTTAGGTTGTCTGGCTTCAGAATTCATGTCATTAGTCTCTAGTCTATGCTGTATCCTCTTCTATTTTTTGGTTGATGGAAATAGAACTCAATTAAAGGCAAATAATAAGTGAAAAGTAATAGGGATTAGCACCCAAAGCTATGAAATAGTAAAAAGATGATGCTTACCATAGCCTATGTTTTTAATTCCTAAGTAGCAGTCTGAACTAAAGTCTATTGTTTTAAAAAGCATTTTGAAAAAAAAAAAAAGAGGCAGTGTGTTCTGCAATGCAGAGGGGAGAAAACGTTGAAATCTCAGATTACACGGACTTCTGCTAATATCTAGTGAGACATAAAATAAACATTTATTTATGGATTTTATTATGGACTATCAGTGCTGATTTCCACAAATGTTTGATCCCCTCATAGAACTGTACAGTCATAGGACTCTAAGTAAACCTGAGCTAAATGCCTTTGCTTACATGCCAACAAGTTTGTGTAAAGATAGTTAGGTCTCTAATTTAAACGTAATTTTGTTGTCAGCTGACAGTTGGCATTCTTTTATTTTATTTTATTTCTTTTATATTATGGCATAGTACCTGGTGTTAATGAAAAACATCAACCTGCTCTCCCATATACAAACACCCTATAACAAGAACAAATGAATTTTAATCTTTCAAGAAAAGGGAAAACTTGATATCAGATGCAAACCACTTTGTTGACATTCCCAAATTAGGAAAATATATATGGCAAGGTACTGACTAATACAATATACAAATATTTCCTTTCCACTCTGTCGGAATGGAACAGCAGGTAGTAAAGTGACATTACAAGACAGTCACTTTCACTCTAAGCCCAAAGGCAAAGGATTCATTCTATCAATATTTGCAGAGTTAGCTTAGGTTATTCTGTTGCTTCTTCTATACATACATATAGTCAGAAAAAGCAAAAATAAAAAATTTCCATTTTCTCCAAAGGCAAACAAAATGACTAGTTGATAATATGTCTTTTTCTTTACTTTTTTTTTTCTTTTCTAGATTGCTTTCTATAAGGCTATCATTCAATTTATTAGGCTAGCTGACAATAGCTCTTTGCTTCCTCTGAGATCCTTCAGTGACCTGAAGTATTATGTCTTAATAATGCCATAATTGACAACACAGTACATAACAGGCACAACTTTTATTTTTTTATTTTTTTTTATTTTTTTTATTTTTATTTATTTTTATTTTATTTTATTTTTAAACTTTACATAATTGTATTAGTTTTGCCAAATATCAAAATGAATCCGCCACAGGTATACATGTGTTTAAAAATAAGCAAAGTTAGTCAAATGAATTAGGTCTTAGGATCTGACTTTCAAATAAACTTATATTGGAACACTCACCCTAAGTTTATGGACAGTGCTGCTGCTGCTGCTGCTGCTGCTAAGTCACTTCAGTCGTGTCCGACTCTGTGCGACCCCACAGACGGCAGCCCACCAGGCTCCTCCGTCCCTGGGATTCTCCAAGCAAGAACACTGGAGTGGGTTGCCATTTCCCTCTCCAATGCATGAAAGTGAAAAGTGAAAGTGAAGTTGCTCAGTTGTGCCTGACTCCCAGCGACCCCATGGACTGGAGCCCACCAGGCTCCTCTGTCCATGGGATTCTGCAGGCAAGAGTACTGGAGTGGGGTGCCATTGTCTTCTCCATTATGGACGCTAATGAGAACATATTAACTGTTTAACATGGATACTAAACTGACCCAATGCTTATTTGCCAAGTGACTGATTATTCAGAATGTTTTTCAGTTGAGGGCAATCTGTTTTATTATGACTTTTTAGTGGTCTTATTTGTTAGACTGGCATGGTGCTGTCCATAGGGTCCCAAAGAGTCAGACACAACTTAATGACTGAAAAAAACAATTTGTTAGACCAAATACAGCACTACTGCTAACTCAAAGGACACCATTATACAAATTATAAAAAGTCACCTCTTCCCAAGGCATCACACTGCCATGTGCCTGAAAACAGCTTTAATAAATCTACAAATCTATGATGGCTCCAGACATGAAGGGTGCACTTCTAGAGTTGTGTGATGTACAACCTAATCTATTAAGTTGTGTCAACATCATTAACAAGAAATGTTTCCTGATTCATAGAGCTCAGAAGTCTAATGTACTCTGCAAGGAGACAGTGAGACAGGCTTTAAAAATAATAAGTCCACTTGTGAAGAGATGATTTGTGAAACTACCGTAGGTGAGGAAAAAAACTTTCCTCTCCCTTTCTAGGTTCTTCCGGCTCATCTACGAATTAAATTGACATGAAATAGATTAATAGGAGAAAATAAAATTTAACATACTTATGGGGGTTCCACAACGGCACCCCACTCCAGTACTCTTGCCTGGAAAATCCCATGGATGGAGGAGCCTGGTGGGCTGCAGTCCATGGGGTCACTAAGAGTCAGACACGACTGAGTGACTTCACTTTCACTTTTCACTTTCATGCATTGGAGAAGGAAATGGCAACCCACTCCAGTGTTCTTGCCTGGAGAATCCCAGGGACGGGGGAGCCTGGTGGGCTGCCACCTATGGGGTCGCACAGAGTTGGACACGACTGAAGCGACTTAGCAGTAGCAACATAAGACTATGAGACCCTAGAGCAATTTAGACAATTGAATGTTGCATACCATCTGGCAGAAGGAGAAGAGGGTAACTTACATGAAACTTACATGAAAATGAGTGAATCTTTGGTAAACAAGAGGCTGCCCTGGTGGCTCAGATGGTAAAGAATCTGCCTGCCATGTGGGAGACCCAGGTTCGATCCCTGGGTCAGGAAGATCCCCTGGAGAAGGAACGGCAACCCACTCCATTATTCTTGCCTGGAGAATTCCATGGACAGAGGGGCCTGGTGAGCTATAGTCCATGGAGTCAAAGTCGGACACGACTGACCCACTAACACACTTGGTAAACAAGTGTTTGCTGGGCCATGCAGAGACAGTGGGACACAGTGCTGCATTTGATCAAGCAGGTCTTGTTAAGTTTCCCCCAGTCTATCACACCTAGTTCATATCATACTTTACTTATTTGTGATGATAGTTCTTCCAGGAACAGGTTTTTTATCTAAATTCTTTTAGGCAGTTAAGAATAAGTAGTAAAAGCTCTTCCTGAGACTTTTATCTCTTAAAAACATACAACCCAAAATAATTCTCAAGCCAAAGCGACACCTTTTGAGGTGGTAAAGGTTTGTTCCCCTGCAACACCATATTTGTTTAAATGACCCAGTGATCATTAAGAACATAATGAGAACAGATGCTTTGCTGTACAGAGGACATTGCTTTTTTGTTTCTTGTTTTGTTGTTTAGTTACTAAGTCATGTCTGACTCTTTAGCAACCCCATAGACTGTAGCCTGCCAGGATCCTCTCTCTCTCTCTGTGGGATTTCCCAGGCAAGAATACTGGAGTGGGTTGCCATTTCCTTTTCTAGGATATCCTCCTGACCAAGGGGTCAAACTCAGGTCTCCTGCATTGGCAGGCAGAATTCTTCCCAGATTCTTCCATCTGGGAAGCCCATACATAGGACAGAGCAAAGAACAAATGGATTTAAGAGAGTCGAAGTTATAAATATTTTTCTGACAAGAATATTAGTACAGGTAATGTGCCAAGAAAGTCTCTTTACTTAGCATAAGTCTCAGCTCTGCTGTACATTAGAATCCACTAAGGAGCTTTGGAAATATTAAAGGCTGGGTGTCAACCCCAGACCAATTCTGTATGAATCTCTAGGGTGGGGCTCATGGATCAATCTTTTTGGAAGTTCCCAAAATGATTTCTCATGTTCAGCCAAGGTTTCAAACCTCCAACTTAGATGATTTACAAACAGTGTTCTTACCTAAGATAAACTAGAATAGTGATTCTCAAATTTTAGTGTACATTCAAGTCACCAGGGGGCTTCACAGGTGGCACCAGTGGTAAAGAGCCCGCCTGCCAACGCAGGAGACATGAGACTCGAGTTTGATCCCTGGGTCAGGAAGATCCCCTGGAGGAGGGCATGGCAATCCACTCCAGTATTCTTGCCTGGAGAATCCCATGGACAGTGGAGCCTGGGGAGCTTCAGTCCATAGGGTTGCAGAGAGTCAGACACGACTGAAGCAACTTAGCACGCACACAGAGTCACATAAAACAGACTGCTAGGCACAACTTCCAGAGTCCTTGGTTTGGTTAGATGGTGATGCTTCTGGTCAAAAACTGCACTTGGAGGACCACTGATCTGGAACTTACTACCCAAAATGTCCTGAGATGGAAACGACGACGTAGCAGGGACACTGTCAGAAATGCAGGCTTGCAGGCTCCATCCACTTCTGAATGGCTCCCTGAATTTTAGTAAGATTCCCAGGTGATTCACATGGAAATTAAAGTTTAAGGAGCACTAATCTAGACCACAGGCCAATTAAAAAATCTACTGGGATAAGAAAGAATATAAATGGGGATGAAATAGGATAGGGATTTGTGAATAATGAGAGAGCTCGTATTCTAAAATCACCAGTCCTAACCAACCAATGCCCACATGGGCCTGCAGATTCACTGCTACCAGATATTCTACTTTTTCAAGAAGGTTAGTAAGTTTTTTTAATGTGAAATCCCTCAACTGTAAAATATTAGCAATTTATTCAAAGGTTTTATAACATGTTTAAGACCAAATAAACTATGTCTTTGGACCATAGTTTGCCTGTATGTGACCTCTGATCTAGAAAGGGTCAATCATAAATTGAATTAGAGTTTGAAATAAATCACTGGAAATCCCCTAAGAATGCTTCCTTTAAAAGCTCAAGATAAATGATGTATTTGGCAACAGTTAATTATTTTCCCTAGGGCATGCCTCTGCCTGATACAAACTCAGTAAAGCAACAGAAACAAATGTTAGGGCAGCTTTGAAATATGTTATGGAAAAAAATATATAAAGCTATAAGGTAGGAAGCAAGAGAGGATGCTGAAATGCCTCAGGAGTGCCTCTGAAGAACAGGAGATGCTCAAGCAATCAATCTCAAAACAAGAAAGGGGAGGCATTTGATTGTGTTTACTGATAAATACTACCTATGGACACAGCAAAATTTCTAGTCATAAGCCTTTGAGAGTGGAAGAAAAATAGCAGTATTATATAAGTAGAATTTATTTTCCCTTGTAAAAGAAGAGATAGTAAAACAACCTCAGTTCTCTACTTCCCCTCACCTTTATTTGATAGCATTGGATTGTGTCATATCCTCCAACTATGAAGCAATCTGAAAAAAGTTTCCCATGGAAACACACAATATACTCAATGTATGACAGTTTAATGGTCATTGAGGTTTTTTTTTCTTTAAACTTTGTACAATCACTTATTAAAGTCATCTTAGAAGCTATCTGGAGAAGGCGATGGCATCCCACTCCAGTACTCTTGCCTGGAAAATCCCACGGACGGAGGAGCCTGGAAGGCTGCAGTCCATGGGGTCGCAAAGAGTCGGACACGACTGAGCGACTTCACTTTCACTTTTCATTTTCATGCACTGGAGAAGGAAATGGCAACCCACTCCAGTGTTCTTGCCTGGAGAATCCCAGGGACGGGGAAGCTTGGTGGGCTTCCGTCTATGGGGTCACACTGAGTCAGACACGACTGAAGTGACTTAGCAGCAGCAGCAGAGAATACCAAGAAGGGCTTCCCTTGCGGCTCAGCTGATAAAGAATCCAACTGCAGTGGGGGAAACTGGGGTTTGATCCCTGGGTTTGGAAGATCCCCTGGAGAAGGGAAAGGCTACCCATTTCAGTATTCTGGTCTGGAGAATTCCACGGACTGTAGAGTGCATGGGGTCGCAAAGAGTCGGACACGACTGAGCGACTTTCACTCCACTCACCTTTGAGAAAGGTCACGTAGGACTAGAAAAACACAAAAGGAGTAGTCAAGCAGGTTGAAAGAAAGTCACATTATAAAACTGAGTGGAAGAAAAGGGAAAAGTTATGAAAACTGCTTATTACTCTGCTAAAGTACCAGTAAACAAGCGAAGTTCCACAAAGGACTTGAGAATGGCGTAGAAAAAAGGGATAAGGCAATCCCCAATCTCTCCTAACCAGGCTGTCCTTCCAACACATTTCTTTAACTGTGTGTTCTTCAAAAGGCTCTCTCTCCAGGATAACTATCACATGTCTCATAATGGGATAAAAGCTATTCATAATATAATTTAGCTTTAATCCTACTAAATTATTAAATACTATCTCATACTTCTCTCTAAATCCCCTCAATTAGGCCAACAATTAAGAGAACAGATACTTTTCTGCACTCTTAAATATATCCTTATGAACATTTCGCGTTTCTGCTGTTAAAACAATGAAACAAAGGTTAGCAGATGCCCTTCTTGGTTCAATACTTGAGAGTGCCACCATCATCTCTTCATTCTCTCAGCCTGTTTGAAAAAATGTTGGGTATACCAACGACATTTAGCCAATAAAGACATATTAGACAATTAGTTTTCAAACAAAAAGTAAATAGCACCTCAAACATGTTACATTTGTCATCTTAAATAACATAGATGAGCAGATGAAGGACAGACTTTAATAGGCCTCTCAAAATATGAGAATTTGTAGTTGAAGCTGCCAAGATTAGAGATTATGTACCCTAAGTAAGTAAGTGTTAGTCGCTCAGCCGTGCCTGACTCTTTGTGACCCCATGGACTGCAGCCCACCAGGTTCCTGTGTCCATGAGATTTTCCAGGCAAGGATACTGGAGAGGGTTTCCATTTCCTTCTCCAGGGGATCTTCCCAACCCAGGGATTGAACCCAGGTCTCCTGTACTGCAGGCAGACTCTTTACCAACTAAGCTACATGGGAAGCCCCTTAGTGTACACTAGCAACTATATTTATAAGATAATGTTTCATCTGTGGGATTTTTTTTTTTAAATATTAAAATTATAATATAAGAGAGGAGTGCACTGAAAATCAAAAGCACTTTGCTTTTTACCTTTGCCTGCAAGAAACCATGTGACTCAAGACCAAAGAAGTTTACTTTAAACTGATGTCACCATAGCATTCTCATTACATACAAAAGGACAAAAGAAATAAATTAGAATTTAATCAAGGCCTGATAACTGCCAAACTCTGTGTTTGGCAGAATCATCAGACAGATGAGAGGGTAAACTAGACAATCTTTACGGCCCTTTTAATTAAAAACTTACCTCAATCCTAAGGAATATTTGAGTAAACTGATATGTAAACCACATGTAAATCCTGATCCCAGTAAGTCACGCAAGGACCACTGTTCTCTTGGAATCCATCTCTTTCTATCACAGCCTCACCTAACTATAAGAAATAACTCCTTTATCTGCTTGCCAGTAGGAAATCCAGAACTACAGAGAGAATCTACAGAGCAACCAAACAAGATGCCTTTCTTCCTGGTAGTGTTGCCATGGCACATTGCAGAGTTTCATATACACAGATAAATGAAACACATATATATGTATACATTTATATATATGTACATATTATACACACATATATATATGCAAAATGTTCCAACAAATGCATTCTCCATTTTTCCTGCTGTTGCTGCTAAGTCATTTCAGTCGTGTCCGACTCTGTGTGACCCCATAGACAGCAGCCCACCAGGCTCCCCTGTCCCTGGGATTCTCCAGGCAAGAACACTGGAGTGGGTTGCCATTTCCTTCTCCAATGCATGAAAGTGAAAAGTGAAAGTGAAGTCGCTCAGTCGTGTCCGACTCTTAACAACCCCGTGGACTGCAGCCCACCAGGCTCCTCCGTCCATGGGATTTTCCAGGCAAGAGTACATTTTTCTTAATGATACTCAAAAACTTTTTTTTTTTTAAATTTTTGGCAGTTCACTTCAACACTGCTATGTTCATACTGAGCTCCTATGCTAAATCCTAGGGAAACAAAAATGAATAATGTTCAGTTCATGTCCTTATTTCTTAGGATTCAAAGAGGTCATAAAACAAATAGTTGAAGTACATAATAAGAGCAATATGCCTAGAATGCTTAGAAAACATAAAAAGAGGGTGTCTAATTCAATTGGGGAATCAAAGGAAGGTTTCCCAGAGTAAATGATGCTTGAGATTTTCTAAAGACAAAACAGAGACAGAAGAAAAAGAAAAAGAGGGCATAAGGCATCCCAAGAAGACAGAATAGTGAAGAGAAAGACACAAGGGGTGAAGCTGCATAGTACATATTGAAGAAAGCTCTACGGTAGCATTGCGTTGCCATGCCATGCTAAGTGCTTCAGTCATGTCCGACTCTGTGGGACCCTGTGGACTGCAGCCCGCCAGACTGCTCTGTCCATGGGATTCTCCAGGCACGAATACTAGAGTGGGTTGCCATGCCCTCCTCCAGGGGATCTTCCTGACCCAGGGATCGAGCCAGCATGTCTTACACATACCCTGCATTGGCAGGCGGGTTCTTGACCACTAGCGCCACCTGGGAAACCCAGTATTGTGTTGGATTGCCCAAAAAAAGTCATTCCATACATCCATAATAAACATTTTGGCCAACCCAAGAGCAGAGTAGACGTAGTGGAACAAGGGGAAGTGAAGCTGTAGGGGCAGTCAGTGCTACATCACGGCGGGCCCTGACTCGTGTCAGGCTACGAAGTTGGATTTTATCGTAGAGGCAATGGAAAACCGATGGAGGGGGCACGAGAATAGCATCCCAGAATTGTCTACGTTTTGTTTGAATGATGGATCTCAAGTAGAAATGACAGAAGGCAAGAAAATTAGTGACAAGTGAGTCCCTGTGTTGTGTAATATTAACAGAACTGTGGAAGAGAGGATAGAATTAAGGACTATTTAAGACTTAAAATCAAAGGAGTAATACGGACACAACAAGATGGAGGAATCTGAGAATCCTCTCCTTATACTGATGGCGTTAGGGCCAGTTCCCTACATAGGAGTATAAACAATTGGGATAGAAGAGACTGGGTCTGGTGAGGGTGCAAAATGGGGAGCACGGAAGCTGAATTCTGTTTGGATCTGTAGCAAAAAATATGAGTCATAATCCATGAAAAGAGATCCAGCAAACACTAATCAAAACAGCAGAAGGAGAAATAGGAAACATGCTAGCAGAGAAAACAAAGTTCCAGCAATGAAAGAAGGATCAATAATGCCAAATGCAGCAAGGACGTTCAGTAAGTACCGGGAAAGTGTTTACTGGATTTGGTGATTTGGCCTTTGCCAGGCAGTTTCAATGGACTGCTGGGAATACGAGCCAGATGCTGTAGGCTAAGGAGGGACTACATGGTAAAGAAACGACAGCACCAAATCCTCCAGAGGTTGCAAACTCATGTAGGTAAGTGTGGGCTCATGTACAGTCAGTCGTGTCTGACTCTTCACAAGCCCCTGGACTGTAGCCCTCCAGGCTCCCATGTTCATGGGATTTTTTAGGCAAGAATGCTGGAGTGGGTTGCCATTTCCTCCTCCAGGAGATCATCCCAACCCAGGGGTTGAACCCGAGTCTCTTGCCTCTCCTGTACTGCAGGGGGATTCTTTGGCACTGTGCCATGGGCGAAGCCCAGATAGGTGAGACTTACCCGGATATCTCTGCTTACTCTTTGAGAGTAGAAACCTCCTTTGTATGTTATCACATAATCAATGAGGATCTCCATCAAGATGGCTTGGTAATAGAATTATTTTACTCAGACTGAATGAAAAGTCTTAATGACATTTAAAAGCCGTCATGAATTATAGTTATCACACACCTTAATAAATCTCCTATGGAGGAGTCTGATGAGGCAAGATGCCAACACATAAATCTCTAATAATCTCAGCACCACTTAGGAACTAGACCTTCTTTGCCAGGTAGAACATTGTCCTAAACACACCTCAAACATTATAAAGAATATAAAGAGAGAGAGATGTGCAGCTTTGATAAAGCCACCCAATCTTTTGCTTAGTGTTTATAGGGAATGTTCTAGAGAATTCTAGTCTATTGCTCCCAAGCTCCTCAAGGAAAATGGGTGGCAGAAAAGAAGAGGACTCATGCAGATTAACATATCTTTTTTATATATATTTCAAACACTGCCTCTGAATTATTATTGCTCTTTTCTATTTCTTGCAAGCACTGGCTTTATTATCTTGTTTATTGCTGTAATTTGGTGATTTGATTCAACATGTACATGATGAATTTGGCCTAAGAACATCAACAGGAATGAAATAGCTTCTAGTTCATTGGAAATGAGAATGCACCTATAACAGCTCTCTTCATTAAATGCTAAACCTGGTATAACTTATATTTTATGATGCTTCTTATAACAGTAAACCACTTAAAGAGATTTTAAGAGATTCTCCTTCTCCAGGAGGATTAATAGGAAACTATACTTCTCATCAGACTTTTCCCACACCTCCTGTCTCTTTCCCTTCCCTGCCTGTCCTGCTCAATGTCAACCACCTTGTATAGAGCAATGATGGACTGCCTTATCCAGAGACATCAAAGGTGGCTTCTGCAGACAGAGAAAGTCAGTCATCATGGGGCAGGAGGGAGGGAAGCAAAGGGAATGAAGGGAAAATTGAACAGTAATCATCGGGCAATTTTATTTCTGCTTCAGCCAAACAACAAATTATCTTTTTGCTTGCAAACAACTACATAACTTCAATGATGAAAAACGGAAACCTGTTTATCTGAGAGGAAGAGCAAGTGTCCATTAAAAAAGAAAAGCAACAACCAAAATAAAGCTGGAAGTACCTCTTACAGCATAGCCACTCTGAACTGCAAGAGGTTAACTTCTCTCTGTTGATGATTTTTCCATAAACCTTATCACCTTTCATATACTAAAATCTAAAGCAACAACACGGAGGGAGAGAATATATGTATGCGTATGGCTGATTCACTTCATTGTATAGCAGAAGCTAACACAACATTGTAAAGCAATTATATTCCAATAAAAAAATTAAAGGAAAAAATCGAATAATCTCAGAATATATTATTAACTGATAACAAAGTTGCTGATAGACTATATGGTAAATATGAACTGATAAAATGGTATCTCTCTCTACAATACTGTCAAAACTGATAACAATTACTATGGAGTGGATTTGGAAGGGTTTTGGATGGGATGGAGGGGAAATTTTACTTTCCACTGTTAAAAATAATAATGAAGCAACAACTCATGGAACTGAGTAAGACAGTGTTTTGACCCTCCCTAATTCATCCTTATTTTCTTCATTTCAGAAAGTCAAAACAAACATGAATATCCCTCACCCCAAAAACATCAGCAAGTGCATATTGTTTATTGAATCATTGTTACTAGTTCCTTGATTAAAATCCATTTTGCTGTACACACTACCCTTTGTAGGTAAAGTAACTTGAGTTCTAATAATTGAGGTCCCGATTGCCATTATTAACAAATACTTACAAAATATCTGTCTGTGACAGACACTGCACTGGGTGGGATCTACTTTTGATGTTTTCAGCACACAGTAGCTCCCACTAAGAGACCAGTGGAGGGGTCTAGACCCAGATACCAGAGTCAGGCTGCCTATAACTGAATCCTGAACCTGCCACTTACCGCCATGGCTTAATGTCTTTGAGCCTCAGTTCCTGTTTTGGCCAAAGTAGGATAATATGAATATACATGTCACATGCATGCTCAGCTGCTCAGTTGAGTCCAACTCTGCAGCCACGTGGACTATAGTATGCCAGGTTCCCCTGCCAATGGAATTTTCCAGGCAAGAATACTGGAGCAGGTTGCCATTTCCTACTTCAAGGGATCTTTCTGACCCAGAGATTGAATCTGTGTATCTTGTGTCTCCTGTACTGGTAGGTGGATTCTTTACTACCAGCGCCACCTGGGAAGCCCATGTCATAGGACTGTTATAAAGTTAAAATAAGTCAGTACATGTGTTTGCAGGTAATGCATGCTTAATACATCTTATCTAGAATTATTAACATGAATTTAAAGAGATAAATATATTTTTTGATCCCTCTACAAAACAGAAACAGTTTGTCCAAAACTCAAGTCCTGTCAGATGTCAGCTTACTCTCAAAGGCATATATGTAAAAATCAAAGAGTCAATTTTGTGTGTGTATAAAGATGAATTAAAAGTGGACTTCTGAAGATGCTTACCATGCTGTAGTCCATAAAAATTATCAAACCATATCGGCAGAAAGAGATACCAGTAGTTCAAAACTTGCCTGCCTCTGACTTCTAATATTTTTCTTATTTGATGTTTTTGGACAAAAATTGCAGAGGTCTCAAGGACACTGGCAGTGCCACATGAAGTGTTACCATGTGAGATGCAGCTGAGAAATGGGTGACAGGAGGCCAGCGAAGGATGGACTCTGGACTGACTTAGAGTGAGGGGAGGTTCTAAGAAGGCACAGTCATAATTACTTCATCAAGTGCTCACTTGCCATCTGGCAACCTTCTAAGTGCCTTACTTGTATTAACTTGTTTAACCCTCAGACAACCCAAATTCAGAGGAAGGTACTATTATCATTCTGTGTATAAAAGGAAAGTGAAAGAGGTTAATTCACTTGCCCAAGGTCATACTATAGCCAGGAAGCAGTACAGGTAAGAACTGAGAACTGTGCCCAAACAGTCTAGCTTTTATTCACGATACTCTACTGCCTTCCTCAGAAGCAAAGTGATATAAATGTTTAGCTTAAATAGGTCATCCTTAAGCCAAAATTACAAATATCAGAAAACAGATCATGGACAGTATGTTTCACGGTGTGTTGATTTAATGAAATACTAACATAAAGCTAATACATAGATGATAGCGGTTACATGCTAAAATTTCACATTAATATAATAGAATCTGTGTGGGTTGCAGGGATATTTATGACACTTAAGAAGAGAATTCACACTGCATCATATTTGACCTGTCCTGATCCTTTCTTGATAGTGTCAAACAGAATGTGATTCTAGAAGCAAGAGAACAAGAGAGTTTAGAGAAATAGCTCTCTATTCTTCAATACCTCAACTTTGCTGAACTTTCGAATATCCTGATTCTGTAGGGTATGTTGGACTGATTCTCTAGGAATATTACTAAAAGGAGCATTAACACTTGTACCTGGGCCATGTCTCATTACCGAGCCTGACCCCATAGGAACCCTGGGAAGCCTAGCAGATGGCGTGTGCCTGACAAAACAAAACAAAACATCATTATTTTATAGTAGCACCTCAGAAATAATTCCAGTGAAGTAATTAGGATAATGTCTTCATATATAAAGCATTTTAAAATTTCAGTGGGTTTGAATTATGATCATCAAACTAAACAAAAAGCTGACATGACAAAAAGGAAGAGTGGATGATTCAGTTAAACAAGCTGGTGAATCATCTGGATTAGAAATAAATCTGGTCATACTCCATATTTTTATTAATGACCTGAAGAGGTCCACACTTTCTTAATTAAATCTATAAATGCAACTAAACCGACAGGGTATTTTCAAAGGTTAAGCTAGGTCAAAAGTTAAAAAGAAGCATCTTCACCTTAAGGAAAATATTTTTAATAAGTAGAAGTACTGCCATAAACTCTCACTCAAAGCACCATCAATTATCATCAAACAGAGATGCTCTTTGAATAAAGGTCAAATTTCACATAACAAAACACTTGAGGATAGACACATGGCCCTGATTTTAAGAGAGGTTTCATCGTTTATATTTTCGTTTAGTACAAAAAACCTCTCTCTTGTTTTTATTGGTCATAGGGGAAAATATGTGAACAAGTAAAAAATTAAATTTTCACCTTCCATCATTTATACTTATATTTGCCTGTCTTACTTAATGAACCAGAAACTCTCTGTTTGCTAGTAATAACATAATTATGTCCTTGGGAACTTGGTTCTTATATTGCAGCTATTTATTCCTTTACCTATCAGGTCATTAGTTCAAAATTATATGTTTCTCTTGTAACAGCTGATAATAATAAATTCTTACATTGCATCCCAAAAGAACCATGAAAAGAATTCCTAACACCACTTCATTCAGAGCAGAGTACAACAAGGAGTTGGAGAAATTTTGACCAAAAATGTACGCCCAACTATGGCTCTATTTCCACTCAAGTATTGTATCCACAAAATTAAATCAAGTACATTTTGAATGAGCACAAGAAAAGCCTGATAACTTTATTAATGTCATAAAATTAGAAGCGGCCTGTAATAACCTCATTTAGGAGAGATTAAGTCAAGAATCATTCATTCCTGAATAGCTTTCAATCCCATTTTAGGGGAATTTGGTTTAATCACCCAAAACAGGGATCTCTCAACCCAAAAGACCACCAACACTAATGAACTGATATCATAAAGATCCATTCCTACAAGATTAGTTAGATAAGCTGCTGAACCTTGAGGGAAGATTTTCATTCATTTGTGAAAAGGAATTATCAAAGTGGCTTCTAATTTTATCTGATTACCAGATATGGATAATGGTCATGAAGAATGACAGGAATGACATCCATTTAGAAACAATCTGGTGATGAGGAAGAATTTTTAAAGGGTGGCGTATCACCTGGGGCTTCCTTGGTGGCTCAGACAGTAAAGCCTCTGCCTGCAATGTGGGAGACCTGGGTTTGATCCCTGGGTCGGGAAGATCCCCTGGAGAAGGAAATGGCAACCCACTCCAGTACTCTTGCCTGGAGAGTCCCATGGACAGAGGAGCTTTGTAAGCTACAGTCCATGGGGTCACAAAGAGTCGGACACAACTGAGCAGCTTCACTTCACTTCACTTCACTTCATATCACCTGGGTTCAGTCCCTGGGTCAGGAAGATGCCCTGGAGGAGGGCATGGCAACCCACTCCAGTGTGCTTGCCTGGAGAACCCCATGAACAGAGAAGCCTGGTGGGCACAGCCTATGGAGTCTCAGAGTTGGACACGCCTGAGCGACTTAAGCACACATCATCTGCAGCTCACTTCAGTGAGTTCTCCAGTTCCTCTCACTCACTTGTCCCATGAAGGCACTTAAGCTGTTTAAATTTGTTGCCCTTGTTCTACAGTCCAAAGAACACATCTTCCTTTTTCTCTTCCAGGATGTACCTCCTGGAGGAAGAAACGTGAGGGCCAGCAGAAGGAGAGAAGTGGGATTCACTCCCACAAAGTGTGAGGCTGCTGGGGATGCAGAACAATTGGGTAGGCAGAATGTGTTGTTGGCTTTTTTGTTGTTTTGTTTTGTACCAGAGCCTTTGGTTCTCCCCATAACTGCTGTGGCCTGGAAGTTAAGAGGTACATAGGTACACATTAAAATGGGGGATCTCAGTACTAGAAAGAACCTATGAGGTAATTGTGTCCATGGTTCCCTCAAACTGGCCCCAACATGAGAATCAATGAAAGACATTTATTTTGGGCAGGAATTTCAGTAGGAACTGATCTAATCTATGATTCCAAAGATTTCCAGAATGGTGGCATGAGGAGCTTTCAGATCCACTCTTCAACAAACCAAAGCTGATGAAAATGATGGAAACAATAAACATAAAAAACTGAGGGACTTCCCTGGTGGTCCAGTGGTTAAGATTCAGCACTTCCACTCGAGGGGGGCACAGGTTCCATCCCCGGCTGGGGAACTAAGATCCTGCAAGCCAAGCACAGAGCAGCAAAAAAAAAAAAAGAAAACTATAAAGCAAAATTTTGGAAATGCCCTAAAGATATTAGTGCCAAAGAACTGATGTCTTCAAACTGTGGTGCTGGAGAAGACTCTTGAGAATCTCTTAAACAGCAAGGAGATCCAACCAGTCAATATCAAAGGAAATCAACCCTGAATATTCCTTGGAAGGACTGATACTGAAGTTGAAGCTCCAATACTTTGGCCACCTGATGAGACGAGCCAACTCACTGGAAAAAGCCCTGAAGGTGGGAAAGACTGAGGGTAAGAGGAGAAGAGGAAGGCAGAGGATGAGACGGTTAGATGGCATCACCGACTCAATGGACGTGAGTTTGAGTAAACTCTGGGAGACAGTGAAGAACAGGAAAGCCTGGCTCAGTGCAGTTCATGGGATCCCAAAGAGCTGGACATGACTTAGCAACTGAACAACAACAAAAGATATATAACAAATGGGAAAATATTTATTTTAAAAAAATTTATTAAGTTCTCAGTAAGAAAGGTGTGAGTCACCTGAGCCACAAGTCACTCCCTCACTCACTCTTGTCCCCAGATCACCATAATGGGAGCTCCACTGTGTCACCCATGACCCAGAAAATGGGGCTCAGAAACGCTCTCCCACTAGCTCCCAATCACAGTCTCTCCTAGAGCAAAAGGTAGCCAGCATTTCTCCCCAGCCCCAGCCCCACACTGCAGAGACTAAAGCCCAGGCCTGCACAAAAAGAGATCAGAAGCTTCCTTTCCATATCCAGCCCCACTTGTGCAGCAGAGACTGCCTCAGGCATGGCAGGCTGAGAACACTGTGCCCCAGGGGCCTTGGCTTCAGGTTTCTCATTGGGCAGAGGGCCCGTGCTGGGAGATGCAGGCCAGGACACTAGAGGCTCCCAAGCCGGCCTGGAGCCACTTTCATAAAGCAGAGGTTTTACTCCAAGAGAAGCAGGGCATTGTCTTTAGGCCCAGTTCCAAAACAGTGGCTCAGAGATTTTACCTATGGCAAAGTCAGGCTATACACATGAGCTACTGAGAAGTTATCCCCATAGATTTCTTTATTTGGAACAGAAGGAACAAAAATAAAAATCCATAGATACTCTAATAAACCATGGATATTTTGCTAGTAAGCATTTAAAATGAGGCTTGTAGCTACATAAAAGCACCAAACTAAACCACTGGCCAATTTGTTTGCCAGAGAGAATCAGAGAAAGAAACAGCTAAGAGCCTTTAAGGGTCAAAGCAATCCTCCAAGACTGGCCTCTAAATTGCTCCCACAAAGCAGTCTGAATTTTATTGGACTAGAGTTTAAAGAATTCATACTAATTACCCAAACATTCTTTCCAAAAAAATAGAAGAGGAGGGAACACTTCCCAATTCATTTTATAAGGCCAATGTTATCATGACAACAAAACCAGACAAGAGATCAAAATCACAGGAATTATTATAAATACAGGCACAAATATCAAAATACAAGTTAACAAAATCCATAAATATATAAAAAGGATTATACACCATGACCAAATGAGACTTATCCCAGAAATGCAAAGTTGGTGTAATATCCAAAAATGAGTAATGTTGGACACCATATCAATAAAATAAAGGACAAAACCCACACATCTCAATAAAAGCATTAAAAGCATTTGAAAAAAATAAACACTGTCACTTCATAATTAATAATAAAAAGGGAACATGTATATATATATATAGAAATCATAAACACACACATGAATGTTCACCATCACACCTATCACATTCTTTATAATCGTAATTTATAAAATTAGTTAAATAATTGAATGCATCCAAATCCTGCAATATCCTGTGGTTGTCTCAAAAACTTCCATGTAGGTATATTTGTTCTTATGTATTGACTTGTAAATATATAATATATGCCTAATATATTAAGACAAATTTTATAAGGGGTGCAACTTAAATATGTAAAGATTAATTCAATATATGCAGAATAATTTAACCCAAAATGTTAACAGCAGTACTATCTAGCTGTTGGGATTACTGTTTTAATATTTATTTTTCTTTTATTGTTTTCTTTAAACTTCCTATGTTGTCAGAGGTTTAACAATGATTTGGAGCTTTACAGACAGATCACCTGACCCCCACCCTCAATCTACTGTATTTCTGGAGGTATGACATAGAGAATATGAACTTTTCCAAGTTCTCCAGGTCATTTGGCCATAGCCAATATGACAGTTATGTTTTGTTTTTTTTTTTAATTAAAAAGCTTTATTTATATTTTGAATAAGCAATACATTCAAATAATCAAAGTCCAAAGGGGTCAATTGTGATCTTTCTGGTCCTACCCCCGGTCCCTCAACCCCAGCTATGGGGTTTAGATATCAACAGTCTATCTAATCTCTAACCTAATAAGAGAATGGCCTCCACAACAT
Source organism: Bubalus kerabau (assembly GCF_029407905.1). NCBI lineage: Eukaryota > Metazoa > Chordata > Mammalia > Artiodactyla > Bovidae > Bubalus > Bubalus kerabau. Next base: position 120,125,450 of record NC_073624.1, read on the forward strand.
CTCAAACATATTGCCACCCAGCTACACATGAACAGATAAAGGGAAAGGGAGTTCCCACTGTCAGATGGCAGACCACCCTATCATCAGAGAGCTCTATTTGTTAGTATGCTCCTTTGGTGTTGTGGAATATATTAAAACATACTAAATATATTTTAGGCCAATATATTAAAAGCCACCAATTCATGCTAGACTTATCTGCATTATAATAAACTCATGTGGGAGAGTGATACATCCTACTGAGGTGCATAAACTCATGTGGGAGAGTGATACATCCTACTGAGGGACATTCTTCCCTAATGTTTCCCAACCCCTCCCCATACACATGCACACAAAAGCCAGGGATCTAGATGGAGCAAATTGGCATTGAGATTGAAAGAGGGAAAGAAAATAAGTTCTCTGGCATGGTATCCTCCCTGAGCTATACTAACAGGAAATCATCCTACACAGTGTGAAATACAGCAGAAGGAAATGCCTTACAGCTCTACCCAAAAGCTGAGCAGGAGAGGCTGGACCCTAGGGAAAGGATGCGGGAGGCAAAAGGGTTATAGAGAAAGTTCAAGAAGTGAACATACGTTGGTCCCCTTTCAGCTCTGGCACCATGACATGCGTGTGTGCTAAGTCGCTTCAGTCATGTCCCACTCTTTGTGACCTTATGGACTCTAGCCCGCCAGGCTCCATTGGATTCTCCAGGCAAGAGTACTGCAGTGGGTTGCCATGACCTCTTCCAGGGGATCTTCCCAACCCAGGGATCGAACTCATGTCTCCTGTAGCTCCTGCATTGCAGACGGATTCTTTACTGCTGAGCCACTGGGGAAGCCCCAGGCACCATGACATTCATATGAAAATTAGAGAAAGAGCCTTGTCCTCCAGATTATCCCACCTTTTAGATCAGGGGGTTGGCAAACTGCAGCCTCTAAGGCCAAATCCAGCCACATCCATGCATTTACATATTTTCCATGGCTACTTTCAGGCAACAGCAGCAGGTAGAATTCAGTAGTTGTTTGTTATGGAACATGAATAACTAAGAATTCACTTTTAGTTTACTGAGTGATCAAAGTTCTAAAAACAGAACTACCATATGATCCACCAATTCCATTCTTGGGTATATATCCGGAACAAATGAAAACTCTAATTTGAAAAGATGTGTGCACCCCAAATATGCTAGCATTCATAGTAGCACTATTTGCAATAGCTAAGACATGGAAGCAATCCAGTGCTCATCAACAGATGATGGGAAAGATGTGAGGTAGATAAATGGATGGAGAGATGGGTAGATACCTGGAGGAATATCACTCATCCATAAAAGAATATTGCAATTTGTAGTAACATGGATGCACCTAAAGAATATTATGCTTAGTGAAATAAATTAGAGAAAGAAAAAAAATGAATCACTTATAAGTGGAATCTAAAAAATAATACAAATGAACCCATATACAAAGCAGAAACAGACTCAGACATAGGAAGCAAACTTAAGGTTACCAAGTAGGCAAGGGGAGGGGAAGGGACAGATTAGGAGTATGAGACTAACAGATACAAACTACTGTACATAAAATAGATAAGCAACAAAAACTTACTATATAGCACAGGGAACTCTACCCAATGTCTTGTAATAGCCTATAATGGAATATAATACAAAAACAAAAGAAACAAAGCCAAATCCCAATGCTGTACACTTGAAACTAACACAATATTGCAAATCAACTGTACTTTAATTAAAAAAAGAAAAAAGATTGCACTTTATAAACTTATAGAGAAGGAAAGCCCAACATATATGTTATTCATTTCTATGTGGGCATTTTGTTCATTAAAATACATTAAAATTTTTATTATTATATTCAGCAATGAGAAAATAGCATGCAATTATTTCTTTAATCAAGTATGTATTTATTTAGGATATATCCAATAATACATCCCTATGTGCTTTAAAACCATATATATCTTGAATTATTGAAAGGTTATATGTATTAGATTCACTTGCCATGTATTGCATTTACTTCACACTACAGCAAATGATTCCTTAATAATGTTAGCTCCATCCATACCACTAGCTCGATCATTTGATTCATCATAAGTGTTTATCTGGCATGAACACTTGGTATCTTACTTTTCTTTTCTAAATCCTCTGATTTTATATTTATAAGCTTCAGAAACTCCAATAGTCCCCGAGCTTCCTAATTTCTTCAATAAAAATTTTGGCTATTGCTGTTGTTATCCATAGCACCAAGCATGGTTTATTTGTTACAGATCCATTATTGTTGTTTGGTTCCTAAGTTGTGTCCAACTCTTTGCAATCCCATGGATGGTACCACACCAGGCATTCCTGTCCTTCACTATCTCCCAGAGTTTGTTCAAATTCACATCTGTTGAGTTGGTGATCCTATCTAATCATCTCATCTTCTGCTGTCCCCTTCTCCTTTGCCTTCAATCTTTCTCAGCATCAACATCTTTCCCAATGAGTTGGTTCTTCCCATCAGGCAACCAAAGTATTGGAGCTTCCGCATCAGTTCTTTCAATGAATATTCAGGGTTGATTTCCTTCAGGACTAACTGGTTTGATCTCCTTGCTTTCCAAGGGACTCTCAAGAGTCTTCTCCAACTGCACAGTTTGAAAGCATCAATTCTTCAGCACTCAGCCTCCTGTATGGTCCAACTGTCACATCTGTGCATGCTGCCAGGAAAAAACCATCGCTTTCACTATACGAAGCTTTGTCAGCAAAGTGATGACTTTGCTTTTTAATACCCGCTCAGAGGTTAAAGCGTCTGCCTGGGATGCAGGAGACCCGGGTTCGATCCCTGGGTCGGGAAGAACCCCTGGAGAAGGAAATGGCAACCCACTCCAGTATTCTTGCCTGGAGAATTCCATGGACTGAGGAGCCTGGTAGGCTGCAGTCCATGGAGTCGCAAAGAGTCGGATACGACTGAGTGACTTCACTTTCACTTTCACAGGTTTGTTATAGCTTTCCTTCCAAGGAGCAAGCATCTTTTAATTTCATGACTGCAGACACTGTCCACAGTGATTTTGGAGCCCAAGCAAATAAAATCTGTCACCCTTTCCATTTGCCATGAAGTGATATGACCAGATGTCACAGTCTTAGTTTTTTGAATGATAAGTTTTAAGCCAGCTTTTTCACTCTTCTTTTTCTCCCTCATCAAGAGCTCTTTAGTTCCTCTTCACTTTCTGCCATTTCAGTGGTATCATCTGCATATCTGAGGGTGTTGATATTTCTCCCAGCAATCTTAATCCCAACTTGTGCTTTATCCAGCCCAGCATTTTGCATGATGTAATCTGCATATAAGTTAAATAAGCAGGGTGACAATATATAGCCTTGAATATACTCCTTTCCCAATTTGAACCAGTCCATTGTTCCTTGTCCGGTTCTAACTGTTGCTTCTTGACCTGCATACAGCATTCTCAAGAGATGGGTAAAGAGATCTGATATTCCGAGCTCCTGAAGAATTTTCCACAGTTGTGATCCACACAGTCAAAGGCTTTGGTGTATTCAATGAAGCAGAAATAGATATTTTTCTGGAATTCCCTTGCTTTTTCTATGATCCAGCAAATGTTGGTAATTTGATCTCTGGTTCCTGTGCCTTTTCTAAATCCAGCTTGTACATCTGGAAGTTCTTGGTTGTTGAAGCCTAGATTGAAGAATTTTGAGTATAACCCTACAATATAGGAAATGAGCCCAATTGTATGGCAAGATCCAAAGTAAAAAGCAAATAGTTAAATAAATTAAAAGATAAAAATAATTAAGTATATTCTTTCCATTAATAATACAGCACAGTGTCAATGTTTTCCTCTTAAATTGTCTCTTTCCACTAGGGATGGAACAGAAACATGGCACAGAAGATTGTCATCTCCCTGAGACCTGAGTCCAGGGAAAAGCCCTGGCTTCCGTTTATTTTCAATCTTGCTCGTAATAACTTCTTTCAAGAGCTTTCCATCAGCTGTCATGGAGTGAGCATCTTAACTGAAGGCAAATTATAGAAACCCAATTGATTTGATAACAGTACAATTGCTAAACTAAACGAAGTTAACACACATACACACAATCTGGTCAAAAACTGTCTCAAACTCTTCTATATGTCCAGCTTTCTCAAGCTCTTCTATAATTTTAAAACATTAAATACATTATGGAACAGTTGGGAACTATAAAACAAAGTTTGATAGTGACTGTATATTGTAGGCATATTTAACCAGGAATACACAAGTTGCATTGGCTGTAGAAATTAACCCAAATAAGAAGCGAAACAGATCCAGTGTAGCTTTTTAAGGGAAAACGTGAATTTGCTGGTCCACTGAGTGCCAGCACTTTCTGAGCTACGTTTGAAAAGCATCTGGGGAGTCTGAGCCACACTAACCACAACAAAATGCATACTGAATTGCTCTTTTGGATCAAGATATTCTAAATCCACAATAAAATTTAATGTAAAACACAAGGCCAGTATTGCTTTCATTTCTCTTAGAGGAGTAAATTTTTTATAGTAACTTCGAAAGTTACTATAAAATGGTTTTATAGTAAATTTTTAAAGGATTTTTTTTTCCTTTCTTAGATTTCTTCTCTCTCATTTTAGTTTTAAACATAGTTGTTTGAGGAGAATTCCTTGACACTATGACAATAGCAACTATGTTCTGTAAAAGAATTTAACATTCTTTTATTAAATAGTTATTGAATGGCTACAGGGTGTGAGTTAACTCAAGGAGGTACAAAGATGAATAATCAATTGCCTCTTCCTTCAACAACTTTAGAATTAGAGGGATACAAGCGTAACAAAGTAACAAGGAAATGATTAGTGTTGCTGTTCAGTCATTAAATCCTGTCCAGCTCTTTGTGACCTCATGGATTATATTAATAGCATGCCAGACTCCTCTGTCCTCCACTATATCCCTGAGCTTGCTCAAACTCATGTCCATTGAGTTGACGATGCCACCCAACCATTTCATCTTTTGTTACCCCCTTCGCCTCTTGCCCTCAACTTTTCCCAGTGTCAAGGGTCTTTTTCAATGAGTCAGCTCTTTGCATCAAGTGGCCCAAGTATTGGAGCTTCAGCTTCAGCATCAGTCCTTCCAAGGAATATTTAAGGTTAATTTCCTTTAGAACTGACTGATTTGTTCTCTTTCCAATCCAAGGGACTCACAAGTCTTATCAAACACCACAATTCAAAAGCATCGATTCTTCAGTGCTCAGCCATTTTCATGGCCCAACTCTCACATCTGTACATGACTACTAGAAAAACCATAGCTTTGACTATGATGATTAGGGGTTAAAATTTACTTAGGAAAGTACAAACAAGTTAGTATGGGAAGAAGAGATGGAATTTAGCAAGGGGAAACAAGGGACTTCACACATAAGATAGGGTTTCAGTTAGTCCCTTGGGTTAGTTTTCTGAGGCTACTGTTACAAATTACCACAAATATAATGACTTAAAGCAAACTGATTATCTTGGGTCTCACTAGGCTAAATGCAATGTATTGGAAGTGCTGGGGTTTTTTTCTGGAGGTTCTAAGAGTGTTATGGGTTGAATTGCGTTCCCCTCAGAAAAGGTATATTGAAGTCGTAACTCATGTACCTATGAATGAAATCTTACTTGACAACAGGGTCTTTGTGGATGTAAGCAGATTAAGAAGAGGTCATCAATATGAGCCCTAATATGATTTGTATTTTCAGAAAAGGAAAATCGTACATAAAGACAGAGACACACAGGGAGAAGATGAGAGAGGTAGGCACGGCAGTGATGCCGCTGCATCCAGAGCCAAGGAACACCCAGGATCCACTGTGACCACCAGAAGGTAGGAAGAGGCAAGGGAAGACTACCCAGAGTCTCAGAGCACGCATGACCCCACTGAGACTTATGTGGACTGTTAGCCTCCAGATCTGTGAGGGAATAAATTTCTGTCCTTTTAAACTATGCAGTGGACAGTACTTCATTACAGCACCCCTAGGAAACCAATACAAGGACCAAATCTGTTTCCTTGCCTTTTTCAGCCTCTGGCAACCACCTGCCTTTCTTGGCTGATGGCTCTTTTCCTTCATCTCCAAACCCAGCACGGGCAAGTCTAGCCCTTCCCATGCCAAACTATGAGCACTGCTTCCTTTGCCACACCTCCTTCTCGGGTTGCTCCTCTTCTCTCCTCTTCCACTTTTAAAGGTCCTTGGGATTACACACAATACACCCAGATAATCCAGGATGATTTCCCTATTTTTTGTTTGCTTCAGTTCAGTTCACTTCAGTTCAGTCTCTCAGTCATGTCCGACTCTTTGTGACCCCATGAATCGCAGCACACCAGGCCTCCCTGTCCATCACCAACTCCCGGAGTTCACTCAGACTCACGTCCATCGAGTCGGTGATGCCATCCAGCCATCTCATCCTCTGTCATCGCCTTCTCCTCTTGCCCCCAATCCCTCCCAGCATCAGAGTCTTTTCCAATGAGTCAACTTTGTTTGCTTACTTGCTACTTTTTAGCCATGCCATGTGGCATGCGGGATCTTAGTTCCCCGACCAGATGTTGAACCTCTTCCCCTTGCAATGGAAGCAGGGAGTCTTAACCACTGGAGCACCAGGAAAGTCCTGGTTTCCCTATTTAAAAGGTCAATTGATTAGTAACCTTGATTCTATCTTCAGTTTAATTTCCCATTTAACATACAATATGTATACGTTTCTGAGATAAGGATGAAGGCATCATTAAGGGACCATTATTCTGCCTATGGAGAAGGCAATGGCACCCCACTCCGTGGAGGAGCCTGATGGGCTGCAGTCCATGGGGTCTCGAAGAGTCGGACACGACTGAGCGACTTCACTTTCACTTTTCACTTTCATGCATTGGAGGAGGAAGTGGCGACCCACTCCAGTGTTCTTGCTTGGAGAATCCCAGGGACGGGGGAGCCTGGTGGGCTGCCATCTATGGGGTCGCACAGAGTCGGACACGACTGAAACGACTTAGCAGCAGCAGCATTCTGCCTACCACAGTCCATAAAGCAGAGTTCTCAGAGTGTGGTGGACACATCACCTTTATCATAATCACCTTAGTGTCAGATTCTTAGACTTTGCTCCCTATTTTGTGAGTGGAGACCAGAAACTAAAAATCAAGCAGGATTTCTGATTGGTGGTCTTGAGAAAAAAAAGTATCTCAAATGAAAAAGACTTTGAGTGTATATATAAAAAGAGAAAAATGAAGACTATAATCATGGAAACTTAGTGTAGCTTTACTCTGTCATTATTTAGTTATTAAGTCATGTCTGACTGTTTGTGACCCCCTGAACTGTAGCCCACCAGGCTCCTCTGTCCTTGGGATTTCCCAGGCAGGAGTACAGGAGTGGGTTGCCATTTCCTTCTCCAGGGAATCTTCCCAACCCAGGGATCTAGACTGTGTCTCTTGAAGGTGGATTGTAGGTGGATTCTTCACCACTGACCCACCAGGGAAGCCCAGTCTTACCCTAGGGAAAGATAATCTAAAGGAGATTTGTGAAAAACCGGTTTGGAAATGAGGATGATTCCAGAGTTCAAGAAGTTTGAGGACCAACTTAAGTGAGTTTAATTTCACCTGGGGAGTCAAGAAACCAAAAACATTACAGAAATACAATAACTTACTTCTTGAATACATATGTTTTTTCTCCAGAAAGTAATTTATACCCAGAAGAGTTAAATGAAAACAGTCATAGATCAGTCTTACGGACTCTGTGGGAGAGGGAGAGGGTGGGAAGATTTGGGAGAATGGCATTGAAACCTGTATAATATCATATATGAAACGAGTCGCCAGTCCAGGTTCGATGCACGATACTGGATGCTTGGGGCTGGTGCACTGGGACGACCCAGAGGGAGGGTATGGGGAGGGAGGAGGGAGGAGGGTTCAGGATGGGGAACACAGGTATACCTGTGGCGGATTCATTTCGATATTTGGCAAAACTAATACAATATTGTAAAGTTTAAAAATAAAATTAAATTAAAAAAAAAGAAAACAGTCAGTTGTCTTTGAAGATATAATATTGAAATAATCTCATTTTGTATTATTCAGTTATGAGGCCATAATTTCTTTTTTTTACTAATCCTATCTTAATCCATTTCTCTCCAAGAATAAATCCCTGGTAAGAACTAAAAAGACAGATTGCTAATCAAAATCTTTCAACCACTTGGCACTGTTATATAACTATATCACAGTTACCTGTCTTTCACTGCTAATGAATATTGACTTGGAAGATTGTATAGGGAATGCAAAGATTAAATGGTAGTAGTTGTAATAAATGTTAGCCTTTTCCAATGCAACATGATGCTAACTGCTAGTTAACCAATTTTCAGACTCCTGCCATTGTTTCAAAGTACTCTATAAAATTGGCAAGATTTTCATACCCTTGTCACTATTATCAGAACCATAAAATCCCAACTGAAAAAGGAACTATTTCTAGAGATAAAAATTTAATACAATATAAAAGGTGAACAGTAGCAGCCTCAGAATATTTTAAAACAATTTTCCAAGATGAGAGATAATGAATCATTGTAGCTATGAAAAAGACACAAGACTTTATAACAATAAATCTATGTCAATACTAAGGAATAAGAGTAGATATATAAATATCTGTTGTCTCTGTAACATAAAATATTTGGCATTCTGGTTTACACAACATTTCCATTTAATAGAGTATTGGAATATATACCTATCTTAGATTTTACAAAAAATACCCTGAAGTAATGCAGCTTTTAAGTAACTGGGTCATCCCAGTGCACCAGCCCCAAGCATCCTGTATCATGTATCGAACCTGGGCTGGCGATTCGTTTCATATATGATATTATACATGTTTCAATGCCCTTCTCCCAAATCATCCTGGGGAGGGAGGTGGGAGAGGGATTTAGGATGGGGAACATGTGACACCCGTGGCGGATTCATGTTGATGTATGGCAAAGCCAATACAATATTGTAAAGTAATTAGCTTTCAATTAAAATAAATAAATTTATATTTAAAAATTGATAATTAAAAGTCATAACTGAACTGCCATCACCAGCATAAATGAACCTTAAAAAGCTTACAAACGTAGCAGCAAATAACGTAAAGACTGCTCTAGATTTTCCCACTTCACTCATTGTCCAAGCAAAACAAAACCAAATCAACCAAACAAACAAATTAACCAAAACAGCACATTGTTGTTAGATGGCATTTTTCAAAAAACGCCCACAGCGATGTCTCCTATCCCTCAGGATTTTCCATGGTATGATCTCACAAATTTCCCCCTGCCTTGAATCTGGGTTGGCTTAATTTAATTTTATTTTTTTAGTGTAAAAGATTTCTTTTACCATATGTGAAATAGATGACCAGTCCAAGTTCGATGCATGAAACAGGGCACTCAAAGCCAGTGCACTGGGACAACCGAGAGGGGTGGGAGAGGAGTGAGGCGGGAGGGGGTGCAGGATGGGGGACACATGTACCCCCGTGGGTGATTCATGTCAATGTATGGCAAAACCACTGCAATAGTGTAAAGTAATTAGCCTCCAATTAAAACACATAAATATTTTTTTTAATTTAAAAAAGGGTTATTTTTATTATGTGTAACATAGGCAAAATTATTTAAATCAATAAATTTTTAAGGAATTTCATATGTTTCAATTCTTTCCACTAAGGGTTACTTTCCCTTAGGCTGGCTTTTAAGACTCTCTTATAACCCATAGAATGTTTCATAGCAGAATAATGCTTCGTGTCTTCAGAGACCAGGTCAGTGGAAGCCCTACAGCTCCTGCCTTGGTCTCTGGGAATGTTCTTTCCATGTGTTCCTTTTCAATCCATTACCTCTCAGAACCAGTCGCTGTGCAGTAACAAGGCCAGGCCACTTAGAGATCACATGTATGTACAGTCATGTCATCAGTCACAGCTTTGATCTTGGACACAGCTTCAATTCCCGCCCACTCCCAGTTATCAGAGGTGTAAGAAGCTTACCAATCACCCCAACCTCAGAATTTCCCAACTGCAGCTAGAAACTGTGGAGCAGAAACAAGCCACACAATCCATGATCCCAGCAAATGGGTGTGTGGTACTACTGAGTTTGATTTAATTTGTTATGCAATACAGATAACTTGACATTAGTTCAAGTTCATATTTTGTATAAAAACTAAGATCCAATATGGTATATTATTCTGGCATTCAGGAATCATGCCACATGTACTACAAGTCTTCACCTGCAGGCTTAGAGCCATGCCCAGCCCTGAGATCAAGCTGAGAACCTAGCCTAAGAGTATATTAGGACTTGCTTCCCCACTGCAGATTGTGATCTGACATCCCAAAGCTGGAGACAACCTCAGTACATGTGAAATTAATCTAGAGTCTCCCTACATATCTTCCTTGTGGCCAGTTTGTGTGATAGCTGTATGCAATAATCGCAGGTAGAACTGAACTGAGTCTATCTAGACGGTGCCTTAATCCCCTTGGCTTTTTCTTTTTTTTTATTTTATTTTATTTTATTTTTAATTTTATTTTATTTTTAAACTTTATATAATTGTATTAGTTTTGCCAAATATCAAAATGAATCCTCCACAGGTATACATGTGTTCCCCATCCTGAACCCTCCTCCCTCCTCCCTCCCCATACCATCCCTCTGGGTCGTCCCAGTGCACTAGCCCCAAGCATCCAGTATCGTGCATCGAACCTGGACTTTCATGACCTTTTCTCTAGAGCTAAATTCTGCTTCCAGGAAGTTATTCAAGTTCCCCTTACTCTGAATAAGAATCTATCTAACACAAAGGACCATGGATATTATTATGTATCTTATCGTGCAGACCCATTGTACCTGATGCTGATCAGAGAGGTCCCAAGTCCCTTGGTCTTGCTTATGTAAACAGTTTGTACCTTCCATTGTAAGTCCCAATCTTGTTCAAAGGTTGTTCCCTCAGCTCCTTACCTTCATCCTATGAAAATTAGGATACTAGGAGTGTCTTGCCAGATAAAGAATCAAGAACATTAAACAGGACAAGGCTGCAGTTTCCAAAATTAGAGATGGACTGCCTGGATCCTGACTTTCAGAGTTCTAAGCTAGAGCTCCTTAATTATATCCAACCTGTTTCAGACCTGACCTTTGAATCTGGGGTAGATCTGAATCAACTGATAGGGTCAAGTAAGAGTAAGATGTAGCAGAACGTAGAGGCCAGAGAAAGGGCAATTCTTTATAGTAAGAACCTCCACTACAGTTTGTGGTGGCAGTCTCTAGAAATGCATTCTAGAATTGCTATCTTTTTTAAAATTTGTTGATTTGTTGGTTGTGGCTTTATTAATTTGCCTTTTTGCTTCTTTGGAAAATGGACCATTTCCATTCTTATTTTCCATGAATTTTCAAAGATATTCCCATAATAGTTTAGCAGATTCTGCTGCAATTTACTGGAACATGCTTCATCAAAGTCTGGGAAGGAAATGTAAAGCAAATAATACTTATTTATTAAATGGCTACAATTTACCAGATCTTTTAATTCATATTAGTTATCACCTTTAATCTCCTAAATTCCAGGAGCTACTGTGTTTTTCCTAATTACTGTGTAAGGATACAGAGACTCAGGTTAAATATCTTGTTGTTCAGTTGCTAAGTTGTGTCTGACTGTGACCCCACAGACTGTAGCCCACCAGGCTCCTCTGTCCATGGAATTTTTCAGGCAAGAATTCTGGAGTGGGTTGCCATTCCCTTCTCCAGGGGATCTTCCTGACCCAGGGATCGAACCTGAGTCTCCTGCCTGGCAAGATACTGAGACTCAGGTTAAATACCTTGCCCAAGTTCTAAAGCAAGGAAGTGACAGAAGTTCAAGTTCTGCTTGACTCCAAAGCCTATGCACCTTCCACTATAAGGTTAAACTTGCTTGGGGTAGGAGGTCTAATTTTTCTTTATAAATGTTATTCTCGTTGCTCTGAGGATTATTTTCCTTCATAGAGAAGAGTAAGGAAGAAATGCAGTTGAAAAATTTCTCTTCTTCTTGCCATCTGTCCCCAGGAAACCAGCCACTCCCTTTATTTGCTTGCTTCAAACATACTTTGCCCTTTCAAGTATTACTAGCACTTTTTTTCCTCTTAAAAACCTTCATTTAAATCTGGATTCTACCTTTTGGATTTGTTTCATTTAAGTCCATGCTGCTCTTCTATATTCATGTATGACCTGAGGCACCTTGCATCTCTTTGGAATTCTCATCTCTGAAATGAAATAACAATAGCATCCAACTTACAGTATGTCATGAAATTTAAAGCACAGTGTGGTTGTAGGAAGTGCTCAGCGAATGTCATCTATGATTTCTACCATCATCCTTGGTCATCCACCTCTCCTTCCACTTGTTGCTGCATATCATTTAACATCTTTCCTCTGACAAATCTGATTTCTTCCAACACTGATTATACTATCAGACTTTTATTTGAAGTTATTTTTCCATTCCTCTTAGTTCATCTACTGATTTTTTTTTGGATAACATCTATATTTTTGTTTCTTTTCAAAGAAATGAATGTTGTAAAACCTTTTGCTAGTACTGGTTTACTTGAGTCTTACCTTTGCCTGCATTTATTTCTTTTCTCACATGTAATTTATTTTTTCACTGAAGGGTAATTGCTTTACAATGTATGGTTTCTGCCATACAACAACACAAATCAGCTATATATATACACACACACACACACATATATATATATATATATATATATATATATATATATATCAGTTCAGTTCAGTTCAGTCGCTCAGTCGTGTCCAACTCTTCGCGACCCCATGAATTACAGCAGGCCAGGCTGTCCGTCACCAACTCCCGGAGTTCACCCAGACTCACGTCCATCGAGTCAGTGATGCCATCCAGCCATCTCATCCTCTGTCATCCCATTGTCCTCCTGCCCCCAATCCCTCCCAACATCAGAGTCTTTTCCAATGAGTCAACTCTTTACATGAGGTGGCCAAAGTACTGGAGTTTCAACTTCAGCATCATTCCCTCCAAAGAAATCCCAGGGCATATATATATATATATATATATATATATATCCCCTCCCTCTTGACATCTATGCATTCTTAAGTCTCCATCCAAAGAGTTCTACACAGATTTGTGACTACAATTTTGAATTGTGATTTGTTTAAATACCTCTTCTCTGATTACTTCTTGGATGACAAAATTGCTTTTCTCTAGAGTTACTTCATACCCCTCACTTTAGTGTTTACATAGACAGATTTGAGCTTCCCAGGTGGTGCTAGTGGTAAAGAACCCATGTGCCAATGCAGGAGACATGACACATGGGTTCGATTCCTGGGAAGATCCCCTAGAGGAGGAAATGGCAACCCAATTCAGTAGTCTTGCCTGGAGAATCCTACGGACAGAGGAGCCTCGTGGGCCATAGTCCATGGGATTGCAAAGAGTCAGACACAACTGAAGCGACTCAGCAAACAGCACAGCACATGGCCAGATTTAAGTCAAAATAGCAGTACATCTACTTCTATTTCCCAAGAAAATAAAGTAACTTTTGCTCATCATCATTATCATTGTGCTTCCTTGTTAACTTTTTTAAAAAAGAGGCTGTTCTGAAGTATCTGGGCTTCCCTTGTGGCTCAGCTGGTAACGAATCCACCTGCAATGCAGCAGACCTGGGTTGGGAAGATCCCCTGGAGAAGGCAAAGGCTACCCACTCCAGTGTTCTGGCCTGGAGAATTCCATGGACTATATAGTCCATGGAATCACAAAGAGTTGGACACGACTGAGCCATGTTCACTTTCAGTTCTCTTTCTGAAGTATCTTCTTTTTTAGCCACAAAATGCATAGGGGACAACCATGCTTCTTAGAAGCAAAAAACAAAAGACAAAATTCTTTTATAGACTTGACCTCTGACTCAGCACTTGATTTCAAACAAGAAGACCTCTTGATACTTTCTTTTTCTCACCTGAAATACTGGAACAATAATGTTTTCCCATTATTGGTATGTGGATTAATGAAGCAATATAAAAACTTTGAGCACTTCTGACGAAAGTTGCTCTATTATCATTCCAATTTCCCCTCAAAAGATAGAAAAATCAACTCACCAGTCTCTACGGAAAGTTTTTAAAAATCCATTTTGCTCACTTTTTCTAACAGAGCTGGAAGAGAAAGAAGCTTGCATAGGAAAAGATACAGATTCAAAGATGTTGTGCTGTATTTTGTCATCAGAGCCATGAAACATTATATAAGAAATTTTATATGCAATTGACAGCTTTTAAATATTTTAAATATGCATTTATCTACAAACGTAAATAGTCATTTCTCAAGTAAATATCACATATTTTTAACCATCCATGAAAGTATTTATCTTACATACTGCTACTATGATGGAATATAAAAAGAGAAACATTGAAGTAAAAACTTTGAGTCATGCCTGAACAAATATGGGAATTAAAAGTTATTCTTGAGAACAATTCTTGATTCACATCTTTATGCCTCAAAGAAATTTTTAGCAACTCACTCTCTCCTCCAGTTATGTTTGATAATAAGAATTAATAAAGTAGGAATTACAGAAAGATTTAAACTTTAGCATAAATTCTGAAATATATTTAAAAATAATACCTAGGACATCTGAAAACACAAGTTACCCTAGCTGATTTCAATCTACTTCCAAATAATTGTCATATATTAAATTTTCATTTTTCTACTACATTCAGTAAACAATTAGCACAATGAATGTCCCTGTGTAATTAAGACACTGAAAAATATGGAAATGACTCACCAAAACTGGTCAGTAGACTTATAAGAATAAAATATATCATTAATGTTTGTGGGAAGGAAATTATACTTATTTATACCTAAGGCTTATTCAGATGATTAGACTCAGAAGCCATGTCATCTAGGAAATTAGGAATCAAACCAAGAAAAAAACTTCAATAACAATATAAAGTATATGCACCAAGTATAAACTCATGGCCTAGAGATTGGGAAAGCAAAGTGGAAAAGTCCATCACAGAGCACTAATACAAATAAAATCCAGTAAATGAACATTACTAAGTCCACCTCTCCAGAATTCTTCCTTTCCTTGGAAAACAATTTCAAACCCAAATCATCAACATTATATCATCAGCATGATACAGATAGCATCAGTGCTCATAGTATCTCCAATATGCAAAATACAAATTGTTTTACAAAGACTCAGTAAGGTCTTGGTTTGCCCCAGACTGCACAGGACAGAAAAGAAAACCAGAGTAATCAAATAAGCCAAAGCTGATGTGAAATTGAAAGAATAAGAGTTTAATTCTATAATCTTCACCAAGGCCAAACTCCCACTGATTCTAATTATATATCTACTGAGAAAATACAATTGAAATTTAAGACTATTAAAGTCATGTTCTAGCCTCCTTGAGGTTACTACATTTGCCGTTTACAGATTAGTGGCAGAACCAAAAGAATTAAGAAGTGAAAAGCAAAGAAATGAACTACAGCAATGGTTTTCCAAGCAAACGGGCAGCATTATATCACATACAGAGTTCTCATTTGTAGAAAGGACCCCACTGCTAAAATCCTGAAATACAGATTCATGAACTAATAAGTACTGAGAGAACCTGCTGAAAGGGGCTCAGCATCAGACAAATATAACTAAATTCAAAGCCTTGTTCAGACCCTCACTAATTTTTAAAAACACGAGCATATTAACACCAGCTTCACAGGAACTACTGGAAAGAGTAAATGCTTTAATGCATGTAAAGAGATCAGCAAAGAGTACTAAACGAATGAATTATGTCCTCCCCTCCACCCCAAAGATACTAAGCAGGGATCAATTAATAAATCCCCATGTCTCCACCAAAACTAAACACTATCCATATTAAAAACTTAGTGGGAAAGCAGTTTTATAGCTCACCCTCTCTGGTAGGTTATCACAGTGATTTACAACTTTACTGCCAAGAGCGTGGTCCCTCCTGCTTACCTAACCACAAATTAAGTCACTTTCTTCTTGACCTCATTTAATCACCATACTCCATTCTAAATTCTAGGCTCCTGGACAGAAGGTGGTACAGAGAAACTCTTTGCCTTTTTAAATTCATTGTCTAAAATTAAAATCTAGTAATGCCTTTTTAACCTTTCTTTCTTTGTCCTTTCTTCTAATTTTATGCAAATGAATTATCACATCAAGGAGCTAGCAATGAATATTTGGTTAGTACTACCACACAGGATTTTCATGTCTTATCTTTACCGGTCTTGTAAATTAATCCAAGGGTGTCCATGGATACCTGATTTCCCCCAATATATAATACTTTATTTCCCCTGCTACCTGTTTATAAAGCAACAAATTTCATTAATTCCCTAAAAAATATTCTAAGTCTTTATTTAAGCTTTGCTTTGGCACCAATTTGTTATATTCTCAAAATCATGCAATTATTCATTTTCCTATGTAAAAAACATTACACCAAGCAGTATAATCATATAAGAGAATAGCAATTCCAGGCTTCACAGATTGAGTAAGCACAAGAGAATTTGCTCGAAAGTCAGTTAATTACCAAAATTTGTATCCACTGTGTATATTAAAGCACATATTTTATGCAGTGTTGATTTTAAAATTTCACCTGGGCAATGAAACAATTTTTCATATTTTGAAACCTTCGTTCAGCGTGTAACCCCCCAGATATGCCCACAACAACTTAGAATCCATTTATAGAAAGAAGTAAAATAAAAATACAAAAATATAATAGGCCTCAACCCTAAGATACATAAGCAAATAGAAACTACTATGAGAAAGGCAGTTCATATAAATGCTAAAAGGAATTAATTTTTTAAAGATTTGTTCTAAAATAGTCATTGTGCTAAAAACAAACATGTAGACTATCTCATTATCACAACTGCCCAGTGAATTAAGTAATATTATATGATTTATTGGAGAAGGCAATGGCACTCTTGCCTGGAAAATCCCATGGACGGAGGAGCCTGGTGGGCCGCAGTCCATGGGGTCGCAAAGAGTCGGACAAGACTCAGTGACTTCACTTTCATTTTTCACTTTCATGCATTGGAGAAGGAAATGGCAACCCACTCCAGTGTTCTTGCCTGGAGAATCCCAGGGACGGGGGAGCCTGGTGGGCTGCCATCTATGGGGTCGCACAGAGTCGGACACAACTGAAGCGACTTAGCAGCATATCATTTATTATATGAGTGAAGTCGCTCAGTCGTGTCCCACTCTTTGCAAGCCCATGGACTGTAGCCTACCAGAATCCTCCATCCATGGGATTTTCCAGGCAAGAATACTGGAGTGGGTTGCATTTCCTTCTCCAGGAGATTTTCCTGACCCAGGGATTGAACCCAGGTCTTCCGCATTGTAGACAGACACTTTACCATCTGAGCCACCAGGGAAGTCCATTATATGATTTAATAGACAAATTAAATAACTTTGATTAAATTAAATGACTTTATGAATGACTAGTAGGTCATGCTGTTGAGATGTGAACCCAAGTCTGTATAAGGCCAACATTCTTGGTATTTTACCACAATCGAGTGACACTACTAATTGTGAAGGAATGTGATGTTCATGACCTTTTCCTGACTTGAGGACCCTCAGGAAAATTTTAGGTTTTGTATTGATCATGGTAGACAAATGCGGGACAAGCAATTAACTACTGCATATATGGAATACATTTTCTCATTGGTAAAATGGTCTATATCAGCATCACCTATGATAAAGAAAATGTGAACCAATACATAATTCAAAATTTTCTAGTGACCAAGTTTAGAAAACTAAGAAGTAAAATTAGTTTTAATAATATTTAACCCAATATACCCCAAACATCCTTCCTACAGGTAATTTACATAAAAATTATTAATGAGGTATTTACACTATTTTTTCAACTCTAAGAAGTTCAGTGTGTGTTTTAGACTTGCTGCGGCTGCGGCTGCTGCGTCGCTTCAGTCGTGTCCGACTCTGTGCGACCCCATAGACGGCAGCCCACCAGGCTCCCCCGTCCCTGGGATTCTCCAGGCAAGAACACTGGAGTGGGTTTCCATTTCCTTCTCCAATGCATGGAAGTGAAAAGTAAAGGGGAAGTCACTCAGCTGTGTCTGACTCTAGCGACCCTGTGGGCTATAGCCTACCAGGCTCCTCCGTCCATGGGATTTTCTAGGCAAAAGTACTGGGGTGGGATGCCGTTGAGTGCTTGAAATATGGCTAGTTTAAACAGCACATTTAAACTAGCCATATTTCAAGCACTCAATAGTCAACTGTGTCTGCTGACTACCATACTGGGCAACACAGTTCTAGACAACCTTTAAGCTCTCTTCCACCCTCAAAGTCTAGAGACCTATCATTCTATAATTTGTAAAACATACTCATACGCTGAAAGAAATCAATAACGTTTTATGTTGTAAAATTATCTTGGACAAAAGTATCATTGACACATGAATTTTATTGCCTAACTAGGTCATTTGTTATCGTAGGATAACAGAGAAAAAGTAACAATATATTTGATATATTTTATAATATATTTTGGGGCTTCCCAGGTGGCACTGGTAAAGAATCTACCTGCCAATGCAGGAGACTCGGGTTCAATCCCCGGGTTGGGAAGATCCCCTGGAGAAGGAAACAGCAACCAGGTCCAGTATCCTTGCCTGGAAAATACCACAGACAGAGGGGGCTGGAGTACTAAAATCCATGGGGTCACAAAGAGTCAGACATGATCGAGCAACTGAGCACACATACATATTTTATATCATGTATTTTATATCTGATATGAAATAGCTAGATATTGGATAAGGCAATTCTTTCTCATCTTATATTTCTTTTCCAAGAGCTTTTCAACTCTCTTCTTGATTTTTTCAACTTGCATATAATTTCTGAACCAGTTTTTTGAGTTGCATGAAAGAGTCTGCTAGGATTTGGTTTAGAATTCATTGACTTTACAGATCAACTGAGACAGAATTAAGAGATTTACTCTATTAATGTTTTTTGTTCTAACATTATTTAGGTCATTTTAATATAAATTTTTATATTTTTCCACAGAACTCATTTATCTTATTAGATTTATTGCCAAGTACTACACATTTTTTAAACAAGACTAAAATGTATTAATTTACCTACTATGTTGCTTTTATTTATATATATATATCTATACATATATATGTATATATATATATGCTTAATCAATCGTGTCTGACTCTTTGTGACCCCATGAACTATGGACCACCAGGCTCCTCTGTCCATGGGATTTCTCAGGCAAGAATACTAGAGTGGGTTGCCATTCCTTTCTCCAGGGGATCTTCCTGACCCAGTGAACTAACCCAGGTCTCCGATATTTCAGGCAGATTCTTTACCACCTGAGGCACCCTAGGACTCAGATTATACATATATACATACATACAAACATACATATATATATAAATATATATATATACACGCACATATATAGAATTCATTATTATGCTTGAATGTGTATCTTAGCAGCAGCAGCAGCAGCAGTGTATCCAGCAATCTTATTAAATTAACCATATTAATAACAATTAAATTTCTTGGTTATTCTGTACAGAATTATGTTATCTGTAAACAATGGCAGGACTTCCCTGGTGGCTCAGACGGTAAAGCGTCTGCCTACAATGCAGGAGACCTGGGTTCAATCTCTGGGTGGGGAAGAACTCCTGGAGAAGGAAATGTCAACCCAATCCAGTACTCTTGCTTGGAAAATCCCATGGACAGAGGAGCCTTGTAAGCTACAGTCCATGGGGTCACAAAGAGGCGGACACGACTGAGCGACGTTACTTTGGTTCTTTGGTTCTAAACAATGGCAAGTTTGTATTTTGTGTTTAATCCTTGTATCTTTTGGTTTTTTTCCACCTTACTTCCAATGTGATATTAAAGAGAAGTGGTGAACAGCCAGCTAGCATCATTGTCTGATTTCTGATCCAAAAGAGAAAATGTTCAATATTTCAACATTAAGTTATATTCTGTGGTACAATGTTTCCAAAAGACCTTTTATCATATTAAAAATGCTGATCATAGATTGCAAAGAAATTCTGTCATGAATTGGATGCTGACTGTGATTAAATATTTTCTCCATTTATTGAAATAATATATTTCAATAATAATATATAATATATATATTATATATATATAATATATTTTCTCTTTTGGATTATTTTATTGTCTCGTTTGCACTGATCAATTTTCAAATATTCAACCCATCATATTTCTGGAATAAACTCGACTTTGCAATGCTGTACTTTACACTTGCTATTAATTTTGTTTCAATTTTTTTTTAATTTTATTTTATTTTTAAACTTTACATAACTGTATTAGTTTTGCCAAATATCAAAATGAATCCGCCACAGGTATACATGTGTTCCCCATCCTGAACCCTCCTCCCTCCTCCCTCCCCATTCCATCCCTCTGGGTCGTCCCAGTGCACCAGCCCCAAGCATCCAGTATCGTGCATCGAACCTGGACTGGCAACTCGTTTCATACATGATATTTTACATGTTTCAATGCCATTCTCCCAAATCTTCCCACCCTCTCCGTCTCTCACAGAGTCCATAAGACTGAAATACCTGTGACTTTCCCTTTTATAATAACTATGTCAGGTTCTTATTTGCAAGTTATGCTGCTCTCATAGAATGAATTAGGGAGCACTCTTGCTTTTCTATTAAATTTAAGAATTTCTGTAAATTGGTGTTATTCTTTTTTTTAACTACTTGTTATAATTTGATAGAATTTAATAGTAAAGTCAGCTAGGCCCAGAGGTTTCTTTGTAGAGATACTTTACCATATTCAATTTGTTTAATAGATAAACAACTATTTCTGTATTTCTATCTATTCTTTTGTCAACAATAACAAGCTTATTTTTTCTAGGAATCTGTCCATTTTACTGAACTATCAAAACTAGTAGCATAAAATATTAATAAAAGCCTCATATTATCTTTAACATACACAGTATCTGTGGTGATAGTCTTTTGCTCTGCACATTGATAATTTGCTCATTCTCATTTTTTATCCCTTGATTAATCTCAACAAATACTTATAAATTTTATTATTCTTTTCAGGAAGTCCACTTGTGATCACTTCTTTTGGATTATTTTATAGCTCTTTAATTTCTACCTTCTTCCTGGATAAACTTTAGAGCAATTTAATCATATTTATTCCATTTCCAATAGATGGGTTATGATTACCAGTTACTTTATTTCTATTTTAAATTTCATAATACATTTTTATTATTATTCTAAACAATTAATGATACTTTATATTTGCCTAGGTATTTTTCTTCTCATTTCTCTTGTTTTCCAGACCTCCCATCTGGACTGAAATTTTAGTCCAAATTAAATCTCATTGACTTGAAACAACAAAGATTTATTCTTTTCTTTCACATTTATGCCTATGATGGATCAACTATAGCTATGCTTAATATACTCTTTATTTCAGGGTCAAAGTTAATGGAGCAATTTCTGTCTAGGACAACAGTTTTAAAACTTTTGCCCAGAGGTGTCACATGTCATTTCCACTCAAACTAATTCAGCTAATAAAGTGATATGGTAAAATCTGATAACACTGGGGCATAAGATCTATATTAGAAACAGCAGGAAAAAACTCTGGCATTTAATAATATCTCCCCAATCATTTTTCTGATGTTCCCACTAGACAGGGTCTGTTATGACAAACTCAGGATTTGTCTGCCCTGAAAAATATCTTTCATTTACTGACATTTTCTGTGTATGCAACCTCTGGGTATTTTTCCTTTCAAGAGAATAATGATATCATTCAGTTACTTCTGACTTCACTGTTACTATTAAATTAGCTATCAATCTGACTGCTACATTTTGAAGATAATCTTTTTTAAATCTCTGGCTGCTTTTAAGATTTGAACTTGTATTTGGTTACTGAATATGACATATTCAGATGTGTATTCTTTTCTATTTATCGCACTTGGGATTTCTTGGGCATTTTGAATCCACAGATTGTTCTGAAAAATTTGCAGCAATATCTCCTCAAATATTTTCTCTTTCCCCTTCCTCCCCTAGTTTTCTTCTAGAACTTCAATTAGACATGTATTATACCTGATGTATTAGACTATCTCTTTCTTTCCTCCATGAATTATGTCCCTTTCATATATATCTTCAAACTAAATTCTATAAAGTTATTCTGACTGACCTTCTGGATAATTATTCTGACCTGGTCATTGAGTTTCTAATTTGAATTATTGGTTTTCTCATTTCTAAAACATATTTGTTTCCTTTTCAAATACACTAGGGTTATGTTTAGAATGTTCTAATTTCAGATACATCTTTATTTCTTTGAACATTGTTAGTATGACTTTTTGGGCTTCCCTGGTAGCTCAGCTGGTAAAGAATCCACCTGCAATGCAGGAGACCCTGGTTTGATTCCTGGGTTGGGAAGATTCCCTGGAGAAGGGCATGGCAACCCACTCCAGTATTCTTGCCTGGAGAATCCCCATGGACAGAGGAGCCTGGTGGGCTTATAGTCTATGGGGTTACAGAGTCAGACACGACTGAGTGATTAAGCACAGAATGACTTTTATAACTTGTGATTATACAATAACTGAAGTATTTGCACACTTGTCTTTGTTGTATGTTTTGTTAGCTGGTTCTCGCTACTGATGTCTTATTTCCTTGTCTGGTTCATTTTTATGACTAGTGAGTGCCATGGAGTCATTTCCTTAGAAAAATATTCAAGATACTCTTTGAGGCTAAGATGAAGACAACTTTCGGCAGAGAAGCTTTTAATTTTACTCCTGTCAGATCCCTAAGGATACCGTCAGTTCAGAAGCAATTAAACAGAATCAAGGTCTTAGGGAGCCATCAGCCGTCAACCAACGTAAATTTGGGTTTCAAATACATGGGACAAACAGACTGCGACTTTAACTTCTCTGAGGGTTTCCTCTTCTGCCTTTCAGAGCGCCAAGATGCTCTTCCTTATAGAGCTGTACTGGAACACTGAGGCCCAGTTACTGTTTCACTTCTCACACTCCTTGTGGTTCCCAACTCTACAAGGGGAGTGCTACCTATTAGATGTCCCACCTAAAGTGGGTCTTTGGTTTGTCTCCTGGCTACCGTGTCCTAGTTCCATCTGAGTTTAACTCATTTGGCAAACAGCCTCAGAGAAAAGTGAGGGGTTCAATGATCCTCTTAAGCTTCCAGTTCTAGCTTCTATTTATATTTTAATTCAGTTGACCGTTATTATATTTTTAGATCTTTGGTGCTTTAAATTTTTATTTTCTGTTTTATGGAGCGTTGTTAATATTCCACTGCAAACGTTGGTCCTAATAATCTATCTCATCATGTTTCCAAGAAGGAAAGTCTGAAAATGCATCTTTGACACATATATACTACTGATAATATGTATAAAATAGACAACTAGTGAGAATCTACTTTATAGCACAGGGAACTCTACTTAATGCATTGTGGTGATCTCAATGGGAAGGAAATCAGAAAGCGAGGGGGTATATGATTCATCTTGCTGTACAATAGAAATGAACATAATATTGTAAACCAACTACACTCCAATAAAAATTAATCTAAAAATAAAATTATTCATACATTTCAATGATGTTTTTTCTAACAGGAACATATTCATTGCAAACAAAATACAAATAATATTTGTCTCCCACCTCCACTTTAGTAGAAGGAGTCTTCCTCACGCTAGATGAAAACTGCAACAGTTCTCATGTTTTGAATATCCATCTCTGGACGGTAGTAAGTTTTAAACGTCAATTAGCATTAAATTGCTTCACTTCCTTCCGCCACCCTCATTAAATTTAGCCTACTTTGGTCTGGAGTCTGATGTATTGAAAGGGATCTCTTTACTATTCTCCTCTACTCTTTCTACTCACTTTCTTTCCCATTTTATCCCTTTGCTATTCTACTCTATTTTACTCCTCTATATGCAATTTCCTCCCTTTCCACTATCTGCTAATTAGCCTATCTCCAGGATTAAAGTTATGTATCACAATCAAGAGACTGAGTCAAGGAACTGAGGTACAAGAGTTAAGGGAACAACAATGTACTTACTTAGATGAGAGGCTTTGCACTCTGAACCCGGCCAACTATGAAAGTTGATTTTGTGAGCTACTTTGTGGGCTTAGAGGATGATTCCTACAGAGAACCTGTGATTCTATTCCTGATGGTCATATGAGATGCCTTCCTCAAGCAGCCCTGGCTATTGATGGTATACTTTCAGACTCTTCTCTGAGGATAACCACTGGATAAATCCTCAGGTGATTCCATATCACTTTTCTCCTGTATTCAGTTTACAGGAAATGTGCCCTGACAAACTCTGGAAGTTCAAGTCAATCAAAACACATGAGCACTCTCTTAGCTTGATCAAAAAGCAGTGTGTCCACTTTTCTCATCTCCAGATTTCTCAGGCAGGAGTCAGATCTTAGTCTTACATCTGCTTTAGTTTTTCTCACCTGTAAGAAGATATAAGTCATCTATGGTTTCCAGCTGTAGGAAAAACATTTAGAGCTGTAAGTTGCCTCACTGAAGTCTTTCCCAACTAACTTTGAGGGAGGGAACAGACCATTCTCCTAAAGGCAGCAGAATGGAGACTCATGACTCATTCATTCAGTGGCTCAGTCGTGTCTGACTCTTTGCAACCCCATGGACTGCAGCATGCCAGGCTTCCCTGGCCATCATCAACTCCTGGAGATTGCTCAAACTCATATCCATCAACTCCACAATGCCATCCAACCACTCATCCTCTGTCGTACCTTTCTCTACCCACCTTCAATCTTTCCCAGCATCAGGTCTTTTCCATTGTCAACTCTTCACATCAGGTGGCTAAAGCATTGGAGCTTCAGTTTCAGCATCAGTCCTTCCAATGAATATTCAGGACTGATATCATTTAGGATTGACTGGTTTGATCTCCTTGCAGTCCAAGGGATTCTCAAGACTCATCTCCAACACCACAGTTCAAAAGCATCAATTCTTTGGTGCTCAGCTTTCTTTATAGTCCAACTCTCACATCCATACATGACCACTGGAAAAATCATAGCT
Organism: Bubalus kerabau; assembly: GCF_029407905.1. NCBI lineage: Eukaryota > Metazoa > Chordata > Mammalia > Artiodactyla > Bovidae > Bubalus > Bubalus kerabau. Next base: position 120,150,368 of record NC_073624.1, read on the forward strand.
TTGACTAGATGGACCTTTGTTGGCAGAGTACTATATCTGTTTTTTAATATGCTATCTAGGTTGGCCATAGCTTTTCTTCCAAGGAGCAAGTGTCTTTTAATTTCATGGCTTCAGTCACCATCTTCAGTGATTTTGGGCCCAGGAAAGTAAAGTCTGTCACTGTTTCCATTGTTTCTCCATCAATTTGCCATGATGGGATGGGACTGGATGTCATAATCTTAGTTCTCTGAATGTTGAGTTTTAAGCCTGCTTTTTCACTCTCCTCTTTCACTTTCATCAAGAAGCTCATTAGTTCCTCTTCACTTTCTGCCATAAGGGTGGTGTCATCTGCATATCTGAGGTTATTGATATTTCTCCCGGCTATCTTGATTCCAGCTTGTGCTTCATCCAGCCCAGCGTTTCTCATGATGTACTCTGCATATAAGTTAAATAAGCAGGGTGACAATATACAGCCTTCATGTACTCCTTTCCCAATTTGGAACCAGTCTGTTATTTCATATATGGTTCTAACTGTTGCTTCTTGGCCTGCATACAGATTTCTCAGGAGGCAGGTAAGGTGGTCTGATATTTCAATCTCTTTAAGAATTTTCCACAGTCTGTTGTGATCCACACAGTCAAAGGCTTTGGCAATAAAGCAGTCGATAAAGCAGAAGTAGATGCTTTTCTGGAACTCTCTTGCTTTTTCAATGATCCAACAGATGTTGGCAATTTGACCTCTGGATCCTCTGCCTTTTCTAAATCCAGCTTGAACATCTGGATGTTCATAGAGCACGTACTGTTGAAGCCTGACTTGGAGAATTTTGAGCATTACTTTGCCAGCGTGTGAGATGAGTGCAATTGTGCTGTAGTTTGAGCATTCTTTGGCATTGCCTTTCTTTGGGATTGGAATGAAAACTGACCTTTTCCAGGTCAGATCAGAAAACTGGCCTTTCCAGCTATGACTCATAACTCTCTAAAAACAAATATCTTTGGCAATTCATTCCCCCAATCCTATCTCACCCTTCAAGTTCTTGATCTTGATGCAAGATTGTAAATTTGTGGAGCAGCTTATCATTCATTCACTGCATGAAAAATGAATTCATTTATTCCTACCTGGCATCCTCCTAAATATGGTTTTAATGACACTTCAATCAAAGATGGAACATTCTGGGGACTTGCCTGGTTGTCCAGAGGTTAATTCTCTCTGCAATGCAGAGGACTCAGATTCAACCCCTGGTCAGGGAACTAAGCTTCCACACGCCTTGGAGCAGCTATGCCAGTGTGCCGCAACTAAGATGTGACACAGTCACATAAACAGCTATTTTTTAATGGGATGTTCTTTATACTTTGATATCACTTTTATAATCAAAAACAATTTATCAAAATTTGTTTTTTAAATTGTTAATCCCACATTTAACCATGATCTATCTGTGTGATGTTTATGGGTAAAAAGTCTGATACTGATGTATACCATTTCTTTAATAATACTTTAAGACAAGTCAAACTACACAATATAGTCAACTGAATAGATTCTTAGAATTTCAAAATTGCTCACTGACAGAAAAATCCAAACTCTGCTAGAAAAAAAAAAAATTCATAAATATGTACCTCACAAAGAAGAAGTAAGAGGGAGCACTTTAAAGCTCTCTAAAATAGCAAAATCTATTTCAGTGTATTAATACTTAAGAGACGTAGTTACTTTAAAGTTTCCTGCAAGAGGAAAAAAAAAATTCACCCTCATCAGAAACACTCAGATACGCCACTCATTTCTTATTAGATTAACCAACACTTAGCAGTAAAATGGCACCCCACTCCAGTACTCTTGCCTGGACAATCCCATGGATGGAGGAGCCTGGTAGGCTGCAGTCCATGGGGTCGCTAAGAGTCAGACACGACTGAGCGACTTCACTTTCACTTTTTCACTTTCATGCATTGGAGAAGGAAATGGCAACCCACTCTAGTATTCTTGCCTGGAGAATCCCAGGGGCAGGAGAGCCTGGTGGGCTGACATCTATGGGGTCACACAGAGATGGACACAACTGAAGTGACTTAGCAGCAGCAGCAGTAAAAATCCTATTTCCTCTAAAAGCTGTGTGCCTTTCACATAAGGGAAAGCCTGAATAGCCTAGCCCCTGCTCAGACGCAATATTGCAAGCCAAAGGATCTTTGCTGGATTCCATTGGGAGTCTCAGAGGAAACAATAATCTGTTGTCATTATATAGAGCACTATACAATGCCCTAGGAAGCCCTAATTCTCATAAATCAAAAGTTCTACTTGAATGCAACTGATCTATTTTAAGGAAGGCAATCCCACTCAGAATCAGATTTGTCATAGCACATCCCTTTAATCCTTAGCAGTATGAGCTCTGTAAACACAGTATTTGAAATAATATTACACATTATTTTATACAGAAGCCTTCAGAGTCCTGCATCCCTGAATGCTTTCCAGTAAAGCAGCCAAGTTACTTACTTTTCTTTTTTTTTTTTTTTCCTTTTCTTCTGCTCTTGTTTTAAGGAGAAGAGAAATAGAAGTCTTATGGGCCAGTAAGCAAAGTAATGTTTGAATATTGAGAAGAGTTAATGAGACTAAGAAAGAGCTGTTGCAGTTGGCAAGTCTTACAAAGCAAAGGTCCGTGCAAAGGTATAGTGATATGAATTAAAAACAGGGACACTGATCATCTCTTTGATGTTTATATCCCAAAATGTTGCCTTCAGTAACTGTTCCATGTTTGCAAGACTGCCAACTTGCTTGCAAATACAATCCTCATGAAATGTTATGTTTTCCTTTACACTGACCAAGCAATCACTCTTTTAGAAACATCACAAAGGACTTTGTAGGAGGCTTTGAATGAATCTGCATAAAAACTCTGTGAATTATCCAAAGGAGTTTTTTGTTTGTTTTTTATTTTCCTTCTGTGGTTCAAGCACATGGAGAACAGACACCTTAAAGAAAAAAGAAAAATAACAGTAGACTTCCACAAGATATGCTTAAGATAAGAGATGACTTTGGGGAAAAGTATAATTAGAAATTAACTGAGTATAAGAGATGATATTTACCAATGTACAACTAGAGAACCAAAGCATATCATGAAAGAGGACCACTGAAGAGAGTAGAGACATCCCAAACAGTAACAACTAGAGATCATTATAAATAAACACAAACAGACAAGATATATACAATATTATACAAGTCAATAGATAAAAATATTAAACATTATCTCCTCCATGAGATGTTCCATGACCTTTCCCCACGCTGTGCTGTGTTTAATCACTCAGTCATGTCCAGCTCTTTGTGACCCCATGAATTCCTTTGTCCATGGAGTTCTCCAGGTCAGAATACTGGAGTTGGTCGCCATGCCTTCCTCCAGGGGATCTTCCCAACCCAGGGATCGAACCCAGGGATTGAACCCAGGTCCCCTCACTGCAAGCAGATTCTTTACCATGTGAGCCACCAGGGAAGCCCAAGAATACTGGAGTGGGTAGCCTACCCCTTCTCCAGGGGATCTTCCCAACCGAGTAATTGAACTGGAGTCTCCTGCATTGTAGGTGGATTCTTCACCAGGTGAGCTCCCAACTTTCCCCCGTACTTGCTGCTGCTGCTGCTGCTAAGTTGCTTCAGTCGTGTCCAACTCTGTGCGACCCCATAGACGGCAGCCCACCAGGCTCTGCTGTCCCTGAGATTTTCCAGGCAAGAATACTGGAGTGGGTTGCCATTTCCTTCTCCAATGCATGAAGGTGAAAAGTGAAAGTGAAGTCGCTCAGTCATGCCCAACTCTGAGCGACCCCATGGACTGCAGCCTACCAGGCTCCTCCGTCCATGGGATTTTCCAGGCAAGAGTACTGGAGTGGGGTGCCATTGCCTTCTCCGTCCCCCATACTTACCATCAAATAAAGTCACCACAGTGTCCTGGGAAAGCATTCTACCATCTCTAATCATATATTGTTCTCTTCATCTCAGTATTGTCTTCTGTAAAAATAACTTGTGATACCTTAAGGATTAAATGGAATAACTTCTAAAAGCTCCTAACACATGTCCTAAACATTGGGGGCTCCCTGTGCTAAGTCGCTTCAGTCACGTCCGACTCTTTACAACCCCATCCACTGCAGCCTGCCAGGCTCCTCTGTCCATGGGATTTCCCAGGCAAGAATACTGGAGTGGGTTGCCATTTCTTTCTCCAGGGGATCTTATCAACCCAGGGATCGAACCCACGTCTCTCATGTCTCCTTCACTGGCATTGGCAGGCAGGTTCTTTACCATAAGCACCACTAGCAGGGGAACCTCAATAATGACCATTAAGGTTCTACTCTAAATTTTTTGCTTAGATCTGTCTCCCTTATTACAATCTCCTTGAAGAATTTATCCATAGACTGTATTTGCCCCATGGACTATAGCCCACCAGGCTCCTCTGCCTGTGGGATTTCCCAGGCAAGAATACTAGAGTGTGTTGTCATTTCCTTCTCCAGAGGATCTTCCTGACCCAGGGATCAAACCCAGGTCTCCTGCATTGCAGGTGGATTCTTTACCTCTGCAACACTGAGGAAGCACCAAAGAATTCATCACAGATAGTCAAAACTAGCATCTATTATTAACTGAGAAGTTACTACATACTAGCACTGGTCTACATGTTTTACATGGAGATTCTATCGTTATCCTATTTTACAGACAAGGAAAGAGAAGCACTAACAGAATAACTGAGTTGCCCATGGTCACCTACCTAGAAAGTGGCAGAGCTAAGACTTAACCCAGGTAGTCTGGCACACAGATAGTATAACACACTGAGTACTGATACTATACAAACATGCACGGTCTGTATGCATCCTGCTTAGCTCTAAATAGCACAGATATCAAGTATGAGTCAACCTCATCTCCTTAACACTTTCCTTTCTACCCATAGTCAAAATAAATAAATAAAAAGTGCCTGCTGAAAACACCTTCAACTGTAACCTAACCTCTGTCACTCTACTCCGAGCCCCCATGATCTGTCCTGGTAACTCTGGTTTCTATCCTGTTGGGTTCTGCTTTTCTGACAGTCTTCGGCAAATGGAAGCCTGGCTGGGACTTCCTAGCTGGATTTCAATGTTGAATTCATTCTAGAATCTGGATTAACCTTCAGCTTGAAATTATGCTATCCTACACCTGTGTCCAATCCTGGATCCTAGGAATGCACTTTGTTACTTATCTCAGGTCAGCAATTCCACTTAGCAGCTTTTCATCCACACCTAGAAAGGCAAGCAGTCCTCAGCCCCAGCCATTACTATTCTCTTTCTAAAGGTTTGTGGTCCATTCTCACGCATCTATTTCTACCTTCCAATTGAATGTTAAAAGACTTTGTCAATTTTATTTTAAGATAATATATAAAATGGTTCAAGTAGATTATTAAATGACACTGAATAATATTTCAAAATTTCTTATTAATGATATTCCTAATGATTTTATAAAATCTGTTGTAAACAGGATCTTAAACTCCCCTTGTATCTAAACTGTCATTTGCCAGTTTAAAGGAAAACCTGAATTTCTATGTGTAGTGGTCAGCTGCAGTCTCTGGAACACACCGCTTGAGGGCTGTGAATGTAACTAAGTAAGTTTTTGTACCAATTCTAGTGAAGGTTCCAGAGATCAAATTCCAGAGATCAAATTGCTAACATCCATTGGATCACAGAAGAAGCAAGACAGTTCCAGAAAAACATCAACTTCTGTTTCATTGACTAGGCTAAAACCTTTGACTGTAGATCACAACAGACTGTGGAAAATTCTTAAAGAGATGGGAATATCAGACCACCTTACCTGCCTCCTGAGAATCTTGTCTGCAGGTCAAGAAGCAAGAGTGAAAAATGAACATGGAACAACAGACTAGTTTCAAATTGGGAAAGAAGTATGTCAAGGCTGCATATTTTCACCCTGTTTATTCAGCTTACATGCAGAGTACATCATGCAAAATGCCAGGCTGGATGAAGCACAAGCTGTAATCAAGAGTCCAGGGAAAAATATCAATAACCTCAGATATGCTGATGACACCACCCTTGTGGCAGAAAGCAAAGAGGAATTAAAGAGCCTCTTGAAAAAGTTCAAGAGAAGAGGGAAAAAGCTGGCTGAAGTTTAACATTCAAAAAACTAAGATCATGACATCTGGTCCCATCGCTTCATGGCAAACAGATGCAGAAACAATGGAAACAGTGATAGACTTTATTTTCTTAGACTCCAAAATCACTGCAAATGGTGAGTGTAGCCAAGAAATTAAAACACCCTTGCTTCTTGGAAAAAAAGCCATGACAAACCTAGACAGTGTATTAAGAAGCAGAGGCATTACTTTGCCGACAAAGGTCTATCTAGTAAAAGCTATGGCTTTTCCAGTAGTCATTTATGGATGTGAGAATTGGAAGGCTGAGTGCCAAAGAAGTGATGCTTTCAAACTGTGGTGTTGAAGAAAACTCTTCAGAATCCCTTGGACCGCAAGGAGATCAAACCAGTCAATCTAAAGAAATCAACCCTGAATATTCATTGGAAGGAATGATACTGATGTTGATGCTCCAAAACTTTGGCTGAGTATTGGCCATATTAAATAGGGCTTCCCAGGTGGCACTAGTGGTAAAGAACCTGCCTGCCAATTTAGGAGACATACGAGATATGGGTTTGATCCCTGGGTTGGGAAGAGCCCCTGGAGGAGGGCATGGAACCCACTCCAGGATTCTTGCCTGGAGAATCCCATACACAGAGGAGCCTGGTGGGCTACAGTCCATGGGGTCACAAAGAGTTGTACACGACTAAAGATATGCAGATGACACCACCCTTATGGCAGAAAGTGAAGAAGAACTAAAGAGCCTCTTGAAAGTGAAAGAAGAGAGGGAAAAAGTTGGCTTAAAGCTCAGCATTCAGAAAACTAAGATCATGGCATCCGGTCCCATCACTTCATGGCAAATAGATGGGGACACAGTGGAAACAGTGGCTGACTTTATTTTTCTGGGCTCCAAAATCACTGCAGATGGTGATTGCAGCCATGAAATTAAAAGATGCTTATTCCTTGGAAGGAAAGTTATTACCAACCTAGATAGCATATTCAAAAGCAGAGACATTACTTTGCCAACAAAAGTCCGTCTAGTCAAGGCTATGGTTTTTCCAGTGGTCATGTATGGATGTGAGAGTTGAACTGTAAAGAAAGTTGAGCGCAGAAGAATTGATGCTTTTGAATTGTGGTGTTGGAGAAGACTCTTGAGAGTCCCTTGGACTGCAAGGATATCCAACCAGTCCATCCTAAAGGAAATCAGTCCTGGGTGTTCATTGGAAGGACTGATGTTGCATCTGAAACTCCAATACGATGGCCACCTGATGCGAAGAGCTGACTCATGGGAAAAGACCCTGATGCTGGGAAAGATTGAAGGCAGGAGGAGAAGGGAATGAGGATGAGATGGTTGGATGGCATCACTGACTCAATGGACATGGGTTTGGGTGGACTCCGGGAGTTGGTGATGGACAGGGAGACCTGGCATGCTGCAGTTCATGGGGTCGCAAAGAGTCGGACACGACTGAACTGAACTGAACTGAAGTGACTTAGTATGTACACATGCACATCATATTAAATAAATGTACATGTAGTCTAAGATGTATCTCTCTTTTGAAAAAAAAATTACTCATACCGGTAGCAGTTAATACCAATACCTAGTTTTCTACATTGTCATGGAAAAGCTATCAAAAACCAGGAAATTACTTTAATATCAATAAACTTGAACAGCTTGCAAAATACTTTCTGCTACAATGTCCTATAAGTCAATTTTCACTATTTAAAATGACTCATTACACTTGCTTAATGGAACAGAATAATTTAACGTACTTTCGTAAGTCTCTCATCTGTAGTCACCAAATAAGTCACTTTCTGACTCAAAAGGCTTGCTATTCATCTGTTAATATGCTAACACAAAATGAAAGATTCCCATTTATTAGATTAAAAAACTAAGGTCCAGAGAGATTTTTGCCCAAGATTAGATAGTGAGTTAGTGGTTGTGTGAGAAATTAATTTAAATTAACTGAAACCATTGCACTCCATTTTCTCCCTTAATAGCTTATTCATCTACATTAAAATAGACAATTGAGGAACAATTGAGAAACACAGGCATAAAGAATCTAGAAATGTGTCAGCATCTATCATTGAGAGTTTCCTCTTTTTTAGTTTTTTAAATTTTACTGATTTATCTTTGGCTGCACTGGGTCTCTGTTGCTGCACGTGGGCTTTCTGTAGTTGTGGCGAGCAGGGGTTCCTCTCCAGCTGCGGTGCTGGGGCTTCTTGTTTCATTGGCGTCTCCTGTTGCAGAGCATGCGCTCTAGGGTGCACAGGCTTCAAAAGTTGAAGCCAGTGGGCTCAGGAGTTGTAGCGCAGGTGCTTGGTTCCCTTGTGCAGAGTGAGTGAGTGAGTGAAAGTCGCTCAGTCGTGTCCGACTCTTTGCGACCCCATGTACTATACAGTCCATGGAATTCTCCAGGCCAGAATACTGGAGTGGGTAGCCTTTCCCTTCTCCAAAGGACCTTCCCAACCCAGGGATCGAACCCATGTCCCCTGCATTGGCAGGTGGATTCTTAACCACTAGACAGCCAGGGAAGTCCTTTACTCTTATTTTTTAAAAAGCAGTTTGGTTTTTAAAGTGATAATAATGACTGTACTTTAATAAAGAATAAAAATAAAACTTTTTTTAATTAAATTTCCACAGGAGTCACCTAAAATCCAGTGAAAGGAAGTTATTTTCACAGTTTATATGTCTTGTCAATTACAAACTAGGTTTAATTTGAACTTCCTACATGCAAATTTTAGCTCTTGCCAAGAATTATAGCTTCTGTGATTTAAAAAACTGTTAGTAACTTACAGCTTTGATATATATGTTCTTATGTGGATAATATAATAAATTGTTGCTGTTGATTAGTCGATAAGTCATGTCCAACTCTCTGTGACTTCATGGACTGTAGCTTGCCAGGCTCCTTGTCCATGGGATTTTCCAAGCAAGAATACCAGAGTAGGTTGCCGTTTCCTACTCCAGGGAAGCTTCCCAACCAAGGGATTCAACCTGGGTGTTCTGCATTGGCAGGCAGATTATTTACCACTGAGCCACCAGGGAAGCCTGGATATAATATATAAATCATCTCTGTTTCCTATATTTTATTAAGCAGCAAAGGAGTAGTTTGTAATTATTATCATTAAATCAGCAAAAACTTATAAAGTTCCACATAGAATTATTCCAAAAATTAGGTACTGTATGCATTCATGCATGCTCAGTCACGTCTGACTCCTTGTGACCCCATGGACTGTACCCTACCAGGCCACTCTGCCCATGAGATTTTCCAGGCAAGAATACTGGAGTCAGTTGCCATTTCCTCCTCCACGGTGTCTTCCTGACCCAGGGATTGAACCCATATCTTTGGGGTCTTCTATATTGGCAGGCAGATGCTTTACCACTGAGCTGCCTGGGAAGCCAATTATTCCAGAAATTAGAACTTGACCAACTTACTGGATAAAATGGTTTCCTAAGAAGAATTAGATAGTCTTTCTTCTCTTAAAAATTCAATTTCATGATCTAATGTTTAGGAGATTCTCCTTAGCCACTTTGTGAAGATTTTTCTAACATTGGCCTTTAGGTAATACTTTGATATTAATTTTTCTATTAATTTGGAAAGAGCTCAAGCCTGGACTGGTAAAAATATTTCTATTAAAATTAAGTATGTAATACTTCAATCCACGCCTTTTGGAGAAAGGGGAGAGTGAAGAATAACCCACCAACCCCCACCCCATTAATGACCATTTCTGCTTGCATTTTTTGTCTCTATTGGAGTTCAAAATAAGGTTTAATTTTTAAATTGGGTCCTGCTGACCCAATAATTGAGACGTCGACCAAACTTAGAAAAAGGGAAAAAATAGTGAACTAGGGTAATTTTGAAGAAGGCGATGGCACCCCACTCCAGTACTCTTGCCTGGAAAATCCCATGGACGGAGGAGCCTGGTGGGCTGCAGTCCATGGGGTCGTGAAGAGTCAGACACGACTGAGCGACTTCACTTTCACTTTTCACTTTCATGCATTGGAGAAGGAAATGGCAACCCACTCCAGTGTTCTTACTTAGAGAATCCCAGGGACGGGGGAGCCTAGTGGGCTGCCATCTATGGGGTCTCACAGAGTCAGACACGACTGAAGCGACTTAGCAGCAGCAGCAGCAGCAGCAGGGGTAATTTATAATCAAATACTGATATTTCAACAATTCACTTAGTGAACACATGTTTACTGAGCATCTTCCTCCATCTAGGGTGGAGGAAGAAAGAAAATTCCTGTTTCTATGTTCTTCTGACTGGTCCAAGAGTTAGAGTGACATGAGACAGATTAACAGGAGAAAATCAAATTTAATTACATATTTCAGGGATTCTATAAGAATATGAGGTTCGAGGACAAGTTAGACAATTAAAGCTTATATGCCATCTGAGAGAAGGAGAAGAGGGCAGGGGTTTGGGACTTCAAAGGAAAGAAAGGCAACTTATAGGAAGAGCAAATGTTTGGTAAACAGAAGTTTGCTGGTAAACAAATGTTTGCTGTGCCATGCAGAGATGGTGGGACCCAGAGAGAACTTTATAAACAGGCCTTGCTAAGTGTCCCCCAGTCTACTATACCAAGCTCATACTATACTTTATTTATGGTGATGGTTCCTCTTCCTGAAACAAGCCCTTTATCTAAACATTTTTAGGCAGTTAAAGGGAGGAGATAAAAGCTCTTCCTGAGTCTTTTGTTTCATAAGAACAATCATCCCTAAATAATCCTCAAGACAGACATATTTTGGGGTAACAAGTTATGTTCCCCTACATCAGGCACTGAGAAATCATTCATGGTTAAGATAAAATCCCCACCCTTATGAAATTTCCAACAGAATAAGTAGATACTATTACACAAATGACAAAACTTACAATACAATGACATTCATGCTATAAAGAAAAATAAATACAGCCAAGGAGACGGGGTCTAACGGGTACTTACTTTTGATCAGATCATCATGGAATGTCTCTATCTCTGCTAAGAGGTGGCATTTGAACATATTCTCCAAATTAGTCTCTAGTGAAAAAGCATTTCAGAATGCTGCTGCTGCGCTGCAAAGTCGCTTCAGTCGTGTCCGACTCTGTGTGACCCCAGAGACGGCAGCCCACCAGGCTCTGCCGTCCCTGGGATTCTCCAGGCAAGAACACTGGAGTGGGCTGCCATTTCCTTCTCCGATGCATGAAAGTGAAAACTGAAAGGGAAGTCGCTCAGTCGTGTCCGACTCTTAGTGACCCCATGGACTGCAGCCCACCAGACTTCTCCATCCATGGGATTTTCCAGGCAAGAGTACTGGAGTGGGGTGCCATGAAGGAGCAATAATTCAAAGGAAGAAATGAGAATGGTGCATTCAAGAAGCATAAAAAAGTCATATTAATAGAGATCAATAAGCACACAGGCAATGATGGCTCCTGTCAGAAAGGTAAACAGGAGTCAGATCCCAGAGAGCCTCATAGACTGACATAAGAACTTGCCCTAAATTTGAAGGGAAGCAACAGAGAAGGCAATGGCACCCAACTCCAGTACTCTTGCCTGGAAAATCACATGGACAGAGGAGCCTGGTAGGCTGCAGTCCATGGGGTCACGAAGAGTTGGACACAATTGAGCGACTTCCCTTTCACTTTTCACTGTCATGCATTGGAGAAGGAAATGGCAACCCACTCCAGTGTTCTTGCCTGGAGAATCCCAGGGACAGGGGAGCCTGGTGGGCTGCCGCCTATGGGATCGCACAGAGTCAGATACGATTGAAGTGACTTAGCAGCAGCCATAGCAACAGAGGGAGTGCAGGGGTGCATCCTGCAGGCACGCAAGCCCTGTGCTTGCCCAGCATTAAAACCAAAGAAACAGCCCCGCAGTCAGCAAGAGACATCAATGGTTTAATAGATGGGGGAATCTTACACATGTGAAGCAAAAAGTTCCCGGAGCATACACCCCATCACGGACGACAGCCTGCAGGCAGGACGGGGCAGCAGCCTTCCCTAACAGGGAGAAGGGAGACTACCAGTTAGAGGGGAACTAACCTCAAGGCAGCTCAGCAATTACCAGGGAAAAAAGAAGGCACACCTCTCCCAGCCCCTTGGGCTAACAACCTTCATTGGGCAGATGTCTTCTCTGTGATAAACTGTCACAGTGGAGCCTTTCTGATCTAAAAACTTAGAGAAATCCCTACGTGGGGCCAGAGTCACGTCCATCGGCATCTACTGATTAGGATCCATCATTAAGAGGGAAGGTCAGTCAGGTGAGTCGGGTATAGGTGTGGCAGGGACTGGTGGAGTAGCGGGTGGACAGAAAGCAAGAGAACAGCCATTTTGGGTGGCGTGGTCATACAGGGCAAGACTGATGGAAATGTCATTTATATTTTTAAAAGCTCACTCTTGGTTGTTGTTTAACAAAAAAATTGCGCAGTAGAGAATGTTGCAAAAACTTGGGAGAGAGAGTAGTTTACAAGTTGGTTCAATAATCCAGGAGGAAGAAGATGGTAACATGGACCAGGGAGTAGCAGCAGAAACAGGGAGAATGAGTAAAGCACAGGATACACGCTGAAGATAAAAGCCTACAGGACTTGCTGCTGAACTGCATGAAGGCTGTACAGAAGACAGAATCGAGACTGACTCTTCAATATTTTACCTAAGTAGCCTGTATATGGGGCTGCCGTTTATTAAAATGAAGATGGAAGATGGAGCAGGCTCGGTGGGGAAAACAAAGAGTTCTAAGGTGAAGATGTTTATGTTTGCCCATTTGACATCACAAATGTCAAATAAATTAGACCTCAAAGGTCAGAGGTGACTTAGTAAGCTTCATGCCTGCTCAGCCCATGTTTTCACAGCTTGTGCAGCAAGAAGGTGCCGTCACCTGCCGTACACCTATTCCTGAGAAGCCAAGTGGGGAGCAAGGGAAGGGTGGGGAAGGAGAGTGCTTAAGCAAACAGTCAATTTCAGGGGACACATCTAATGTTTCAGAACGTGTCACATTTTTTAAACCTAGCAAATAGCAAAATTGAGGATCTTCCCTGACAGTGTCAGATTTTGTGTATCTGTTTTCAAACCTATCAGCCATTGAAGATGAGATTAAAAAAAAAAACTACAAATAAATGATTACAGCAAGGGAGATACGCTGATCCTCTTTCTTAGACAGCAGTTGATTTCTTTTGAACAATACAGTGCTGTGTTATAGTTGACATGCTTTTTGTACTGAGCCTAGACAGTGAATCTCAGACCATCGACCTCAGGTGTGAAGTCTGTCGCAGGTACTGCAAAGATGTTACTACAAATTTCAAGAAAGTGTTAAAGCTTACTAAGTCCTTTCTCTCTTTAAAGATATAGTGGAATCAAGGTTAATATACCAAGACAATTCCTATACCTTTGCTTTCTGCAGTGCTTCATGGGAGAGAATGAATGGGTTGGGATGACAATTATTAATTCATCTGCCTTGTGTGAATGTACTTAGGCAGCTACAATCCATGAGGCTACAAAGAGCTGGACCTGAGTCAGCAACTGAGCACACATACACTACCCATTTGCGTGCTGAGGGAGCAAAGTTTAAGAAATACTAGTTTAGAGAATTGACTGCATAGACAGAAATGTTGAGATGAACGATTTTCAGGCCTATCTTAATGTGCTAATTTAAATGTGTTAATAGTCACCAGTGTCTAATAAAGGGGGCAAAGCAACACTTCCTGAGCTCTCAAATTCTAAACACTGAGAAATCTAACTCATAGCCCAGATAACAGGTAGATCCTAAACATGCCACTTTCAACAGAATTTAAAGGAGAGCCACAGAGCAGCGTTTATTTGTGACCTGACTTTCACCCCTCTCATTTCCCAGCACAATTCTTCCTTTTCTTAGGCATAAAAAATTGTGTAAGGAAATCACTGTACAAAGAAGTCCTAATTAGATTTGATTACTGGCTTCCTTAATAGCCGGTCAAGCCTATTCAACTCTGCACCATCAGAATCCCAAGCATCCGGAGCATCCCTCGGCATCTTGAGTCTGCCACATTTACATGTTTACATTCCTTCATCCAATTCAAATTCACATCTATTCAAGCTCTTTCATTCTATCCTCTGGAACTTCCTATGTATCATTAGCAAATTCTCCTATCTCCTTCATTTCTTTTCTGAGTGTTTTTTTTCTTTCTAGCTCTAATTGAAACCTGGCTATATCTTGAAGGACACTCTCTGAGATGGGGCTGATTTATTTCACTTCCCATGACATACAAGCCTGGAAGTATCATCCTTGTTGTTTAAAGCTATCATACTTACAGGCTAAGTAGCTTCTCTACCATCACCCTAAAATTCTCAGTTTCCTGAATAAATGCCAGTTTCCTGAATCCATCTGCCATTGCCTCCAGGCATCGCATTTCATTAAAAGATGCCTCATTGATGACCTGAAAACAGTGATTTTCCAGCGTTCTTTGGTCATCCTACTTGGATGTTTCCATGTTCTCACTGATAACCCCCGAAGACCCTTGAGAGGCATTCATCTTCTTAGCTCTAGTGTTCTCCACTGACCACATCCAGCCAATGCTCTACACTGGACATTGTCATTAACAAAACTTTTATCACCGAGACATGTCTTCATTTCAAGCACTGCGCTCCTGTTTACAGCATCCTGTGTTCACAGCCTTGTTCTGCCACTTCTGCTTCAGTACTTCATCCTCTTCCCTGGGATCCTCAACCCATTAATTCTGCACATTTTCAAAGCCTCTCTTCCTCTCACACCCAAAGTCTATGATTTTGGATAATTTCACACAGAATTGCTGATATAGGCATCATCAAAATTATTTAATAAAGAGAGGGAAGGGATGGCCATCTTTCCATCATTCTCATCTGGCAAAACTTCTACCCCAGCTATACCCAACATTACACCTAACCTGTGCCTGCACGGACTTTAATGGTATAAACTTTAAATTCATGACCAGGGGCCCCTCTGCTGTGCCACAGTTATACTGCATTTCTGCTTTCTTATGCTCGCCTATCCTCTAAGACAATTACCTCACATCTCTCCTCTCCTAAATCTCAGCTATTTCCCACTATAAGAGGTTGTAGAGAAAAATGGACATTGCAATCCTGACAAAATCAAAGCTTCCAGATATCATTCATTTTCACTGACAATGTGAAATAAATTACATAAGGGCATTTGATATAAAAGCCTTACTGTGAATATGTAATCCAGAATATGAATATAGTATGTAATAATCAAGATGTGAATATACATGTAATTGCTTCTCTTCTTTTCTCAGCTATTTGTAAGGCCTCCTGAGCTATTTGTAAGGAAGACTGAGCAAATGAACTGAACTGATATATGTAATCTGTATCTATAAATAGATAGTATAAAATATATAGTATTGAGTTTTTAAGTTTATGGATTAAATAAATTGATATATAGCAATATTATACATTACTATATATTATAATATAGTATATACTTATTGCTTATTAATAGAAAGGCAAATTTCATTAATGTACATATTCTTTATATGCTTAGGATCAAAACAAATGTCTTTAAGAACAAAGTGTACTAATTGTTTTGAATGTACCAATTCAGTTTAATTCTTTGCTGTTGTTGTTCAGTCGCTCAGGTCAGTTCAGTTCAGTTCAGTCTCTCAGTTCTGTCTGACTTTTTGCAACCCCATGGACTGCAGCAGACCAGGCTTCCCTGTTCATCACCACCTCCCACAGGTTGCTCAAACTCATGTCCATCAAGTTAGTGATGCCATTCAACCATCTCATCCTCTGTCATCTCCTTCCCCCTTCTACCTTCAATCTTTCCCAGCATCAGGGTCTTTTCCAATGAGTCGGCTCTTCACATCAGGTGGTCAAATTATTGGAGTTTCAGCTTCAGCATCAGTCTTTCCAGTGAATATTCAGGATTCACTTCCTTTAGAATTGACTGGTTTGATCTCCTGTTGTCCAAGGGACTCTCAAGAGTCTTCTCCAACACCACAGTTCAAAAGCCTCAATTCTTTGGCACTCAGTTTTCTTTATAGTCCAACTCTCACATCCATACATGACCACTGGAAAAACCATAGCCTTGACTAGATGGATCTTTGTTGACAAAGTAATGTCTCTGCTTTTTAATATGCTGTCTAGTTTGGTCATAACTTTCCTTCCAAGGAGTAGCATCTTTTAATTTTATGCCTGCAATCACCATCTGCAGTGATTTTGGAGCCCAAAAATAAAGTCAGCCACTGTTTCCACTGTTTCCTCATCTATTTGCCATGAAGTGATGGGACCGAATGCCATGATCTTAGTTTTCTGAATGTTGAGCTTTAAGCCAACTTTTTCACTCTCCTCTTTCACTTTCATCAAGAGGCTCTTTAGTTCTTCACTTTCTGCCATAAGGGTGGTGTCATCTGCATATCTGAGGTTATTGATATTTCTCCCGGCAATCTTGATTCCAGCTTGTGCTTCATCCAGCCCAGCTTTTCTCATGATGTACTCTGCATATAAGTTAAATAAGCAGGGTGACAATATACAGCCTTGATGTGCTCCTTTTCCTACTGGGTGACTTAAACAAAGATTCATTTTCTCACAGTTCTGGAACCTAGAAATCTGAGTTCAGGTTGCCAGCAGCGTTACGTTCTCGAGAGAGCTTTTTCTTCTTCCCTTGTAGACAGCCATCTTTTTGTTGTGTCGTCATGTGAAAGAGAGAGATTTCACTCATTTCCTCTTTTTACACAATCGCGGGATCTAATGGATTAGGATGCTACCCTTATGACCTCATTCGCCCTCAGTTACCTCTTAATTATCTCCCATCTCCAGATATACTCACAAGGAAAATTAAATCTTCCTCGTGAGTATACACAATCTTCCTTCATTTGCATATGAATTTGGGGGAGATACAATTTAATTCATAGCAATATATTTAAGAAATTATGATTTGCTGCTGCTAAGTCACTTCAGTCGTGTCCGACTCTGTGCGACCCCATAGACAGAAGCCCACCAGGCTCCCCCGTCCCAGGGATTCTCCAGGCAAGAACACTGGAGTAGGTTGCCATTTCCTTCTCCAATGCATGAAAGTGAAAACTGAAAGTGAAGTCGCTCAGTTGTGTCAAACTCCTAGCGACCCCATGGACTGCAGCCTACCACTCTCCTGCATCCATGGGATTTTCCAGGCAAGAGTACTGGAGTGGGGTGCCATCGCCTTCTCCGATTATGATTTGAGGTATACCCAAATTTCTGCTACAGACATGGAGTACTGGTTTTGTCCACTAGAGAAATTTAGCTCATCAAGTTTCATACCATGACTTTATTAATATTAATAAAAATAGACAGGCTATATCTTAATGTACTTAAAAGCTAAATGATCACAGATATTATCAACTTACCAATTATTTTACAGTTAGTGAATATTTTTCAGTCTGTAAAATAAAAAGAATTGCTAAACAATTTAAAAGCTAAAAACCAGTCTATTTTATATTATTGGAGACACATTATAGGTCATTCATGAATTATTTCCCATATGAAGGTAAAACCCATAAGGAAAAAAATAAAGCCAATAAAGAATAAATCTAAGTTATAAACCATTAAAATTCTTCCAACTGAAAAAATGGCATTTGAGACCCACCCTCTCTTTCAAAATTACCCTTTAAAAGCTTAAGAAATGCCCTAAAGGCTTCATTTACAACAACCATGCTAGATTTGCTCTGCTTGTATACTGCAACCTCCCTTACAGGCTAAGGTTTGTTTCACAGTTCAGTCTGTTTTACATTTCAAAGACCATAGCAGAGGTATCAAAATTCTCAAAAGCAGGAATGAAAATTTTAAGCTAAAAGATGGACCAGTAGTACATTTTCCATTTGAAATCTTTCAAGAAGTTTTAGTCTCAATCCTAGATCCCTGTAGTGTCACCGTAGATAAAGTTATAATGTTAAAACTGTAAAAATAGCTGATTTTATGGTAACACTTCATTCTCAAATGATTATATCACTTCTATATTAGCTAAAATTTTTTCTAACATATTTTTGCTTGTAATAATCTCTTCATACCCAGCAAAGTTGAATTTTATATAGTTTATTGAGGATCCATCTCCTATATTTGAAAAAGAGAGTAAACAAAATATGTATGCCTCACTCAGGTTACAACAGCGCACCTGTGTCTCACCCTACAAAACTGTAAGTAGATATTCTATGGTTTTTGGCTTCCCTGGTGGCTCAGATGGTAAAGAATCTGCCTGCAATGCAGGAGACCCCTGGGTTTAATCAGGGAAGATTCCCTGGAGAAGGAAATGGCTACCCACTCCAGTATTCTTGACTGGAGAATTCCATGGACAGAGGAGCCTGGAGGGCTACAGTCCACGGGGTCATAGAGTCAGACATGTCTCAGGGACCAATACACACTCACACATACACACACACAGACACACATAGGTTTACTACATTTTCTTGTCTGATAAGATCAAAAGACCTTAATGCCAAAGGCAAAGGGATGCCCTGATTATGATTATCACTTAGAATGCCTAAACCTTAGAAACAATAATAAATCAATAAATAATCACTGCAAATCTTTACAGTGGAAACGTGAAAAGTTCTGAATTAGATAAAGAACACTGTCGCAATTACACAGGGACAAAGGGGAAAAAAAAATTTTATGACTCTTTCTCTCCTCAGAGCCTAGTGCCTTAATTGACTTTTAGATACTTAACCCTAATTTACATAACTATCCCTCAGTCTCAGCTTCTTGAAATGAAGCTATTTGGAAAAACCTTCTGATTTAAATAGCTAAGCTATTTTAGCTCTCAAGTTTACGGTGATTGTCACCTTTCTTTTAAAATTGCCTGACTGGCAGTGCATCCCCAGGAATAGGCAGCAATTCCCAGCCTAGACTTTAATGAAATGCTCCTCCCTTTCTTTGGAGTTTTGGATTGCAATTTGGCTATAATTAATTCCAGATTGACCAGTAGCCAGTGAAGGAAGCAACTCACTCTCAGAAGAGGATTATTACAACCATTATTTTGTTCTAAATACAGCTGTTCTATCTAGAAAACACAGAAAATACTATTTATCTTGCTATTTAATTGCAAATGACCAAGAAAAGTGAAGGAGCCACAAAAAGGCTGTTCCCTTTCATTGTAGACACACAGAAAAAGTAAGCCACTTTGGAGTTGTCTGGGATGAGAGAAAGCTCATAGTTTTTCAACCTTGTCATAATTTTCTAAACTGTAGTTGGGAGGAACTGACATCAAAGCTTTACTTGAAGGTCTATCATAAAGTAGTAAACTCTGTCGCTCCTTCCTTCAAAATACTCAGAATCTGCCCAAATCTCACCACCTTCACTTCTATGACTCTGGTTCAATATAGTATCATTTCTTGGATTAATGTAATTGCTTCTCTCTGCTTTGTGCGTGGCTCCCCTCCTCCCACCTATCTATTCCTTACGAGACAGCCGTGTGAGCCCTTAAAATGTAAGTTATGGCAGATCATGTCTGCTATGGACTGAATTATATCCGCCAAAATTCAGACACTGAAGCTCTAACTCCCTATGTGCCGGCATTTGGAGATGGGCCTTCTGGAGGAAGATCATCAGGCTTAGAAGGTTAAAAGAATGGGTCCCCATGATGGGATTAGTACTCTCATCAGAATAATCACCAGAGCTTGCTTTGTCTCTCTCTGCCAAAGGAAAGGATTCATCCAGTGGCTCATCAGTAAAGAATCCACCTGCAATGCAGGAGTTGCGGGAGATGTGGATTCGATCCCTGGGTCAGGAAGATCCCCTGGAGAAGGAAATGGCAACCCACTCCAGTATCCTTGCCTGGAGAATCCCATGGACAGAGGAGCCTGGTGGGCTACGGTCCATAGGGTCACAAAGAGTTGGACACGACTGAAGCGACTCAGCACACACTCGTGCCACATGAAGACACAGAAAGCAGGTGGGCGCCTGCAAACCAGGAAGACAGCTCTTGCCGAAACTCAATCATACTGGCACCCTGATCTCAGATTTCCAGCCTGCAGAACTATGAGAAAATAAATTCCTGTTGTGCAAGCCACGCAGTTTACGGTAGTTTGTTATGGTAGCCTGAGCCTCTAAAGAAATGCCTTTGCTCAAAATAAAAGTGCGTGTCATTCAATGGCTAACCAACAGGACTTCACCACTTGGCCCAGCTAGCTCTCAGACTTCATCTCCCCTGACAGTCTCACTCACTCTGCATCAGGCACACTGGTTCTTCAACAAGTCAGATCACCTCTTCCTTAGAGTTTGCACACTCTTGAGGATTTTGAATCAAGCGTCACCATTTCAGCAAGGCATTCCCTGACCATCCACCCTGTTTAAAACTGCAACCCTCCCCGAGCCAACATTTCCAACACTTACTTCTCTACACTATAGTCTCTAAAGTAGTTATCAATTTCTAACATTATATAGTTTATTGTTTGTTTCTCTCCCCTATTAAAATATAAGCCCAATGAGGATGGGGATTGCTGTCTCTGTGATGACCTGTATGTTCTTCAGTATCTAACAGAACAGTGTCTAGTATACAATAGATATTCACAAATGTTATCAAATACATGAAACAATGTTGTTTTCATTTCAAAGAACAAGGAGAAAAAGAGTCAATAGACAGCGATGCTTATTTCATTTTCAGGTTGCAAAATCATCCCAGCTGCAAAGTATAGCCTCTTAATAGCCTCAGTCTAGAACTGCCAAGATAATGAACCAAAAACTCAATACTTCTAGTTATCAGCTCACCCATTTTTCACCAACAATTTCCAATACATAAACCCTAATGAGACAGTGGCTCAACTATGACTAATTCATCTTTCACCTCTTTCATCCATATTTGCCAAAAAACAAACAAATAAGAAGAGAGTTCCTTGGTAGTTTAACTGTTGTTGTTGTTGTTTGGTCACTAAGTCATGTCTGACTCGTTTGCAGCTCCATGGACTAAAGCCTGCTAGGCTCCCCTGTCCACAGGATTTTGCAAGCAAGAATACTGGAGTGGGTTGCCATTTCCTTCTCCAGAGGATCTTCCCAGCTCAGAGGTCAAACCCACATCTCTGTGTTGGGAGGTAGATTCTTTATCACTGAGCTACCTGGGAAGACCACATAATCACTCTTTCTTCATTTATTTTATTTTTAAAAAATCATATTTTATTCATTCACAAAGTAGTCAAAGATTTGCCTCTCTTTGCTTTCTAGTGTGGTAAAGACAGTTTACAGAGGAAGAAGTTGGAGATTACTCGCTCATTCAACAATAGTTTATTGATCATTTACCTTGGGTCAACCACTGTTCTAGGCAGAGAGGACAGAGCAGCAGACAAAGAGACCAAAATGTCTATCCTCACAGAACATTAACATGTGGCAGAGGAGGAGAGGTAGCTTGGAGACAAATAATAAAAGAAAACACAAATAAAACACATGTTGGGGAAGTAATTATAAGTGCTATGGAGAAAAGTAAACCAGCAAAAAGACGTGGTGAGTGATCAGCAAGGCTGTGATTTAGCAGCAGGATCAAAGAAGACCTCACTGGAAATGGTGATATTTCAGACATGTACATCTCTGTTCTGGGCTGATGGAAGAATGGGTGTGAATACCCAAGGCTAGAGCACACTTGGTATGTTGGAAAAAAGACAAGGATGGCACTGCAGCTGAGACAGAGAGACTGAGCAAGAGAGAAGCAGGCGATAAAGTTGGAGAGGCCAGATCCTCAAGGGTCTTGCAGGCCAAAGGGAGAATTCTGGATTCTATTACTTTACTATTTTTTAAGATATCTTTTTTTTTTTAATTGGAGTATAATTGATTCTTGCCCGGAGAATCCCATGGAAAGAGGAACCTGGCAGGCTACAGTCCATGGGGTCGCAAGAGTTGGACACGACTTAGTGACTAAACCACCACATAATTGCTTTACAATGTTTTGTTAGTTTCTGTTGTACAACGAGGTGAATCAGTGTATGTATACATGTATCCCCTCCCTCTTGGGCCTCCCACCCCACTAGGTAATCACAGAGTACCAAACTGGGCTCCCTATGATATACCACAGGTACCCACTAGCTACCTATTTCACACATGGTGGTATATTTATGTCAAATCTAATGTCCCAATTCATCCCAACCCTCCCCTTCCCCCATGTGTCCACGTGCCTATTCTCTACATTAGCATCTCTACAGTTCCATCTACAGCTCCATCTCTGCGGTGGAACTAGGTTCGTCTGTACCATTTTTCTACACTCCACAAATGTGTTAATATATGATATTTTAATGGGAATCCATTGGAAGGTTTGAGCGGGAGTGAAACATCACCAGGTAAGTTCAATATCCTTCCCCAAAACTGGGTAAATTCAAGCATCTCATTTTCTCAGACCACTTTAACTTTACAGTTCAATGAGGTTGAACTGTTGAGCTAGGCAAGAATGAGAACAGTAGCTATGGAAATGTGAAGAAGTGATCAGACTCCAAACACATTTAGATTGTGGGGTCAAAAGAGTTCATTGATGGCTGAGATGTGTAACATGCAAGAAAAAGACACTAAATCCAAGGATTTTTTTTTTTTTAATCTGAACAACTTTTGAAGGGATGAAGCTCTCCTTTACTGAAATGGGGAAGATTATGAAGGGAAGAAGATTGTGGTTTAGGAACTGAAGATAAATTTGAGCATGTTAATTTGAGATATTCATTAGACATCCAAATGTAGATATCAAAGAGCCAGTAGGATGTACAAGTTTGGAGGTGAGGAGCAAGAACCAGGCTGGAAATATAAATTTGGGAATCCAGTATCAGCAGATGGCACTTAAGCCATGAGGCTGGATGAAGTCACCACCAAGGCAGGTATCAAAGAGAAGAGAGGCAAAACCAGAGTCCTGGGCACTCCAGTATTGAGCAGCTAGAGAGGGGAAGAGGAGAAAAAATTAGACTTTCAAAGAATGTCCAGTGAGAACAAACAAACCCCTCAAACAGGAAAATGCATTGCCTTGAAAGACAAATGAAAAATGTGTTTCAAGGATTTGGAGAGAGCAACTGTGTCGATACTGTTGACAGTTCAAGATGAAGACTGAGAATTGCCCGCTGGATTTGGCAATGTGCAAGCATTATTGAACTTCAGAAGAGCAGTTTTAATACAGTGCTGGAGGCAAAAGCCTGATTCAGAGTGCACTCAAGAGACAAGAAAAAGCAAGAGATTGGAGTCAGTACAGACGGACAACTCTTTCAAGCAATTTAGCTGTGAAATAATGGAGAGAAATGGTGTAGCAGCTGCAGTGAGTATGGATGTGTGTGGTTAGGTTGAGAGAAAGAGAATCACGTTTTTAATGCTGATGGGGAAAGACCCAATACAGCGGGAGAACTGAGGATATAGGAAGGAGAAGAGAGAACAGCTGAAGGGATGTCCTTGAGCGAATGAGAGAGAATGGGGCCAGGTGCACCAAAGGAGAAGGCGCCCATGACTGGACCAACACACCCACATTACCAGGAAAGAAAGCAGACCATACGGCACAAGGCTGGTGCAGTGATGAACAACACAAAAAAATGCTGAAAGAAGTTATTTCCTGGGACCTCTCTGGTGGTCCAGTGGTTAATAATCCACCTTGCAATGCAAGAGATACAGGTTCGATCCCTGGTCCAGGAAGACCTCACATGCCATGAGACAACTAAGCCTGTGCACCCCAATTATTGAAGACTGTGTGCTTAGAGTCTGCACTCTGCAGCAAGAGAAGCCCTGACATCCCAATGATGGAGAGGGAAATGGCAGCCCACTCCACTGTTCTTGCCTGGACAATCCCATGGACAGGGGAGCCTGGCGGGCTGTAGCCATGGGGTCACAAGAGTCGGACACAACTGAGCAACTAAACCTTAAACCTAAAGAACAGCCCTTGCTTACGGCAACTAGAGAGAGCCCTGACACACCAAAGAAGATCCAAAGTTATTTCCTAGTTTAAGAGCATAACTGAAAGGGCCAACTACCTCTGCTGTAATATGTAAAATAATGCTTCAGAGGCCTCTATAACTAAGTTCTGATTAAGTTAAACACTTTCAAAACTTGCATTTGTTTTCAGGATAAAAAATCTTTCACAACAAGCCTAATTAAATTAGTGGAAATTTATACTTAGGAGTAAATCCAAAATTGTGAAGCTCTGAAATTTTTAAAACTAGAGAAGGAGGGAGGTGGGTGGTAAACAAATTGAACATGTCACAATATTGCAAACTAGCTAAATAATGATAAACTTCTCTTCCACTAGACTGTGAGCTTCTAGCGGAAGAGGCCATTTAAAATCCATTGCTGAGTACAATACACATAGTAACTACTCAATAAATGCTTGACGAATTAATTAGTTAATTCAGTTCTATAGCTGGTTTGTGTTGCACTCCATCTGGCATACTTGTAGTTTGCTAGTTTATAGCAGTAACAGTCTCATGCATCATTCCCACTAAAATGCATTGTTTTCATTGATTTGTCTATTTCTATTTTGCATTAGTAATTGAATATCATAAACACTGAGCATTGTATATGTGGTTTGCTTGCTAGTACAATCTTAGAAGTGTACAGCACGTAATAGCTGCAAAACAGCTTAACAGGAACAGCTAAATGGCCATATTATAGAATAATTAATGAAGGGGAAAATGCCTTGTTAAACTGCGTTAAAATAATTGTTAAATATTGAAGTAACTGTGTCCATTTTAATAGGGTTTGGTGTTGTTTCAGCACAAATGGTTGTCAGAATGAAGGTTAGCAACATATAAAAAATATTTTCCAATAAAAGGCATGATAACAGCTCTTTGGGTTGATGAGAAAATCACCACGTGAAGGGTTTCTCAGAAATAAATTACCTTCATAAATGGGAGAGCATATTTATTTGATTCCTAAGAGGAAGGAAAAGGATAGTCATTTGAAGAAACTTACTTCTCTATAGCACTTAGTAAACTAGAAGGCAAAGAACTGCCTCATCTGATTCCCTAAAAAATGCACTAGTAATGTTAACCGACAGAGAGACCTTTATGTTAGTTCCCATCAAGAAACCATATCATTAAATAGCTCCAGTGTATATTCAAATATTTTTAGGAATTCAGATTGAAGAAAACATTTTGGGAGTGAACAGACATTATACATAATTAGATCAGACTATATAAAGACCATGTGCAGAATAGATAGCTAGTGGGAAGTTACTGGACAACACAGAGAGCTCACCTGGGTGTTCTGTGATGACTTAGAGGGGTGGGATTGGGGGCGGGATAGGGGAGGGGGGTGAAGGATGAGGGGGTGGGGTGCAGGGTGAGAGGGAGGGAGGCTCAAGAGGGAGGGAATATGTGTATACTTACAGCTGATTCACATTGCTGTACAGCAGAAACCAACACAACATTATAAAGCAACTATCCTCCAATTAAAAATAAATATAAACAAAAAAGAGCTTCTAGAGATTTTATTTTAAAAAGTAGTATTACTTGAGGCTATCAATGAAACATATATACACTACTCAATATTTACCTAATTAAAAAGAAGGTAAGAAAAGTCATAATTTTAAAAATTATATCTCTAATGATAACTCAAGTATGAGATGTATTGATATAATTAAAATGAGAATAGTATTAAATGATTATCACCTCAAATGTACCCACTACTTAAAGAAAAAAGATATATAATCACAGAGAGTGAAATCTATAGCAGTCAACACAAATATTTTATGAAGGAAAAAACTCCAGTTTTACTATTCACAAATAGCAAATCCTGATCCTCATCACCATCACCACCACCTCCATCATCAACACCACAATAAAGAAATGGCTGTATCTGTTATAGCTTAAACAAAACTCAATTATTAAAACTAACCTTTCTTATTCATGAAGTTCAGTAATGCAAGTTATCCCATAGCTTCTCTATTCCTTTATAGAAAAACAGACTTCATAGCTTTCCCTACCACACAGTTCTCAAAATGACTTCTCCCCTTTCTTCTCCACCTCCGACTAAAGTTGTTTCTTTTTTCAGGACTCAAGTAAAGATAAAGCTTATTTTTATGTGCATTCCATGCCTACAGCATTCCAATGATCCCAAAGCCTTGACTACATGGTTCTACATTTTTGCCCTACAAAATTTTGGAGCTTAATTATATTCCATATAGTGTGAGTCTCTAATCCATTCATTCCTATAAATATCATATTCTCTCCTTAATAAAATCACAACCTCCCTGAAGCCAGAAATTCTTCTTACAAAATAACTATGCTTCCTCTACAAGTATAGCAGTGTGCCAGGAAAGTAATATATTCTTCATAAAAGCATGTTGTCCTTAAAAGAAATAATCAAGCAAACTCCTTTATAGAATGTACTGATTTACAAACTATACAGTAACAGCAAATAAAACTGAAAACTACTTCCATAATTAATGGAAATTTAATAAGATGAATAACAAAATATTCCAGTAGAAATCTGAGTCACTTTATCTGCCATCTAATTAACTTTTAAAGAGTCCATCATGAAAAAAAAACTTTTAAAATACACATCTTCTAGTAATGAAACTGTAAGTCACGCCTCTTTTTTAAAAAAGTTTTCTATAAGAACCACATATCACTTTTTAACATGAACATGAAATTGACAAAAATAGCTATTCCATTATTCCTCTAGCAATCAAATTACTTAGTTTATTAAGGTGACTTAGATTTTAATTTCTGAATTCTCAAAAGTTCTGGAATCCGTTTCACCAGATTCTTAAGATTCTGGAATTTAAAAAACATGGTTTTGGGTTACAAATCCACTATTTCCTGCTGTGTGATTCAAAAACATGGTAACTTAGTGCCTAAATTTTGTCACCTGGAAAATGAGAAAAAGCCTCAAAAGTATGTAGTAAAGATTAAACAGGTTAAAAGATGCAAAGCCTTTAAGAATGGCCCACACTTAATAAACACAAGCCCATTTGCTTTTGTAGTTATGTTCAATTGTTTTGAAGATAGGAGGAAAGATAAGTTAATTCTTTATATGTCTACAACAACCATCTTTTAAAGTAAACCTCCATGCCTCAGAGAGTTCTTGAGAAAACACGGCACAGACCTATAGAAAGGCTTGCTTTACTGCATCAAGTACACTCTACACCTTACATTGCAACTTAGCAGTAATGAAGAGAAAATCTCTACAAACTTTATACAAATACTGTAGTATCAGTATAAGTTTCTTTAGACTAGTATACCAAGCTCCTCTGTCCATGGTATTCTCCGTGAATAAGAATATTCTCCAAGCAAGGACACTGGAGCGGGTAGCCATTTCCTTCTTCAAGGGATCTTTCGGGACCAGGGATTGAACCCGAGTCTCCTGCAATACAGGCAGATTCTTTACTGCCTGAGCCAGCCAGGAAGCCTAATATAGTTTCAATTATCTAATAGATTTAAAAACAAACTCTTACACAGCACACACTGGCTGCCTATTTGGGCTTTAAAATGTTACAGGAATATTGTTATACAACAAGGAGAATCGATCTTGTTCTAACAGCAAGCATCAGAATTTCTTTTAGGGAACTACTCTGAGAAACTACTTGTAGTGAAACTTAAATCCTTAGAGATGAGCTAATATGAGATGATGCAGTGGCAGAGAAACGTAAACTGTTCAGCATTAGAAACGAACAAGAATTTGGGAAGAGAGAAGACACTGCTGAGTTTATGACAGAAGAGCGAAGTGATACTTTTAAGAAAAGAAGGATTCAGTATTAGGTTTTAAAGGTTTGCTTTGGGATTTTGCAATGTCTAACACCATGACATTCACAATTGCACACATCTCTGCAAACCTTCAGTAGTCAGGTGAGCTGGTGGAGAGTGTTCTTATCCATGTGTTTCCTCTCCAGGTTTTCTAATGCAAATCAAAGAAAGAGGAAAGTACCCATCCCCCTTGATGTAGCTTGGGACAGGAACAACATTTGAGGTAAGGAAGTGATCTGTTCACAGAAACAGTGCTTCTCAAGAGGTGAGCATTTTTAAAACACAAATATTTCTCCTTGTCCGTTAGAACTCTCCCATGGGGAACTTTCAGAAATGCTGGTCTGTGATCTGCACTCACTTTCTCTTAGTTTCTGCATCCTCTCTCCAGTGTACCCCTATTTGCTCTTGAACACACCCATCAGGCCTCTGACCTAAAACCACTCCTGCCAAGGTCACTAGTTACTTTCACATGGTAGCCTCAGTGTACAATCAATTCTCAGTCCTCATCTGTCTTCACTAGATGCCTGGAAACATCTCATATATCTGCTTCTTTAGGGTCTTAATCAGTTGCTTCCTCCCCATAGCCCTTCTCTAGCTCCAAATCTAACCTCTAAACATCAGGTCAGTCCTTTCTTGCTCCTATTCTCTTTCTACCTGCTCTCACAACCTTGGTGATCCCATCCAGCCTCAAAGTTTTATCCATCATAACACACTGACAAATGTGTGTGTCTAGTTGGATTCCTCAACCAATTTCCATATTCATAAATCCAGCTGTCTACTTGAATTTCCTAGAAACATCAAGCTGCCACTTAAACGTTTAAAATGATCTCTTTCCACACTCCTTTCTCAGTAAATGACAATTCCATCCTTCTAGTTATAAGGCACAAGATCTTGGAATCACTCACAGTACCTCTCTTTCCCTAAGATCTCACATCTGGCTCATCACTGTCTCTACTTCCAAGAGATGCCTAGAATTGGACCACTTCTGACTATCTCACTCTTAAGATCCCAGTCCAAGCAACTATCAAACTGTGCCTGCATTTTGCCATAGCCTCTTAGCTGGTTTTCGTGTCTCTGTCCTTTCTCCCTACAACAGGTCTTTCCATCTCAGCCATCATAATAGCTCTTGGTTGAGGGAGACTGTCACGTGCACTGTGGGACATTTAGCAGCACCGCTAGTCTCTACCCGCTAAACGCCAGGAGTACACTCCAGCAGCCCCTCTGGAGTTGTGAGAAACAAAAACGTCTTCAGACGTTACCAAGTGCCTCTGAGGGACAAAATCACCCTCTGTGGAGGACCACTGCCCTACAGTGTATTCAACCTAGTGAGTACACTTTTATAACAGAAACCAGATAATGTAATACTTCTGCTCAAAACTGAACAATAAATCTCCGTCTTATTAAAAAAAAAAAAAAAAAAAAAAACTAAAATCCTTACCACAGCCTGCTGGCCCTACATTTGTCACCCACTCATCACTCCTTGACCTCATCTGCTATTTCTCAACCCACTAAATCACTCTCCTCCAGCCATACTTGCCTCTTTGCTATTCCTCAAATACATGAAAGCCCCCATCTCAAAATCTGGGCACTGTGTTCCTTCTGGCTAGAGTCCTTGCTCCATGACATCCCCTTGGCTTACCCCTTTACTCCCTTAAGTTCTCTGCTCCAAAGTCAGCTTCCCAATAAAGCCTTCAATATCCCCCCATTTAAAAACTTCAGCCTTTTCTCCATGCCCCATCTGCTCCCCATACTTCCTACCCCTACACTCCATCTCTATTTTTTATTTGTCTAGTTTTGGCCGGGCTGGGTCTTTGTTGCCATGTGCAGGCTTTCTCTAGTTGTGGCGAGCGGGGTCTACTCTCCAGGTGGGTGCACATTGCGGTGGCGTCTCTTGCTGTGGAGCACCAGCTCTAGGTCACGTGGGCTTCAGGAACTTCGGCTTCTCATCTCAGTAGTCGTGGCTAGAGGGCGCTGGAGTGCAGGCTCAGTAGTTGCGGTACATGGCTTAGGTGCCCCGTAGCATGTGGGATCATCCTAGACCAGGGATCAAACCCATATCCCCTGCATTGCAAAGGGGACTCCCAACCACTAGACTGCCAGGGAAGCCCTGGCTTATTTTTACTGGCACTTATCTTCATTTGATATGCTACACTGTTGCTGCTGCTGCTGAGTGGCCTCAGTGCTGTCTGACTCTGTATGACCCTATGCACTGTAGCCTGCCAGGCTCCTTTGCCCATGGAATTCTCCAGACAAGAGGACTAGAATGGGCTGTCATTTCCTTCTCCAGAGGGGATAAAAAGTAAGGATTTGTCCAAATGCTTCTGTGCCTTGGAATTTTTATGTAGGGAATATTTGGAAAGCATACTTACAAATCTGTTAATATGTAGCTCTAAATATCTACAGGTATATTTTAAAAAGTAGAGCTTTAAGAGAAAATGTTCAAACTGCAGGGGTTGTGGAAATTCCCCTAGATACATAAAAAGGAGTGTGCTGGGGTAAGTCAAATCATTCAATTACATATGCCATAAGGCAACTTACCAAGTAATAGTAACAGTGAACACAGCTCTTTTCTATGGAGGAGAGCCCACATGGTTCAATTGTGAGTGAAAGAGTGGAACAGAATGCTTCCTGCTGCATGCAGACAGTTACGGGGAACCCCCCGAAGTTATAAAGTGAGCTCCTCTACTGATTACCGGTCTGAAGGGGACAAAGATCCACATTTTATCTCCCTTGCTGAATGTGCAGCACAAGCACTGGTGAATTTTACATCAGGGTCAGGCTGGGACGTCCCCTGCCTGCTCTACTTCGAGGAGGAGAACAGTGCTGCCCCATGCAAATGGGGTCAGGTCTTCCTTTCTGCCTTGGGTGCCTACCAGGGAGATGTCAGTACAACAGATCCTGACAGGGAAGTTGATATTGACGGGGGAATAAAGAAGGCAGAGCAAAACAAAACACAGACTTATTTGAAATAAAAATTTGTTTAGAAATTTGAAAGAAAAGCTTAGAGATTCTAAGGTTACATGTTTCAAAAGACCTCAGAATTTTGTACCATCACTCATTAAAACTGTATGCTGTACCCATTGACAACAACATCAATTATTCTATTTTCTGAATCGCTGATGGTAAGACCACTAAATCTACACAGCAGGCAGTTACTTTAGTGAAATAGGCCTATCTCCAGAGAGAGAGAAGAACTTGTGGTTCAAATGTTAATACTTTTGATCAGGTAAGTACTTTATTTTTGTCAGTAAGTGATAACTCTCATGTAGATGTTGATTAACAATGTTCCTG
Source organism: Bubalus kerabau (assembly GCF_029407905.1). Lineage (NCBI taxonomy): Eukaryota > Metazoa > Chordata > Mammalia > Artiodactyla > Bovidae > Bubalus > Bubalus kerabau. The sequence continues at coordinate 120,181,290 of NC_073624.1, forward strand.
AGAAGGATAATGGATGGGGAAGAAGGGTTGAGGAACAACAAACTGTGACGATGTAATATTTCAAAACAGGTTTTCTGAGATGCAAAAATCACTTCAGCATTTCTAATGGATATAGGAGATATATACGTGACGGACAGGGAGGCCTGGCATGCTGCGATTCATGGGGTCACAAAGAGTCAAGCACGACTGAGCGACTGAACTGAACTGAACTGAGATACATATATACATACACACACACACACACACACACACACACACACACACACACACATACACCCTTTCTAACTTCCTGGAACATCATAGCTCACCCCCTGCAAAAGTAGCAGTTTCATTCAAATTAGGAAAACAAAATTCATTCATTTATTCGTATAACAAATAATTAAGAAAGAAAGACATGTGAATACAATCTCCATCATTGCAAGTTTCCTCATCTCTTGCTTTTATTCTACTTACTATAACTGTGAACTCAAAACATGACTGACTGAATAAAAATAATCTAAGGGATAACCAATAAATTCATGTCTGACATCTGAGAATTAGGAAACAGAAACCAATCAACGAGTGCCTTCTTAGTGTAAAATATTGAATAGTTCTGGGAATCATCAAGACCTAGCTTGAAATCCCAACTCCTTTTCTATTGGCTGTCTGAGTGAATTGAGACTCCCAAGTCTCAATTCCCTTATGTGGAAAGTATTCTAACAGTACCTACCCTCAGAGCAGTTACAAGGATTAAATGAGATGTTGGCAAGCATCCCTCCATAGTACTTATTCAACAAATTAGCTATTTGGGTTATCTTTTGGAAGCTTAAAGTTCCATAATGCCTTTCTTAATTCCTATGAGCAACACTAAATTTTATTTTACCTCTTCAGAAGAAACTATTTTCTGTTCTCATCTTCTCTAAAAATAAAACCCTTGGAATGTTTCAGATACATGCATGAATAAGAAATTCCACTTCCAAGGAGTCCTTCCAACACAATAACCAAGAAAATTCTTACCTAGTTTTGGCAAGGAATAGGGCACGTTAAAGTAGTCTTCATAAAATTCTATTAATCTCTTTGCTATATGGAGCGCATAGTCCCCGGATCCTCTTCTGATAGCATCGGGTCTTGCATACAAGCGTACCTAATTTAAAATATATATAAAAGTTACTTTAGCCTTTTGATACTTGAATTTTATCTTCCCCGCATGTATGAATCTACACAAATCACCTCAAACACTACAAAAATTAAGCATCATTCTTGTTCATATATCAAAGCACACTGGGACTGAAATAACCAAACTTAAACAATTAAAGTAACCAAGTTGAGCAAGTCACAATTTCCTGGATTTACAAGTTGACACAGAGAAGATTTATACACCTTGCATCAAAATAAATATTCAAAGTTATCACTTACATGTGCTTGCTAGAGATAGGAAGGTATGGTGGATTAGTATAATGGTTCCCTGACTATGTTGAAAGCAGGCAGGATGCGGTGACTCGGCAGGAGAGAAAATTCATGGTTTGTTAAAGATATACTGCAACAAGCTTTGGAAGTATTACCAGGCTGAACAAAAAACTAATTTATGCTTCTACTTTTCTTTGGAACCAACTATCCAACTGTCCTTATTCTCAATATGCAAAGCAGGAATAGAAAACTCTTCATGTACACAAATGATTGCCATTCTGGAAGGCTGTCTTGAGGAAGGCAACAGCTCCCAGGCTTCAAAACCAGCTGAAATAATTCATATTTCTAACACAATCCAGATACTTACTATTGATTTTCAAATCAAGCATTGTGTATTATCTAGTCCTTGGCCAAAAGGAGCCTGAGGCAAATAACATAAAACTGAACAAAACTAACAACTGTACAGAAAAGGTTAAAATGAGATTAGTTTTCTTAAAGCTTTCATAAAGCTATCCAGCATCTTTCTTTCCAAAGGCTAAATCTATTTTTCACAGATGTGGTCCCTAATCCTCATATCAATTCTATGAATAAGAAATATGTGCTTTGTGGAGCAGTGGAGAGCCCCACAGCCCAGGAGTTGGGTTTTATTCCTACTCTGCCACTAACTAAGCTGTGTGATATTGAACAAATTACTTAACCTCTTCCAGTCTCAAAAGTTCTCCTTTATAAAATGAAGGCATTGGCCACCAGCTGGTTGCTAAAGTGCTTTTCAGTCCTAAAACACATTACTTCCAATCCCATTTTACAGATAAAAGATCTTTGCAAATCACTAAAAACATAAATAGATGACTCTGCATATGGAAATGGATATTTATATACAACAGGAAGACAAAAGAAAGCTGCACTCAATCATATAAAAATTGATTTTACATTTAACTCTTTATTATCCTTGCTTCAGGAAAGAGAACAGAGATGTGTGCAATCAAAAAGAGCAAAATGTCAAGAAAAATACATTCTGACTTTGCTAGAAAGATCTGTAATTCAACAATATATTCACCAAATTCAATGACTATTATTTACTGAAATTGTGAAATGCCTTCTCAGCTGACAGTCAAATGAAATATCAAATGTTGTTTGCAGTCACCTGCAGTTTTGGTTGGCAGGAGGATGCAGCCACAGACTATCAGGAGACACCATCTGCAACAGCAGAACCTAACACTCTCAGAGAGACAGTGGTCGTGATCCGCTACCCTTGACATCAACTGCTTATAAACATGAAAGGTCTTGAATTCCCAAAAAGCAGATCCTAAGGAAAACATGAGTGTACAGGTGATTTATTAAGGAAGTGTTCTCAAGGGCAAACCTACAAGGGAGCAAGGGAAGCAATATAAGAAAGCATAAAAAGCCAAGCAAAAAGTGAAGTCCTGGCCTCAGCCTAATCCTACAGGGAGTCCTAGCTTGTAAATTGCACTGGCAAGTTTGTGCTGCCTTGAAGCAAGAGAGCTCCCATATTCTTGCTCCTCGGTCATTGGATACTGGTTACCAAGGGGAAAGCATTAAATTCCAGGAGTTTGCTTTTGGAGCATCTGGATGACACAGTTCCAGTGGCTCAAGGATAGTCCTTGGGAGAAGACTTCAGATGTGAGCTGTTAGAAGCAGAAGAGTGAGAGCTGGGGGATGAGCACCCCAGACAGAAAGGAGACCTGGCCTGTGCGCTGACAGCACGCACCACAGACGAGAATCGGTCAGGCCTGCATTCGTTCCCTCAATATTTATTTGGCACCTGTTTTGCACCAGGGCCTGGACTAAGCCTTTTTAACTTAGTGATGAAAAAGACAAGTTCTCTAATTAGAGATGATCCAAAGCATTACTGAGAACAAAAAGCAATAAAGGTGGAATTCCCATTCTCAAAGACCTTCCTGTTCATAGGTAAATTAATTATAGTAACAGTGAATGGTAAACTCTAAGTGCCAAGTGGATACTGAGGAGAACCTTCTCAGAAGGTTCAAGGTGAAGTAAATAGTACATTCATATGCAACCCATAACCAGGACCATTGCAAAATAATGCAGCAAAAGGTCACTGATTTTACTCCTAAGAAACATCATTGATTTTAGTAGAAACATGGCCATTCCTATCAGTCAACTCTACCAGTCAGTCAAGCTATCTATACGCCCAGACAAGAGATGCAAAATTAAATCAATCTAGTTGTCAAGATTTGATGGAAATGATCCAATTTAAGTGAGAAGCATACCATGTTCAGTACAGGGTCTTCATTTGTTCATTTACACATTTATCACATATCTGCTGTGTGCCAGGCAATGTACTAGAGAGTAGAAATAGAACAATAAAAATTTCTGCCACAAAAGCAAAGCATTTACTCTTACTTCTCTTAAGAGGCTCACAATGTGGAGAACCAAACTAATCAATGGCAAAATACAATGTGAGAAATTGCATTTTGCCTTCCCTCCTGTTACAACCTGACCTCCTGTGATTTAATAGAATGAACACCCATTGCAAAGGACTAAGCTCCTGTCCAAGGCCAAACCATAGTCTATCCTTCCTGCCTTTTCAAAGACATTGTTCTCAAAATTCTCCCCTTCATGTCCTGTATCACCAATTTAGGCTCCCATACTGGATCCTTTTCATTAGCAAATACTCTGTATCATTTCCTATGTTTAAGAAAAAATCTTTCTTGACTACAATTCCTCCAGCTATGGTTTCCAGCAAGAGTGCCTAAAAGACACTTACTCCTTGGAAGGAAAGTTATGACCAACCTAGATAGCATATTGAAAAGCAGAGACATTACTTTGCCAACAAAGCTCCATCTAGTCAAGGCTATGGTTTTTCCAGTGGTCATGTATGGGTGTGAGAGTTGGACTGTGAAGAAAGCTGAGCACCGAAGAATTGATGCTTTTGAACTGTGGTGTTGAAGAAGACTCTTGAGAGTTCCTTGGACTGCAAGGAGATCCAGTCAGTCCATTCTGAAGGAGGTCAGCCCTGGGATTTCTTTGGAAGGAATGATGCTAAAGCTGAAACTCGAGTACTTTGGCCACCTCATGCGAAGAGTTGACTCATTGGAAAAGACTCTGATGCTGGGAGGGATTGGGGGCAGGAGGAGAAGGGGACGACAGAGGATGAGATGGCTGGATGGCATCACTGACTCAATGGACGTGAGTCTGGGTGAACTCCGGGAGCTGGTGATGGACAGGGAGGCCCGGCATGCTGCGATTCATGGGGTCGCGAAGAGTCAGACACGACTGAGTGACTGAACTGAGCTAAGCTGAACATAGAATTTCTATATAATTAGAATTAACATAACTTACTTTACTTCTATATAGTTATTATTAACATCTTTCCTTACTTACCTTTTATATAGTTAGAATTCACATATGACCAGAACATTCTCAAAATGAAAAGCAGCACTTAGCCTGAGATAATAGGTATCTCCTGGACTCTGGGGAGGTTCCTCTGGAGAAGGGAATGGCATCCACTCCAGTATTCTTGCCTGGAAAATCCCATGGACAGAGGAGCCTGGCAGGCTACAGTCCATGGGCTCACAAGAGTCGGACACAACTGAGTGACTAAGTCACGTTGCCCATTTATACTCCCTGTTTCTAGTCTCTCTTGCATTCGCCACCACAAGGCTTTTATTCCCACTGCTCCACCAGACATGCTCTCATCAACATCACTAGTGGCCCCAGGATGCCAAATCCATCAGCTCCCAGTCTTCGACATGCTTAGCTTAGCAGCAGCATTTGACACAATGGATCCTCTCCGCTCTTTCAAAGGCTTCCTTCACTTAACTTCAATCTTACTTTCCTTCCATCTGACTGATCACTCCTTCTCAGTCTCTAAGCTGATTCATCCTCATCCTTTCCCTCATTCCTCTCACTTCTTAATATTGGAAGGTCTCAGATTTCAAACCATAGACCTCATTTCTCTGCCTACAGTTAGTCCCTTGGAGATAGCAGCAAGTCTCATGGTTATAAATACTACATAGATGTTGAAGACATACCCCATAATTCCAAACTTCCAACTGTCCACTGGACATTTCCATTTGGATACTGAACAAGCATCTCAAACTTAACATGTCTAAAATCCAAATTCCCAATCATTCTCTCTTTTTCTCTCTCTCTCTTACACATAGATGCACACACACACACACACACACACACACACACACACACACACACACACCCCTAACCCTCCAGAAGTATTTCCATCCAGCTGCCCAAGTTCAATACCTCAAAACCATCCTTGTTTGCCCTCTTTCACACTCAAGGATGACTCAAGAGAGACAAAATTAGAAAAGTGAAGAGAGGCATACAGATAAGTAAAGAAAAACTTCAAATTAAAGAAGTACTTTTAAACCAAATTGTAGATGATTAACTGCTATAGGCATAGGCAGAGTCAAGGATTTTAAGCTACAGAATGATATAATCAGAGTTAAGTTTTCAGCTGCAGTCCCGGTGGCTGCAGAGAAGGAGGGCAGGAAGCACAAAGCTGACTGCACGCTGTGAGAGATCAGACCCTGAGCCTCTGGAGTGGGAGCACTGACTCCAACAGCCTAGACTACCAGAGAACTAACCCTGGGGAGTATCAGATAGAGAGAACTCACACAAAGGAAACCACCTGAATACAAGACTTAGCACAAGGCAACCACCAGTAACACCCTGTGCAGGACGCCTCATCTAAACCACAAACAAAACAAAAATACAAACCCAATCATCAGCAGACAGCAGTACCACCTCACTCAGCCTTGCCCATCAGAGGAAAAACAAACAAGCAAAAACTCAGCACAAATCTCACCCCACAGGAAGCTCACACAAACCACTGGATCAACCTTAGGAGAGCAGAAACCAAAAGGAAGAAAGAATTCAACCTTCTTCAAGGAAAGAATTCAACTTTCCTCGAAGCCTGGGGAAAGGAGACCTCAAACACAATAACTTAAATAAAATAAAAAGGCAGAGAAATAGCACACAAATGAAGGAATAAGCCAGAAATAAGCTAGAAGTCCAAGCAAATGAAGAGGAAATAGGAAAATTACCTGAAAAAGAATTCATAAAAATGATAGTAAAGATGATCAAAAACCCTGAAAACAAAATGGAGAAAATGCAAGAATCAATTCACAAAAACCTAGAATAATTAAAGAATAAGCATACAGAGACAAACAACACAATTGCTGAAATTAAAAATACTCTAGAAGGAATCAATAGAAGAATATCTGAAGCAGAAGACCGAATCAGTGAACTGGAAGATAAAATGGTGGAAATAACTTCTGAAGAGCAGAATAAAGTAAAAAGAATGAAAAGACCTGAGGACAGTCTCAGAAACCTCTGGGACCATATCAAACACACCAACATTCGAATTATAGGGTTCCCAGAAGAAGAAGTGGAGAAGGCAATGGCGCCCCACTCCAGTACTCTTGCCTGGAAAATCCCATGGACAGAGGAGCCCGGTGGGCTGCAGTCCATGGGGTCGCAAAGAGTCGGACACGACTGAACGACTTCACTTTCACTTTTCACTTTCATGCATTGGAGAAGGAAATGGCAACCCACTCCAGTGTTCTTGCCTGGAGAATCCCAGGGACGGGGGAGCCTGGTGGGCTGCCGTCTATGGGGTCGCACAGAGTCAGACACAACTGAAGCGACTTAGCAGCAGCAGCAGCAGCAGAAGAGAAAAAGAAAGGGTGTGAGAAAATTTTTGAAGAGATTATAGTTGAAATTTTCCCCAACATGGAAAAGGAAGTAGTCCATCAAGTCCAAGAGGCACAAAGAGTCCCATATAGGATAAACCCAAGGAGAAACACACCAAGACACATACTAATCAAACTAACAAAGACTAAACACAAAGAAAGAATATTAAAAGCACCAAGGGAAAAGCACCAAGTAACATACAAGGGAAACCCCATACGTTTAACAGCTGATCTTTCAGCAGAAACTCTGCCAGCCAAAAAGGAATGGCAGGATATATTTAAAGTACTGAAAGGGAAAAATCTACAACCAAGATTTCTGTACCCATCAAGGATCTCATTCAAAAGTGATGGAGAAATAAAAAGTTATTCAGGCAAGCAAAAGTTAAGAGAATTCAGTACCAGTAAATCAGCTTTACAACAACTGTTAAACGGACTTATATAGTCAAGAAATACAACAGAAGAAAAAAGATCTACAAAATCAACTCCAAACAATTAGAAAGTGGCAATAGGAACATATATATCAATAATTACTTTAAACATAAATGGATTAAATGCTCCAACCAAAAGACACAGACTGGCTAAATGGACACAAAAACAAGACCCATATATATGCTGTCTACAAGAAACCCACCTCAGACTTCAAGACACATACAGACTGAAAGGGAAAGGATGGAAAAATATATTCCATGCAAATGGGAAGCAAAATAATGCTGGAGTAGCAATCTTCATATCAGACAAAATAAACCTTAAAATAAAGACTATTACAAGAGATGAAGAAGAACACTACATAATGATCAAGGGATCAATCCAAGAGGAAGACATAACAATTGTAAATATCTATGTACCCAACATAGGAGCACCTCAATACCTAAGACAGACACTAACAGACATAAAAGGGCAAATTGACAGTAACACAATAATAGTAGGAGACTTTAACACCCCACTCTCACCAATGGACAGATCATCAAAACATAAAATTAAAAAGGAAACACAAGTCTTAGATGATACATTAGCTGAGATGGATCTCATTGATATCTTCAGGACATTCCATCCAAATGCAGAAGAATGCATCTTCTTCTCAAGTGCACATGGAACATTCTCCAGCATAGACCACATCTTGGGCCACAAATCAGTGGCCCAGTAAATTTAAGAAAACTGAAATTGTATCAAGCATGTTCTCTGACCACAGTGCTATGAAACTAGATATAAATTACAAGAAAAAAACTGTAAGAAACACAAACACATGGAGATTAAACAACACCTTTCTAAATAACCAACAAGTTACTGAAGAAGTCAAAAGGGAAGTCAAAAAATTTCTAGAAACAAATGACAATGAAAACACAACTCGAGGAGGAGGAGCCAAGATGGCGGAGGAGTAGGACTGGGAGAACACTTTCTCCCCCACAAATTCATCAAAAGAGCATTTAAACGTCGAGTAAATTCCACAAAACAACTTCTGAATGCCGGCAGAGGACATCAGGCACCCAGAAAAGCAGCCCAACTCTTCAAAAGGAGGTAGGAAAAAATATAAAAGACAAAAAAAGAGACAAAAGAGGGAGGGACGGAGTTCTGTCCCGGGAAGGGAGTCTTAAAAAGAGAGAAGTTTCCAAACACCAGGAAACCCTCTCACTGCCGAATCTGTGCCGAGCTTTGGAAGCACAGAGGGCAACATAAAAGGGAGGGGAAAAAAAAATAAACAATTAAAAATCACGGATTGTGAGCCCTACGGTAACTCCCCCAGTGGAGAAGCAGCGCAGACGCCTGCACATGGCATTAGCAAGCGGGGGCTGGGCAGGGAAGTGCGGTGCGGGCTGTGTCCCTTAGAGTAAGAATCGGGCCGAATGTCCTGAGCGCTATCTGAGTGAAATAATTTGGGCTAGCAAACCAGACTGTGGGATATCTACCACGCGAAAAGCCAGCCCTAACCTAAGACACCGCCAGGCCCGCGCACAGAACAAAGGACTGAACAGAGATAGCCGGCTGCAGACCTTCCCCCTCCGGTGACAGGCAGCCAGAGCCGGAAGGGGGCAATCGCAGCCCCAGAGAGACACTATCTATAAAACTGTAAGCAGGCTTCTTTGCTAACTAAAACTTCTTGGGGGTCTGGACGGTCAACAGCTGCCTGAGAAGGTGCGCCGGTTTTACACCCAGATAACCGAGTGGCGGGGAGGCGATAAGTCGCAGCATTGGCGCCCGCCAAACACCTCATCACCTGAGCTGCTCCGATCTGGGAAGAACACAAAATGCAGGCCCAACCGAGTCTGCGCCTCTGAGGGCTACCCGAGTGCCTGAACCTGAGCGGCTTGGACCTGGGAGCTCAGCCCAGGGCCGGCCTCTGATTGTTCCCGGCGGAACAACCTAGAGCCCGAGCAGTGTGGGCAGGGAGGCTACAGGCGCCGTGAGTGGGGGCAGACCCAGTGTGGCTGAGGCACTGCGAGCGCAGGCCAGTGTTATCTGTTTGCAGCATCCCTCCCTCCCTCCCCACAGCGCGGCTGAACAAGTGAGCCTAAAAAAAAAAAAAAAAAAAAAATAGTGTCCTCCACCGTCTCCTTTGTGTCGGGGCAGGAACCAGACACTGAAGAGACCAGCAAACAGAAGAAGCTATAACAGAGGGAAACGCCTTGGAAGCTACAGGCCATAGATTAAAACCCTGTGGTTACTACGGATTACATAGGAAGGGGCCTATAGATCTTGAGAAATATAAGTCGGACTAAGGAACTGCCAAAAATGAACTGAACCCACAATACTCACAACAAAACCAGAGAAAGACCTAGATATATTTTTACTATTTTTACAATCAATCTTTCTTTCTTTATTTTTTTTTAATTAAAAAAAAATTTTTTTAAGTCCTCTATTGTCCTTTAATTTTCACTTTTATAACTATTACTTTGCAAAAAAAAAAAAAGACCCTATTTTTTTTTCTTCTTCAGCAAACTTCATATATATATTTTATAATTTTTTGACTGTGTTTTTTTTTTTTTCTTTTTTCTTTTTCTTCTTTTCTTTAACATTGTATTTTTGAAATTCCAAACTCTACTCTAGATTTTTAATTTTAGCCTTTTGGTATATGTTATCAATTTTGTACCTATAGGTTTTTTTCATAATTTCTGTGACTTTTTTTTTCCTCTGTTTCTTTCTCTTCTTCTTTTATATAACATCGTATATCTGCAATTCCAAACTCTACTCAAGATTTTTAATTTATGCTTTTTGGTATTTGATATCAATTTTGTACCTGTATTTTCTTTATAATTTTTGCAACATTGTTTTTGTTGGTTTGTTTGTTTTCTCTCTTTATTTTTCTTCTTCTTTTTTTTTTTTAACGTATTTTTGAAATTCCAAACTCTACTCTAGATTTTTAATTTTTGCTTTTTGGTATTAGTTATCAATTTTGTACCTGTAGTTTCTTTATAATTTTCACGACCTTGTTTGTTTTTCTTTGTTCGTTTTTTCTCTCTTTCTTTTCCTTCTTCTTTTCATTAACATCGCATTTTTGAAATTCCAAACTCTACTCTAGATTTCTAATTTTTGCTTTTATGTATTTGTTACCAATTTTGTACCTTTAAGAACCCAATCTTCAGGACCCATTTTTCACTAGGGTACGAGATTACTGGCTTGACTGCTCTCTCTCCCTTTGGACTCTCCATTTTCTCCACCAGGTCACCTGTATCTCCTCCCTAACCCCTCTCTACTCTACCCAACTCTGAATTTCTGTGTGTTCCAGATGGTGGAGAACACTTAAGGAACTGATTACTGGCTGGATCTGTCTCCCTCCTTTTCATTTCCCCCTTTTATCCTTCTGGCCACCTCTGTCTCCTGCCTCCTTCTTCTCTTCTCTGTATAACTCCGTGAACATCTCTGAGCGGTCCAGTTGTGGAGTGCACATAAGGAAGTGACTACTGGCTAGCCCACTCTCTCCACTATTGATTCCACCTCATCTCATTTGGGTCACCTCTAACTCCCTCCTCCCTCTTCTCTTCTCCATGTAACGCTGTGAACCTCTCTGAGTGACCCTCACAGTAGAGAAACTTTCCATCTTTAACGTAGATGTTTTATCAGTGGTGCTGTATAGAAGGAGAAGTTTTGAAACTACTGTAAAATTAAGACCGATAACTGGAAGTAGGAGGCTTAAGTCCAAACCCTGACTCCAGGGAACTCCTGACTCCAAGGAACAGTAATTGACAGGAGCTCATCAAACGCCTCCATACCGACACTGAAACCAAGCACCACACAAGGGCCAACAAGTTCCAGGGAAAGACATACCAAGCAAATTCTCCAGCAACAAAGGAACACAGCCCTGAGCTTCAAGATACAGGCTGCCCAAAGTCACCCCAAAACCATAGACATCTCATAACACATTACTGGACATTTCATTACACTCCAGAGAGAAGAAATACAGCTCCATCCACCAGAACATCGACACAAGCTTCCCTAACCAGGAAACCTTGACAAGCCACCTGTACAAACCCACACACAGTGAGGAAACGCCACAATAAAGAGAACTCCACAAACTGCCAGAATACAGAAAGGACACCCCAAACTCAGCAATTTAAACAAGATGAAGAGACAGAGGAATACCCAGCAGATAAAGGAACAGGATAAATGCCCACCAAACCAAACAAAAGAGGAAGAGATAGGGAATCTACCTGATAAAGAATTCCGAATAATGATAGTGAAATTGATCCAAAATCTTGAAATTAAAATGGAATCACAGATAAATAGCCTGGAGCCAAGGATTGAGAAGATGCAAGAAAGGTTTAACAAGGACTTAGAAGAAATAAAAAAGAGTCAATATATAATGAATAATGCAATAAGTGAAATTAAAAACACTCTGGAGGCAACAAATAGTAGAATAACAGAGGCAGAAGATAGGATTAGTGAATTAGAAGATAGAATGGTAGAAATAAATGAATCAGAGAGGATAAAAGAAAAACGAATTAAAAGAAATGAGGACAATCTCAGAGACCTCCAGGACAATATTAAACGCTACAACATTCGAATCATAGGGGTCCCAGAAGAAGAAGACAAAAAGAAAGACCATGAGAAAATACTTGAGGAGATAATAGTTGAAAACTTCCCTAAAATGGGGAAGGAAATAATCACCCAAGTCCAAGAAACCCAGAGAGTCCCAAACAGGATAAACCCAAGGTGAAACACCCCAAGACACATAGTAATCAAATTAACAAAGATCAAACACAAAGAACAAATATTAAAAGCAGCAAGGTAAAAACAACAAATAACACACAAGGGAATACCCATAAGGATAACAGCTGATCTTTCAGTAGAAACTCCTCAAGCCAGGAGGGAATGGCAAGACATACTTAAAATGATGAAAGAAAATAACCTACAGCCCAGATTATTGTACCCAGCAAGGATCTCATTCAAGTATGAAGGAGAAATCAAAAGCTTTTCAGACAAGCAAAAGCTGAGAGAATTCTGCACCACCAAACCAGCTCTCCAACAAATACTAAAGGATATTCTCTAGACAGGAAACACAAAAATGGTGTATAAATTCGAACCCAAAACAATAAAGTAAATGGCAACGGGGTCATACTTATCAGTAATTACCTTAAACGTAAATGGGTTGAATGCCCCAACCAAAAGACAAAGACTGGCTGAATGGATACAAAAACAAGACCCCTACATATGTTGTCTACAAGAGACCCACCTCAAAACAGGGGACACATACAGACTGAAAGTGAAGGGCTGGAAAAAGATTTTCCATGCAAATAGGGACCAAAAGAAAGCAGGAGTAGCAATACTCATATCAGATAAAATAGACTTTAAAACAAAGACTGTGAAAAGAGACAAAGATGGTCACTACATAATGATCAAAGGATCAATCCAAGAAGAAGATATAACAATTATAAATATATATGCACCCAACACGGGAGCACCGCAGTATGTAAGACAAATGCTAACAAGTATGAAAGAAGAAATTAACAATAACACAATAATAGTGGGAGACTTTAATACCCCACTCACACCTATGGATAGATCAACTAAACAGAAAATTAACAAGGAAACACAAACTTTAAACGATACAATAGACCAGTTAGAACTAATTGATATCTATAGGACATTTCATCCCAAAACAATGAATTTCACCTTCTTCTCAAGCGCACATGGAACCTTCTCCAGGATAGATCACATCCTGGGCCATAAAGCTAGCCTTGGTAAATTCAAAAAAATAGAAATCATTCCAAGCATCTTTTCTGACCACAATGCAGTAAGATTAGATCTCAATTACAGGAGAAAAACTATTAAAAAATCCAACATATGGAGGCTGAACAACACGCTGCTGAATAACCAACAAATCACAGAAGAAATCAAAAAAGAAATCAAACTTTGCATAGAAACGAATGAAAATGAAAACACAACAACCCAAAACCTGTGGGACACTGTAAAAGCAGTCCTAAGGGGAAAGTTCATAGCAATACAGGCACACCTCAAGAAACAAGAAAAAAGTCAAATAAATAACCTAACTCTACACCTAAAGCAACTAGAAAAGGAAGAAATGAAGAACCCCAGGGTTAGTAGAAGGAAAGAAATCTTAAAAATTAGAGCAGAAATAAATGCAAAAGAAACAAAAGAGACCATAGCAAAAATCAACAAAACCAAAAGCTGGTTCTTTGAAAGGATAAATAAAATTGACAAACCATTAGCCAGACTCATCAAGAAACAAAGGGAGAAAAATCAAATCAATAAAATTAGAAATGAAAATGGAGAGATCACAACAGACAACACAGAAATACAAAGGATCATAAGAGACTACCATCAACAATTATATGCCAATAAAATGGACAACGAGGAAGAAATGGACAAATTCTTAGAAAAGTACAACTTTCCAAAACTCGACCAGGAAGAAATAGAAAATCTTAACAGACCCATCACAAGCATGGAAATTGAAACTGTAATCAAAAATCTTCCAGCAAACAAAAGCCCAGGTCCAGACGGCTTCACAGCTGAATTCTACCAAAAATTTAGAGAAGAGCTAACACCTATCCTGCTCAAACTCTTCCAGAAAATTGCAGAGGATGGTAAACTTCCAAACTCATTCTATGAGGCCTAATACCAAAACCTGACAAAGATCCCACAAAAAAAGAAAACTACAGGCCAATATCACTGATGAACATAGATGCAAAAATCCTTAACAAAATTCTAGCAATCAGAATCCAACAACACATTAAAAAGATCATACACCATGACCAAGTGGGCTTTATCCCAGGGATGCAAGGAGTCTTCAATATCCACAAATCAATCAATATAATACACAACATTAACAAATTGAAAAATAAAAACCATATGATTATCTCAATAGATGCAGAGAAAGCCTTTGACAAAATTCAACATCCATTTATGATCAAAACTCTCCAGAAAGCAGGAATAGAAGGAACCTACCTCAACATAATCAAAGCTATATATGACAAACCCACAGCAAACATTATCCTCAATGGTGAAAAACTGAAAGCATTTCCTCTAAAGTCAGGAACAAGACAAGAGTGCCCACTTTCACCATTACTATTCAACATAGTTTTGGAAGTTTTGGCCACAGCAATCAGAACCAAAAAACAAATAAAAGGAATCCAAATTAGAAAAGAAGAAGTAAAGCTCTCACTGTTTGCAGATGACATGATCCTCTACATAGAAAACCCTAAAGACTCCACCAGAAAATTACTAGAACTAATCAATGACTATAGTAAAGTTGCAGGATATAAAATCAACACACAGAAATCCCTTGCATTCCTATACACTAATAATGAGAAAACAGAAAGAGAAATTAAGGAAACAATTCCATTCACCATTGCAACGGAAAGAATAAAATACTAAGGAATATATCTACCTAAAGAATCTAAAGACCTATATATAGAAAACTATAAAACACTGGTGAAAGAAATCAAAGAGGACACTAACAGATGGAGAAATATACCATGTTCATGGATTGGAAGAATCAATATAGTGAAAATGAGTATACTACCCAAAGCAATCTATAGATTCAATGCAATCCCTATCAAGCTACCAACAGCATTCTTCACAGAGCTAGAACAAATAATTTCACAATTTGTATGGAAATACAAAAAACCTCGAATAGCCAAAGCAATCTTGAGAAAGAAGAATGGAACTGGAGGAATCAACCTACCTGACTTCAGGCTCTACTACAAAGCCACAGTTATCAAGACAGTATGGTACTGGCACAAAGACAGAAATATAGATCAATGGAACAAAATAGAAAGCCCAGAGATAAATCCACGCACATATGGACACCTTATCTTTGACAAAGGAGGCAAGAATATACAATGGATTAAAGACAATCTCTTTAACAAGTTGTGCTGGGAACTCTGGTCAACCACTTGTAAAAGAATGAAACTAGAACACTTTCTAACACCATACACAAAAATAAACTCAAAATGGATTAAAGATCTAAACGTAAGACCAGAAACTATAAAACTCCTAGAGGAGAACATAGGCAAAACACTCTCTGACATACATCACAGCAGGATCCTCTATGACCCACCTCCCAGAATATTGGAAATAAAAGCAAAAATAAACAAATGGGACCTAATTAACCTTAAAAGCTTCTGCACATCAAAGGAAACTATTAGCAAGGTGAAAAGACAGCCTTCAGAATGGAGAAGATAATAGCAAATGAAGCAACTGCCAAACAACTAATCTCGAGAATATACAAGCAACTCCTACAGCTCAACTCCAGAAAAATAAATGACCCAATCAAAAAATGGGCCAAAGAACTAAATAGACATTTCTCCAAAGAAGACATACAGATGGCTAACAAACACATGAAAAGATGCTCAACATCACTCATTATCAGAGAAATGCAAATCAAAACCACTATGAGGTACCATTTCACACCAGTCAGAATGGCTGCGATCCAAAAGTCTACAAGTAATAAATGCTGGAGAGGGTGTGGAAAAAAGGGAACCCTCTTACACTGTTGGTGGGAATGCAAACTAGTACAGCCACTATGGAGAACAGTGTGGAGATTCCTTAAAAAACTGGAAATAGACCTGCCTTATGATCCAGCAATCCCACTGCTGGGCATACACACTGAGAAAACCAGAAGGGAAAGAGACACGAGTACCCCAATGTTCATTGCAGCACTGTTTATAATAGCCAGGACATGGAAGCAACCTAGATGTCCATCAGCAGATGAATGGATAAGAAAGCTGTGGTACATATACACAATGGAGTATTACTCAGCCATTAAAAAGAATACATTTGAATCAGTTCTAATGAGGTGGATGAAACTGGAGCCTATTATACAGAGTGAAGTAAGCCAGAAAGTAAAACACCAATACAGTATACTAACGCATATATATGGAATTTAGAAAGATGGTAACAATAACCCTGTGTACGAGGCAGCAAAAGAGACACTGATGTATAGAACAGTCTTATGGACTCTGTGGGAGAGGGAGAGGGTGGGAGGATTTGGGAGAACGGCATTGAAACATGTAAAATATCATATATGAAATGAGTTGCCAGTCCAGGTTCGATGCACGATACTGGATGCTTGGGGCTGGTGCACTGGGACGACCCAGAGGGATGGAATGGGGAGGGAGGAGGGAGGAGGGTTCAGGATTGGGAACACATGTATACCTGTGGCGGATTCATTTTGATATTTGGCAAAACTAATACAGTTATGTAAAGTTTAAAAATAAAATAAAATTTAAAAAAAAAAAAAAGAAAACACAACAACTCAAAATCTATGGGATGCAGCAAAAGCAGTCTAAGAGGAAAGTTTATAGCAATACAATCCTACTGCAAGAAACAAGATAAACATCTAATATAACCTAACTTTACACCTAAAGCAACTGGAAAAAGAAGAATTAAAAAAAAATTAGTAGAAGGAAAGAAATCATAGAGATCCAAGCAAAAATAAAGGAAAAAGAAATGAAAGAAACAATAGTAAAGATTAATAAAACTAAAAGCTGGTTCTTTGAGAAGATAAACAAAACTGACAAACCCTTAGCCACACTCATCAAGATAAAAAGAAAGAATCAACAAAATTAGAAATGAAAAAGGAGAGGTTACAACAGACAATGCAGAAATTCAAAGGATTAGAAGACACTATTATGAACAACTATATGGCAACAAAATAGATACCCTGGAAGAAACAGACAGATTCTTAGAAAAGTTCAATCTTCCGAGACTGAACCAGGTAGAAATAGAAATTGTGAACCCAACTATAAGCACTGAAATTGAAGCTGTGATAAAAAATCTCCCAAAAAAACAAAAGCCCAGGACCAGATGGCTTTACAGGAGAATGCTATCAAACATTTAGAGAAGAGATAATACCTATCCTTCTAAAACTCTTTCAAAAAATTGCAGAGGAAGAAACACTTCCAAACTCATTCTACGAGGCCACCATCACCCTGATATGAAAACCAGACAAAGACAACAGAAAAAAAGAAAACTGCAGGCCAATATCACTGATGAACATAGATGCAAAAATCTGCAACAAAATTTTAGGAAACAGAATTCAGCAACACATCAAAAAGCTCATACACCATGATCAAACTGAGTTTATTCCAGGGATGCAAGGACTCTTCAATATATGGAAATCAATCAATGTGATATACCATATTAACAAACTGAAAGATAAAAACCATATGATCATCTCAATAGATGCAGAAAAAGCCTTTGACAAAATTTAGCACCTATTTATGATTAAAACTCATCAAAAAACAGCATAGAAGGAACTACCTCAACATAGTAAAGGCCATATATGAAAAGCCTACAGCAAACATTATTCTCAATGGTGAAAAACTGAAAGCATTCCCCATAAGATTAGGAACAAGACAAGGGTGTCTGCTTTTGCCACTAGTATTCAACATAGTTCTGGAAGTCCTAGCTATAGCAATCAGAGATGAAAAAGTAATAAAAAGAATCCAGATTGGAAAAGAAGTAAAGCTCTCACTATTTGCAGATGACATGATACTGTACATAGAAAACCCTAAAGATAGTACCAGAAAATGACTAGAGCTGATCAGTGAATTTAGCAAAGTTGCAGGATACAAAATCACTTGCATTTCTATATACTAACAATGAAAAATCAGAAAGAGCAATTAAGGAATCAATCATATTCACCATTGCAACAAAAAGAATTAAATATCTAGAAATAAACTTACCTAAGGAGACAAAAGAACTGTACATAGAAAATTATAAGACAGTAATGAAAGAAATCCAAGATGACATAAACAGATGGAGAGATATTCCGTGTGGGAAGAATAGGAATTCCGTGTAGGAAGAATCTACATTGTGAAAATGACTATACTACCAAAGTCAATCTACAGATTTAATGCAATTCATATCAAATTACCAATGGCATTTTTCACAGAACTATAACAAAAAACTTTACAATTCATATAGAAACACAAAAGACCCCAAATAGCCAAAGCAGTCTTGAGAAAGGATAGAGCTGGAGGAATCAACCTTCCTGACGTCAGGTTATTCTACAAAGCCGCAGTCATCGAGACAGTATGATACTGGCATAAAAACAGAAATATCAACCAATGTAACAAGATATAAAGCCCAGAAATAAACCCATTTACCTATGGGTACCTTATTTTTGACAAAGGAGGCAAGAATATACAATGGGGCAGAGACAGCCTCTTCAATAAACGGTGCTGGGAAAACTGGACAGCTATATGTAAAAGAATGAAACTAGAACACTTCCTAACACCATACACAAAGATAAACTCAAAATGGATTAAAGACTTAAATGTAAGACCAGAAACTATAAAACTCTTAGAGGAAAACATAGGCAGAACACTCGATGACGTAATTCAAAGCAAGATCCTCTATGACCCACTCCCTAGAGTAATGGAAATAAACACAAAAGTAAACAAGTGGGACCTGAATAAACTTAAAAGCTTTTGCACAGCAAAAGAAACTATAAACAAGGTGAAAAGACAACCCTCAGAATGGGAGAAAATAATAGCAAATGAAACAACTGACAAAGGATTACTTTCCAAAATATACAAGCAGCTCATACAACTTAACACCAGAAAAACAAACAATCAAAAAGTGGAAAAAAGACCTAAACAGACATTTCTCCAAAGAAGACATACAGATGGCCAACAAACACATGAAAAGATGCTCAACATCACTCATTATCAGAGAAATGCAAATCAAAACTACAATGAGATATCACCTTACACCGGTCAGAATGGCCCTCATCAAAAAGTCTACAAACAATAAAGGCTGGGGAGGGTGTGGAGAAAAGGGAATACTCTTGCACTGTTGGTGGGAAAGTAAACTGATACAGCCACTATGGAAGATGGTATGGAAATTCCTTAAAAAACTAGGTATAAAACCACCATAGGACCCAGCAATCCCACTCCTAGGCATATACTGTGAGGAAACCAAAACTGAAAGAGACACATGTACCCACTGTTCACCACAGAACTATTTACAACAGCTAGAACATGGGAGCAACCTAGATGTCCATCGACAGATGAATGGATAAAGAAGTTGTGGTACATATACACAACGGAATATTCAGTTCAGTTCATTCGCTCAGTCGTATCCGACTCTTTGCGACCCCATGAATCACAGCACGCCAGGACTCCCTGTCCATCACCATTTCCCAGAGTTCACTCAGACTCATGTCCATCAATGGAATATTACTCAGCCATAAAAAGGAGTGCATTTGAATCAGTTCTAATGAGGTGGTTGAACCTAGAACCTATTATACAGAGTGAAGTGAGTCAGAAAGAGAAAGATAAATACTGTATTCCAACACATATATATGGAATCTAGAAAAATAGTACTGATGAATTTATTTACAGGGCAGCAATGGAGAAACAGACATAAAGAATACACTTATGGACATGGGGAGAGGGGAGGAGAGGGTGAGATGTATGAAAGAGTAACATGGAAACTTACATCACCATATATAAAATGGATAGCCAATGGGAATTTGCTGTATGGCTCAGGAAACTCAAACAGGGGCTCTGGATCAACCTAGAGGGGTGGGATGGGGTGGGAGAAGGGAGAGAGGTCCAAAGGGAGGGGATATATGTATACCTACAGCTGATTCATGTTGAGGTTTGACAGAAAACAGCAAAATTCTATAAAGCAATTATCCTTCAATAAAAAATAAACTAATAACAAAAAAAGAATTAAGTTTTCCTTGGTGACACTAGCTACAGTGTAGGTGATGGATTGGGAGAGACTAGGAACAGACAAAGGAAATGAGTTAGACGATTGCAATGAAAAACCGATGGTGGTTTGGACTGTGGAGATGGCAAGTAGGGACGGAGAGAAATGGTCCGATTCATTCACTTGGTCCTAACAGGAATGGCTACCCACTCCAATATTTTTTCTTTTTTTTTTTAATATAAATGTATTTAATTGGAGGCTAATTACTTTACAATATTGTAGTGGCTTTTGCCATACATTGACATGAATCAGCCATGGGTGTACATGTGTTCCCCATCCCATCCCTCGGGTCATCCCTGTGCACCAGCCCCGAGCACCCCGTCTCATGCATCGAACCTGGACTGGAATATTCTTGCTTGGAAGATTCCATGGACAGAAGAGCCTGTCCAGGCTACAGTCCATGGAGTTGCCAAGAGTCAGACACGACTGAGCAACTAACATTTTGACTTTTTCACTTTAAATATTTTATTGCACATATCCTTTAGTTATCAAGTAAAACTAACTATGGGCACATTCGTACTTGTGAACAATCATTCACCTTATCTGTGCCTGTCTCACTCAGTGCCCAGCTGTAACAAGTGCGATCAGGTGAAGGACAGGGGAAAGTCCAAAATATTTCACAAACTGCATAATTCCTGTGTGGTTCATCAAGAGTTGGCTGTGCAATAATTCATTTTATACTGTGAAAAAAAAACAATCAGCTTTTCTTTTCTTTTAGAGTAAACTAGGTTCTACTTAATCATAACACAGAAACTAAATCTTCATAAACATAATTATCATTCAAAAGCAATAAAGTATAATTTTATTACACCTGCTCATTTGCTTTTCTGACATTCCACGATAAGAGCCCAGCTCTGAACATGTAAATTGCTAACCAAGCTTTATCTCTCCCTCTGCATAGCTTCTTCCTAAAACCAATATAAACCAAACTGCCCATTAAGTCTGGTGGAAAGGACATTACACTAAGAACTGGCAGACAGGGGCATGAGACTCAGCTTTCTCCCCAGCTACTGTGAGCTTGTGAAAGTTGGCTAACTTCTGTGGGTGTCAGTTCAGAGTTCCTTTCAGGGATAAGAGTTTATCATTATCTATATATCATATTAACCCTGAGCGACTGGTGTATCACACTAACTTGTCTAAATTATTCTCCTCCACTCACTACTTTGGAGAAGGAAATGGCAACCCACTCCAGTATTCTTGCCTAGAGAATTCTGTGCACAGAGGAGCCTGGTGGGCGGCTGTCCATAGGGTCGCACAGAGTCGGACACGACTGAAGAGACCTAGCACGCATGCATGCTTTGGAGAAGGAAATGGCAACCCACTCCAGTGTTCTTGCCTGGAGAATCCCAGGGACAGAGGAGCCTGGGGGGCTGCCATCTATGGGGTCGCACAGAATCGGACACGACTGAAGAGACTTAGCAGCAGCAGCAGTCACTACTTATTTTGAGAAGAAAGTAATGAAAAGGTTTTAACTCTCATACAGTTTAACTCCTTGACATTTTTCACTTACCCATGAAAATACACACCAGCTACTCAGCTGTCATTCCCCATTCTTCATTCTTGGGGAAAAAAAAAAGTTCTCTTTTTTTCCCTTGAACTGTCCATGAATTTGGTATTGATTAGACAGATGTAACTATGGTAGCCAGCCAATATGAAATAGAAGAAGCTTGCTTTGGAAAAAATGATCTTATGGTTCCACCATTGTAGCAATGAGCTAAGGTTTAGGAGCTGTATAATTTTGATCCCATAGAAAACTTAAATGCCCAAAATGGGTATTCCTAGGGGCCTTCTATTTAACCCAGTGGCCTTTACTCTGTATTTTTATGGACCCTTTATATTTAAAGTATGTTTATTTCCTCTTTTTATAGGATTTTACATATAGTTGATCCTGGAAAAATGGGTTTGAACTGCACAGGTCCACTTACATTCAAATTTTCTTTAATAAACATAATGGAAAAATTTTTAGACATTTGCAACAATTTGAAAAAAATTTGAACTATGTAATCTAAAAATATAAAAAAACTTATAAAAAAAAAGGCATGTCATGAATCCATAAATTATATGTAGATATGCAATGGCACCCCACTCCAGTATTCTTGCCTGGAAAATCCCATGGACGGAGGGGCCTGATAGGCTGCAGTCCACGGGGTCACAAAGAGTCAGACACAACTGAGCAACTTCACTTTCACTTTTCACTGTCATGCATTGGAGAAGGAAATGGCAACCCACTCCAGTGTTCTTGCCTGGAGAATCCCAGGGACAGAGGAGCCTGGTGGGCTGCCGTCTATGGGGTCACACAGAGTCAGACACAACTGAAGCGACTTAGCAGCAGCAGCAGCAGCATGCATATAAAACACAAAATATATGTTAATTGACTGTTGTCTGTAATGCTTCCGGGTCAATAATATGATCTTAGTAGTTAAGTTTTGAGGAGTCAAAAGTTACACATAGATTCTTGACGGCACAAGGGGTTGACACCCCTAACCTAATTGTTCAAGGGCCAACTGTGTTTTAATCACAGAAGGGGGTAAAATACTAAAGGCAGATATCATCAGTCCCATCAGTCATTTTACTTTCTCACAATAACAGGGATGGCAATTAAGCTTCAACTTATTCTAACAACTGAGCGTGGCTTCTTGGAGGAAACCTGAGGCCACACCTGTACTTGCCAGGAGAAGGTGCCCTGATCGTGAGAAACACCGTCTGTCCTCCTAGGGGTCGGAGAGGTGGCACTGATGTCAGATTCCTGCCATTATTAGGACAGAATATTCTGTGGAAAGAAGTCATAATGGAAGGAAGCTTTCGACAGGCTCAAATCCACTTTGTCTCTGAGAGCTGTGCAGCGCAGAATGAGAACGTCCAAGACTATGTGACAGTCAGCTAGCTACTGTTTGATGAGCGTCCATTAACAGCCATGCACTGAGCAGCCACAGGCAAGCAAAAGAGATGTGGTCTCTTCTTTTCAGAAGCTTGCAGTCCAGTGGAAAGATACAGCAAGTAAGTGTGATCACTGAGAAAATCAATGTGGACCGAATTCACAATGGCTGTTGGCATCATAATAGTGATTCATCAGAACAAAGATGGAGCACCAAGGGAGCAAAGAGAAGCAAACACCTATTCAAGTTCTTACATATCACATTCTACCTTTCACTGTATTAAAGATTTCAAATGAAAAGTAAAAACACTTATACAATTGTAATATAAAGCAAGTAAGTAAATACATGCAGTTGTCAGACACATTACAAAAATTTTCCCTAAATAATTTTAGAGACTTTCTTCTAATAATTTAAGATACTTCATAGGTTTTCTTATTTGTCTTTACAAAACACCTGTAGAATCAGTATGGAGTTCATCGGTAAATTCTGATATTATAGATGAAGAATCTGAAAAGAAGGTTTTCTATAGACCCGAGTCATTTTAAAGGACAGTGAAACTAAACCTCTCTAGTGCCTTTCTTCTAGACTGTTTTAATTATTTGTTGTATTAAGCATGAATTATGGTAGTTGCTATATAATTATGTGAAACAGTGTATTTCCCAGTGTATTTTACTACAGCAAAGGTAAAAAAGAAAAAAAAAAAAACCATTTACAACAGGAGCACACCTGTTATAGACCTGAACAGCATTTTCTCTGATTTGACATTTGCAGTTTGGTATGTTAAATGGAATAAACCTTCTGGCTTGCCAGAGATATTCTCTGAGAAAATTTCACACTGCAAGAGTACATTAAAAACTTTGGAAGACAGAAATTCTTTCATGGCGTTAAAATTTCACTCTACCAATAACAAATTTACTTTTTCTTTTGCCTAACTGGAAAAACCAGTCCCTTTCTTCAATAACTACAAAACAATGACGTGATATCACTAAACTCTCCACCATTAAAGCTGAATTAATTCTCATATGTGAGTATAATTTGATTTGGGGGTTCTTCATATAAATCAATAAAATAGAACAAGCCAAGCAGGAGGGAGCAGGTGCTTTTGGCACTAAGTAGAAGACAAATACACTGATACAAAGTAAGAAGGCTGTAAACAAGAAGCTGAAAGCCCAGCAGAATTAGTCTTATTTAAAATTTGGAAGATGCCTTTTTTTTTGTAAAGAAAAAGGAAAATAAATACACACAGAACTCTGGTAGAAAGAAGGAACCAGAACCCAGATGCATGAGCCAATAAACAGAAAGAGGAGGCTGCAAGGGGGCTGGCGCAGGAGTTGGCCTGGCTGGAGCAGGTGGTGCCAGTCCAGGAGGCAGAGCCCGCGAAGGGGCCTGGCAGCTCGAGTGAAGAGCCTGGTGTGCTGCTTTCAGTAACAGAGCCACCTCAGAGCCCTCAGCACAGCAACATGATTGAAAACGACACCGGGAGATTATTTAGGCTACAGAACGTAAGACGTATTGAGACGGGGTGGCTAGTGAGCAGAAAAGCCTAATAACACAAGTGAAAAATTAGTTCTCCAGTTTTTACAGGGAGAACAGCCAGTAATAGCCAGTCTCTATCACTGCAGTCAAAAAACTCATTTGTAGAAGGAGAATTTAGAATGGGGAATGGATGGGGAGTAAGATCCCAGTACTAAGCATGAGGGGCTTCCCTGGTGGCTCAGTGGTAAAGAACCCGCCTGCCAATGCAGGAGACCCAGGTTCGATCCCTGGATCGGGAAGATCCTCAAGGAGGAAATGGCAATGGGAGGAAATTTCCAGTATTCTTGCCTGGAAATCCCATGAACAGAGAGCCTGATGGGCTATGGTCCATGGGGTCGCAAAACAGTCAGACACGACCTAACACTGCCTAAACCACAGCAACACTAAGAGTGAGGCGTGCAGCGATGATAAAGCCATGACAGCCTCCGCACTTGGCGGCGTCACACACACGCCCTGTAGACGCCATCTCAGCGCTCCTCCAGCAGTCTTACCTGGGACTGCTCCCCTCGGACCCACCTGAGACCTCCTCTGAGGACACTGGCACATCTTTAATGAGATCTACATTTCACTTCATATCAAATGCTGTCATAAGGTGGACCCAGCGTACTGTCACTGGTAAAGTTGCTCTTTCCGCCTGTCCCTGCCTGTAGTTTCTCCCTTCCCCTCTCACAGAATTTTACTAAGCATCCATGAAAAAGCACTTCTGAGAATCCTGAGACAGACTGGCTACATACTGTGGGGTTTCTTTGGGACCTAGTAGCCTTAATTCTATGGGTTCATAGGTTCTCTGCATTTAAAGCATTTTTATTTCATCTTTCTATAAGACTGAAATTCTTTAAGCCTTGGGTCCATCTCTTCAATTTCTCTTTTTACTCCTTACTGTGTCTAATAGAGTCCCTTTCACCCAAGAGGAACTGACAATGTGTTGCTGACATCCATAAAATGGCAATAAACTTTGAAGGTCCTTGTCTGCTCAAGTACTAAAATGCTATTATAATAGATTGATTGCATCTTCCCACTGCATTTTGCTTCAGGCAAGGAAATTAGTATTGTGGCCACCTGAACAGTCTCTTCTTGTAAATCTCTTCACATTTGCTTTCTAAGCATACTATTTACTAGCTCACTATGGAGCCTACAAGTTCAACATACTGACTTCAAGGAAAGGGCAGGGCTTTGCCATATTCACGCTGCCATTGACACATTTTTCTAATATTTATGTGGTGGACTGAATAACGGCCCCTCACGGGTATCATGGCCTAATCCTTAGAACCTATGCATGTTACCAAAAGGAACATTGTGTGGATTAAATTAAGAATGTTGACACAAGGGGACTATCCTGGATAGTTCTGCTAGGACCTAAAGGTTATCACAACTCTCCTGCTACGAGGGAGTCAGAAGGAGTTTTGACTACAGAAAACGAGATTGCTCAGTCGTATCTGACTCTTTACGATCCCGTGGACTGTGTCCCGCCAGACTCCTCTGTCCATGGGATTCTCTAGGCAGGAATGCTATAGTGGGTAGCCATTCCCTTCTCCAGGGGATCTTCCCAACCCAGGGATCGATGTCAGGTCTCCTGTATTGCAGGTGGATTCTTTACCGTCTGAGCCACCAGGGAAGCTCAAGGTGACAGAAGCAGAGCGAAATCTGAAGATGCAAAGAAGGAAAAAGAGGTCATAAATCACCAAATATAAGTCCTGCAGCTTTAGAAGCCAGAAAGGCAAGGATTAGCTCATCCTTTAGAGCCTCCAGAGTGAACCAGCTTTGCAACACTTGATCTTAACCCCATGAAACTCAGTTTAGGGACTTCCTGGTGGTTCCGTGGCTGAGTCCACTCGCCAATGCAGGGGACACAGGTTCCATTCCTGGTCCAGGCAGATCCCACATGCTGTGGGCAAGTAGGCCCATGTGCCGCAGCCACTGAGCCCGCAATTACAGGAGCAGCCACCACAGTGAGGAGCCTGTGCACCCAGCTAGAGCAGCCCCTGCTCTCTGCAGCTAAGCAAACACGTGCACAACAACGACGACCCCGCACAGCCAATCAAGAAAATCTGGAGGAAAAAAAAGAAGACCTAAAGGAGAATGGCTGCTAACTCAGCCCCTCCTTACTGTCTTGCTTTTAAGAAAATAAAACTCAGTTTAGATTTCTAACCTCTGGAAGAGTAAGAGAATAAACGTGTGTGGTATATTAAGTCCCTAAGTTTCTGGCAATCAGTAATAAGAAATTAATATAACATTTTTTTTAAATTTTCATTCCAGTTAATACATTGCTTTGTGTTTGATTTTCACCTTCATGTTAGAGCATATTTTATATTTCTCCATGTGTCACTCTTTCTACTATAGATATAATTATTTACAGCTTTCAGTCTGCTAATATTGGCACACCTGTTTTACTTACATATATTATTACCAAGCACACAAAAGTGAAATGATTGAGTAAAAGTGAGAATCATCCACAGTAAATATTCTCCAAGTGTTGTCTCATTATGTTTTGTAGCAGAATCAACTGGAGTAATTGTTTAAAATTCAGATTCCTGGGTCTAAGTGCTGCAGAAATTCTGGATCATCTCTCTCCATAGAGTCCTAATCTTCATTTTAACATGCTAACCAATTGAATTATATATATTTCACTAAAGCTGAGGAACTTCTGGCCTAGAGTCACCTAAGAACTTCTTGCTCGTTCAGTCCCACATCAGGAAAGCCTCAAGCCTAGAAAGAAATATTTAACAAAAGCCCAACACATAGGAAAACATATAAATCCTTATTCCTTAAATCTCTTTCAACATCAGAATCTTCAATGAAGACACATTCAACATGACTCATTATTTTTAATTTGAAAAACTAATCTTGCTTTCCCCTGCACAAAAAAACGATAAACAATTGATGAGTCAGATCCAGTGTCAGACCAGTAAAAGTTGTTTAATACTGTCACAGCCCACAGACAAAACAGTAGCATTTATTCCCTATCTGTGACAGAGTAGTAAACTGAATTGAATTTTTTTTTAAGTGAGATAGAATACATGTAGAGAATTTCCCTATTAAGCTATCCGTTTTATGCTTGGTCAAATTTCTTCAACAAGATTGACAGCCAAGAACATCTATTTGTAAACACAGGAGCTCAGGGCTCAGTTGGATTCAATTTCAATTTGGTTTGGCCCATCTGTCCTTTTATTCCCTGATTTCCAGCAGCCTGTTGACCTTACTTTTATCTATGCTACCTTCCCCTCCAACTCAGCACCATCCAGGGCAAACACAGCATCCCTCCTGGACAAGTCCTCTTTTCTGGATCTTTCAATGATGCAGGCAGTCATCCACACCTGGGGGTCAGAACTCAGAATGCCTTTGTCCATTCACTCATTTAATAAATATTTATTGAGAGTCCACTATGTGCCAGGCACTCTTCTAGAAAATAAACCAAACAGACAGAAATCCCTACCATGGAAAGTTTATTTTCTGGCAGGAAAGAGGGATAAATAGAAACAACACAAATAAATGCTACAAACAATACAAATATATTGATACAATATAAACAGTAAAAATACAAATAGATACAAATAATATATAGCATGTTAAATAGTAATCTTTTCCACATTAAATAAAAAAGTTAGAAAATGTCAAAGACCAGGGAAAGCCTCAATGAGAAGTTGGTGTTTGAATACAAATATAAAATAAATAAGGATGTGAGCAATGTGGGCATAGGTTCCAGGAAGAGCTACTTATCAAAGTCCTGAAAACTTCATTCCTGTCCTCAAGTCTCTCCATTCAAACTCTAAAATAAATAAATAAATTACAAAATATTCCAATCATATAGAAAAGTATAATACAAAAGTACATTGCGGCACCCCACTCCAGTACTCTCGCCTGGAGAATCCCATGGACGGAGGAGCCTAGTAGGCTGCAGTCCATGGGGTCGCTAAGTCTCAGACACGACTGAGCGACTTCACTGTCACTTTTCACTTTCATGCATTGAAGAAGGAAATGGCAACCCACTCCAGTGTTCTTGCTTGGAGAATCCCAGGGAGAGTGGAGCCTGGTGGGCTGCCGTCTATGGGGTCGCACAGAGTCGGACAAGACTGACACGACTTAGCAGCAGCAACAGATTTTAAATAATGTTATATTTTTTCTTCATTTGCTTCAGATATTTTTTAACCATGTAAAATGTTTAAATTCCTCTGAGGCAAGACACCTCCTTCTTACCACGTCCCTGTCTCCCACTCTAGAATTAACCATGGCAATAAAGTACAGACTTCAGTAGATGTTCAATTCATGTTATCATTGTCCTTCATTTTAATGGACATTATCAATTTCTCTTCAAAGGAGTTGTACCAATTTACATCCCATCAGCAAGGTATGACAATCCCTGTTTCCCCATATCACCATAAATTTTGAAATGTTTGTTCATCAGTGCTTATAAAATGATATCCTTAGTTATAATTTGCATCATACTACTGCAGGCAGGAATCCCTCAGAAGAAATGGAGTAGACATCATAGTCAACAAAAGAGTCCAAAATGCAGTACTTGGATGCAATCTCAAAAATGACAGAATGATCTCTGTTCGTTTACAAGGCAAACCATTCAGTATCACAGTAATCCAAGTCTATGCCCCAACCAGTAATGCTGAAGAAGCTGAAATTGAATGGTTCTATGAAGACCTACAAGACCTTTTAGAACTAACACTCAAAAAAGATGTCCTTTTCATTATAGGGGACTGGAATGCAAAAGCAGGAAGTCAAGAAACATCTGGAGTAACAGGCAAATTTGGCCTTGGAATATGGAATGAAGCAGGGCAAAGACTAATAGAGTTTTGCCAAGAAAATGCACTGGTCATAGCAAACACCCTCTTCCAACAACACAAGAGAAGACTCTACACATGGACATCACCAGATGGTCAACACCAAAATCAGATTGATTATATTCTTATGCAGCCAAAGATGCAGAAACTCTATACAGTCAACAAAAACAAGACTGGGAGCTGACTGTGACTCAGATCATGAACTCCTTATTGCCAAATTCAGACTGAAATTGAAGAAAGTAGGGAAAACCACTAGACCATTCAGGTATGACCTAAATCAAATCCCTTATGATTATACAGTGGAAGTGAGAAATAGATTTAAGGGCCTAGATCTGATAGATAGAGTGCCTGATGAACTATGGACAGGGATTCGTGACATTATACAGGAGACAGGGATCAAGACCATCCCCAGGGAAAAGAAATGCAAAAAAGCAAAATGGCTGTCTGGGGAGGGCTTACAAATAGCTGTGAAAAGAAGAGAAGTGAAAAGCAAAGGGGAAAAGGAAAGATATAAGCATCTGAATGCAGAGTTCCAAAGAATAGCAAGAAGAGATAAGAAAGCCTTCCTCAGTGATCAATGCAAAGAAATGAAAATAACAGAATGGGAAAGACTAGAGATCTCTTCAAGAAAATTAGAGATACCAAGGGGACATTTCATGCAAAGATGGGCTCGATAAAGGACAGAAATGGTATGGACCTAACAGAAGCAGAAGATATTAAGAAGAGATGGCAAGAATACACAGAAGAACTGTACAAAAAAGATCTTCATGACCCAGATAATCACGATGGTGTGATCACTCACCTAGAACCAGACATCCTGGAATGTGAAGTCAAGTGGGCCTTAGAAAGCATCACTATGAACAAAGCTAGTGGAGGTGATGGAATTCCAGTTGAGCTATTCCAAATCCTGAAAGATGATGCTGTGAAAGTGCTGCACTCAATATGCCAGCACATTTGGAAAACTCAGCAGTGGCCACAGGACTGGAAAAGGTCAGTTTTCATTCCAATCCCAAAGAAAGGCAATGCCAAAGAAGGCTCAAACTACCGCACAATTGCACTCATCTCACATGCTAGTAAAGTAATGCTCAAAATTCTCCAAGCCAGGCTTCAGCAATATGTGAACCATGAACTTCCAGATGTTCAAGCTGGTTTTAGAAAAGGCAGAGGAACCAGAGATCAAATTGCCAACATCTGCTGGATCATGGAAAAAGCAAGAGAGTTCCAGAAAAACATCTATTTCTGCTTTATTGACTATGCCAAAGCCTTTGACTGTGTGGATCACAAGAAACTGTGGAAAATTCTGGAAGAGATGGGAATACCAGACCACCTGACCTGCCTCTTGAGAAACCTGTATGCAGGTCAGGAAGCAACAGTTAGAACTGGACATGGAACAACAGACTGGTTCCAAATAGGAAAAGGCGTACGTCAAGGCTGTATATTGTCACCCTTTTTATTTAACTTATATGCAGAGTACATCATGAGAAACACTGGACTGGAAGAAACACAAGCTGGAATCAAGATTCCTGGGAGAAATATCAATAACCTCAGATAGGCAGATGACACCGCCCTTATGGCAGAAAGTGAAGAGGAACTCAAAAGCCTCTTGATAAAGGTGAAAGAGGAGAGTGAAAAAGTTGGCTTAAAGCTCAACATTCAGAAAACGAAGATCATGGCATCCGGTCCCATCACTTCATGGCAAATAGATGGGGAAACAGTGGAAACAGTGTCAGACTTTATTTTTGGGGGATCCAAAATCACTGCAGATGGTGACTGCAGCCATGAAATTAAAAGACGCTTACTCCTTGGAAGGAAAGTTATGACCAACCTAGATAGCATATTCAAAAGCAGAGACATGACTTTGCCAACAAAGGTCCGTCTAGTCAAGGCTATGGTTTTTCCAGTGGTCATGTATGGATGTGAGAGTTGGACTGTGAAGAAGGCTGAGCGCCAAAGAATTGATGCTTTTGAACTGTGGTGTTGGAGAAGACTCTTGAGGGTCCCTTGGACTGCAAGGAGATCCAACCAGTCCATTCTGAAGGAGATCAGTCCTGGATGTTCATTGGAAGGAATGATGCTAAAGCTGAAACTCCAGTACTTTGGCCACCTCATGCGAAGAGCTGACTCACTGGAAAAGACTCTGATGCTGGGAGGGATTTGGGGCAGGAGGAGAAGGGGATGACAGAGGATGACATGGCTGGATGGCATCACCGACTTGATAGATGTGAGTCTGAGTGAACTCCGGGAGTTGGTGATGGACAGGGAGGCCTGGCGTGCTGCGATTCATGGGGTTGCAAAGAGTCAGACACGACTGAGGGACTGAACTGAACTGAACTGAATATTGGGGATGTTAAGCACCATATCACATGTATATTGGCTTATAGTTTCCTCTTCTACACACTGCCATGTCTTCCATTGATTCATTTACCTTTTCTCTCATGATTTGTAGTGGTCCTTGGTATATTCTAGACAGTAGTAATTTGCCTGTGTATTACTTACAAAAAACTTCTCCTAGTCTGTGCTCTGTGTGTGTATGTGTTAGTTGCTCAGTCATATCCGAGTCTTTGAGATTCTATGGACTGCAGCCATCAGGATCCTCTAGCCACTAGGATCCTTTGCCCATGGAATTCCTAGGCAAGAATACTGGAGTGGGTAGCCATTCCCTTCTCCAGAGGGTCTTCCTGACCCAGGGATCAAACCCACGTCTCCTGCACTGCAGGCAGATTCTTTACCATCTGAGCCACCAGTCTGTGCTAGTCTTGAACATTATGGTGATTTAGTTGCTAAGTAGCGTTCAACTCTTGCAACCCCCATGGGCGGTAGCCCACCAGGCTTCTCTGTTCATGGGATTCTTCAGGCAAGAATACTGGAGTGGGTTGCCATTTCCTTCTCCAGGGGAATCTTCCCGACCCAGGGATCAAACCCATATCTTCCCTGCATTGCAGGCAGATTCTTTACCAACTGAGCTGCAAGGGAAGCCACCTTGAACATTATGTCCCTGATCAAATAGAATTTTTCACTTTGAATGCAGTCAAATAGCAAATGTTCCCTCTAAGAGATTGTGCTTTCTGAGTTTCTTTAAAGAAATCTTTCATTGCCCTCAAGGTCAAAAAGATATTTTTTTCCTATATATTCTAAAATTTTTAAACTTTTGCTTTTCGAAATCAGAGCTTTAACCCACGCAGAATGTATTTAGGTGAATAATGGGAGACAGCAACCTCATTTTGTTTTTTTGTTTTTTCTGTGTGGATGATCAATTATCTCAGTACAGTTTGTTGAAGTCTTGCCTTCCCCACTGATTTATAATGCTCCTCTCCATATACCAAGTTCTCATACAAACTGAGATCTCCATTTTTTCCTATAGGTCAGTATGTCTATCATTGTACCAACAGCACATTCTGGAACCACTAAAACTAAATAATAAATTGTGAGGTCTAATAAGACCAGTGTTTTTCCTTAATTTTTTTTCAAGGCTTCCTTATTATTCTACATGAATTTTAGGAAGATTTTACACATTTATACAAAACATCCTCTTGAGGATTTTGATAAAATTGCATAGATTTGCATGTTAAATTTATTCCTTCAAATGTTAGGTCTTAACACCCATGCCCATGGACTACATCTTGATTATTTCAGTCTTTACCCCACTTTTAAATTTAACAATTTCCTTCATATAAACCTTGCATCATATCTTTGTTAGATTTACTTCTAGATACCTTGGGAATTGTTGTTATTGTGAATGGGATTTGAAAAATCATATTTCTAATCTATTACTTTTGATATTAGTCATATATTGATTTTAGTAAAGTACTTTGAGACTAAGTGACTGAAATAATTTTAATAGTTTTTCTGTGTTGATTGGTCTCAGTCAAGATTTCTAGAACAATGCCAGCTTTATTTTTTTTTAAAAAAAAAGCAGTGAAAGAAGGCATCCTTATCTTATTTTTAACTTTATTTGGAATGCTTCTATTGTTTCACCACCAACTATAATTCTTGCTGCCAGATAAGGAAATTCCCTTGTATTCACTGTCTGCCAAGAATTACGTCATGAATAGTGGTGGATTTTTCTAATGCTTTCCTAATATCTAGTCAGATGATATTTTTCTTTTTTCCTGTGTTCTGTTAGCACAGAGAATCATAATAATAAATTCTCTAGTGTTAACTGTTTGCTTTACCGAGGCAGGGATGGGGAAGTGGCAACCTATTTAGATGTGTTGGTGAGCTTTCTGTTTGAGGTAAGATTTAACTTTTCCCAGTGTTTTAACTAGAACATGCCTATGCAGGCGTGCCAAGTTGCTTCAGTTGTCTCCAGCTCTTTGCAGCCCCGTGGACTGTATCCTGCCAGGCCCCTCTGTCCATGGGATTCTCCAGGCAAGAATACTGGACTGGGTCGCCATGCCCTCCTCCAGGGGATCTTCCCGACCCCGGGACCAAAACCTCATTTCTTAGGTCTCCTGCATTGGCAGGTGGTTCTTTACTGCCTGCGCCACCTGGGAAGCCACCTAAAAAGCTGTGTGAGCCTGACGGCTTCGTGTGTGAGAGGACAGATTTTGATTAGTGATTCACTTCTCTGTGGTTATTGATGATTCATATTTTTCTTAAAATTATACATTTCAGGGACTTCCCTGGTGGCCCAGTGGCTAAGATTCCAAGCCCCCAATGCAGAGGGGCCTGCTCAGGGAACTAGACCCCACACGCTGGGACTAAGACCTGGTGAAAGTGAAGTGAAGTCACACAGTCGTGTCCGACTCTTTGCGACCCCATGGACTGTAGCCCACCAGGCTCCTCCGTCCATGGGATTCTCCAGGCAAGAATACTGGAGTGGGTTGCCATTTCAATAAATGAACATTTTAAAAGTTTCATCTAAGTCTTAAAAGCATGCAGAGTTTCTTCATAATATTCTCTATTTGTAAGTCTCTCATCTATAGAGTTGTTTCAATTCTAATAATATTTGTACTTACTTTTCTCTCTTATTAAAGTTGTCAGGGGTATGTCTAATCCTCTTTTCAAAGCAGTCTCTAACAATTTTCATTAAGCATGCTGCTGCTGCTGCTGCTGCTAAGTCACTTCAGTCATATCCGACTCTATGCGACCCCACAGACGCCAGCCCACCATGCTCCCCCGTCCCTGGGATTCTCCAGGCAAGAACATTGGAGTGGGCTGCCATTTCCTTCTCCAATGCATGAAGGTGAAAAGTGAAAGTGAAGTCGCTCAGTCATGCCCAACTCTTTGCAACCCCATGGACTGCAGCCCACCAGGCTCCTCCGTCCATGGGATTTTCCAGGCAAGAATACTGGAGTGGGTTGCCATTGCCTTCTCATCATTAAGCATATTATTTGTTAATTTATTTCATTAACTTCTAATCTTATTTTTATTATTTTCTTGCTTCTTTCTTTCATTATACTCTGTTATTTCTCTGTTTCAATAAAATGATCAACTGTTGAATTTTAAATTACTCATGTTTTAAATACAATCTTTTGTTCTATATCCTTTAAGGCTCTAAGTTCCTTTTATGTATAGTTTTAGTTGCATCCATGAAATTTAATAAGCAGTGTTCTCATTTTTTCATTAATTTCTAAGCATTTTTTAAGTTTCTGTTTTACCCATAAACTATTTAGAAGTATGTTTTTACCTTCCTATGTATGTAATTTCTAGGTTACTTTTTTATTATTGTTATCTAACTTTTTTGTTAGATAAATTTCTTTGGGATTTCTTTGGAGGGAATGATGCTGAAGCTGAAACTCCAGTACTTTGGCCACCTCATGCGAACAGTTGACTCATTGGAAAAGACTCTGGTGCTGGGAGGGATTGGGGGCAGGAGGAGAAGGGGACGACAGAGGATGAGATGGCTGGATGGCATCACTGACTCGATGGACGTGAGTCTGAGTGAACTCCAGGAGTTGGTGATGGACAGGGAGGCCTGGCGTGCTGCGATTCATGGGGTTGCAAAGAGTCGGACACAACTGAGCGACTGAACTGAACTTTATTGTCAAAAGGTTGGCCCATTTGACACTGATTCTTGGTACTTCTTCAGACTTTTTGTAGACTAGCAATTGATGAATTCTATAGGCAATGGATCCAGATGCTTGAAAACACTGTTTAACCACTAAAATGGTTCTAAAACATACTGAGATTAATATTATGTTATTTATAACTTCCAAGCCTCTATTAGGTTTTTTGTTTTATGTTTCTGAGAAAGATTGTAGAATCTCCCACAAGTTCATTGAGTTGATTGTCCATCAATCAACTCAATGAAATTGTTCTGTCAATTTCTGCCTTATATACTTTGGGTCAACACTATTAGGTGCATATGGGTTCATGTCTTCTGGGTGACATTTTATGTCTTATAATTTCAGCTTCATTAATGTGAATGCCTTAAAATCTATTTTACCAAATAACACTGACTTTATCCTTCCTTTTACATTCAAAATTATGGGCTTTATATTTAAGATGAATCTTCTGTCAAGCCATAGCATCATATTTTACTTCTTTACCAAGTTTTTTATTCAATTTATTTAAACAAAAACAGCTTTACTCATTCTTTAGTTTAATAGGCAAATTTAGTGTAAACAGATATACACATATAGCTACAGACAGATTCTGATCCTGCTTTACTATATTTTTCAATGTTTTCTATTCATCTTGCTTTTAGTTTGCCTCTTTTCTCTCCTTTCCTGCTTTATAGTAGATCATTTTTCTCTAGTCTATTTTTATCCTTTTCATCATTTCAAAATTGTATAATCTGTTTCTATGTGCTCCTTCGGTGGCTGCACTTCAGTATTAATGCATGATGCCTTTACAGTCTAATGTTAATCCGCGCCTCTACGTGCCTTGAGAACAAGGGCCTGAACACACTATACATTCAGTGTAGTGTCGTTATCAAGTCACGAGGTCTGGAGCTACGCTACCTGGATCTGGATCCCGGCTCTATCTCCTCCTAACATCTACTTCATAGGTTGCTAACCATCATTCTGCATCAGAACCTTCATCAGAAAAATAAAGTTAATATAAAAATGCTAATCATAATTGCTTGAGAATTCAATTAGTCACTACATGGAAAGGGCTGAGAGAGGTAGCTAGTATATGTTACCTGTTATAAATTTTCATTTTCCTATTATACTGTTAAACTATTGTTATAGTAATTTTTTACATCATCAAAGTTAGTCATTATTATTATTTAACAGGTGATGCTTATTTAAATTTACCAAAAGGTTTACCAATTTTTGCTTTACCATTGCTTCTCTCTTTCTAGATTAAATTTTCTTCTTCCTGGGGTATACCCTATAGTCATTCTTTGCACAATGGTCTGTAAACAGGAAACTCTTCTAGTCCTTCTTTGTCTGAAAAGGTCTATATTTTGCCTTCACTCATAATAATTTATCAGAATATGGAAGCCCAACTAGGCCATAACTTCAACTTTCTTTCAACATTTTGAAAATGTGTATCACACTATCTAGGAGACACTGTTATCACTGATGTGATACTTATCATTGCTTTCTCAAGAAGTGATCTTTCTTTTCTCTCTAGTCACTTTCCTTTTTTTTTTTTTATTTTTAAACCTGAAACACTGTATTAGTTTTGCCAAACATTAAAATGAATCCACCACAGGTATCATTCATTGTTGTAGTTTCATCTTTAATTGGTGCCTGAAGAATTGATGTTTTTGCAGTGTGGTGTTGGAGAAGACTCTTGAGAGTCCCTTGGACTGCAAGGAGATCCAACCAGTCCATTCTGAAGGAGATCAGCCCTGGGATTTCTTTGGAAAGAATGATGCTAAAGCTGAAACTCCAGTACTTTGGCCACCTCATGCGAACAGTTGACTCATTGGAAAAGACTCTGATGCTGGGAGGGATTGGGGGCAAGAGGAGAAGGGGACGACAGAGGATGAGATGGCTGGATGGCATCACTGACTCGATGGATGTGAGTCTCAGTGAACTCCGGGAGTTGGTGATGGACAGGGAGGCCTGGCATGCTGCGATTCATGGGGTCGCGAAGAGTCGGACACGACTGAGCGACTGATCTGATCTGATCTGGACTCTTTTGCAACCCCACAAGTATACCCTGCCAGGCTGCTCTGTCCATGGAATTTCCCAGGCAAGAATATTCAAGTGGGTTGCCATTTCCTTCTCCAGGGGATCTTTCTGACCCCTGATCAAACTCATGTCTCTTGTATTGCAAGCAGATTCTTTACCACTTAGCCATCTGGGAAGCCCTTTATTAAACATGATAGTTTTAAATTTTCAGAAAGAAACAGAGCTAACAGTAGCATGAGCCCCTGTATTACCATTTCCTAGATTCAACAGTTATCAAGAGTTTGCTTCATCTATACCTTTTCTTTCTTCACTAAAGTATTTTAAAGGAAATCATAGACATTTAGTCATTTCACTCATGCCATATACATCTCCAAAACTGTTTTTTTAATGTAATGATGATGTAATTATACATATTATGAAATGATCTCCAGCTGTCTTCAAGGTTTTTGTTTTTGTTTTGTTTTTTTCTCCTTGAGCTTGGTGTTTCATAGTTTTACCACAATGTTTCTGATGTGACTTTGCTTTTCCTTCTCTTGCTCAGGTCACTTTTGGTCCCCATCCTCAACTTCAATACACTATCCCAAACCCGATCCATCACCAAGTTCTTTTATTTAACCTTCTTAATAGATTTTTAATCCATCACCTCTCTCCTTATTCACTGCCATCCAAGGCAAGTGATCCCATCTCTCTTCTGAACTTCTGTAATAACTTCAAAATTTCTCACATCCATCCCTTCCCCTCTATATCTAATGCTCACAATGCAGCCAGAAGGTTCTTTTTAGAATGCAAATTTGCTGATGCAACCTCCATCTTCAAACTTTCAATTTCTCTGAGGAAAAAGGTCTAGGGGCTCCATGTGGTCAGTCTCTAACCAGTCATGCATAAACTGTTTATTTCATCTTGATATAGCCCTCAACCTCTACCCTCCACCACATCCCTAACCATTTCCTAATTAACTTTAAAAAATGTTTATTTGGCTGTGCCGTGTCTCAGTTACAGCACACAGTATCTCTAGTTGCAGCATGCAAACTCTTAGTTGTGGCATATAGGATCTAGTTCCCTGATCAGTGATCGAACTCAGGCCCCCAACCCTGGGAGTGCAGAGTCTTAGCCACTGGACCACCAGAGAAGTTCCACTTCCCAATTAACTTTCAATAGTCTTTCGGTTTTCCTCATTCCTTCTCTAGGAAAACCATCCTTGGAATCCAAATCTAGACGAAGGTTTTTGCATCATTCTTTTTTAATAAATCCTGAGAGAGAATATTTGGCACAATTGTAATTTTGCTCCTTCAATTTTTGATGTGGTTATTCGATAAATATCAGTTTCCCCAGAAGAATAAGAGTTCCAAGAAAGTTCTTAATTGTATTCCCACACCTAAAAAAGGAATTGGCACGAAGCAGGAACTCAAATCAATATTGGTCAAGTGAATGAATGAATGCATGAATCTCCAGACATTTAGCCTCTGTGCTTCCACTCCAATCTGCAAATTCCTATCATACTTATCACATTTGACTTTATTAATAGTTTTCCATTCAATTTCCCCCAAAATATTGTGATCTCCTAAGGGGCAGATAATGTGTTTGGTTCATTTCTGTATCTCCAGCAACTGGCCTAGTGCCTGTATGCAATATGTATTTAATTATGAAGTAAGAAATTAGTGGAGAGACACTAATGTTGATTGACTCCCAGGCACATGGAACTGAGTTGATCATTCTTTTTAATTTATACATTCTTCATTCTGACTTTACTTATCTGAAGGCTTTTTATACTCCAGATGCAGATTTAGATTCAAGGGACAGGCCTACAAAGTAGATTATAATTTGGTCCCCACAGAGCTTATGTCATGTCGTGCTTTCATCAATGATCTGTGAAAGTTTCCTCTTCTGTTCTAGATTTGATTTTCATTACTGCTTTCCTGTTTATACCCTATTTCCAAGACCATTTTTCACTTCCTAGTAACTACTCCTATGAACCTTCTATCTACCCATCATACCTGTTTTTATGTGAAAGTATATCCAGGAAAACACACAGTACATATGTATTTTTTATATAAATGATATTATGTTATAGAGTTTCCCTGATGGCTCAGTCAGTATAGAATCTGCTTGTAATGCAGGAGACCCAGGTTCAATAATCTCATCCTTTGCTTTTTTAACTTTTTTTTTTTAATTGTATTTTATTTTTAAATCTGAAACACTGTTTAACTTTTACTGTTTGTTCATTCAACTACTTTTGAAATCTATTCATGTTTTTGAACATAAAATCTAGTTAATTTCTGGAAATTAACATTACCAGCATCACATAGCATACCATCCTATAAATATACAAAGGTATCCATTTTCCTAGAAAAGGACTCCTATGATACTCTCAACTGCCCACATTCCCAGCATCAACGCAATAAGCATCCTAGTGCATGTCTCCGAGTGCAACGACTTGACAGTTTCTCTCTGGTCGATGCCCAAGAACAGAACTGCCAGAATATCATAGTTAGCATGCCCATCTTCCCTAGGAACTACTGCTGCTCCTTGAAATGGCCACACCAGCTTAGAAGCCACAAATAGCAGAAAAGGACTCCCCTCATCTTTCCATGCGCATCAGCACCTGATATTACCTGATTTCACATTTTTGAAAATCTGGTAACTGTAAGTATTAGGTTGGGTATTATATATTTAATACACATTTCTCTGACAAGTAGTAAGCCTGAGTTTCCCCGTACATATGAGAGATCTGACACCAGATTCCCATTTAGTATTCAAGTAGTTATATTATTAACTGTTTTGTGACTCACTTTACTTCCTCTGTAAAGCAGAATGATAGTAATACTTCTATTGTAAGAAATTAAATGGTCAAAAAAATTAAGCACCCAGGAAAAAATCTGGTACAAAGAAGTGTTCAGTAAATGTTGGCTGCTTTATAATTATTTACTATTATCTTCATACACATATCCTCTCCTGTAAATTGCCCATTTATAGCCTTGAACTATTTTTCTTCTCTATTTCCTGTATATTCCTGGCTGGCTTATTTGAGCTTCTTGTATAATCCAGATATCAATCTCCTGCAAATCTTTTTAAATGAATAAGTAAATGAGTGATCAGATAAACATGCCAGCTTTGTCTGATAGAACTCCAGCAGTTTGGTCTTTCTGCTCACTGCCTTGCTGGGTCATTTTTGTGAACAAAATATTGAATCTCAATGTATTTTTAATATGCTCAATAAATTTTAAATAAAATTTAATTTATATTTCATTTTTCTAAGTCAACAACACACAAATACAAAATTGCAGGACGATACATCTTAGCTCTGCTGTGAAAAAGTTAAACAATTCTATTTTTGGTTTTTATTGGGAAATTATTAGAAAAGCAGAATTATAGCACGAAGAGCTATAGAGTCTACAAATTGTCTCAAGTACTTTGTTTCTATTTCAAACTCAGTATTTAACTAGAATAATCCCTAAAATGGGCTTGCAAAATAATTCCCTGCAAGATTACTAAAGGAACTATTTATCACTCTTAAAGGGCCACTTTTAACAAAATTCTTAGTAATCTCTTATAAAAACACAGAGAAAATCATAGAAAACATCAAATTAGAGCAGAATAAACATTTGTTATCAAATGTTTCTATTAGTGCTTCTAACTGTTGCTTCTTGATCTCCATACAGATTTCACAGGAGGCAGGTAAAGTGGTCTGGTATTTCCAACTCGAAGAATTTTCCAGTTTGTTGTGATCCACACAGTTAAAGGCTTTAGTACAGTCAATGAAGCAGATGTTTTTCTGGAATTCCGTTGCTTTTTCTATGATCCAACAGATGTTGGCAATTTGATCTCTGAATCCTCTGCCTTTCCTAAATCCAGCTTGAACATCTGGAAGTTCTCAGTTCACGTACTGTTGAAGACCAGCTTGGAGAATTTTGAGCATTACTTTGCTAGTGTGTGAGATGAGTGCAATTGTGTGGTAGTTTGAACATTCTTTGGCATTGCCTTTCTTTGGGACTGGAATGAAAACTGACCTTCTCCAGTCCTGTGGCCACTGCTGAGTTTTCCAAATTTGCTGGCATATTGACTGCAGAACTTTTAGAGCATCATCTTTAGGATTTGAAAAAGCTAAGCTGGAATTCCATCACCTTCACTAGCTTTGTTCGTAGTGATGCTTCCTAAGGTCCAGTTGACTTCACACTTCAGGATGTCTGGCTCTAGGTGAGTGATCATACCATCGTGATTATCTTGGTTGTGAAACTCTTTTTTGTACAGTTCTTCTGTGTATTCTTGCCACCTCTTCTTAATATCTTCTGCTTCTGTTAGGTCCATATAATTTCTGTCCATTATTGAGCCCATCTTTGCATGAATGTTCCCTTGGTATCTCTAATTTTCTTGAAGAAATCTCTAGTCTTCTCCATTCTACTGTTCTCCTCTATTTTTTTTTTGCGTTGATCACTGAGGAAGGCTTTCTTATCTCTCGTTGCTATTCTTTGGCACTCTACATTCAGATGGATATATCTTTCTTTTTTTCCTTTGCCTTTTGCTTCTCTTCTTTCCTCAGCTATTTGCAAGCCCTCCTCAAACAACCATTTTGCCTTTTTTCATTTCTTTTTCTTGGGAATAGTTTTGATCACCACCTCCTGTACAATGTTATGAACCTCATTCGTAGTTTTTCAGGCACTCTATCAGATCTAATCCCTTGAATCTATTTGTCACTTCCACTGTATAATCATAAGGGATTTGATTTAGGTCATACCTGAATGGTCTAGTAGTTTTCCCTACTTTCTTCAATTTCAGTCTGAATTTGGCAATAAAGGAGTTCATGATCTGAGCCACAGTCAGCTCCTGGTCTTGTTTTTTCTGACTGCATAGAGCTTCTCCATCTTAGGCTGCAAAGAATATAATCAATCTGATTTCAGTGTTGGCCATCTGGTGATGTCCATGTGTAGAGTCATCTCTTGTATTGTTGGAAGAGGGTGTTTTCTATGACCAGTGTGTTCTCTTGGCAAAACTCTGTTAGC
The DNA here is from genome assembly GCF_029407905.1 of Bubalus kerabau. NCBI lineage: Eukaryota > Metazoa > Chordata > Mammalia > Artiodactyla > Bovidae > Bubalus > Bubalus kerabau. The sequence goes on from NC_073624.1 coordinate 120,223,777, forward strand.
CTTTGTCCTGCTTCATTTTGTACTCCAAGGCCAAACTTGCCTGTTGCTCCAGGTAACATTTGAATTTCAACTTTTGCATTCTACTCCCCTATAATGAAAACGACATTCTTTTTTGATGTTAGTTCTAGAAGATCTTGTAGAACCAGACATGGAATAAAGAACTAGTTCAAAATTGGGAAAGGAGTACATCAAGGCTGTATATTGTCACCCAGCTTATTTAACTTACATGCAGAGTACATCATGTGAAATGCTGAGCTGGATAAAGCACAAGCTGGAATCAAGATTGTCAGGAGAAATATCAATAATATCAGATATGCAGATAACAACACCCTTATGGCAGAAAGCAAAGAGGAACTAAAGAGTCTCTTGATGGAAGTGAAAGAGGGGATTGAAAAAGCTGACTTAAAACAGCATTCAAAAACTAAGATTATGGCATCTGGTCCCAACATTTCATGGCAAACAGATGGGGAAACAATGGAAAAAGTGACAGACATTATTTTGTGGGGCTCCAAAATCACTGCAGATGGTGACTGCAGCCATGAAATTAAAAGACGCTTGCTCCTTGGAATGGAGAAGGCAATGGCACACCACTCTAGTACTCTTGCCTGGAAAATCCCATGGACGGCGGAGCCTGGTAGGCTGCAGTCCATGGCGTTGCTAAGAGTCGGACACGACTGAGGGACTTCCCTTTCACTTTTCACTTTCACGCATTGGAGAAGGAAATGGCAACCCACTCCAGTGTTCTTGCCTGGAGAATCCCAGGGACTGGGGAGCCTGGTGGGCTTCCGTCTATGGGGTCACACAGAGTCGGACACAACTGAAGCAACTTAGCAGCAGCAGCTCCTTGGAAGAAACCTAGACAGCATATTAAAAAGCAGAGACATTACTTTGATGACAAATGTCCTTATAGTCAAAGCTATTGTTTTTCTAGTAGTCATGTAAAGATGTGAGAGTTGGACTATCAAGAAAGCTGAGCACCGAAGTATTGATGCTTTTGAACTGTAGTGTTGGAGAAGACTCTTGAAATTCCCTTGGACTGAAAAGAGATCAAACCAGTCAATCTTAAAGGAAATCGGTCCTGAATATTCATTGGAAGGACTGATGCTGAAGCTGAAGCTTCAATACTTTGGCTACCTGATGAGATGAACTGACTCAGTAGAAAAGACCCTGATGCTGGACAAGATTGAAGGCAGGAGGAGAAGGTGATGACAGAGAATGAGATGGTTGGATGCCATCACCAACTCGATGGACATGAGTTTGAGCAAGCTCTGAGAGTTGGTCATGGACAGGGAAGCCTGGCATGCTGCAGTCCATGGGGTCGCAAAGAGTCAGACATGACTGAGCAACTGAACTGAAGGATTAGTGTTTAATGAAAATCTTTGAGGAGAACCCTAAAGTTTGTGACCCTTTCGTAGCAATTCAAAACAACACACAAACTGAAAATGAACTTCTCAGTTCAGATCTGCATAGGAAGTCTATGATTACTATATCTTATTTTTGAGAAGAGATGCAAAAGTGTCAGTGAATAAAAAGTAATTGTCTCCTTCATGAAAGAGGGTGATTTATATAAAAATGAGAGGGTAAATGAAGGATCACAGCTAAATAAATAGAATAATGACCAATCACCACCGTTTCCACATGCCATCTTGATGGCCTTCTGAAACCTGAGGCTTCTGTATGATTTTTGTCATTTGTTTTAATGGAAAGACTAGGTGATGTAGATAAAGATCTGCCCAAGACAGAGAAGACATCCTGGTGAACAGTAACGTATTCCAATATGGATTAGGAATATTCTAAGTAGGTAAAATGGACACAATTTTTAAAAGTTAGCCAAATCTCTTTTTTTCTAATTCCAAAGCAGATATGCAGATTCATCTAGTTTATTTCATGAACATCATTAGATGCTGGAATTACAATTATGAGCAAAAACTCACAACATCCCAAGTGGTTATGACTCAGCAGGGGAGATAAATGTTAACTCTAAATCACATCAAAGTGGAATTATTCTGAAAGTCAGAATCACAGTCAATGTGATTATGAAAGTCTATAATGAAAGAATCTGACCTAGTCTGAAAGATCAGAGAAAGCTTCCCTGAGCCAACATCTGTAGGCAGAGGATGAGTTAAACTGGTGAAAGGAACAGCATGTTCTAAACCCTATGGTGTAAGAGACCATAGGAAGCCCGCAACTATGGCTAGGCTGGAGAGTATAAAGGAGATGCAGGATAAAGGTAAAAGAAGGGTCTCCAGAAGGCGCCTGGCTATTTGGCTATCTTACATGTTTAATCTTTAAGTAAAATGGAAAGCTATTGATGGACTTTAAGAAGGCAGGCTCCGATGTGGAGAATGAATCGGGAGAAACAACAAGAATGGAAACCAATTATAAAAAATGTTTCTATAGTCCAGGTGAGAGACAGAAGTAACTTGAAATGAGGTGGTAGTGGTAGAGATGAAAAGAAGAGGTGCTGGGGCTATAGAGATACTGAAGAGGCAAAATCAATAAAATGAGATAGCAAAGGGCAGTTGCAACAAAAGCCTCTTTCATAATTTCTCTCAGAATCTTCTGAGCCATTGTAGTGCTTACTCCATTATGGTTGCCCGTTGGTCACATCCCTGCAAGTTAAAAAGGAACTACATTCTTGTTACTGTTTGGACTCCCAGGCAGAATTTTTCATGCATCCATTAAAGAAATAAATTCAGCACTATTTATAATAACAGTTTTAAGTGCAGATATTCTGTAATCTCCACTTCTATAACGTGGCAGAACATATTTTCTAGACCGACTTATGATCCTATTTAACCCTGTGGGACAGAAGCTATTTTCATTGCTGTTAACTTTACTTGCTTCCTTAGAATGTCTGATTATAATACACAGGATGCCTACTTCCGAGGGCTTCATTCCTTTCCAAGGATTTGTTCCAGTTTATGAAATATTTTATCTGAAAAACAAGTAGAAATTTCAAAAAATGTCTAATCTTTTCCTCTGAATCTTCTACTAGTTGAATAAAATGTATATGATAGATAAACAAGCATATTTAAATATTGTGCAAAAATTTCTCCTCCAAGTTCACAGCCAATTGTATACAAATGCCTAGTTCTACTTGGTTAGGTTAGATTCTTTTATTACAGACTCTCATAGTGACATTGACTATGATGCTGCCATTCAGAGTAATTTCACCTTTGTGTGATTCTAAAATTGCTTGTCTCCTTTGCTAAGCTATAACCACTAAGGATGCTATAAGTTTCTGCCATGTTCACTGCCAATTGGACTACCAGATTTATTCCTTAACATCCATTCACACATTCTGAAAATATACTCATTTTAATTTTAGAATATATCTGTCCTCCCATTTTTCTACTGCTAATTTCTCATTAGCAATTTCAGTAAGCGGGTTTGGTACCTGGAAGATCAAAATCTAGCCAAGGAAAACCAGGCATATCAAACATCCACTGGAATTCTGGGCTTACAGGCTGGCATGGTTCAAAACATGGACTTTGGTTATCAAGCCGATGCTCTATGACTTACGAGCTGTATGGCCTTGGGCAAGTTACTTAACCTACATAAGCCTCATTTTTCCCACAAAAAGAAGATTAGAATAAAATATGTTATAGTCTATGTTATATGATGTAATATATGCTGGGATATAATACATAAAATGCTTGGCACAGAGAAAATTACAGGAAGTAACGTCACTGTGACCACTAGCATCATGTCGTGCTTCCTGATTTCCTCCAACCATGGCCATCCACCAAACAAGGATGGATGCATATGAGGTAAAGGCTGTGCCCATGAGCTCTCTCCTGGCATACTAGAAGATGCAAGACCAAGTAAGTAATATAGGAAATTAGTAATAAATTCAAAGAGCTGGGTAAAGCATCTAGACTAGGTGGAAAGGGAAGATGTAAAATTGTATCTGCATGTCTACTGAGTAGATTAAATGAAGGAGTAAGTTGTTGGTCTGAAGGAAAAAGTATATGGAGTATGGGAAATGATATATACCACCAAGGGAAGAAAAAAGATGGCAGCACAGATTTGAATCTAGTATCTCTGTTTTTTTTTTATTACATTTTAGTTTTCTAAAAGAACAAGCATATTCTGCTTTATAAATAATACCATGCATAAGAAATGCATGACATATATTTCCATTTTACAGATGAGGCAACAAAGTCTCAAAGAAGTGACTCATTTATAATCATATATCTAGGAAATAACAGACCCAGACCTAAACCAGGTCTCCTCACTTCTAAGTAATGGCAACCCACTCCAGTACTCTTGCCTGGAAAATCCCATGGACAGAGGAGCCTCGTAGGTTGCAGTCCCTGGGGTCGCTGCGAGTCGGACACGACTGAGCAGCTTCACTTTCACTTTTCACTTTCATGCATTGGAGAAGGAAATGGCAACCCACTCCAGTGTTCTTGCCTGGAGAATCCCAGAGACGGGGGAGCCTGGTGGGCTGCCGTCTATGGGGTCGCACAGAGTCGGACATGACTGAAGCGACTCAGCAGCAGCAAGTCCACTTCAGAGTGCCCTTTATACTACACCAAAGTCAATCGCAAGGCCACACAGCTTGGTCTTTTCTGACTAAAGTGCATATGCAATTAGTTTTAGTCACAAATTACCATCCTCAACAATAACCAGATATTGGTCGATTTCAGTGTAAAGTAAGCAGGGTCTACTACTCAGGACACTGTAAGGGTGTGTATTTGTCTACAAACCAAAAAGAGTCAAAGGGGCCAAAGAGTCTGCCAATTACCTTTCAAGGAAATTCTCTTACTAAAAGTAAAACATAGAAAACAAACAAAGAACCACATTTGCATCCACTGTTCCCAGGCATCACATGAAGCCACTTCAACAACAGCATTTATGGTGACAATCCTTTCAAGATTATCATATAATGCTGAGAAATTTCAGAAGCATAAAGAACAACTATTTGTCTAATAAGGCCAATGAAATAAAATCTGGCAGATTAGAAATAAAACTGTGCATCTCCGTGATGACTGTAGAATATTTGTATGAGCAAATAAATTTCTGATTTTAAAAAATGGTTAGCATTTTTAGGAATGCAAAGATATTCATAGGAAAAAATGGTAAAAATGCATGCTTAGCTAAACCCAACTTTATGTATGAGAAATCATAACTACTGTATAAAATCCACAGTAGAAATGAAACAGGATTATATCACTGACGATTGCTATATTAATGGACCAGAGGGGACTACATTTCCTGAAGCTAAACATACTGGAGGAGAAGACATACAATTCAGCTTGAACAAGCAAACTCCATTAACCATGAAATAGGGAAACAAAAAAATCAAAGTTTCCATATACTATATCCTACTGGGAAAAAAAAATATCTATTAGCAAAAAAGACCTCTACCTGACAAAACGTTTTCAACGTAAAACAAGTATAAAGATAAAAGATTTAAAGTCAATAAAAATTTGATAATTTTATAATGCTGATATTATTTTGGCCACACAGATCCATCAAAGTACCAATATACTTCTCTGAGTGTATTGATCTCAAAAGAAGGTATGTTGATTGGAGTGTACTTAAACACATTGTTAGTTTAAAAATTATCACAGGGGCTACCACAGATTTCATGTGAAATGTTCCAAGTTAATGTTTCCATCATGAAATTACTCCAGACAACATCTACTCTGAAAAAGAAGTCTGAGCCTCTGCGATAAGAAGAGCAGGACAAATAAGAAAGATTTGACCCTTTCAGTCTACTTAAACTCATTAAGATTTATAATGGCTTCTAGAACAATCTTTTAAAAATATTGCACACCAAAAAGCAAAAGATGACCTGCATCCATTAAAGAGTTATTCAGATGGCAGAATTCCCAGATGGAAAAGATCAATGCTATTGTCAAATATCAGAGCAATTAATTATGTCACCACTGGTCCAGAGTGATGCAGAAAGGAGACTGCACAGCATATATACATGGAGAATTAAACAAGCAAATAGAGGCTTTCAACTGCTTTAATGGGATTAAAGAAATAAATTCCACAAAAAGAATATCATTGGTAATTTGATAGGGATTGCATTGAATCTGTAGATTGCCTTGGTTAGTATAGCAATCTACAGATTCAATGCAATTCTTATTCAATTACCAAAGGCATTTTTCACAGAACTAGAACAAAAAAAATCTTAAAATTTGTATGAAGACACAAAAGATCCTGAATAGCAAAAGAAATCTTGAGAAAGAAAAATAAAGCTGGAGGAATCATGCTCCTTGGCTTCAGACTATACTATAAAGCTAGGGTGATCAAAACAGTATAGTACTAACACAAAAGTAGACATATAGGTCAATGGAGCAGGATTGAAGGCCCAAAAATAAATCTACACACCTGTGGTCAATTAATCTATGACAAAGGAAATGAGACTATACAATGGAGGAAACGTAATCTCTTCAACAAAGGCTGCTGGGAAAACTGGACAGTTACATGTGAAAAAAATGAAATTAGAACATTATTTAACACCATACCAAAAAAAAAAAAAAAAAGCCCTCAAAATGGACTAAGGACCTAATGCAAGACAGGATGCTAAAAAACTCTTACAGAGGAAAACTTGGACATAAACTGCAGCAGTATCTTTTTCAAGCTGTCTCCTAGAGCAATGGAAATAAAAACAAATGTTTAAAAATGGTACCTAATTAAACTCAAAAGCTTTTGCACGGCAAAGGAAGCCAAAGACAAAACGGAAAGACAATCCACAGAGTGGGAGAAGATATTTGCAAATATGACTGACAAAATATTTGTCTCCAAAATTTACAAACTGATGAGCCAGCTGGTGGGGCTCAATATCAAGAAACAAAACAAACAATCCAATCAAAGAATGGGCAGAAGACCTACATAGACATTTCTCCAAAGAAGACATACAGATGGCCAAAAGGCACATGAAAAGATGCTCAACATTGCTAATTATTAGAGGAATAAAATAAAAACTATAATGAGATATCACCTCACTCCAGTCAGAATGGTCATCATCAAAAAATCTACAAACAATAAATGCTAGAGAGGCTGTGGAGAAAAAGGAACACTCCTACAATGTTGATAAGAATGCAAATTGGTATAGCCACTATGGGGAACCATATGGAGGTTCCTTAAAACACTAAGTATAGAGCCACCATATGATCCAGCAATCCCACTCCTGGGCATATATCCAGAGAAAAACATGGTTTGAAAAGATACATGCAGCCCAATGTTTAGTAGCTAAGACATAAAAGTGACGTTGCTCAGTCGTGTCCAACTCTTTGTGACCCTATGGACTGTAGCTTACCAGGCTCCCCCGTCCATGGGATTTTCCAGGCAAGAGTACTGGAATGGGCTGCCATTTCTTTCTCCAGGGGATCTTTCTGACCCAGGTATCGAACCCAGGTTTCCTGCATTGCAGACAGATGCCTTACCGTCTGAGCCACCAGGGAAGCCCCAAGACATGGAAGCAATCTAAATGTCACTGACAGATGATGGATAAAGAAGATGTGGTACATAAACAAAGGAATATTACTCGGCCATTAAAAAGAATGAAAGAATGCCACGTGCAGCTACATGAAAGGACATGGAGATTTTCATACTAAGTGTAGTAAGTCAGAGAGCAGTAAGTATCATATCACATCGCTTATATGAGGAGTCTAAAAATATGATACAAATGAATTTATATATAAAACAGACTCGCAGACTTAGAAACCAAATTTGTAGTTACCAGAGAGTAACGGTTAGGGAGAGGGATAGTTACGGAGTTTGGGACTGACATGTACACACTGCCATATTTAAAATTAATGACCCAAAAAAATAAAATAAAATTAATGACCAATAAGAATTTACTCTATGGATGGGGAATTCTGCTCAACATTCTGTAATAACCTAAATGGAAAAAGAATTTTAAAAAGAATGGATACAAGCAATATGTATCACTGAATCACTTTGCTGTACACCTGAAACTAACACAACATTGTTAATCAACTATGCCCCAATATAAAAATAAAATTTTTAAGCTTTTATTTACATAAAAATGTAAAGAAAAATTCCAAGATGACTGACATATAAACTTTAAAAAGTGGCTCAACTGCTACAGACAATAAAGCATATGTGCAGGAATCCTCTCTAAGATGATCTCCAATGATCCCTGCCTGCTGAAATTCATGCTGTTATGTAATCACTTCCTCTTGAGTATTACCTAGACCTGGCAACATGCTGCTAATGGGATAATGGGATGTGAGAGTTAGACTATAAAGAAAGCTGAGCGCCGAAGAATTGATGCTTTTGAACTGCGGTGTTGGAGAAGACTCTTGAGAGTCCCTTGGACTGCAAGGATATCCAACCAGTGCATCCTAAAGGAAATCGGTCCTGAATATTCACTGGATGCTGAAGCTGAAACTCCAATACTTTGGCCACCTGACGCGAAGAGTTGACTCATTTGAAAAGACCCTGATGCTGGGGAAAGATTGAGGGCAGGAGGAGAAGGGGACGACAGAGGATGAGATGGTTGGATGGCATCACCAACTCAATGGACATGGGTTTGGGTGAACTCTGGGAGTTGGTGATGGACAGGGAGGCCTGGCGTGCTGCGGTTCATGGGGTCACAAGGAGTCGGACACGACTGAGTGACTTACCTGAACTGAATGGGATGTCAATTCCAAGACTGGATTGTGAACGATTTTGGTCTCTGCCTTGCACTCTACGTGGCTCCTCTAGCTTGCTCACTATGTTGTGAGCAGACCTATGGAGAAGCCCACATGGCAAAGCACTGAGCACAGTCTCCAGCCTCCGCCAGCAATCCTGAGTCCACCAGCCCATGGGGAGCTGAACCCCACCAATAATCACAGCAAAAACTTGGAGCTTCTCCCCAGCCACACCCTGAGATGACGGCAGCCTCTGCCATGCCGTGACAGTGGCTGCGAGAAACCCTGAGTCAGATGACCCAATTAGACCGCATCCGCATTGCTGACCCACAGGAACCATGAGATAATAACTGTTGTGTTTTAAGCACCATACTTCTGAGTTAAGTTGTTACATGGCAAAAAAAATATATATATATATATATATATACACACACAAATATTCAACAAAAATAACACTTTAATGACTTCATCTTAGAATAAACATAGTGCTGATTTTAGAATGGAAAGATCCTTGTGTCCACCCCAACTCTTATTACTCAATCCAGAACTTTGTTATCTCTCCCTTGGACTTGTCTCCTTGCTTTGAGTTCTGTCCCTCTGAATCCATGTGTTATGCATTTATCTCCCTCAAGAATTCATATATCAGTGTGATATGTCCTTAGAATGTTTGCAGATGTAATTAATTAAGATTAGGTCATATTGGAATAGGTGGGCCCCTAATCCAACATGACTGATGCTTCTCGTAAAAAGTGGAAATTTGGACACAGGCATACACAGAGAGTGACATGGTGCTTAATCAAGCCAGGAGTGGGAAGACAAAAGACCTGCAGCTGGTCAGAGCTCTACACGGGGACTTGGGCCTGGTTTCCACTTATCCTCTGATCCAGTACCACATGGATTAGAAGCAGTCCAGGCCCCAGACTGCTCTCTAGCTTGCCTTTTAGATGCCAACAGCATCAGACTGCCTACAATTCTCCACACTCCCCACCCTGCTGTTCTCCCCAGCAAGTCCTTGCTCGTGCTGCCCACCGGCATGGGAAGCCCTTTTATTTCCATCAGAACCTAACCCAGGGCCTAAAACATAGCAAGACTCAAAAGTTTGATTTGAATTAATGAATAAATGAACTTTATGGGCACCAGTGCTTGGTCCACTACTTATTAGCTATGTGGCATTATTAAGCTCTTCAGGATTTAGTTTTCTCCGTAGTAAGGATAAATAATCACCACCTTGTTATAAAGATTAAATAAGATATTACATGTGATAACTCTATCAATGATATTTATTAAGCACTTACTTGCTAGTCCCTGGGCTTGGTGATTCACCTAGACTATCTCATTTTAATTCTTTCACACTTTAAGCCTAGGACAGTATGACTGTGTCAGTCGCTCAGTCATGTCTGACTCTTTGTGACCCCACTGACTGTAACCCGCCAGGCTTCCCAGTCTACGGAGTTCTCTAGGCAAGAATACTGGAGTGGATTGCCATTCCCTTCTCCAGAAAAACTTCCCAACCCAGGGATCGAACCCTGGTCTCCTGCATTGCAGGCAGATTCTTTACTTAGGAGATAGGTGCTAGCTATTATTACATCCATTTTAGAAAAGCAGAAACTGAGGCTTAAGAAGCTAATGTTTACATAATCAGATTCAAACAATAGCTTTTTACTCCTATGAAAGCAATAATATATTTGGGTAGTATTTAACCTGCAATAAATTCCAATTTAAAAAATATTATTAAAATGTTAATAAAGAAATAGCCCATATAATCTGCCTATATATTTAGTAAATCTTATACTGAAAAGCAAATGTTAGTTAGTCCAATGAAAACAAATTATAAGAAAAGTAATCAATATAGTCAAAGGAGATTAATATGATCCTATTATAAAGCTGGGCCTTACCAGGTGGTGCTGGTGGTAAAGAATCCACCTGCCAATGGCAGGTTATTTTAAGAGAAGTTGGTTTAGACAGATAAGAATAACAATCACAAGATAAATTTTCAGTGAAAACAACACAATATAAATGACTTATTATGTTATAAACCAAATAGAGGTTCTCCAGACCTGAGAAAGGCTCTCTCCTCTTAGAATCAAGAAGTTTAACTTTCTCTTTAGATACTTTAAATCTCCCTATATCACATCCCAAATCATATTAGTCATACTATATTTTCTGCTTCAAAAAAAACTTATAAGAAACTACATTAATTAAAAAGAGTACTAGTCATCAAATAGGAATTACCTTAAACTAATACTGAGAACATAAACACTTGGCACAATAAGCAGGAGAGTACATAAAATTAAATTTAAAGTAACAGATAACAATATTAACATTACACCTGTCCCAAGACAAGAGTTTGAACAAATTCCAGGAAATAGTAAAGAACAGGGAAGCCCTCAATGCTGCAGTCCACGAGATGCAGAGTCGGACACAACTGAGTAACTGTACAAGACAAGAAAACGTGAATTGCTGTTGAACACATCAGAATAATGTAAATCTTAATATTTCAATGTTCAAATCAACACTTACATGGAGCAGTGACTTTGTAGATTTTTTCTCTGAGCTATTCATGTTGACATCCCCAGTACACACTATTTAAATAGCAGAGTGGAATGCAAACACACTGTACGGCACAGAAAACGTGCATAACTCACTGTGCTGAGCTGAAGGGGAGGAGGCACAAGAGGGAGCAGGTGTCTGTACATGTGTGGGCAATACATTCAGCCATACAGCAGAAGCTAGCATATTATAAAGCAACTCAGTTCAGTTCAGTCACTCAGTTGTGTCTGACTCTTTGCGACCCCATGAATTGCAGCACGCCAGGCCTCCCTGTCCATCACCAACTCCCGGAGTTCACCCAAACTCAAGTGCATCGAGTCAGTGATGTCATCCAGCCATCTCATCCTCTGGCGTCCCCTTCTCCTCCTGCCCCCAATCCCTCCCAGCATCAGAGTCTTTTCCAATGAGTCAACTCTTCGCATGAGGTGGCCAAAGTACTGGAGTTTCAGCTTTAGCATCATTCCTTCCAAAGAAATCCCAGGGCTGATACCCTTTAGAATGGACTGGTTGGATCACCTTGCAGTCCAAGGGACTCTCAGGAGTCTTCTCCAACACCACAGTTCAAAAGCACATGTATACCTGTGGCGGATTCATTTTGATATTTGGCAAAACTAATACAATTATGTAAAGTTTAAAAATAAAATAAAATTACAAAAAAAAAAAGCATTAATTCTTCGGCACTCAGCTTCCTTCACAGTCCAACTCTCACATCCATACATGACCACAGAAAAAACCATAGCCTTGACTAGACGAACCTTTGTTGGCAAAGTAATGTCTCTGCTTTTGAATATGCTATCTAGGTTGGTCATAACCCTCCTTCCAAGGAGTAAGCGTCTTTTAATTTCATGGCTGCAATCACCATCTAAAGTGATTCTGGAGCCCCCAAAATAAAGTCTGAACTATTTCCACTGTTTCCCCATCTGTTTGCCATGAAGTGATGGGACCAGATGCCATGATCTTCCTTTCTCAATGTTGAGCTTTAAGCCAACTTTTTCACTCTCCTCTTTCGCTTTTATCAAGAGGCTTTTTAGTTCTTCTTCACTTTCTGCCATAAGGGTGGTATCATCTGCATATCTGAGGTTATTGATATTTCTCCCAGCAATCTTGATTCCAGCTTGTGATTCTTCCAGCCCAGGGTTTCTCATGACATACTCTGCATATAAGTTAAATAAACAGGGTGACAATATACAGCCTTGACGTACTCCTTTTCCTATTTAGAACCAGTGTGTTCCATGTCCAGTTATGTTGCTTCCTGACCTGCATATAGGCTTCTCAAGAGGCAGGTCAGGTGGTCTGGTATTACCATCTCTTTCAGAATTTTCCACAGTTTATTGTGATCCACACAGTCAAAGGCTTTGGCATAGTCAATAAAGCAGAAATAGATGTTTTTCTGGAACTCTCTTGCTTTTTCCATGATCCAGCAGATGTTGGCAATTGATTTCTGGTTCCTCTGCCTTTTCTAAAACCAGCTTGAACATCTGGAAGTTCACGGTTCACGTATTACTGAAGCCTGGCTTGGAGAATTTTGAGCATTACTTAACTAGCGTGTGAGATGAGTGCAATTGTGCGGTAGTTTGAGCATTCTTTGGCATTGCCTTTCTTTGGGGTTGGAATGAAAACTGACCTTTTCCAGTCCTGTGGCCACTGCTGAGTTTTCCAAATTTGCTGGCATATTGAATGCAGCACTTTCACAGAATCATCTTTCAGGATTTGAAATAACTCAACTGGAATTCCATCATCTCCATTAGCTTTGTTCATAGTGATGCTTCCTAAGGCCCACTTGACTTCACATTCCAGGATGTCTGGCTCTAGGTCAGTGATCACAGCATCATGATTATCTGGGTCGTGAAGATCTTTTTTGTACAGTTCTTCTGTGTATTCTTGCCAGCTCTTCTTAATATCTTCTGCTTCTGTTAGGTCCATCCCATTTCTGTCCTTTATCGAGCCCATCTTTGCATGAAATGTTCCCAAAGCAACTGGACTCCAATAAAAACTATTTTACATAAATAAATCAAGAGCATAGATTCTAGGGCCTGACTGCTTGGATTGAGAATCTTGATTCTGACAGTCATTAGCCATGTTACATAACCTCATTGCTCCTCAGTTTGCTCATCTACATAATGGACACCCACTTAATGGGATGTTAGTATTATATGTAACGCATGTGGAATAGTGCCTGGCACAAAATAAATGCTATATGTTGGTGATGATTACTAGCATTATCACTGAAATTAAATAATATCTTGCTATAAATCATGTATTTGTGACTCCCTTAACATTCATATGTTGAAACCTAACCCTTGACATGATATTTGGAGATGGAGCCTTTGGGAGGTAATTATATTTTGGCAAGGGAAGAGTAAATGGTTTCCCACTCCAGTATCCTTGCCTGAAAAATCCCATGGGCAGAGAGTCTGGTAGGCTGCAGTCCATTGGATTGCAAGAGTCAGACATGACTGAGCAACTAGGCACACACATGTGAGGCTGAAGTCATCAGGACAGGATTAGTGCCCTTACAAAGCAAGACTAGAGAGTTCTGCCTCTGTCCCTCTCTCTCGCTTCACCATGTGAGGATACGGCAAGAAGGCTGCCACCTCACACCAGGAAGAAGGCCCTCACCAGACACCAGATCTGCCAGTACCTTTGTTCTGAACACCCAAGCCTCTAGAAATGTGAGAAATAAATGTTTATTGTTTAAGCCATGCACTCTATAGTATTCTATTATAGCAGCCTGAACTAAGACATATCTCAAAGCCTAGTTGCTACGATGGCCAGGCTCCAAAAAAATGAAAACAAAAAATCTCTATCTGCGAATCATGTCTATAGAACTATATATTACATGCCACTGTAACGAAGAAAGAAAATCAATGAATGTGTTCTATGTCCTAAGTGTCTAACTCCATCTTTAATATATAATATTAGGACAACAGAACTAACTCTTCCTCGGAGGTATCAGCTAAATATACTTATAAAATACATAGATTATATTCCAGTGGTGTTCTCTTTATTCATTAATTGCTTACTTTACAAGTTAATAAAAATTTAAAAGATTGATTTTTCTAATTCCATGTCTCAGTCATCTACATGAGCTATAGTCTCTTCATTATTGCTCTTTTAGAAATTAGAGTGCACACAAAGATATTATTTTGGGAGAAATACACTTTTTTCAGTAGATATAGGGAACTGTCTCTTGAAAAATTATTCTGTCCTCTAAGAGTTCAAAACACTGAAAATTAGCTTGGCGTAAACATCTAAAAAGAAATGATTAGATAGAACTAAAACAAGTTTTGGCTCTGGTAGATTTAACTTGTTTCACTTACACCATACTTCTCAAGTATTTTCCAATCTAAAAAAAAAAAACAGTTATATCCCCAGTTTTCTTTGAACTAGGTTATTGTATAATGATGCAAATAACTGAACACAATCAAAGTATAACAATAAAACATACTAAAAATTTAGGAAGACAAATCTCAAATATTGGTGATTCTTTCTCTAAATAAGTTCCAATTTTATTTTAGATTGCTTTACAGCCACAAAATTTGGGAGTTGTTAAGGTCTTTCTTATTTAAATCTTGAGTGCTGATTTCGAATTGTGTTTCAATCCTTTCTACCACTTCAGTTCAGTTCACTCACTCAGTCGTGTCCAACTCTTTGCGACCCCGTGGACTGTAGCATGCCAGGCCTCCCTGTCCATCACCAACTCCCAGAGTTTACTCAAACTCTTGTCCATTGAGTCAGTGATGCCAACCAGCCATCTCATCCTCTGTCGTCCCCTTCTCCTCCTGCCTTCAATCTTTCCCAACATCAGGGTCTTTTCCAATAAGTCAGATCTTTGCATCAGGTGGCCAAAGTATTGGAGCTTCAGCTTCATCATCAGTCCTTTCAATGAATATTCAGGATTGATTTCATTTAGGATGGACTGGTTGGATCTCCTTGCAGTCCAAGGGACTCTCAAGAGTCTTCTCCAACACCACAGTTCAAAAGCATCAATTCTTTGGAGCTCAGCTTTCTTTATAGTCCAACTCTCACATCCATACATGCTGCTGCTGCTGCTGCTAAGTCGCTTCAGTCATGTCCAACTCTGTGCGACCCCATAGATGGCAGCCCACCAGGTTCCCCCGTCCCTGGGATTCTCTAGGCAAGAATACTAGAGTGGGTTGCCATTTCCGTCTCCAATGCATGAAGGTGAAAAGTCAAAGTGAAGTCGCTCAGTCGTGTCCAACTCTTAGCAACCCCATGGACTGCAGCTTACCAGGCTCCTCCGTCCATGGGATTTTCCAGGCAAGAGTACTGGAGTGGGGTGCCATTGCCTTCTCCAATCCATACATGACCACTGGAAAAGCCATAGCTTTGACTAGATGGACCTTTGTTGGCAAAGTAATGTCTCTACTTTTTAATATGCTGTCTAGGTTGGTCATAACTTTCTTCCAAGGGACAAGAGTCTTTTAATTTCATGGCTGCAGTAACCATCTGCAGTGATTTTGAGACCAAAAAAATAAAGTCTGTCACTGTTTCCACCGTTATCCATTCCCTATTGTTTTGAAGCTCACCACTCCTGCAGACTAGTTCTTCCAAAATATCTTTCAAATATTTTCTCTTTCTGAATAAATACCCATAACTTATCAGCCCAGGATTTTCAAGAAGTACAATATTTTGTTTGTTTTCAGAAGATTCTTTTAGAACTGCCTTTGTAAACTTCAGATCCATTTTTTACAAACAGATATCATTTATCCATAGTTTTTAAACCCTGTTGACTCTACTTGCTGAATAGTTTTTGAATACTGCCTCTTGGCTTCATCCTTAATGGTATTTCTAAATCCAGCCCCTCATCACTTCTCATCTAGATCAATCAACAAATTGTAGAACTCTCTGATTTCAGTCTTCAGTTCAGTTCAGTTCAGTCGCTCAGTCGTGTCTGACTCTTTGCGACCCCATGAATCGCAGCACGCCAGGCCTCCCTGTCCATCACAAACTCCTGGAGTTCACTCAGACTCAAGTCCATCGAGTCAGTGATGCCATCCAGCCATCTCATCCTCTGGCGTCCCCTTCTCCTCCTGCCCCCAATCCCTCCCAGCATCAGAGTCTTTTCCAATGAGTCAGCTCTTCGCATGAGGTGGCGAAAGTACTGGAGTTTCAGCTTCAGCATCATTCCCTCCAAAGAAATCCCAGGGCTGATGTCCTTCAGAATGGACTGGTTGGATCTCCTTGCAGTCTAAGGGACTCTCAAGAGTCTTCTCCAACACCACAGTTCAAAAGCAGCAATTCTTCGGCGCTCAGCCTTCTTCACAGTCCAACTCTCACATCCATACATGACCACAGGAAAAACCATAGCCTTGACTAGACGAACCTTTGTTGGCAAAGTAATGTCTCTGCTTTTGAATATGCTGTCTAGGTTGGTCATAACTTTCCTTCCAAGGAGTAAGCGTCTTTTAATTTCATGGCTGCAGTCACCATCTGCAGTGATTTTGGAGCCCAAAAAAATAAACTCTGACACTGTTTCCACTGTTTCCCCATCTATTTCCCATGAAGTGATGGGACCAGATGCCATGATCTTCGTTTTCTGAATGTTGAACTTTAAGCCAACTTTTTCACTCTCCACTTTCACTTTCATCAAGAGGCTTTTTATCCAAATTTATCCAAATTATCTAATCCTAAAGTTTTAAAGGGCTTCCCTGGTGGCTCCGATGGTAAAAATTCTGCCTGCAATGTGGGAGACCTGGGTTCAAACCCTGGGTTGGGAAGATCCCCTGGAGGAGGGCACAGCAACCCACTCCAGTATTCTGGCCTGGAGAATTCCATAGATAGGGAATTTGGCAGGCTACAGTCCATGGAGTTGCAAAGAGTCGGACACGACTGAGCTTAAGCACACAAAGTTTTCCATTTTCCAAGACAAAAATATTTAAAATGATCATTTTCTCCAATGTCAGGCCAATTTCCTTTTTATCCAATGCCATATTTTACCTTAGAGTTCACATCTAGTGTTGTATATACTGTGGATTTTGACAAATGACATATATCCATCAATAAAATATGATACAGAGTACTTTCACTTCCTTAAAAATCTTGTGTTCTACCTGTTCGTCTCTCCTCATTGCCAGCCCCCAATCCATAGCAAACACCGACCTTTTTATAGTCTCCATAAGTTTTTTATTTTCTACAATGTTACACAGCTGGAATCATACAGCATGGCACCTTTTCAGATTGGCTTCTTTCACTTAGTAATAAGCACTTAAGATTCTTCCATGTCTTTTCATGGCCAGGTAGCTCATTTCCTTTTAGTATTGAATGATATTCCATTGTCTGGAGATACTACAATTTATTTATCTATTTACCTGCTGAAGGACAGTAGTTGCTTCCAAGTTTTGGCCAGGATGAATAAATGTAAGGCCAACTTTAAGAGAGAAAAAGTTTAAAGACATTTTCATCTTTAAAGGACTCAAACTATGCTGACTGTCAAATCTTGGCACATTTGAGGAAAAAATTGTATATTACTATTCCCCTTTTGTTAGTATTTCGTTCTAAAGAGATGCTGGAGACTCACAAAATTCATTTAGCATACATCTTCTTCATAGGACATAAGTTATAGCACCATAAGCAGCAGCTGCTGCATCTTCATCATCATCTGCTACCTAATATATTTATAGCACATCATTGTCTGCAAGGGCTTTACATACATCAACCACTCAGTCCTCCTTAGAGACATGTGGCACAGAAGACATTTTCCTCAGTATAAACAGGTGACTTGGGCAAAGTCATATAACTAGTACCTGGTAGATCCAAAGCTAGACAACTCCCCTGACCCAGTACTTCTTCATTTTCACACACTGTACTCTTTTCTCTGCTCTTTTCTCTGCTTTCAGTAATCCCAAATTCATCAGAAGTTCAGTGTAGCTATTAAGCATCTATTTCTTCACTGTCCTTGAATTATTTAAAATTCACCAGGTAAGTCAACCAGGAAATACCTGGTCGAAGAAGTCACAACCTATCTACAAAATCAATCGGGATCTTTGGCATAACTGCTAAGAAGAAACTCAATCATCACCACCATCCTTTATTAAAGAACAACAGGATTTTTGCCGGAGGTGGGATGGGTTGTATTCTACAACCCCAAACTGGCAATAAAAAGCTTCAGCAGAAAGAGCTGGCATCAATCTAACAAATAAGGAGAGCCAAGAAAAAGAAAACATATTCCTTTCCAACACTCTGTGTGAAAACAGAAGTAGGCACAGTGACATTCATTCAAAAAGTCAACTGAAATGTATTTTTAAGTTCCAATTAGCAGAAGATTCGGAGAAGGCAATGGCACCCCACTCCAGTACTCTTGCCTGGAAAACCCCATGGATGGAGGAGCCTGGTAGGCTGCAGTCCATGGGGTCGCTAAGATTCGGACACGACTAAGCGACTTCACTTTCACTTTTCACTTTCATTCACTGGAGAAGGAAATGGCAACCCACTCCAGTGTTCTTGCCTGGAGAATCCCAGGGATGGGGAAGCCTGGTGGGCTGCCGTCTCTGGGGTCGCACAGAGTCGGACACAACTGAAGTGACTTAGCAGCAGTAGCAGAAGCAGAAGATACCTGAAAATCTCAAATTTCCACAAGTTGATTTTTCTCTGCAATCTGTTTGAGGGTTTATTTGATCTTGTTGATATGTTTTCACAGATCTTAAGTTCCTACCTAAAAGAGTTGTTAGTTATCATGCTTCGCCATAGCCAAGAGCAAGCAGTGGGAAAACGGTATAGCTATCCACCATACAACCTTTAAACGTTTGCACTGGGCTGACAATAAAAAAATAATAATAATCCCAATGCAACTTTCAGTTATGGATATTAGGAACAGCATGTAAATCCAGGGAGGCAGCAGTGAATCTAAACCAGCCAAAGACCAGAAGCAGGAACTCTCTGGCTCCAGCAGTTTAGGAATAATGCAGATAAATCACAGAGCAAGCAAAGGGGAATAGAATGCATTTCAGGCTTGGCTCGGAGGAAAAGACATATGAGACACACTCAGGGAAACTAAATTTATACAGTCTAGAGAATGAGCTTCAAGGAGGGAACCTGATCATAATCTATAAATACCACCAAGGTAACACCATAAATAATTAAGGAAAAGAACTGTTCGTCGTCTCTGAAGGAGGTCTACAGATGACGTTTTAAATTTACACCTCCCTTCCTTTCTTCTTGGCATCAAAACATGTTTGTTTGAGTCCTCTGCTCTTGCCTGGGGTATACTGGGACAGAGCACTAGACAGGCGAGTGCCTGGAGCTAGCCTTCCCTGACTGTGAAGCATGGCAAGCCCTCCCTCCAGGCAGCCAGACCTGCCCCAAAATCAGCAAACTGCAGGAGCAGAAGGATAGGACCTCTCTCAGCACACCCTTCTGCCACTCCAGGAAGTCAGAGCATCAACCTCTTCTAAACTCAGAGAACAGGGCTACGTGCATTATTCATTTCATTATTTCATGCCTGCACTGGGTCTCTGATGCTGTATACGGGCTTTCTTTCTCTAGCTGTGGCAAGCAGGAGCTGCCCTTCGTTGCAGCGCACGGGCTTCTCATGTTGCAGAGCGCAGGCTCTAGCAGGCTTCTCTCGTTGCAGAGGCAGACTTCTCTTGTTGCAGAGCGCAGGCTCTAGCACACTTCAGTAACTGCAACATGTGGGCTCAGTAGTTACAGCCCGTGGGCTTAGTCGCTCTGCGGCATGTGTGACCTTAATTCCCGAACCAAGGGTCGAACCCATGTCCCATGCACTGGCCGGCAGATTTTTAACCACTGGACTTATCAGGAAGTCCCTACATGTATTTTAAATACTTACTGTTGTATCTATTTGCTCGATTGTGTGTTTACCAGGTGCTAGGATAATGCTCTCAACCCAAATGCACGCAAATCACTCGGGGTTTTCCTTCAATGAATATTCTGATTTAGTAGGTCCCAGGTGAGATTCTGGGCTTCCCTTGTGGCTCAGCTGGTAAAGAATCACCTGCAAAGTGGGAGACCTGGGTTCGATCCCTGGGTTGGGAAGACCCCCTGAAGAAGGGAAAGGCCACCCACTCCAGGATTCTGGCCTGGAGAGTTCCATGGACTGTAGAGTCCATGGGGTTGCAAAGAGTCAGACACAACTGAGTGACTTTCACTGTCAGATGAGATTCTGCATTTCTAACATGCTTACAGGTAACACTGATGCTGCTAGCCCACAAACCACACTTCAGGTAGCAAGGGGTTAAGATCTTAGAGTCCCTCAGTGTAGACAGATGCAGAAGTAATTAACAATATGGTAACATGCCATAGGCACCTAATCCAGCTTGAGAGACAGAGGAAAAACAAGCTTCCTGAAGAGGACAGTCCTTGAAACTGAGTCTCGAAGATACTAGTGCAATTAAATATCAGGAAAGAGCACCCAGGAAATACTCACAATCCTTTCATTCCCAGATAATTAACATGGATAATTGGAAGATCAGGAGAGAGTCTATTAGTTGCTGATTCTCTTGGGTTGGGCTCTAAGATTTTACAGTGTTTGAACCTAAGATGGTGCAGAGTAAAAACAGCACAGGCTTTTGAGTCAAACAGCCTCTCTGAATTTCAGTTTCCCAATATAAAAGAAGTATAATAAAACCTGCCTCCAGGTTTTGGAGGAAATGACAAATGTAAGTTCTTAACAAATGTTAAAACTCTTTTCCCCTTTCACTGACACCTAAAATAAACTGCATTTCCAAAGTCACTATAAATGCTCCTCCCACCCCATTCTACTGTTTCCATTCCTGACTACTCTAAATGTGCTTATGTCTAAGGAAAATCACATTGAATTTACGAATTTTGCTCCTTTTTTAAGCATGTTAAATGTATTATCCCACTTGCTCACTCAGCATTTTAAAAATAATTGCTCATGAATCTATCCTTTAACAGAAATAAAGATAATGGCAATTGTACACCTGGGTTTTTCAAGGCAGATCTGATTTCAAATATTCTGCCCACTCATCAGACAATTGTCTCCAATTTTTGGCTTCAGAATACAGTCACCAGCGATATAAAACAGAATATTTTGAATGACTGCCACACTCCTAGGAAATGTTTCATTCAATTTTTCATTCAGTAAGCTCAATGTGATAAATATCTATTTTTACATGCCTACATGTGAGACTCTCTAGGACAAGCCTACATGGTTATGAAATTGTCCCTGCCCTCCAGTCGTTCACACCCTCATGGGTAATTGTGTGCTTGCAGGGCAGGGACTGGCAGGAGGGGAGAAGGTCTATCTGATATTTGTACACCCAAGTGTAGCCTAGTGTTGGTGCCAAGCCATTTGCTTGTTTTAATGCATATCTTCTTCACCTCTCTGGCCCATAAAAGAAACGACTGATACAATAGATACCTAAATGCCAAAGTAATTTCTAATATTATATATTTGTGCCCAATGGTTCATTTCAACTTAACGTCTGTAGCTCAAAGGCTGAGCCTTCCTAAAATAGACAAAAAATGGCATGTAAGGGTTACCCAGTATTGATAGGGTTCACTCTCTGAACTCTCTTGACAAAACATAGAATTCGCCCCCAAGAGAACATAAAGAAAATACTCATGATTGGCAAGCTCCTAAGGAATGTTTAATCACAATAAACTAGAATTCAAGTGGGAGTAGATTTGGAAAATACACCGTTCTTGTCCCTGTTCTATCGTGAAGAATAGGATTGAACCCTATAGCTACTCTTTAAATCATTTTTACTAAAGAAATTTTCTGGCAAGAAAGGAAAAATCTACAAATGAGCAAAGTGTCAACTATAACGATTATGATGATGAATGATTTGCCGAACAATATATTACACAGAGATTTTTGCTCTCTGTGAGCACTATAATGTTATTATTATACCCCCTGCCCCTTGAAATACAATTCTTACAGCAGAAGCCACTGCTGCTTCTCTCTTTACACTTGAAAAGAATTAAAAGAAGAGAGAATAATTAGGAGAAGTCATTCAGAGGACTCTCAACAAACATAAAATTATAGCCATTCCACTAACTGTAGAAAATCAAAGGTTGATTTTAACCCCCAAATAGCTGGACCATAAAACATTACTTTTTTCCATGCGGTATCACTTAAATTTGAATTGTACAGTGTAATAATGCTTTAAAACAAAACAAAACAAAAAAAAACTATTTCTTAAGTAACAAAATTCCAATAGAAAGTCTATCCACACCTAGGAAAACAATATGTACATAAGGTAACACTTCCTGATGCTCAGTGGGTAAAAAATCTGCCTACAATGCAAGAGACACAGCAGACTAGGGTTCGATTCCCAGGTCAGGAAGATCTGGAGAAGGAAATGGCAACTCCAGTATTCTTGCCTGGAAAATCCCATGGACAGAGGAGCTTTGTGGGCTATAGTCCAAAGGGTCACAGAGTTAGACCCAACTGACAACTAAGCACACCAAGGTAACACTTCACCTTAATTCCAAACTCAAATCACTAACTAGTCTGGCGGTGTTGATATTTTTGTTCCCATTTCCATCTTTAGAAGTGTATTTCTATCCTCAGCCTACATAGGCAAGAAGATCAAACAAGATTTACTAATGGCACAGACATGCATTCAGTTCAGTTGCAGCCGACTCTGCAACCCCATGAATCGCAGCATGCCAGGCCTCCCTGTCCATCACCAACTCCTGGAGTTCACTCAGACTCACGTCCATCGAGTCAGTGATGCCATCCAGCCATCTCATCCTCTGTCGTCCCCTTCTCCTCCTGCCCCCAATCTCTCACAGCATCAGAGTCTTTTCCAATGAGTCAACTCTTCGCATGAGGTGGCCAAAGTACTGGAGTTTCAGCTTTAGCATCACTAACCTAATATACACCTAATCACTGAGGTTTGTGAATTTACACCTACTGGGTCCCTTCAGCCCATGTTCATCCACTTTTAATGCATAGAAACAGAAATCTTCAGTAGTGCAGAGCTATTATTTTAATCCCATTACTGTCACAAATTCTTCACAATATCTCCCCAAACACCTTCTTTTCTAAAACTAGACTTCAATTATCTTCACCTGGATTACCACTCTCTCCAATGTCAAATTTCTAATTTTTAACATCTCTGTATTCGTACAACCTAACCTTCAAATCTGCTAAAAGCAGTTTCCTTGAAACGAATGAAAATGAAAACACAACAACCCAAAACCTGTGGGACACTGTAAAAGCAGTCCTAAGGGGAAAGTTCATAGCAATACATGCATACCTCAAGAAACAAGAAAAAAGTCAAATAAATAATCTAACTCTACACCTAAAGCAACTAGAAAAAGAAGAAATGAAGAACCCCAGGGTTAGTAGAAGGAAAGAAATCTTAAAAATTAGGGCAGAAATAAATGCAAAAGAAACAAAAGAGATCATAGCAAAAATCAACAAAACCAAAAGCTGGTTCTTTGAAAGGATAAATAAAATTGACAAACCATTAGCCAGACTCATCAAGAAACAAAGGGAGAAAAATCAAATCAATAAAATTAGAAATGAAAATGGAGAGATCACAACAGACAACACAGAAATACAAAGGATCATAAGAGACTACTATCAACAATTATATGCCAATAAAATGGACAAGTTGGAAGAAATGGACAAATTCTTATAAAAGTACAACTTTCCAAAACTGGACCAGGAAGAAACAGAAAATCTTAACAGACCCATCACAAGCATGGAACTTGAAACTGTAATCAGAAATCTTCTAGCAAACAAAAGCCCAGGTCCAGAGAGCTTCACTTCTGAATTCTACCAAAAATTTAGAGACAAGCTAACACCTATCCTACTCAAACTCTTCCAGAAAATTGCAGAGGATGGTAAACTTCCAAACTCATTCTATGAGGCCACCATCACCCTAATACCAAAACCTGACAAAGATGCCACAAAAAAAGAAAACTACAGGCCAATATCACTGATGAACATAGATGCAAAAATCCTTAACAAAATTCCAGCAATCAGAATCCAACAACACATTAAAAAGATCATACACCATGACCAAGTGGGCTTTATCCCAGGGATGCAAGGATTCTTCAATATCCGCAAATCAATCAATGTAATACACCACATTAACAAATTGAAAAATAAAAACCATATGATTATCTCAATAGATGCAGAGAAAGCCTTTGACAAAATTCAACATCTATTTATGATAAAAACTCTCCAGAAAGCAGGAATAGAAGGAACATACCTCAACATAATAAAAGCTATATATGACAAACACACAGCAAACATTATCCTCAATGGTGAAAAATTGAAAGCATTTCCTCTAAAGTCAGGAATAAGACAAGGGTGCCCACTTTCACCATTACTATTCAACATAGTTTTGGAAGTTTTGGCCACAGCAATAAGAGCAGAAAAAGAAATAAAAGGAATCCAGATTGGAAAAGAAGAAGTAAAACTCTCACTGTTTGCAGATGACATGATCCTCTACATAGAAAACCCTAAAGACTCCACCAGAAAATTACTAGAACTAATCAATGACTATAGTAAAGTTGCAGGATATAAAATCAACACACAGAAATCCCTTGCATTCCTATACACTAATAATGAGAAAACAGAAAGAGAAATTAAGGAAACAATTCCATTCACCATTGCAATGAAAAGAATAAAATACTTAGGAATATATCTACCTAAAGAAACTAAAGACCTATATATAGAAAACTATAAAACACTGGTGAAAGAAATCAAAGAGGACACTAATAGATGGAGAAATATACCATGTTCATGGATTGGAAGAATCAATACAGTGAAAATGAGTATACTACCCAAAGCAATTTATAGATTCAATGCAATCCCTATCAAGCTACCAACAGTATTCTTCACAGAGCTAGAACAAATAATTTCACAATTTATATGGAAATACAAAAAAACCTTGAATAGCCAAAGCTATCTTGTGAAAGAAGAATGGAACTGGAGGAATCAACCTGCCTGACTTCAGGCTCTACTACAAAGCCATAGTCATCAAGACAGTATGGTACTGGCACAAAGACAGAAATATTGATCAATGGAACAAAATAGAAAGCCCAGAGATAAATCCATGCACATATGGACACCTTATCTTTGACAAAGGAGGCAAGAATATACAATGGATTAAATACAATCTCTTTAACAAGTGGTGATGGGAAAACTGGTCAATCACTTGTAAAAGAATGAAACTAGAGTACTTTCTAACACCATACACAAAAATAAACTCAAAATGAATTAAAGATCTAAACGTAAGACCAGAAACTATAAAACTCCTAGAGGAGAACATAGGCAAAACACTCTCTGACATACATCACAGCAGGATCCTCTATGACCCACCTCCCAGAAAATTAGAAATAAAAGCAAAAATAAACAAACAGAACCTAATTAAACTTAAAAGCTTCTGCACAACAAAGGAAACTATAAGCAAGGTGAAAAGACAGCCTTCAGAATGGGAGAAGATAATAGGAAATGGAGCAACTGACAAACAACTAATCTCAAGAATATATAAGCAACTCCTACAGCTCAACTCCAGAAAAATAAATGACCCAATCAAAAAATGGGCCAAAGAACTAAATAGACATTTCTTCAAAAAAGACATACAGATGGTTAACAAACACATGAAAAGATGCTCAACATCACTCATTATCAGAGAAATGCAAATCAAAACCACTATGAGGCACCATTTCACGCCAGTCAGAATGGCTGCAATCCAAATGTCTACAAGCAATAAATGCTGGAAAGGGTGTGGAGAAAAGGGAACCCTCTTACACTGTTGGTGGGAATGCAAACTAGTACAGCCACTATGGAGAACAGTGAGGAGATTCCTTAAAAAACTGGGAATAGAACTGCCTTATGATCCAGCAATCCCACTGCTGGGCATACACACTGAGGAAACCAGGATTGAAAGAGACACGTGTACCCCAATGTTCATCGCAGCACTGTTTATAATAGCCAGGACATGGAAGCAACCTAGATGCCCATCAGCAGATGAATGGATAAGAAAGCTGTGGTACATATACACAATGGAGTATTACTCAGCCATTAAAAAGAATACATTTGAATAAGCTCTAATGAGGTGGATGAAACTGGAGCCTATTATACAGAGTGAAGTAAGCCAGAAAGAAAAACACCAATACAGTATACTAACGCATATATATGGAATTTAGAAAGATGGTAACAATAACCCTGTATACGAGACAGCAAAAGAGACACTGATGTATAGAACAGTCTTTTGGACTCTGTGGGAGAGGGAGAGGGTGGGATGATTTGGGAGAATGGCATTG
Source organism: Bubalus kerabau (assembly GCF_029407905.1). Lineage (NCBI taxonomy): Eukaryota > Metazoa > Chordata > Mammalia > Artiodactyla > Bovidae > Bubalus > Bubalus kerabau. The sequence continues at coordinate 120,250,185 of NC_073624.1, forward strand.
AAATATGTATAATATCATATATGAAATAAGTTGCCAGTCCAGGTTCGATGCACGATACTGGATGCTTGGGGCTGATGCACTGGGATGACCCAGAGGGATGGTATGGGGAGGGAGGAGGGAGGAGAGCTCAGGATGGGGAACACATGTATACCTGTGGTGGATTCATTTTGATATATGGCAAAACCAATACAATATTGTAAAGTTAAATAAAATAAAATTTAAAAAATAAAAATAAATATATTTTAGAAATGCAAAAAAAAAAACAAAAACAAAAAAAGAGCAATTAATATAAAATATCTCTTTATCTCCTTAAAGATTTCATAAGAATATTTGTAATTCTATCTTATTTACAGAAATGATTTCCTATGACCAGAACAGATGTTTATTAGTCTGAGCCATTGAGAGGAAAATATAATGGCTTTTTCTTAGAAAACTGTTGGTTCTTGTTCATCTTCTTTATTTTCTACCTGGCTATAAAATAGTTTTATTCCACAATGCAGCAGTGCCCACAAATTTTATTTTCTCTTTATTTTGGCTTCATAGTTTTCTAGTAAGAAGTCATCACAATGTGGCAAGAGAAAAAGCAATGGGTATTGACATAGAATTTTCTTCCATTCTGTAGCCACCATATCAGCAGAAGCCCATGTTTTTAATAAGTGTGTTGGTAACTAATTCTTACAACACCACAATTGATATGATGTTTAGAAGCATGATAATCTTCCAATATAATGAAAGTGAATTCCATTTGCCTACTTCCACACTCATTTTCTTCTCAGAAGATAAAAAACAAGGCATACAGAAGTCAAGGAATTTGTCCAGTCATGAAAAATGATAGTGGGAAAGTTGGAATGGATTTTTAAACTATTAGTCCAGTGTTTTCTGCATATGCCAGAAAGCCTGTAAAATTATGTCACACTATCATAAATTGTCAAATATTTATTTCAATGCTGTTTTCATCTCTGTAATGACATTAAATTATTTTTATGACAATTAAAAAAAATAAATAAATAAAAGCAGTTTCCTTTACAGTTTTTATTCTGGCTTTAGATCTCATACTAAGACATGAATACATATTGGTAAATACTCAGAAACAACCTTATTTTCTGATTTTATTTTTATTAGTTTCTCCACCATTTGAACAATTCCATCAGTCCTCACTGGGCATCGTCAAAGTGTCTGACCCTGAATTAGAAGCTAGAGAAGAGATGAAAAGGTAATGAGCATCCTCCCCATCACTAGAGACATTTAATCAAGTACCTAACAACAGCTAGTTGGAGATTTAATTTTCTTCGCACTTTCCTATGTTCTTACTTACTTTGATCATTCCAGGAAAAGTATTCATCTTCTTCTAAATCAAACTACTCCTCACAGACAGTAATTTCAGTGAATGAGAAGAACAGGGCAACGTGTTAAAAGCTGAACAGTCTAGTGCTTCTCAAATGTTAATGCCCATGTAAATTACCTGGAAGTCTTGCTTAGATGTAGATTCTGACTCAGAACATCTAGACTGGGCCTGAGACTACGTGTTTCTAACAAGCTCTCAGATGATGCCTGGCGCTGATGCTGCTAGAGAACAAGGGCTACACGGGGCGGTCTCTGAGCAGCGCCTCGTCTGTCTCTCAGCCTCACTCTAGACCAGCAGTGCCCAGCCTTTTTGGCACCAGGGACAGGTTTCATGGGAGACATTTTTTTCCATGCTCCAGGGTGGCAGGAAGGGATGGTCTGGGGATGATTCAAGTGCCTTACATTTATTGTGCACTTTATTTCTATTATTATTACCTCAGTTCCACCTCAGGCCATCAGGTGGATGGTTCCCAGAGGTTGGGGACCCCTGGTCTAGACCAGTGCCTGCTTGCTGCCTAGCATGTAGTAAATGCTCAGTAGTTACCACTGTAATAAAGAATTATTAATAGTTGTGAAAGAGATAAAGAAGAATAAAATAATATAGGAAAGGAGTGCATTCCTCTCAACCCAATTTTTCTCTTGTATACAGTCAGTCAAATCATTTTTAAACCCAATGTCACATCCTGGCCATCAAACGGGTCTATATTTGACCCATCGTCCCTAGCCTTCTGCTTTTCCTGCACACTTTCCCCTCACATTGGGCCATTTTCCCACACTGCAGTACATAAATCCATGCCCATTCTTTCGAGTTCCCCATAAACTGTTTCTCTTTACAGCAGCATGAATCTAGAGGCGCCAAGCTCTTCAGCTCAAGATCCACACTTCCATGAAGTTCTGCCCAGCTTCCCCAGCCACCTTCCAGAAGTCTGCACCTCGTAGTTCTTTTTGGACATTGTTCAGTTCAGTTCAGTCACTCAGTCGTGTCCAACTCTGCGACCCCATGAATCGCAGCACGCCAGGCCTCCCTGTCCATCACAAATTCCTGGAGTTCACTCAGACTCACGTCCATCGAGTCAGTGATGCCATCCAGCCATCTCATCCTCCGGCATCCCCTTCTTCTCCTGTCCCCAATCCCTCCCAGCATCAGAGTCTTTTCCAATGAGTCAGCTCTTCCCATGAGGTGGCCAAAGTACTGGAGTTTCAGCTTCAGCATCATTCCCTCCAAAGAAATCCCAGGGCTGATGTCCTTCAAAATGGACTGGATGGATCTCCTTGCAGTCGAAGGGACTCTCAAGAGTCTTTTCTAACACCACAGTTCAAAAGCAGCAATTCTTCGGCGCTCAGCCTTCTTCACAATCCAACTCTCACATCCATACGTGACCACTGGAAAAACCATAGCCTTGACTAGACGGACCTTTGTTGGCAAAGTAATGTCTCTGCTTTTGAATATGCTATCTAGGTTGGTCATAACTTTTCTTCCAAGGAGTAAGCGTCTTTTAATTTCATGGCTGCAGTCACCATCTGCAGCGACTTTGGAGCCCAGAAAAATAAAGTCTGACACTGTTTCCACTGTTTCCCCATCTATTTCCCATGAAGGGATGGGACCAGATGCCATGATCTTCGTTTTCTGAATGTTGAACTTTAAGCCAACTTTTTCACTCTCCTCTTTCACTTGCATCAAGAGGCTTTTTAGTTCCTCTTCACTTTCTGCCATAAGGGTGGTGTCATCTGCATATCTGAGGTTATTGATATTTCTCCCAGTAATCTTGATTCCAGCTTGTGCTTCTTCCAGCCCAGTGTTTCTCATGATGTACTCTGCATATAAGTTAAATGAGCAGGGTGACGATATACAGCCTTGACATACTCCTTTTCCTATTTGGAACCAGTCTGTTGTTCCATGTCCAGTTCTAACTGTTGCTTCCTGACCTGCATACAGATTTCTCAAGAGGCAGGTCAGGTGGTCTGGTATTCCCATCTCTTTCAGAATTTTCCACAGTTTATTGTGATCCACACAGTCAAAGGCTTTGGCTTAGTCAATAAAGCAGAAATAAATGTTTTTCTGGAACTCTCTTGCTTTTTCCACGATCCAGCGGATGTTGGCAATTTGAGCTCTGGTTCCTCTGCCTTTTCTAAAACCAGCTTGAACATCTGGAAGTTCATGGTTCATGTATTGCTGAAGCCTGGCTTGGAGAATTTTGAGCATTACTTTACTAGCATGTGAGATGAGTGCAATTGTGCCGTAGTTTGAGCATTCTTTGACATTGCCTTTCTTTGGGGTTGGAATGAAAACTGACCTTTTCCAGTCCTGTGGCCACTGCTGAGTTTTCCAAATTTGCTGGCATATTGAGTGCAGCACTTTCACAGCATCATCTTTCAGGATTTGAAATAGCTCAACTGGTATGCCATCACCTCCACTAGCTTTGTTCATAGTGATGCTTTCTAAGGCCCACTTGACTTCACATTCCAGGATGTCTGGCTCTAGGTCAGTGATCACACCATCATGATTATCTGGGTCATGAAGATCTTTTTTGTACAGTTCTTCTGTGTATTCTTGCCACCTCTTTTTAATATCTTCTGCTTATGTTAGTTCCATCCCATTTCTGTCCTTTATCGAGCCCATCTTTGCATGAAATGTCCCCTTGGTATCTCTAATTTTAGTAAGGCCAAATAACACATGAACACCTCCACAGCAGAGATAACAAGTCATTTTGATGACAACATGCAAAAGGCCCTTTCGTCAGAGTGAAATTCACTGAGACGGCTGTCTTGTATTTACACAACCCCTGCTAAGTAAATAAAGAAAATTAATCATCTTTAGAGGCTTCTTCCATTCTTTACTTGGGACAGAGGAAAAAGTGAAAAATTTGAGTCAAGCTATATGTAAAGACAGGGATGTGCTGTGATATGGTGGTCAGAGCATGGGTTTTGAGAACAAAGTGTTACTTGCTCAGTCATGTCCGACTCTTTGCTACCCTATGGACTGTGGTCCACCAGGCTCCTCTGTTCATGGAATTCTGGAACTGGAATTCTGGAACACTGGAGTGGGTAGCCATTTCATTCTCCAGGAGATCTTCTTGACCCAGGGATCGAACCAGGGTCTCCTACATCGCAGGCAGATTCTTTACCATCTGAGCCACCAGGGAAGCCCCTTGAAGACCAAAGCCTTTGTTTAAATCCTAGCCTGGGTCTAAATCCTGGCTCCCTCACTGTTATATCTATGGCTTCAGCCAAGTCCTCTGCCTTTTGGGAGTCCACAGTTCCACATTTAAAGGGGAGAAATGATACCTAATACCATGTTTCAATGTTTGTAAAGATGAAAGCAGATGTGAACTGCTTAGCCAAGTGTCTGGCACACAGTAGGTACCCAAAGCTTACTACTGTGACCATTATCACCCAGGATTTTATCAATATATATAGTCTCTGGTTCTCAAAAGGTTGTTCTCAGAGGCAGCAGCAAAATTACCCAGGAACTTGTTAGAAATGCAAGTTCTCAGGCCTCTGGGTGCATCACCCAGGAATCGGTTCTAACAAGTCCTCCTGATGAATCCGGTGCTCTGTGAGTTTGAGAAGCACTGTTGTAAAGAGTAAAGTAACTGTGGGTGGAAAGCGACAACGCTAGCGTAAGGCACAGAGGAGATACTAAACGGTCCCCATCGTTTCTAAGGGGATACGACCTTTGTTTGGAAAGCGCGTTCACTCTGCGCCCTAACACTAACAGGTTCTGCCCAGTGTGTTGGGCTGCCTAGTCATTTCAGTAACGGTGCTGCCTAATTGCCAACCACGAGTGCCCCAAACTGCTGCTCACAAACTATTTAATTGCTTATCCAATTGCCTACCTAGAAACCCCGTGGGTCTGGTCACCAGTGGCTGGCCCCTGGCTGCAGGAGCAGGACCGCGAGCTCGCCGTCACCTGGGGGAAGAGCACTGGTGGCTGAGCACCCCCCCCCCCAGGTCTCAGCTACTCCCACGACCAGCTGCACGCAGGATTCTGAACTGCTGTAACTCTTGTAAGCCTTGATGTTGGTTGCCTGTTGCTCTGCGCTTTTATGTTTTGAGAACTGAGGGCGGGGATGAGGGAGAGGTGCTTTTGTTTCCTTAACTGCAGAACAGTCAAACTTTTCCATAAAAACTGCGTATTGCTCAAGGCCAGACCGTTAAGCAGCTAGGGCATTGTGGGCACTGCCTGTTACTGATTTTATTTCCTTTTCACTGCACTTGCAAGTAAGTCATTTATCTTTAAGTTAGCAAGCAAGAAGTGGGAAATAAAAGAAATATGCTTTATTTAAAGCAGTGTTTGGGGCTAGTCATGACGAGGGAGGCGGGCCCTCCCACACTGAGTTCATTTTCCTTACACTGCACTGACAATGAAACCGTTCAGTGTTGTTGGAATCCCACTCTCAGCTCTCTGCTTCCCTTATGTTTCTCTTGGTTTTCCCTGTGGCACCAGTGTTCTTAAATTTTGAAGATAAAAACCTGGCAAAATCCAAGACAAGTGATTCCTTTGGGTACCAAGCCTCAAAATACCCTTTTCCTCTCTGAAGGAGCTAGTATGGGGGAAATAAACCATCATTTCATGGTGTAAACCAAAGAAGAGCCTTTTTTTGTCCACTCAAATGGGATAAACAAAAATCCAAGAAAATATTCTACTTCCACCACATATTCTGGAGAAGGAAATGGCAACCTTCTCCAGTACCCTTGCCTGGAAAATCCCATGGACAGAGGAGCCTGGTAGGCTACAGTCCATGGGGTCACAGAGTTGGAAACGACTGAACGACATCACTTTCACTTTTCACCACATAATCTTCCTTAAAATGGAGATTCGTGATTCTGCCATCTATCAATGCAATCTGTAATATAATAGTGAAACAAAATTGGAATAAGCCAGAAATTTCCTCAAAAACCAAAGATGTCAATGTTCCTTAATAATTCCATTTGCTTGCTTTTAAAACATGGGACCACACTCGCTTGAAAGACTCAATAGAAAAAGGTACTGCATTACCAATATGGAATTGGTAATTGAATATCACTATAGTAATTCTCTGATTTCCTATTTGTGTGTGTGCATGCTCAGTCATGACCGACTCTTTGCGACCCCATGGACTACAGCCAGCCAGGCTTCCCTGCCCATGGGATTTTCCAGGCAAGAGTACTGGAGTGGGTTGCCATTTCCTACTCCAGGGGATCTTCCCAACCCAGAGATTAAACTCACATCTCTTATGTCTCCTGTATCGGCAGGCAGGCTCTTTACCACTAGTGCCATCTGGGAAGCCTCTGATTCCTTACGGTTGGCACTAGATATACCTAATTGACATCTCCAAATGAAATCAGATTTTCCTATAATCTACATCTTGCTTTAAAATTGCTGAGTGTGTTGTCAATTATTTGAACTTTTAAGGACTGGTTTATCTGAAGTGGATGAGTTCCACCAACACTTTAATATCCAAAAACAAGAATACAACTTTAAAGCTTCCATAATGCCCTGTGTTTGGTTTATTACAGTAGACAATACATGATAAATACTAGTTTTCTTACCTGTCCCTAATCAGGGGATGGTGAACTGGGAAGCAAGCTCTATAACCAGATCTAGCAAAAGTTAAGAATATGCCAAACTCTCTGCAAGTATGTTTGTAGTGAAATGAATAAGAACTTTATAAAACTTTGAAACTATTTCTTATATATTTATACAGACCTATTTTCAATGACATCAGAGAAATGAGACCAGATTAAAATGGGGATACCAGAAGGATGGGGCTTCCCAGATGGTGCTAGTAATAAAGAACTCATCTGCCAGTGCAGGATACATAACAGACGAGGGTTTGATCCCTGGTTCAGGAAGATCCCCTAGAGCAGGGCATGGCAACCCACTTCAGTATTCTTGCCTGGAGAATCCAAGGGACAGAGGAGCCTGGTGGGCTACAGTCCATATAGTTGCAAAGAGTCAGACACGACTGAAGCAACTTAGCACACAAGCACCAGAAGGATAAAGTCGTTATACAAAAGCTTATGTGACTTGGCTGTTAAAACAAACTAGATATTATAGTATAAGCTAAAACAAATAATAAACTATTTACTCAAATAGGATTATGCCAATTAGGAAAATCCCTTGGAATTATGCCCCCAGAAAACTAACAGTATGACATGGCAAAGAAAGTTAGCAGCAAAGAAACCTTTCCCCACTGAAAAATTATTTCACTCCACATAAAGTTAAATCGTGTCATTTAAAACTATTTCAGCAAAATTTTTTCCAGCTCAGTTCATTTATGCTACATGTGTACTATAGCTTCTCTCTGAAATATAACTAGGTGGAAATATTCTGAAATCTCAGAAAAATGCAGAATAAAGATGACTTGCACGCTCCCCATCCAAGGGCCCCCAAATCATAAAAACACAAATCACTTCTCTGTTTTATTTTCCTAAAACTATGATGAAGTAAATCATCAATAATCCAAGGGTAAATGTAAGAATATCTATCTTTTGGCCTAGGCACAAGCTTTTAAAAGGAAAACCAAGAGACTATGTGAATGCTGTTTATGAAAAGAAGGCCATCAAACTTAAATTGGAACTATTAAATTGTAGTAAGGTGCAACCTACTACAAAAAGTAAATTCCAAATTGGGCAATTACTTATAATATGCATGTGACACTCAGCTTCTGTCTTAACCATCCCTGAGCGCCTCATCCGCCCTTTCAGTGTCGGCCTTTGTGGAAATCCGATTTTACTGCATGTCAGTGCACAGCAAAATGGAGGTACACCAAGCCAGCAGCAAACTCAGAATGTGGTTTGGTGGGCCTCAGATTTAAATACTGGCTGCGGCTGATATAATTCGCAACTTGACATTGTTTAAACCCGGTGAGCCAAGTTTTTCTCTCTGATACCTCCGGGCCCTTTACAACGCATGTCGGTATGCACAAACCAGAGTGACTGGTGTTGATTAGGTCAAAGCCAAGCAAGGACAATTACTGAACCTGGGCTGCGTGCCCCGTACATACCCCTAGTGAGAAAATTGAGGAGCAAACGCTGTAAGTGAGAGGCAGGTGACGAAAAGAAGTCTTAGCAGAACAAATTCCCAAACAACCTTCTGAAAGTCAAAGCCAGTTCTGTTATATTTCCAGTCTGATATGTAATCAAATAGCTTGGTGTTAATTTTATGTTACATCTTTTTTTCTCTTTTAAAATTAATCCCATAAAAGAGGACAACTGTTAAGAGCTAGTTTCATCTGGGATTTAAGGAGCCTCAAACAACAACAAAGAAAAAAAAAAATTGTTCAAGTCTGTAAGCAGAAAAAATAAAAAATAAATCATCCGTAAAATGATATAGAAAATCTCTTAATTGTGGTCTCAGAGCAGTTTCCTCTATTGACAATATCACTATGAATACTGTGTTGAATTATGAAAAGAAATCTCTGTGGTCAGTTTGGTGATTCAATGTTTTCTACTAAATGGTCCGTTAAAATGTAATGATTACCCAAATACGAATAGTATTAGACCATTATGAACCTAACCTAAGTATTTTCATCAGGAAGAAGACTTAATGATGTGAGAAAGAACATGCATTCATTCATTGGTTTGTTCATTCATTTTCCCACCCAATACTCATTAATTTAGGAAACCTACATCAGATTCCTACGACTGCCCAACTCTCAGTTCTCACCTCATGCTGCATTTTCTCTGTATTAGTCCTAATATTAATTAAGGGGATATAAGGAAAGGATGGGGAAGCCCAGGTGGTGCTAGTGGTAAAGAACCTGCCTGCCTGCCAATCCAGGAGACAAGAAATGCAGGTTCAATCCCTGGGAAGGGAAGATCCCCTGGAGAAGGAAATGGCAACCCACTCTAGTATTCTTGCATGGAAAATCCCATGGACAAAGGAGCCTGGTAGGCTACAGTCCAAAAGGTCACCAAGAGTTGGACACAACTGAAGCAACTCAGCACACATGCTTGCAAGCAGAGGATTCCCCACTCAGATTTCATTCTCACTAATTAGAGTCCCTGTTCCATGTCTCCAGCCTCTGTGCCTTTCTCATTAGACAGGTCAGCTCAAGTCATTTTCTGAAATAATCCTCAGCTTGTTAAAAAAAAAAATGAGTAAGATAAAAGTCCTCACAAAGAGTCCTCTACCAAATCAAAATCTATTTTTTTTCTGTAGTATGTAAATGTATGCTCAAAGGAACAAAACTCAGAGTCATAAAATCAAAGTACTTTAGAGCTTATCAGGATAGATATAGCGCTAGAGATACGTATAATCTTACTCAGGAATTCCTCATCATTAAAGTCAAAGTGAGAAAAGAAAGAGCAATGTGTCAAATTTTCACAAAGCTTAATTTGTTCAATGTAAAAAAAAAAACTATCTGTTATTCTGAGAATGCAGTTCCCACTTTTTGGGTTAAAATACATTTTTGATGAGATGATGCCAGTAATGATGGCAGCTTCCTGGAAGAAGAGCTCCTTGAGCTTACTTTGCGATTAAAAGTTAAGAAATTACTGTTGATCCACAATATTTGTTTCTTCATTTTTCTGATGTGTGAATTCAAACTTAAATTTTATTTAATACAACATTATGTATTAAATACATAAATAAATAAAGCCTGGTGAGATAAAGAAACCAGAACACAGTGGTATAAAGTGCCAGGGTGGACACAGGCTTACTGTGTTGACAAGTCAGTGCCCTTTGTTTTGAACTGTAGAGGTGTCCCTTAAAAACAATAATAACAAAAACACTATCTTCCTCATAACATGGAACTGCTGGTGGTTAAGAAGAAAGCAGAAACGCCTCCAAATGTTCTAGCTGTCCTAATTGCCTCAGTCAGATCAGTCCCTCAGTCGTGTCTGACTCTTTGTGACCCCATGGACTGCAGCACGCCAGGCTTCCCTGTCCACTATTTCCTGGAGTTTGCTCAAACTCATGTCCATCAAGGCGGTGACGCCATCCAACCATCTCATCCTCTGTCATCCCCTTCTCCTCCCAACTTCAATCTTTCCCAGCATCAGGGTTTTTTCCATTAAGTCAGTTCTTTGCATCGGGTGGAAAGTATTGGAGTTTCAGCTTCAGCATCGGTCCTTCCAATGAATATTCAGGACTGATTTCCTTTAGGATGGACTGTTGGATCTCCTTGCAGTCCAAGGGACTCTCAAGAGTCTTCTCCCAAACCACAGTTCAAAAGCATCAATTCTTTGGCACTCAGCTTTATTTATGGTCCAACTCTCACATCCATACATGACTACTAGAACAACCATAGCTTTGAATAGACAGACCTTTGTCAGCAAAGTAATGTCTCTGCCTTTTAATATGCTGTTTAGGTTAGTCATAGCTTTTCTTCCAAGGAGCAAGCATCTTTTAATTTCATGGCTGCAGTCACCATCTGCAGTGATTTTGGAGCCCAAGTAAATAAAGTCTGTCACTGTTTCCATTGTTTCCCCATCTATTTGCCATGAAATGGTGGGACTGGATGCCATGATCTTAGTTTTTTGAATATTGAGTTTTAAGCCAGCTTTTTCACTCTCCTCTTTTACTTTCATCAAGAGGTTCTTTAATTGTCTGTGTTTGTTAATAATGTCAGCTACTTGGAAAACTGGATTGAGAATTGTTTTAAGTGGTCTACAAGAATAAAACTCCCTCTCACAAGCAAATTAGCAAGTTACTTGATTGAATATACTATATCAAATGCTTGATTTATATTTCCATAAACCAAGAATCAAATTTTGTGTAGAAGCAAAGTGAGTTGCACAATAGGTACTTATCCAGATAACTGAAGCAAAAAGCCCAGATCTACCATTTAAAAAAGAACTGGCTGCTTGTGCTGTCGATGTCACTAAATAATTCCTCATTTTACAGTAATTAAACTCATCTTTACAATAAAAAGGCTTCACTGTGGTGCTTCACATACAGACTAGGTTTCATGATCATTGGTTAAAATCTTTTGAAAGGCTGAAAATAACAGAGATCTACAGGTACAGGAAATGATAAAATACAAGTAAAATACCTTTGATAAAAGGACATATTGTATTTTTTTCCTAGCTTTTTGTTGCTAGGGGGAAAATCCCTTATTTTGTTGTTTTTTGTTATTTGTTATATTTGCATAGCTTCCTTGCTCCTAAAGCATCAAATTCTGATTACAAGAACAACAAAATCACCATTACAGTTTTCCTTTACAAAATGCTGTTTGGTAAACAAAAATGTTCATCTGTTTTACTAGGTTTTCTCTCTCTGGGTTTTGCCTTTTTGGGATTTAAATAAACATGTAAAAATATGTACATAAGTCTCTGAAGATGAAATCTAAATCTCTTTAGTTTTCAGTTCCTTAAAGTACATGAAAAATTGCTATAGGAGAATGGTGTCTACATGAAAATAACACTGTGGAGTGTGCAGGTTTAAATTAAAGAAAACAGAATTTAATTTAGAATTAAGCCTTTTTAAAAATAACCGTGTTATATCTACATAACCAACAACAAGGGTTTTTCCAGACTAAAAATATGGAGCAAACGGCTATGGGCAATGTTCTATGCCAAAAGAATTCTGTTGAGTTTTGTTTTGTTTTTCTCTTTTATTTCATTTTTCATTTTATTTCAAACAGTTTTCTGCTTTCTTGTGCTATCCCTGAGAGGAATAGTTAGCTCAGGAGCTCCCAACTGATGATCACCACCTTTAGAAGCTCAGTTTATTGTACATTTACCATTATTATCCCCCATGTCTTCTAAAATGTCAACACAAACCCAAGGTCTAGAAGGATGTTGATGACACAAAGATGAAAAAATATCACTTAAATAGCATGACCCATTAAGGAGATTTGTAAAATAATACTGATGATCATGTAAGAAAGAGGCCTGCTTCAAATACAAAAATCTCAGAGATGTAAATGAAGGTCTGCAGAGACTCACAGGGGAAAAAGTGTACTCTTTCAGGAGGAAGTTGTCCTCCATATAAAACTGTTGTTTATGCACTTCTACCCATGATAACAGGAAACAGACACTATTTGCTCAAAAAAAAAGTACATCCTCCCCATCACCAGCACCCCTACTTAATTCATGAGGCCTTTTCTACACCCATGGAGGCAGAACATCAAATCAAGAACTGTCACATCAAGGAGATGCAGGTTCTAGTCCTGGCTTTGACACATTTACATACATTTGTTGTTGCTTTTCAGGCAAGACTGTTTGTGACCCCATGGACTGCAGCATGCCAGGCTTCACTATCTCCTGGAGTTTGCTCAAACTCAGGTCCATTGAGTCGGTGATGCCATCCAACCGTCTCATCCTCTGTCACCCCCTTCTCCTCCTGCCCTCTATCCTTCCCAGCATCAGGGTCTTTTCCAATGAGTCAGCTCTTCACATCAGGTGGCCAAAGTACTGGAGCTTTATCTTCAGCATCAGTCCTTCCAATGAATATTCAGGGTTGATTTCCTTTAGGGTTAACTGGTTTGATCTCCCTGCAGTCCAATGAACTCTCAAGATTGTCTTCTCCAGCACAGTTCAAAAGCATCAGTTCTTGACCCTCCACCTTCTTAATTACATAAATAGCTGTTGTTTAATGTGCAGATTATACCATTTTAATGGCAGAAAGTGAAGAGGAACTAAAGAGCCTCTTGATGAGAGTGAAAGAGGAGAAAGAAAAGGCCGACTTAAAATTCAATATTAAAAAAACCAAGATCATGGCATCCTGTCCTATCACTTCATGGCAAATAGAAGGGGAAAAAGTGGAAGCAGTGACAGATTTCCTCTTCTTGGGCTGTAAAATCATTGCGGATGGTGACTGCTGTCATGAAATTAGAAGACAGTTGCTTCCTGGCAGGAAAGCTATGACAAACCTGGACAGTGTACTAAAAAGCAAATACATCACTCTGTCAACAAAGGCCTTTCTAGTCAAGGTTCTGGTCTTCCCAGTAGTCATGCATGGATGTGAGGCCTGCAGCATAACGGATGAGCACTGAAGAACTGATGCTTTTGAACTGTGGTGCTGGAGAAGACTCTTGAGAGTACTTTGGACAGCAAGGAGATCCAGTCAGTCTTAAAGGAAATCAACCATGAATATCTCATTAGGAGTGATGCTGAAACTCCAATACTATTTGAAAAGACCCCAGTGTGGGGAAAGATTAAGGGGAGAAGAGAAGGGGGCAATGGAGGATGAGATCATTGGATGGCATCATGTATTCAGTGGACAGGAACTTGGGCAAACTCTGGGAGATGGTGACGGACAGGGAAGCCTGGCATGCTTCAGTCTGTGGGGTTGCAAAGAGTCAGACAGGACTTGATGACTGAACAAAAACAACAACTGTTGTTTAACCCCTCTGAGCCTCGGATGTCTCTTGGTTTCTTGTTGATTTTAAACAGATGTTAACAAACAGAAAGTGTCCGGTAGGTATTCATTAAACACAAATCATTTTGATTGCTCCAGGTTCACTACTCACTTTTGTTAGAAAGTTTGGTTCCAAGGAAGAGAGGTTACTGTAAGGATAAACACGCACAGGAAGTGCTGAAAAAACTGGTAGCAGGAAGGGCAAGAATTGAAGTATATGTTGATCTTAGAAAGCACAAAACTATGTGGTAGAGCTCAACTTTGGGATTTTCAATGAATATTCTTCCATTACTGTGACTCAGTGATTCCATATCTAGTTCTCTGTCTGTCCTCTTAATGAACCAGGTTCCTTCTCATACCCATTTTCTCTCTCTTCTCCTTCTGCTTATCCTACCCCCACCCACGTCCCTCCCTATTTCTATTCATATGCCTACCCTTATCCTTTCTCTCTCTCTCTCTTCTCTTTATACCTTCATCTTCTGAGAGATCCACCAAGACCAACCCAGCTTCTTTCTATATCAGGACTTTCAGCCTCAGCTCCCAAAGCTGCTTCCTTTAATTACTATTACCTGGTTCAAATTTGCTAAGGGGAAATCTGATTAGCCCAGTTCATCTTTTTGCACCAACACATACCCACTGAATTGGCACCCTTTGGGTAAAGTGTCCTCATATAATTCAATCATCTGTGGAATTAGGGTGAGAAGGGACAGCCAAGAGCAACTGGAACAAACGTTTGCAAAACAACAGCCCTTTGAAGGATGTGACCTTGTAAGTGGAGCTGTGAGGACAAATCCCAAGGACAGAAGCAAGTAGAGCATTGTCCTTTTCTAGCAACTCATACAGCATTAATTACCAAGGGTTCCAAATCTTATTCTGTTAGAACACATTCTGAGGAACAGCACAAAGTGGAGACAAGGGTTAAATGAAATCAATTTACTGTAGTTGTTGTTTAGTCACTAAGTCATGTCCCACTCCATGCAACCCCATGGATTGTAGCCCACCCGGCTCCTCTGTTCTTGGGACTTCCAGGCAAGAATACTGGAGTGGGTTGCCATTTCCTCTTTCCTCTATCCTAAAGATCATGGATAATCATCTAAGTGCTAAATTAATATTTTCATAGAAACATATTTTCAAAATTGGAAAGAACTTTGGAAACCTGCACTCTTCTCATTTTTTAAGAAATGAGAAAGTAGAGTCCAAGATAGGGAAACTAGTTTGTATAAGATTACTCAACTAATCAGTAACAAGGCTAAAACAAGAACCCAGGCAGGCTAAGGTCCTACTCACAGTTCATACACCCCCTATATCTATTGCTGATATGATACATACACATGGATATCTCAAATACTAAAAACTCATTTACAATTTATGGAGCTATTACTGAATTTTTCAGATACTTCTTTCAACACTAAAGTAGGAACTATAAGTCTTTATATGTATTGAACAAATAGTCAACAATTTGTGTTTTCATACACAGTCATTCTCATTATCCATAGTAGTTATGTTCTGGAAAGTTCCCGCAAACACTGAATTAATGGATACTGACCCATCAAGTCTATGCCCCAACCAGTAACGCTGAAGAAGCTAAACGGTTCTATGAAGACCTCCAAGACCTTTCAGAACTAACACCCAAAAAAGATGTCCTTTTCATTATAGGGGACTGGAATGCAAAAGTAGGAAGTCAAGAAACACGTTGGGTAACAGGCAAATTTGGCCTTGGAATATAGAATGAAGCAGGGCAAAGGCTAACAGAGTTTTGCCAAGAGAACGCACTGGTCATAGGAAACACCCTCTTCCAACAACACAAGAGAAGACTCTACACATGGACATCACCAGATGGTCAACACTGAAATCAGACTGATTATATTCTTTGCAGCCAAAGATGGAGAAGCTCTATACAGTCAACAAAAACTAGGAGCTGACTGTGGCTCAGATCATGAACTCCTTATTGCCAAATTCAGACCTAAATTGAAGAAAGTAGGGAAAACCACTAGACCATTCAGGTATGACCTACATCAAATCCCTTATGATTATACAGTGGAAGTGAGAAATAGAGTTAAGGAACTAGATCTGATAGATAGAGTGCCTGATGAACTATGGACAGAGGTTCATGACATTGTACAGAAGACAGGGATCAAGACCATCCCCATGAAAAGAAATGCAAAAAAGCAAAATGGCTGTCTGGGGAGGCCTTACAAATAGCTGTGAAAAGAAGAGAAGTGAAAAGCAAAGGAGAAACGGAAAGATATAAGCATCTGAATGCAGAGTTCCAAAGAATAGCAAGAAGAGATAAGAAACCCTTCCTCAGCGATCAATGCAAAGAAATAGAGGAAAACAACAGAATGGGAAAGACTAGAGATCTCTTCAAGAAAATTAGAGATACCAAGGGGACATTTCATGCAAAGATGGGCTCAATAAAGGACAGAAATGGGATGGACCTAACAGAAGCAGAAGATATTAAGAAGAGGTGGCAAGAATACACAGAAGAACTGTACAAAAACAGATCCTCATGACCCAGATAATCATGATGCTGTGATCACTGACCTAGAGCCAGACATCCTGGAATGTGAAGTCAAGTGGGCCTTAGAAAGCATCACTATGAACAAAGCTAGTGGAGGTGATGGAATTCCAGTTGAGCTATTTCAAATCCTGAAAGATGATGCTGTGAAAGTGCTGCACTCAATATGCCAGCAAATTTGGAAAACTCAGCAGTGGCCACAGGACTGGAAAAGGTCAGTTTTCATTCCAATCCCAAAGAAAGGCAATGCCAAAGAATGCTCAAACTACCGCACAATTGCCTTCATCTCACACGCTAAGAAAAGTAGTGCTCAAAATTCTCCAAGCCAGGCTTCAGCAATACGTGAACTGTGAAGTTCCAGATGTTCAAGCTGGTTTTAGAAAAGGCAGAGGAACCAGAAATCAATTGCCAACATCTGCTGGATCATGGAAAAAGCAAGAGAGTTCCAGAAAAACATCTATTTCTGCTTTATTGACTATGCCAAAGCCTTTGACTGTGTGGATCACAATAAACTGTGGAAAATTCTGAAAGAGATGGGAATACCAGACCACCTGACCTGCCTCTTGAGAAACCTATATGCAGGTCAGGAAGCAATAGTTACCACTGGACATGGGACAACAGATTGTTTCCAAATAGGAAAAGGCGTACGTCAAGCCTGTATACTGTCACCCTGCTTATTTAACTTATATGCAGAGTACATACATCATGAGAAACACTGGGCTGGAAGAATCACAAGCTGGAATCAAGATTGCCGAGAGAAATATCAATAACCTCAGATATGCAGATGATACCACCCTTATGGCAAAGAGGAACTTAACCTTATGGTGAAGGGTGAAGGAACTTCTTCACCCTTATGGTGAAGAGGAACTAAAAAGCCTCTTGATGCAAGTGAAAAAGGAGAGTGAAAAAGTTGGCTTAAAGCTCAACATTCAGAAAACGAAGATCATGGCATTCGGTCCCATCACTTCATGGGAAACAGATGGGGAAACAGTGGAAACAGTGTCAGACTTTATTTTTTGGGGCTCCAAAATCACTGCAGATGGTGACTGCAGCCATGAAATTAAAAGACGCTTACTCCTTGGAAGGAAAGTTATGACCAACCTAGATAGCATATTCAAAAGCAGAGACATTACTTTGCCAACAAAGGTCTGTCTAGTCAAGGCTATGGTTTTTCCCGTGGTCATGTATGGATGTGAAAGTTGAACTGTGAAGAAAGCTGAGCGCCGAAGAATTGATGCTTTTGAACTGTGGTGTTGGAAAAGACTCTTGAGAGTCCCTTGGACTGCAAGGAGATCCAACCAGTCCATTCTGAAGGAGATCAGTCCTGGGTGTTCTTTGGAAGGACTGATGGTAAAGCTGAAACTCCAATATTTTGGCCACCTCATGCGAAGAGTTGACTCACTGGAAAAGAGTCTGCTGCTGGCAGGGATTGGGGGCAGGAGGAGAAGGGGACGACAGAGTATGAGATTGCTGGGTGGTATCACCGACTCGATGGACATGAGCTTGGGTGAACTCTGGGAGTTGGTGATGGACAGGGAGGCCTGGCATGCTGTGATTCATGGTGTCGCAAAGAATTGGACAGGACTGAGTGACTGAACTGAACTGAACTGACCAATTGTTCCTAGGGTAAATATAGGATAAGGTTCCTGAAAGTCTTTGGACACCTTTTCATTAAACAATATATGGCCTTGTTTTAGGTCCATTTCTGCTTAAGGACAAGTTATTTATTATACATTTTGCATTAACATTAAACTCACAGTCACAGCACTATAACTCAAGCTCTAACAAAGCTTACCTATTTTGCGTGTTTTCTCCATAAGGCACATTACAGCTTTCCTGTGCTAAGGAACGCTACTAGACAGCACTTCAGCACTTTGTTATGGGGCCCTTAAACAGTAAAATCTCCAACAAAAAGCCCAGAAATTCAGGGGGGCGGGGAATAACTGGCACTGAATAGATCATGAGGAAGACACTTGTCTACAATACAAGAACCGAAACAAGTGGGCAAAACATCATATTGTCTGGCCTCAGCTGGGAATACTTATGTCAGGTGACTCAAAGTTTCACCATTCTGCACTTGCCTGAGAACAATGATGAAAGCGCCATGACTACTGATTTTCAGATTACAAATAAATTTTAGTGCCTACACAAATTTACTACTATAGAATTTGTGAACAACAAGGACTGAGTATTTATATTTATATAATCTAAGTAATTAAATCACATTCTATTTTCTTCTTGATATTTTGTGATCTCCTTGCCACAGAGACTACTATAATAAAATGAGTAGTCAACAGTTCCTTTGATGTTAGTGGAATACAGACTTCAGAACTACCAATTTTTGATAATATTATGTTACCTACAAGTTTGCAGAGAATACCAACACTAAGCCAAACCATACATTATTTACAAATAATTGTTGATAAACACTGATGTTTTTGTACTTTATAACTATTAACCTTGATTTTAACATATACCTCTGTAAAGCATTCACAGTAAAGAATGACTTTTAGAAACAAACCGAATATATTTAGAACAAAATGTATAGATTTTAATGAATATTCACTGAAGAAAAGGCTTTAAACAGTTGGTAAAATAGATGCACATTTACTTTCTACAAATAACAACTCACAGATATATTCTTCCTTGGGGTCTAGGTAGCCGCAAGCACAAGATGACCTATAAAAACTTTACAGAGCAGCAATCATGACCGGTTGCCCAAAGGGTGAATATCATGTTCAGTTTCCCCTGAACAGTGTTAACCCCTTCAGTGGGTTGAAATTTGAATTAATTGTTGAACTTTATAAACTAGGAGAACTTACACAAAATCTAATTTTCTGAATTCTCCTGGGAAAAAAAATCATTGGTGAACACTATTTCCCATTCTTGCCTGGAAGCCATTGGCCAGCATTGAACGTAGCTGCCCCCAGGGCAGGGCGCTCCTGCTCAGGTTCTAGACCTTCTGATTACTGCTCACGTCATGGCTACATGCCAGCTGCATTTTCCTGTTTTAAAATGAAGAGGTAGGTTAAGTATTTCTCTTACTAATCTATCCAAATTGAGACCAAAATAAATAAGTAAAACAAATGAGGATCACAGTTTTCCTTCTCTCACACGTTGATTATTCATATCAGCATGGGAGTTGGTGATTCCTGTTCCCAAGTTCAGGTAGAGCTTTAGACTAAGCTCTAGACCTTCTGACCAAGAAGTTAAAATATCCTCCACATGCAATCAAAGCCTGGATAATGATCTTACCTCTAGCCTTTTACAGTTCACAGAGGCTCATGCATTACCTAATGTAATCTTTGCAATAAAGGTAAGGTGGGTAGAACAGTAATTTCATCCTCATTCTCCCAAGAAATTCAGAACCCACAGAGACTAAACAGCCTGTCCAAGGCCATACAGCAAGAAACAGACTAAGGAAGATGAAATCCAATCTTCTAGTTTCAAGTTCAGAGCTTTTCCTACTACAGTCTGCATATAGGCAAAAGGGCTGATCCACATTTTATCACACGTTACTTTTTAAATATATTCCTGTCATCAAGGCGAAACTCCCAAGTGATAGAAATTAAGGTGTTGCTTTTATATTCCACACAGAAATGTCAGCTTCACTTGAATAAGGATAGTTTTGTCCACATCACTCCATTAATGCTACTAAAATAAATATGATTCTGTATGTACATGCTCCAGTGCACAGAGACGCTCCTCATTCCAAACAAGAACTGAAGCAAGTTTCTGTTGCAACAAGACTAGAACAAGTGAGAAGATTGTATTTAAGGAAAAATAAAAGTAAGAGAAAGAAAATAAAACTAGAGGTATGGTAATACATGAGTACATGCCATAATAATCAGATACTTCATTCAAGGCTACATATTTCACTTCAAGCTTCCCAGTGATCAGTGTACAGAGGAAAACATCATCAGCTACCCAATTCACCATATCAAGGAAAAAAATACGTTATTGATGTCTTAGAGATATTCCCCCCCTCAAGAGTCCTCACAAACTCTTTGATGTAATATAAATGCCCTGATTCTTCATAATATTAAAACAGTGAATAAAACAATAAACCATGGTTCCCTTAGCTATTTCGTATATTCCCCAAAGCAAGCTGACAGCAGAATGTCAAATCACAATTCAGTAAAAGCAATTCTACTAAATATAAAACAGTCTAGTTACTTAGTAAATCTGATGGCCAGATTAATGAAATAGATAGATAATCTACGAAAGTCTCTATGAGCAGCATACCTTTCAGGCATTCCATACATACTATTTTTCACACTCAAGCTTTTGATTAAGTATTGTGCAGAAAAGAGTTCAAGGTTAAAAGTCTCTGACAAGATCTTGGCACTGAAAAATTTCATGTTGTTGATTAAAGACAAATCCATAACTTTTAACGACGAACAAGGTGGGTATAGGCTTGACACTGCATACGAAATAATTGAAGTCCTTTCCCACCATCCTAAGGAGGGGAGCCAAGGGAGGCACCGAGGGCAAGGGCAGTGACTTCTCTTTTCTCACCTAGACAGCTGGCCTCTCCATGCGAGATCAGCAGTGACACAGGCTACGGCACTGGACCTCGCCTCTGAGCCTCAGTCCTGGATCGTCAGCAGCCTGCTGACCGTTTCCATCTGGCCGTAATGTCTGCCCTTCAATGTGCTTTTCTATTCCTGTATTCCCCTTCTGCAGCGATGACCTCACTTCCCACCCATTCTTCCAAACCAGAACCACAGGGAGACTGTTTCCTCTCCTTTCCTTCACCCCACCATGGGTAACCCAGTCTTCCAGTGTCAGCTCTCACCCACTGTGCCCTCTCTCCATGCCTGCTCCCACTGCCCTGGTTCAAAGAGAAAACTACCTCTCACTGAGGTTCCTGAATTACGCTCCTAGTCACTTCTCTGTCTCTCCTTCTTCACACCTATCTTCTTTTGTTCTGATGGAGTCATCTTTCCAAAATAATAATAATAATATTAATAACATAATTTATTGGAACTTTACCACATGCCAAGAACTGTTCTAAATACTTTACGTATATTATCTCATACATCTTTTTTAACTTCAGCTCTTTTGAGGAATAATTGATAGATAAAATCATTAAGCTATTTAAAGTGTATATCGTGGTGATTTGCTATACATATACATCATAAAGGGGCTTCCCTTGTAGCTCAGTTGGTAAAGAATCTGCCTGCAATGCAGGAGACACAGGTTCGATTACTGGGTCAGGAAGATTCCTTGGAGAAGGAAATGGCAACCCACTCCAGTATTCTTGCCTGCAGAATCCCATAGACAGAGGAGCCTGGTGAGCTACAGTCAATGGGGTCTCAAGAGTCAGACGTGACTTAGCAACTAAGCCACCACCACCATACATCGTAAAAGGATCTTCCTCATCTACTTAATTAACACATTCATCTCCTCACATATTTCTCCCTTTTTGTGTGACAACATTTAAGTTCTACTCTCTTAACAAATATTATTTACATAATATAGCGCTTTTAACGCTAGTCAGCATTTTTTACATGAGATCCTCAGACCTTATTGGCAATCTTTTTTTTTTTTTGATTCCACATATAAGTGGTATTGCACAATATTTTATTTCTCTGGCTTATTTCACTTAGCATAATGCCTTCAAGGTCCACCTATGTTGTCTCAAATGCTAGACTTTCCTTCCTTCTCATGGCTGAATAATATTTAATTGGATATATATAGCACATTTTTAAAAATTGAAGTATAGTTGACTTATAATGTTGTATTAGCTTCTGGTGCAGCAAAGTGATTCATATATATATTTTGAATTCATATATATATATATATATATGAATCACTTTGCTGCCCCATAAACATATATATATATATATATATATATATATTGTTTTCCATTCTGGTTTATTACAGGACATTGAATATAGTTGTCCATGCTGTATGGTAGGCCCTTTTGTTTATCCATTCCACTAACAATAGTTTGCATCTGCTAGTCCCAAACTCCCAGTCCAGCCCTCTCCCTCCCTCCCCACAGACTTGAGGCTGTCAAGACTCCCAGTGTCTGTGAGTCTGCTTCTGTTTCAGAGATAAATTCATTTGTGTTACATTTTAGAGTCCACTTACAAGTGATATCATATGGTATCTGTCTTTCTCTTCAAAACTTAACGTCTCTTAGTATGATGATCGCTAGGTCCATCCATGTAGCTGCAAATGTATCACATCTTCTTTATCCATTCATCTGCTGATGGACATTTAGGCTGTTCCCACAGTTGGCTATTGTGAATAGTCTTTCAAGGAACATGGCAGTGCAGGTATATTTTCCATCTTATTGTTATTTCTTTTGTATATATACCTAGAAGTGGGATTGCTGGATGTAATAGTTTTATTTTTAAGATTTGGAGGACCTTCCATACTGTTTTCTACAGTAGCTGCACCAATTTCCACTCCCACCAAGAGTACACAAGTGGCCCCTTTCTCCACGTCCTCACCAACATTTGTTATGTGCCGTCTTTTGGATGATAGTATTCTGATAGTGTGACATGGTATCTCATTGTAAGCTGGACTTGAGTTTTCCTGCTGATCACCAATGTTGAACATTTTTCTCAGATGTCTGCTGCTCCTTTTTCTCATGTGTCTGTCTTCTTCAAAAAAAAATGTCTAATCAGTGTCTCTGCTCATTTTTTAATCAGAATGTTTAATTTTTGCTATTTTGTTATGAGTTCCTTGTATATTCTGCATATTAACCCCTTCAGAAAAAATGGTTTGCAAATGTTTTCTCCCATTCCATAGGCTGCCTTTCATTTTGCTGGTGATTTCCTTTCCTGCATGGAAGTTTTTTAGTTTGATGTGATTCTACATATTTTTGCTTTTGTCCCTTTGCTTCTGGTGTCAAATCTAAACAATCATCTTTATGATCAACATTAAGGTATTTACTGCTTACATTTTCTTCTAGGAATGTTATGATTCCTGGTTTTACACTCAATTCTTTCAGTTCAGTTGATCAATCATATTTGATTCTTTGCGACCCCATGGACTGCAGCACCCCAGGCTTCCCCGTCCATCACCAACTCCCGAAGCTTGCTCAAACTCAGGTACAGTGAGGTGGTGACGACATTCAACCATCTCATCCTCTGTCATCCCCTTCTCATCCTGCCTTCAATCTTTCCCAGCATCAGGGTCTTTTCCAGTGAGACAGTTCTTCATATCAGGTGGCCAAAGTATTGGAGTTTCAGTCTCAGCATCAGTCCTCCCAATGAATTTTTAGGACTGACTTCCTTTAGGATTGACTGGTTTAATCTCTTTGCAGTCCTCAAGCGACTCTCAAGAGTCTTTTCCAACACCACAGTTCAAAAGCATCAATTCTTCGGTGCTCAGCTTTCTTCACAGTCCAACTCTCGCATCCATACATGACCACTGGAAATACCATAGCCTTGACTAGACGGACCTTTGTTGGCAAAGTAATATCTCTGCTTTTGAATATGCTATCTAGGTTGGTCATAACTTTTCTTCCAAGGAGTAAGCATCTTTTAATTTCATGGCTGCAGTCACCATCTGCAATGATTCTGGAGCCCAAAAAAATAAAGTCTGACACTGTTTCCACTGTTTCCCCATCTATTTCCCATGAAGTGATGGGACCAGATGCCATGATCTTAGTTTTCTGAATGTTGAGCTTTAAGCCAACTTTTTCACTCTCCTCTTTCACTTTCATCAAGAGGCTCTTTAATTCCTCTTCACTTTCTGCCATAAGGGTGGTGTCATCCGCATATCTGAGGTTCTTGATATTTCTCCTGGAAATCTTGACTCCAGTTTGTGCTTCATCCAGCCTGGCATTTCACATGATGTACTCTGCATGTAAGTTAAATAAGGAGGGTGACAATATATACAGCCTTATCATACTCCTTTTCCTATTTGGAACTAGTGTGTTGTTCCATGTCTGGTTCTAACTGTTGCTTCTTGATCTGCATACAGATTTCTCAGGAGGCAGGTCAGATGGTCTGGTATTCCCATCTCTTTCAGAATTTTCCAATTTGTTGTGATCTACACAGTCAAAGGCTTTGGCGTAATCAGTAAAGCAGAAGTAGATCTTTTTCTGGAATTCTCTTGCTTTTTCTATGATCTAACAGATGTTGGCAATTCGATCTCTGGTTCCTCTCCCTCTCCTAAATCCAGCTTGAACATCTGGAAGTTTTTGGTTCACATACTGTTGAAGCCTGACTTGGAGAATTTTGAGCATCACTCTGCTAACATGTGAGATGAGTACAATTGTGTGGTAGTTTGAACATTCTTTGGCATTGCCCTTCTTTGGAACTAGAATGAAAACTGACCTTTACAGTCCTGTGGCCACTGCTGAGTTTTCCAAATTTGCTGGCATATTGAGTGCAGCACTTCAACAGCATCATCTTTTAGGATTTGAAATAGCTCAACTTTAATCCAATTTGAAATAGCTCAAGTCTTTAATCCATTCTGAACTGATTTTTGTTTATAATATAAAATAGTAATGCAATTTTATTTTTTTGCATGGGGCTGTCCAGTTTACCCAGCACCATTTATTGAAAAAACTGTACTTCCCCCTTGTATACTCTTGGCTCCTCTGTCATACATTAATTGACCATACATGTATATGTTTATTTCTGAGCTTTCTCTTCTTTTGCCATTGATCTTTATGTCTGCTTTTAGGTTAATACTTTAGTGTTTTGATTGCCATAGCTTTGTAATATAGTTTATATTCATGGAGTGTGATGCCTCAAGCATTGCTCATTTTTCTCAGGATTACTTTGGTCACTCATGGTCTTTTGTGGTTTCATACAAATTTTATGATTATTTGTTCTATCCCTATAAGAAATGCCATTGGAGTTTTGATAGAGATTGCACTGAATTTGTTCATTGCTTTGGGTAATATGGACATTTTAAAAATAGCAATTCTTTCAGCTATGACCAGGCAATATCTTTCCAATTGTTTGCATATTCTCCGATTTCCTTCATCAGCGTCTTAGAGTTTTCAATGAATAGATTTTTCATCATTTAGTTTTATCTAGTTTAACATAGTTTTATACCACTGTGTTTGGAAAAGATGCTTGATATAATCTCTATCATTTTAAATTTATGAAGACCTGTTTTGTGATTTAACATATGTTCTATCCTAGAAAATTTTCCATGTGCACTGGCACAGAATGTGCGTCCTGCTACAGTTGGATGAAATGTTTTGTAAATGTCTGTTCAGTTCTTCTGGTCTAATGGGTAATTTAAATCCAATGTTTCCTTATTGATTTTCTATCTGGATGATCCATTGTCAAAAGTGGGGTACTGGGTACTGAAATCTCCTGCTGTTACTATACTTCTGTCTATTTCTTCTTTCAAGTCCATCAATATTTACTGTATATATTAAAGTTTGCCTATGGTGAGTCTATATCTCACTCTATTCTTCATAACTCTGAAATCATACCATTTTCAGATAAAGAAATTGAGTCACAAAGAAAATAGATATCTTTTCAAAATTCACTCAGCTGAGACATAATGGAGCCAGGATACAAGAACGACACTGCACTTCTAATCACTGAGAAACAAAAAGCACGCCCTGACATCTGGAAATTGGCCTGCAACTCACAGCTAGGCTACAGTGTCTTCCTGTTGGTGTAAACAGCCCCGAAGTGCACCAACATCAGCCAAGCTCACTATGACTGATGAGGTGAGACCAAGCCCAATACCACTTCAAAATCCCATCTGAGCACACACACAAATAAGGCCATTGTGCAAATGACAGAACTCCCAAACATCCCCCTCTCCAATGACATGAGTGACTGCTGCCCTCCTACCAATTACAGTCTTAAACTTCTCTTGTCTACCTTTCTTATGGGTAAGATTGATTGAGGTACAAAATCATTTTATCACCCCTGTTTCCTGATAGAACCCAATCCAGAATCAACCCCCACTTTTTGGCACACTCCCCCAAATCACCAGATATAGGAAGTCCTTTCTAACACCTTTTTACTGAGTGCAGTGCTCAGTCACTCAGTTGTATATGACTCTTTGTGACCCAATGGACTGCAGCCTGCCAGGTTCCTCTGTCCAGGGAACTTACCAGACAAAAATACTGGAGTGGGTTGCCATTTCCTACTCTGGGGACTTCCTCCTGACCCAGGGATTAAACCTGCATCTCTTGAGGGTTTTTTGCCCTGGCTGAGAATTGAACCCAGGCCTCCCATGTGGGCAGGCAAGAATTCTACCACTGAACTACTCGAAAACACCAACAGTTTCCACATAGGCATTTTTAGCCCGTGGGTTGATAGGATCTGGAAGAACGCAGTGCCTACATTTGGGTTTTTAACCCCTCTCTCCAAGGCAAGGGCCAGACCCATAGAGATCGCAGGTTGCAGGGCAGGGCAGACACAGGCTGGGAATCCTGTGGTAGAAAAAAGCAAGGAGATGCTGGGGATGGGGAGGGGGAGAGACATCCCATTATAGCCCATAGCATGAATAGTCCCTCACTGTAATGAGAAATAAATCCAACTTTTCCATTACAGATATGTCTTTGGCTAAAGGACAGTGACACCACAATGTCCTAATACATCTCATCATGATTGATTTCCATGACGAAAAACAATCTGATGGCTGCACATCCCCAACATGGAAAAGTCTCTTAAGAGGACAATGCAATCCTCCATGTCTTATCCATGCCATTCTTCAGCCTCACTCCTAACATAACCTTCCTTCTGCCACTCCACCCCTTCCCATTCATCTGGATGTCTTACTATACCAGCATTCCCAAATATTCTGCACTTTCACACATGCCATTGTTCTGCCTTGAATACTTTCTGTTCATTCTATCCTACAGTTCCCTTCCCTTTTGCAACCCCTTCCCCATTCTGTAGACTGCCATTGGCCTTCCCCTCTCCATGGACCTATAGCTCCCATATGTCTGTTACAACTTTTCTTCACTAGATTAAACTTTTCATTGAATTGATCTGCTTTGCTCACTTGCAGCTAAAGCCTACAGAATATAAGCTCCAGGCATGCAAGTCTTTGTTGCTGTTCAGTTGCTCAATCATGTCCAACTCTGTGACCCCATGGACTGCAACATGCCAGGCTTCCCTGTCCTTCCTTATCTCCCAGAGTTTGCTCAAACTCATGTCCACTGAATTGGTGATGCCATCCAAACATCTCATCCTCTGTCATCCCATTCTCCTCCTGCCCTCCATCTTTCCCAGCATCAGGGTCTTTTCCAATGAGTCAGCTCTTCACATCAGGTGGCCAAAGGATTGGAGCTTCAACTTCAGCATCAGTCCTTCCTATGAATATTCAGGGTTGATTTCCTTTAGGATGGACTGGTTTGATCCCCTTGCTGTCCAAGAGACTCTTAAGAGTCTTTTACAGTACAATTCAAAAGCATCAGTTCTTCACTGCCCAGCCTTTTTTATGGTCCAATTCTCACATCCATACATGACTATTAGAAAAACCATAGCTTTGACTATACAAACCTTTGTTGGCAAAGTAATGTTTCTGGTTTTTTTATACACTGTCTAGGCTTGTCATAGCTTTTCTTCCAAGGAGCAAGGCTCTTTTAATTTCATGGCTGTAGCCACTGTCTGCAGTGATTTTGGAGCCCAAGTAAATAAAGTCTTTCACTGTTTCCCTTTTCCCATCTATTTGCCATGAAGTGATGGGACCAGATGCCATGATCTTAGTTTTCTGAATGTTGTTTCAAGCCAGCTTTTATACTCTTCTCTTTCACCTTTATCAAGAAGCTTTTTAGTTCCTCTTCATAAGGGTAGTGCCATC
This sequence comes from Bubalus kerabau, assembly GCF_029407905.1. Lineage (NCBI taxonomy): Eukaryota > Metazoa > Chordata > Mammalia > Artiodactyla > Bovidae > Bubalus > Bubalus kerabau. Next base: position 120,278,087 of record NC_073624.1, read on the forward strand.
TGCATATCTGAGGTTACTGATATTTTTCCCAGCAATCTTGATTCCAGCTTGTGCTTTATCAAGCCTGGCATTTTGCATGATGTATACTGCGTATAAGTTAAATAAGTTTGGTGACAATATACAGCCTTGACGTTTCCCCCTCCGTGGACCCATACGTCTATTACAACTTTTCTCCACCAGACTAAACTTTTCATTGATCTGCTTTGTTGTGTTCCTCTATTTCTTTGCATTGTTCACTTAAGAAGGCTTTCTTATCTCTCCCTGCTATTCTTTGGAATTCTGCATTCCTTTTCTCCTTTGCCTTTTGCTTTCCTTCTTTTCTCAGCTATTTGTAAGAGCTCCTCAGACAATCATTTTGCCTTTTTGCATTTCTTTTTCTTGGGAATGATTCTGATCACCTCCTCCTGTACAATGCTATGAACCTCCATCCATAGTTTTCCAAGCACTCTATCAGATCTAATTCCTTGAATCTATTTGTCACTCCCACTGTATAATCAAAAGAGATTTGATTTAGGTCATGCCTGAATGGCCTAGTAGTTTTCCCTGCTTTCTTCAATTTAAGTCTGAATTTCGCAATAAAGAGTTTTTGATCTGAGCCACAGTCAGCTCCTGGTCTTGTTTTTGCTGACTGTGTAAGAGCTTCTCCATCTTCAGCTGCAAAGAATATTATCAATCTTATTTTGGTATTGATCATCTGGTGATGTCCATGTGTACAGTCATCTCTAGTATTGTTGGAAGAGGGTGCTTGTTATGACCAGTTCATTCTCCTGGCAAAACCCTGTTAGCCTTTGCCCTGCTTCATTTTGTACTCCAAGGCCAAACATGCCTGTTACTCCAGGTATCTCTTAACTTCCTACTTTTGCATTCCAGTCCCTTATGATGAAATGGACATCTTTTTTTGGTGTTAGTTCCAGAAGGTCTTGTAGGTCTTCATAGAACTATTCAACTTCAGCTTCTTTGGCATTAGTGGTTGGGGCATAGACTTGGATTACTGTGATGTTCAATGGTTTGCCCTGGAAACGAACCCAGATCATTCTGTTGTTTTTGCAATTGCATCCAAGTTCAACATTTCAGACTCTTTTATTGATTATGAGGCAAGAAAGTATCTTGTCTAAATAATTTATTAAGAGGATACAATAAAAAAAAAAAAGCAGGATTAAACAAGCCAGTACTTAGTACCTGTATAAAAACAGACAACCAACAAACTTTCTGAGACTCAGTCTCCTCGTCTATTTTTTTAAAAAAGGAATTATAATACCCTATAAAGTTGCTTTAAAATTTGAAAGTACCTAGTATAGTGTCTGATACTCAATACATGGTCCCTCTGTTATCCAAAAGTAGAGCATTCCTATGAAACCTTTTGTAAACCAAAACAGCATAAAGTGAAAAAATAATTACCTTAGAACACATCTTGCTAACGGGTGTGCAAAATAAATCGAGATAAAGCACAGATGCTCACAGACACAGTTCAAAGCTACGGCAGCCTGACGCCAAGACGCTGAACATCGTTCCCAAAGAAGGGGCTTGGCGGTGCCAGTCTTGCAGCTCAGGGCATGTGCTGTCTCTACAACAGCTTGCTGCAAAACAAACACTGAGTGTACTTTCACTTTTCACCTTTTTTTCATGAAAGTGAAAATCCTTGGATTTCTTTAAATTAGCCAAAGTACTAACATAGATTTTTCCATAAAAGCAAAGCACTGTAAAGCAAACTTTTGAAAAACAGGCCAGCTCAGTTCAGTCGCTCAGTCATGTCTGACTTTTTGTGAGCCCATGGACTGCAGAACGCCAGGCCTCCCTGTCCATTATCAACTCCTGGACTTTACTCAAACTCATGTCCATCGAGTTGGTGTTGCCATCCAACGATCTCATCCTCTGTTGTCCCCTTCTCCTCCCGCCTTCAATCTTTCCCAGCGTCTGGGTCTTTTTCAATGAGTCAGTTTTTCACATCAGGTGGCCAAAGTATTGGAGCTTCAGCTTCAGCATCAGTCCTTTCAATTAATATTCAGGATTGATTTCCTTTAGGACTGACTAGTTTGATCTCCTTGCAGTCCAAGGGACTCTCAAGAGTCTTCTCCAACACCACAGTTCAAAAGCATTAATTCTTCAACGGTGACCTGTCTTTATGGTCCAACTCTCACATCCATACATGACTACTGGAAAAACCATGGCTTTGACTAGACAGACCTTTGTTGGCAAATAAAAACAAGGGACACCTGTATATCGTTCAGTGAATTTAACATACAAAGCACAATAAAAATATACGAAACTCTTCTTCTGATATGTATCATATCCAAATCCCTCTATTTTTAAATTCTCATAACCTACTTTCTTAAAAATTTCAATTTGTGTTAAATGCTATCCTATACAAGCTATTACAAGCTAATCATGTAATTTATGTATCACAACACATTTTTCTGGATGATCATTCAGTTATAATCTTTAGACCAAGGAGAGACTACAGGGTTGTTTAATCCAATGCACTCTTTTTACAAAAATAAATAAATTGTGGTACACTTGACCCTTGAACAATGCAAGGGTTAGAGCCATTGACTCTCCCTCAGTCGAAAATTCACATATAGCTCTTCATCAGACCCCTCTGTATCTGTGGTTCCACATCCACAGGTTCAACCAATTACAGATCATGTAGCACTGCATGCATATTTTGGAAACACACACACACACTAAGTGGACCCATGCATTTCAAACCTGAGTTGTTCAAGCATCAACTGTATATTCATATGATGGGATTCTTCCACATACATTGACGTGAAAGAATTTTACAGACATATCAAAGAGTGAAAAGTCAGAAACAAAGAGCATTATGGGTAATTCCATTCACAAAAGGTTAAGAACGAGACACAAACTAACGTATGCCGTGAGAAGAGCACTTTCTTTCGGAAAACAGGATTGGTGATTAAGGGGAAGCCTGAAAGGATTTCATGGGTGTGGGTGATTCCCTTTCTTGATTTGGATCTCTAGGATGGTGACAGAGCTGTTCTCACCTTGTAAAACTTCACTGAAACAGAAGCACATGACGTGGCCACTTTTCCTGATCTTTTTATACTTTAATGGAAATGTTTATTATTAAAAGAATGATGGCACTAGCCATTAGCTATACTCCACAGCAGCTGTCAGGCCCCACGTGACACCTGTTCTATAGGCAACGCGCTCGTTGTTAAAATGAGAAGGGTGCGGCAGCGTAAGTGACTACCCTAAAGTCATATAGCAAATCCATGACTCAGAACTAAAACCTGTAAGTACTGATTTTCTTGCCAGGGCTCTTGATTTATGTCTGTATAATGCTACTCCAAGTAAATATATCAGTGTCTTCTCAAGGAAAAAGTTCCTTGGATCTGTGCATTCGGAAGCTGGAATAGAATACATTCAATGAGAAGCTGCTCTTTGGCCATATCCCAGCTATTACACTGGCTGCTGGCAGAACATCCTCTGAATCTGTGAAAATTTGCAAATCAAGGCCAGGCCTTAATCTGCAGCTGGTGCAACACATTTCTGCTTGAAATGAAATTTAGTTGCATTCTTTTTTTCCAAGCTAAATTACACATAAAGGAGGAAAAAATCATTGCAGATCCATTTAAAGTAACCATAATTCCAAGACCACACAATGTAATTAAAATGCTGCAGAAAATCAGGCTACATGGCAATAATGCAGCGTCGCCAGCTCTCTTCTTGGTCAGAGTAAGCCAGGGGTGAGAGCACACAGCACATCATCCCTGATGGTAGAACCCAAGGCTGAACCACAAGAAGTCCAGCCCCCTGGCAGTCTCAAATACAAGCCCTGGGATTGTGTTGCCAGTCACACTCTCCAGCAGTTAAGCAGATGTGTCTCCGCGAGGCTTTGATTTGCAGATCATCTGCTCAGGTTCAGAGAAAAAAACGCACACCATAATTTTACAGCTATGAGTCCTAATATCCTACAGCACTTTACTGTTTTAAGCATTTAGATGGCAATAATGCTGGGGCCATGCATAACTATATGCTGATTAAAAATGCAGAAGAAATCATGAGTTATGGCACAGATGGCTGCTTGAAAATAATCTAAGGTATATATGGACTTCACAAAACTAAACTATTTGTTTCATAAAATATTGCCACCTTGAGGAACTTGTATAAGACTTATCAGTTTGTCCATTTTTGTTTTTTTCTTACAAAATTAGTAGAAAGCAACCCATAAATATTACCTTGAAATACTTCCTATTCTTACCAAAGACTAAGGTAAAGTTTTATCTTCCTCATGTAGATCATGCAAATGAAAGATTTTGAGGGAAGTAGCTGAGAAAACCTACAAACAAGTCAACTTAAAAAAAAAAACACAGTTTTCCTTTAAATGGGAAAAAATGTATCCTTTAAAAATGTGAACAGTAGAGGTATCCAAGACAGTGAAATAAGAAGATCTCAGAGTCTCTTCCTACAGACATATCAAAATTACAACTGCTTACAAAGCAAATACCTATGAGAATGAGTTGAAGACTAGAAGAAGAAATTTCCCACAACTAAAGACAAAGAAGGACCCATAGTGAAAGAGGTAAGAGGACTACAGATGTGTTACACACACCCATTGGTCGGCAACCCAGAAACTGGAGGAATATCCCAATCTTAGAGGCCCTCCCCAAGAAATGGGGGTCTGAGCCACATTAAGCTCCCTAGTTCACTGTTCTTGCATCAAGAAGATAAGCTGCCAAAAGGTCTGGCTTTGAAAACCAGCAGGGCTTATGTTCAGAAGACTTGAGGCAGTAGGAAACAGAGACTCCACTCTTAAAGCACATGTAAAGTCTCACATGTCCTGAGTCTCAGGGAAGAGGCAGCAATCTGAAAGGGGCCTGAGTCAGACCTGTTACTGACCTTAAAGAGCCTCTTGGAGATGCAGGAGGCAACTGGAACTCCCCCGGGAGGTAGAGACCCTGGCAGCACCATTTGGGGGCTCTCACTCCATCATAATAATACCAGCGCTGCCAAGGGCCATTTTGGAATCCTTCCTCTAGCCTACTAGCTCCAGGGACTCAGCCCCAGCCACCACAAACCAGCACTACCTGAGCCTCCCCGGGCCGCACAAAGAGCTACATGGGAGGTCTTCCTCACTCTCCACTGGAGGCACAGCCTTCCAGCCAACAGAGCCAGAGGCCAGACCCATTTACCAGCACACCCACAGTAGCGGGCCCTGCCACAGCAGAAGGGTATATGCAATCCATTTAGGGCACCCCCCACCAGAGGATATACATCTGGTGAGCAGAGGGGAGTATACTGCTGGATCCCATACTACATGTCCTCATAAGACCACTTCTCCAAAATCAGGAAATATAACCCACCTACCTAATATATAAAAATAAGTACAAAGAATATGGAAAAATGAAAATACAGAGGGATATGTTCTAAATAAAGGAATAAGACAAAAAACTCAGAAAAACAACTAAACGAAGTGGAGATAAGTAATCTACCTGATAAAGAGTTTAGGGTAACGATCATAAGGATTTTCACTGAACTCAGGAGAAGAATGGATGAACACAGTGAGAACTGTGTTAGAAAATATAAAAAAGAACCAAACAGAATACAATAATTGAAATTTAAAAATACACTAGAAGGAATCAGCTGTAGATTGGATGATACAGAGGAACAGAATCTAGAATACAGTGCAGTGGAAGTCCCACATGTTGAACAGGAAAAAAGAAGGTTTAAGAGACCTCTCAGACAACATCAAGCATACTAACATTCACATTATAGAAGAAGAAGAGAGAAAGAGCAGATAATTATTTGAAAAAATAATAGCCAAATATCCCCTAACTTGGGTATGGAAGCAGACACCTGGGTCTAGGGCTTATAGAGAGTCCCAAACAAGATGAATCCAAATAGGTTCACATCAAGATGCATTGTAATTAAACTAGCAAAAATTAAAGATATAGAATTTAAAAAGCATCAAGAGGAAAGCAACTAGTAATACAAAAGAGATCTCCCATAAGACCATGAGCTGGCTTTTTCACAAAACCTTTGCAGTCAAAGAAGGGCACTGCATGATATACTCAAAGATAAAAAAAAGTTTAAACTGTATAAACAAGAATATTCTGCCTGATAGGGTTATCATTCAGAATTACAGGAGTGAAATGGAGTTTCCCAAGTAAGCAAAAGCTAAAAGAGTTCAGCACCACTAAACTGGCTTTATAAGATGTTAAAGAGATTTCTCTAAGCAGAAAGGAAAAAGCATAACTAGAAATATGAAAATAATGGAAGAAAATATCTCACTGGTAAAGGAAAACATACAGTAAAGGGAGGAGACCAGCCAATCACAAAGCTTGTGGGAAGGCTAAAAGACAAAGTAGTAAAAACATATATATCCACACTAATTAGTTGAGATACACAAAACAAAAAGATGAAAATATGATGTCAAACATTAAATATTGGTGGGGAGAGTGAAGATAGAGAAAATGTATGGTGGTTAGAATGCATTTGAACTTAGGAGACTATCAACTTAAAATACAAGAGATAATCAACTTAAAACAACATGTTGTTATATAAGAACCACATGGTAACCAAAAACCACACACACAAAAGAAAAAAGAATCCATACATAATGCTAACAATAGTCATCAAATGATAAGAATGACAAATAGAGAGCAAAAGAAGAAAAAAGGAACAAAATACAACTACCAAACTATTGAAAAATAATTTTAAAAACAGCAATCCATACACAGATATCAATAGTTACTTTAAATATAAATGGACTAGATGCTCCAATAAAAAAGATACAGAGTGGCTGAATGGTTAAAAAACAAGACCAATATATATGCTGCCTCAAGAGACATATTTCAGATCTACAGACACACACAGTCTTAAAGTGGGGGGATGGAAAAAGTATACCAAGCAAGTGTAAGCAAAAAGAAAGCTGGGGAAGCAATATTTAAATCATGAAAAATGAGCTGAAAACAAGAGCTATAGTAAGATATAACGTTAAAGGGATCAATTCAACAAGAATATAACAATTGTAAAAATATATATGTATGTAACATTTGGGGCAGCAGAGGATGAGATGGTTAAATAGCATCACTAATTCAATGGACATGAATTTGAGCAAATTCCAGGGGACAGTGGAGGACGGAGGAGCCTGGCATGCTACAGTCCATGAGGTCACAAGCAGTCAAACACGATTCAGTGACCGAAAAACAACAACATAGGAGCACTTAAATACATAAAGCAAATGTTCACAAACATAAAAGGAAAATATGACAGTAATAAAATAAGAAGGGACTTTAATTCCCCAGTTACATCCATGTATATATCATCCAGACAGAGAATCAATAAGGAACACTCTCCTTAAATAATGTGGTAAATTAAACTGAATTAATAGATACATATAGAAAATTATATCTCAAAACAGCAAATGCACATTTTTTTCAAGAGCACATGGAATATTTTCTGGGATAGATCACATACTATGACACAAAATAAGTCTCAACAAATTTTAAGACTAAAATCACATCAAGCATATTTTCCAACCGCAATAGCATGAGACTAGAAATCAACTACAAGAAGAAAACTACTAAAAACCCAACACATTAAGTCTAAACAACATGCTACTAAGAACCAATGGGTCAACAAATAAACCCAAGAGGAAATCAAGAAATATCTGAAGACAACTAAAACTAGAAAAACAAATATATAAAATCTATGGAATTCAGCAAAAGCAGCTGCAAGAGGAGAGTTTATAGCTATACAAACTTACTTCAGGAAACAAGAAAAATCTGAAATAAACAATCTAAACTTACATCTAAAGAAACTCGAAAAAAGAACATACAAAATCCAAAGTTAACAGAAGGAAAGAAATAATAAAGATCAGAGCAGAATTAAATGAAATTCAGACTTAAAAAAACAATAATAAAGATCAATGAAATTAAGAGTTTGTTCTTTGAAAACATAAACAAAATGGATAAACCTTTAGCCAGACTCAGCAAGAATAAGAAGACAGAGTAACCAAATAAATAAAAAACAGAACTGAAAGATGAGATGCTACAGCTGACACCACAGAAGTACAAGGGATCATAAGATTACTACAAACAATTATACAGTAATAAAATGTACAACCTAGAAGAAATGAATAAATTCCTTAAAAAGTACAACCTCCCAAGACTGAATTAGAAAGAACCACAAAATATTAACAGACTTAAAAATTAAAGTAACAAAATTAAATAAGTAATTTTAAAATTCCCAACAAACAAAAGGGAATTTTTTTTTGTTCCCCAGGAGCAGACAGATTCACAGGTAAATTCTATCAAACATTTAAAAAACAGTTAACACCTATACTTCTCAAACTATTCCAAAAAATTGAAGAAGGAATGCCTTCAAATTCATTCTATGAGTATAGCTTCACATGAATACTAAAACCAGACAAACACCACACACAAAAAAGAAAGTTACAGGCCAGGATCACCAAGGAACATAGATGAAGAAATCCTCAACAAAATGTTAGCAAGCCAAATACAATACTTTTAAAAAGATAATACACTATGATCAAGAGGGATTTGTCTTCCAGGGATGGAAGAATAATATCCGCAAACCAATGTGATACACTACACTAAGAAACTAAAGAATAGAAGTCAGATGATCATCTCAATAAATGCAGAAAAAGCTTCTAACATAATCAATTATGTTATAAACAGCATCCATTTGTTACATCTCAACAAAGTGGGTATAGAGGGAACATACCTCAACATAATAAAAGCTGTAAAGGACCAAACTGCAGCTAACACCATACTCAAAGGTGAAAACATGAAAGCATCTCCCCTAAGATCAGGAACAAGACAAGGATGTCCACTCCCACCACTTCTATTCAACAAAGGATTGCAAGTTCTAGACACAGCAATCAGGCAAGAAAAAGAAATGAAAGAAACCCAAACTGGAAAGAAGAAGTGAAACTGTCACTACTTGGAGATAATATGATACTATATATAGAAAATCCTAAAGATGCTACAACAAATTATTAGAACTAATGTATATATGAATAAATGAATTCAGTGAAGTTTCAGGACACAAAATTAATGTACAATTATCTGTTGCTTTTCAATACACTAACAATGAAGTATCAGAAAGAGAAACTAAGAAAAAAATCCCATTTATAAATGCCCCAAATAATAAAGTACCCAGGAATAAATCAACCAAAGAGGTAAAAGACTACAAGAGTCTGAAAAGTATAAGACATGGATAAAAGAAACTGAAGATGACACAAACCAATGTAAAGATATAACATGCTCACGGATTAGAAAAATTAGTATTGTTAAAATGTCCACATTATCCAATGCAATCTATAGATTCAGTGCAATCACTATCAAAATACCAAAGGCATTTTTCACAGAACTAGAACAAGTAATTCTAAAATTTTAATGGAAACACAGAAGACTTCAAATAACCAAAGTAATCAAGAGAAGGAACTGGAGATACCACATCTCTGATTTCAAACTATACTATGAAGCTACAATAATCAAAACGTATTGTACTGGCACAGAAACAGACACATAGATGACTGGAACAGAATAGGGAGCCCAGAAATAACCCTATGCTTATACGGATGATTAATCTAGGACAAAGGAGGCAAGAATATACAATAGGAAAGGACAGCTTCTTTGGACAAATGATATTGGGGAAACTGGACAGTGACATGCAAAAGAATCAAACTGGACTACTTTCGTACAAAAATAAAATGGACTAAACACTTACATGTAAAACCTGAAATGATGAAACTTCTAGGAGAAAACAGGGCATATGCTCTTTGGAATCAATCTCAGCAATATTTTTAGATATGTCTTTCAGGCAAGGGAAACAAAAGCAAAAATAAACAACCACCTACACCAAACTAGAGCAAAGGAAACTGTCAACGAAAAGAAAAGGCAGCCTACTGAAGGGAAAGAGTTATTTCGGATGTTTCAAATGATGTATCAGACAAGCGGTTAATATCCAAAATATGCAAATAATTCAGAGGACTAAACTTATAAAAAACATATAGCTCAAAAAATGAGCAGAGGTACTGAATAGGCCTTTTGCAAAGGAGACATACAGATAACCAACGGACACATGGAAAAGACACTCAGCATCACTAATCATCAGGAATACACAAATTAAACCACAATGACATATCACCTCACACCTGTGAGAATGGCTATCATCAAAAAAACAGCACACAACAAGGGCTGGGGAGGATGTGAAGAAAAGGAAACCCTCATACACGGCTGGTAGGATTGTAAATTGGTGCAGCCACTACGAGAAACAATATGGAAGCTTCTCAAAAAACTAAAAATAGAACCATGGGATCCAGCAACCTCATTTCTGGGTATTCAGCTGAAGAAAGCAAAAACAATTATAAATTATATACACATCAATATTAATTGCAACATTATTCACAATAGTTAAGATATGGAAGCAAAGTAACTGTCCATCAATATATGAATGAATAAAGAAGAAATGGTATATGTATTCAATGGAATATTATTCTGCATAAAAAATGAATTCTTGCCATTTGTGACAACACAGGTGGACCTAGAGGCTATTATGCTAAGTGAAATATGGCAGACAGAGAAAGACAAATAGTCTATGATATCACTTTCAGGTAGAATCTAAAAAAAACAAACACAAAATCATCGATAGGAACAACAGATGGGTGGTTGCCAGAGTGGAAGGTGAAATTAGTGAAGGGAATGTAGAGGTGCAAACCTCCAGTCACAAAATAAATAAGCCATGGGAAGTAATATACCACCTAAAGAATATGGTCAATAATATTGTAGCAACTTTGTATAGAGACAGATGTTTACTAGATTTATCATGTTGATCATTTCATAATATATGCAGATGTCAAACCATTATATTGTAAACCTGAAACTAACATAGTAGTGTATGTCTACTGTATTACAATTTTAAAAACTAGGGGTAAAAATAAAGAAACTCAAAGACACTAACCTAATGTAAATTATATAGCTGTACCTATCTACCTATTATCAAACAGGTAGCACCAAGCTGATCTGGTCAACTTGAAATGAAAATACAAATTATATTAACAGGTATTGTGGTTCAGTGAGTGCAAACTTGCCACTTAATTGTCTGAACATGGGTCATAAATGTAGTATTTTTTTAATGTTTAAACATAACCCCATTTCAAATCTCAATCCCGAGTTTCTGCATTTTATCAGTGGAGCCAAGTCTGAAAAAAAAAAAAAAAAGGCACAATACCAGAAGCAAAATAAGGTCACAGTTACCAGGCACCTTTACTTTTAAAAATTCTGAAATACTTTTATGCAGTTGTTAAATTCAGATATAAATTTCACCTGCAACTCTTAGTAGAGCCAAAAGGCTCCACAGAACTACCATTTTTTTTTTCTGTGACATCTATTTGAAACAGTAGCAATTTTATGCAAGTGAAATTAATTTCATATTCATGTACTGTGTCTACAATAAATGCTGCCATAGTGGATTATGTTTTATAAGATGAATATTATATAGGAACAACACATTCCCAGTGCATTTAATTTGCAAAATCAACCAAAAATCAAGAGAAACAGATTGCAAGTTTGCAATTTATAAGGTATTTTATTTCTCTACTTTTTTTTTTTTTTTTAATACCTGATGCTCTGGTCTTTCACATTCAGATCACATGTGATAAAATAGGTTTTTGTCAAGAACTGAGAAGGGTCAGAAATTTTATCTTGCTTTCAAGCTAACAGTTTAGCTTGCTACAGTTTCATAGATTTTGGCAAAGACACAAGATCCCTGGGTCAGAGGCAAAGAAGTTTTCTACCAAAAGACAAGCAGGCAATATGAGCTTCCTGTTCATACGGGTTACCCTTGGAATCAAGTCCCATGTGGACGACAGAGCGGCCAAGAGGGATGCTGCACACACCAGGGGTCTAGGCCACAGCGGAGGAAACCCAAGCTGGGAAAACTGCCAATCTTCCAGAGAGAATCTTCCAAAGAGAACTGCAAGCAAAACTGCCTGATCTTTGTCCTGAGAGAGTTTATCTTGGTCAAGAAACAAATCTGCCATCTTCCCTAGGGGACACAATCTCTAGCTTCTAAAGTTATTTCCTGTGCCATGGTGCTACACTCAGTCACTAAGTCATGTCTGACTCTACAGCCCCATGGACTGTGGCCCGCCAGGCTCCTCTGTCCATGGAATTCTCCAGGCAAGAATACTGGAGTGGGTTGTCATTCCCTCCTCCAGGGGATCTTCCCAACACAGGGATCAGACTTGTATCCCCTGCATTTGCAGGAAGATTCTTTACCACTGGGCCAACATCCTTGAAAAGATAGTGCAGAACAAAGGCTGTCACAGACCTGTAGAAACACCTTGGATAACTGTCCCCAGTAGTTCTGTACTCTGCACTCCATACTTTATAAAAATTATTTCTTCTAAAGTGTTCCACCATTTATCTAAAATAAAAATTTTGCACTAGTTCTATAAGAACATTTGTGCAATGATAAAGTTTGGTATTGACAAACTGAAAAATAATGCTTTTTTGATATTAGGATTCATTTCAGTACAATAAATATATACTTGGGTTATACCTTCAGTTCAGTTCAGTTCAGTCGCTCAGTCGTGTCCAACTCTTTGCGACCCCATGAATCGCAGCACGTCAGGCCTCCTTGTCCATCACCAATTCCCGGAGTTCACTCAAACTCATGTCCATCGAGTCGGTGATGCCATCCACCCATCTCATCCTCTGTCGTCCCCTTCTCCTCCTGCCCCCCAGCATCAGAGTCTTTTCCAATGAGTCAACTGTTCGCATGAGGTGGCCAAAGTATTGGAGTTTCAGCTTTAGCATCAGTCCTTCCAATGAACACCCAGGACTGATCTCCTTTAGAATGGACTGGTTGGATCTCCTTGCAGTCCAAGGGACTCTCAAGAGTCTGCTCCAGCAACCACAGCTCAAAAGCATCAATTCTTAGACTATCACAATTATATTTTATTCTCATAAAAGAACATTTTAAAAACACTCATTAGAACATTTAACAAGTATTAAATATTTTTTATGTTTTAATTTAAACAAACAATTAATTTAATTTAAAGTTAAAAGCTAAGGGAAAAGTATTAGTACAAAGAGAATATACAGAAAACTGTCCTAATATTTGGTCTATTAGGTGCTCTACAATATGAACAAAATCTATACAGATTTTTTAAAATCAGTCAATATTTATGAAGTAGCCATGTATTTTGGGTTTTGGAAAATTATCTACCTACCTGACCTAATATTTTGAAACTATAAATATAGCCCCAAATCATAAAATTTGATAGCCTTGGAAAATTTTAATATTTCTAATCGAATTAGAGATAGCCTAAAAAGGTTTATATTACAAGAGCAGAAATATTGCAAATGGCTAAAAAGGAAGGAAGGAAGGGAGAGAAAGAAAAGCCCCTTTTAAAAGAAAAAAAAATCTAAGTTTTGCTTCAAGACCCTCAAAAACTAGATATATGTCTCTTCACATATATCCATAGTGATGGTGAAAAAAAGAGGGAAAGGAAAATAACAGCAGAGGTACAAGTCACTACTTCATTACTTATTAAAATTCCTGGACAAATATTTTCACATTAGCCTAAGAAGCTGATATTTATCTCATATTTTTTAAAGTGTCATAACCTTAAGAAGCTCACAGAATTATAACCTTCATGAAATTTTATTAAGGTTGGGAGGATAAGATAGCTTAATGAAATCTGATAAATTCATGGTCTACCGGAAAATGTGTTCATCTGCTAAGTGGAGTAACGGGAAATAGTCACAGGCTACCGATATTACCTTTTTAACACCCACCACATTGTTACATAATAACCAGAGTATCATTTGCTGTGTTATTTTTTATTTTTTATCATTTTTAAAGCAATGGCTGAGTGCTGTTGGGTCATAATTAATAGCAGGCTGGAGAAGGTCTGGTCATCACTTTACAGGAAATGTCTGACCTTAGGTCATCAACTTTATTATAAGTCATTCTAAACTCCTAAATATAGAAAATAAAAAGCAATTCCTGTTATTTGTTGAGCAACTGTACATAATCATAAAGTTGATGTGCTGTGAACAGTATCAATACATTTAGCCAGCAGATAAGTGGAGCCTCAGGGACGATGCTGAAAAGTCATCATAGAGCATAACGCTTACGGCAGGATGGGGAATCAGTAAGGTGAGGGGCTTTGGCCTTTGCAGGCAGACCTGGTTTTACTAGCTGTGTGACTCCGGGCAAGCTCTTTTCAGATTTACTTACCTGTAGAATGGAGATAAAAATCCTACTTCTAGGTTTCTGTGAGAAGTCAGTGAGATGTATTTAAAATGGTTATCACACTCAACAAATGTTGGCTCACTCGGTTTGTCCATCTATCCACATCTCTACAAATGCTACCATCCAGTCTTTGAAATCTATATAACAGCCCTTGTGAAGAAAATAGAAAGTAAAAAAGAGAATAGTAAAAAGAAGCCTTTCTCCAAGGAAGGTACTAAATGACTTAAAGCTATCACAGCAGACAGTTAAATAATGAGTTTCATTCTCCCCCATATGTTATGGGTAGAGTTTATATAGCTTTTCAATTGACCATGTTGCAGTCAATTTAGTTTTCTCTGATTGTGTTACTGGACGTCTACCAATATGTACTGACTCAAGCATGGCACTCCAGATTGGCCAGTGTAATGAACAAAATATAATTAATCCTCTTATTATTATATTATCATACAGATTAACTGAGTTTCTCCATGGCAGTTGTTAGTGTTCCATTAAAATATTGTGCATTCAATGACGAGTCAGTGCTACCTACTGAGTGGCAGCTGAGAGAGACAACGTCTCCCTCTCCCTGCGTTTTCAGCGAAGTTAACGCTCTGAGCACACCTATGACAAGTGCGCGGCTGGCCTGGGCGCTGTGAGTTGTACTGAAGCCGGCATCTGTGGACTCATTAGCACCACCTCCATGAAACCACCTCAGATACACAGACACACACATCCATAAACCCCACATGCAGAGATGGTGCATAAACTAGGCCGCAAGCACTAACGAAGCCCAGTAAGAGGCCTCAAAACACTGTTTTTAAATGACTAATTGATATAAATGACATTCTGGAGAAGGCAGAATAACTGGAAAAGAAGAAAGATCAGTGGTTGCCAGGGGCGGGATGTCAGGAGAAGGAACTGACCACAAAGAGGCATAAAGGAACTTTGGGGAGTGATAGAAATATTTTATACCTTGATTGTGGTGGTGGTTTCATGACTGTACCCATTTGTCAAAATCCACAGAATTATACACCTAAAAAGGGTGAATATTGCTGTTTATAACTTACAGACCAATAAACCTGACTTTAATAAATGCCAGCTAATTGGAAAAGGGAAAAGAAAGCGGAGGGACCCTTCTGACAACAAATGCTATCATTTATCCTCCAATAATGCTCCATGAAGCTAAAATGCAGAGTTGTCACAAATCTTTAAAAGAACCTGCAACATTCTGCACATGAATAAGTTCTTAGACTCAATACCATTAAAGGTCAGAATCAACTGAAATTGGTATTGATTAAGTACTGTCAAATTTCAACTCCACATGCTAAGGCAAAGACAGGAAATGAAATACATGAGGAAAGCAAAAACTTCATTTTAATTAGGAATTTAAATGGCTGCCTTTTCTCCAGCAAGTTTTTTCTTCAGAGATGTAGCTTAAAAAGATAATCAAATATAGAATTAAAATTATTTAAATTAAAACCTGAAAACACTTCCAATTCCCACTGCTGCTCTACATTTATGTAAACATTTCATATTTTGGAGCATTTTCACATTAATTATTTCATATAATTCTTGAGTAACTGGACACACAATTAATGTGGTATATAATGTGAAAATAATAAGAGTTCTTTATTTTGTATAGTATTTCAAAGTCACAGAGGACTTTCATGCATATATTATCTCCGTCACTGTCGCTAACACACATGCAGTAAGAATTATTCAACTGATTTCACAAATGAGGTAAGTAAAAGGCAACCAGCAATAGTTGGATGATTTGCACATAGTCTCAGATCTAAGGTTCTGAATTTTTGACACGGGACTTGAATCCAGGTTTTCTGACTCCTGATAACAATATCTAGTTACCTATTGCTGCTGCTGCTGCTGCTAAGTCATTTCAGTCATGTCTGATTCTGTGAGACCCCAAAGACGGCAACCCACCAGGCTCCCCAGTCCCTGGGATTCTCCAGGCAAGAACACTGGAGTGGGTTGCCATTTCCTTCTCCAATGCATGAAAGTGAAAAGTGAAAGTGAAGTTGCTCAGTCGTGTCCAACTCTTAACAACCCCGTGGACTGCAGCCCACCAGGCTCCTCCATGCATGGGATTTTCCAGGCAAGAGTGCTGGAGTGGGGTGCCAATGCCTTCTCCGAAGTTACCTATTAGCACACATCAAACCACTTAACTTGCACAACAACACTATGAACTGAGTCCCATCATTATCTCACTTTACAAGTAAGGAAACTTGTTAAGTTTCCTTAGGGATTGAGCAACTTGACCAGGGTCACACAACCCAAAAACGGAGGAAGCAGCATTCAAACTCAGGCAACAGAGCCCCGATGCCATGGTCCAACACCCTGGGGCACGGTGTGTCACGGCGTCTTCTATTATTTCTGGGCGAGGCACAAAGTCTACTCTAGCCAAGCTACACGCTACTCAAGTTTGTTCTAATGGAAACTGATTATTAAATGAATAAGCAACAAATTAGAAAGCTCAATCGTTCCTTTTACACAAGTTGTTTCAATTTTTATTTTTAATTGGAGGATAATAGGTCTTCAGATCTGACAGCAAGCAGAATGTTCTTCACCCTATCCTGTCTCCTGCCTCTGACCAGGCTCCTAATCCGTGTAAGCCACACAGGGCATAACTACTGTATTAAATGGAATCTTCCTGATTTTCCTGTCCTTCCTCCACATCTACATCTTGCAACTTCTCAACTTTGAAAAACTCATCTTCTATTAATAATATATCCTTCGCTGCTATAGCCTAGCCACAAAGAACAACTGGAACAAGGTCACCATGAGATGGGTTCCCCCACGAAATTGGGTCCTCCAGGGTCAGCTAGACGTTAGAACCACCAGTAATCTCTGTCATGCAGAACACTCCCTCCCCTCCCCACAGCTGCTAGTCCAAACCCTCATTATTTTGCCCCGGTACCTCCTCACTTCATGTCTCACAACACTTGAATGTTCTGGCACTTAATTAAAGAAACTGAAGCAGCTGATATAAACTCTTCAACGTTCTGACTCCACATGTAGTAACATTCCTGTTTGCTTCACCTCATACCACCTCACCTCCACTTTTTGAGGAAAAAGGGTTTTTCCTCTGTTTCCAGTTACTCCCCCAGTTACACATTTCATCCCAGCCCTTCTCAACTACTTTGGAGTTTCTTTCAGCCTCTCCACTGCTTTCTTCCATTTAGCATACAAACATGCTAAAATTGTTTTTACTTTTTAAAACTTTCTCTCTTAATTTGTGTCTGACAGCTTCTCCCAGACTTTGTCTTCACATCTAAAATCAGGAAAGAGTGGATGCTGTCTCCCCTTCTTCCCCTCCTCTTTGTTTCTCAAACTACTGTCATATGTCTTTTACCTCAAAAAGGACTTTGCAAGGCTTAATTTTACAAAATTACATGCACTATAGTAGTTGTCTGGGATGAAGGGAGGGGCATTAGGAAACATCTGGAGGTGATGGAGATAATCTCTATCTTCATTGTATCAGCATCGTCACATCCGTCATAACCCAGTGACATTCACACACTTTAAGTGGGTGCCACTAATTGTGCATAAACTATACATTATAAAGTTGATTAAAAAAATAAGTGTGACAAGAGTTCTAACATTAAATAAAGAACAAAGAAATGAATTAAAAGGAAGTAAGCCAGAGTAGGGCTTCCCTGGTAGCTCAGCTGGTAAAGAATCCACCTGCAATGCAGGAGACTGCAGTTCGATTCCTGCTTCGGGAAGATCCCCTGGAGAAGGGATAGGCCACCCACTCCAGTATTCTTGGCTTCCCTGGTGGCTCAGATGGTAAAGGATCCGCCTGCAATGTGGGAGATCTGGGTTCAATCCTGGGTTGGGAAGATGCCCTGGAGAAGGGAATGCAACCCACTCCAGGATGCTGGCCTGGAGAATTCCACAGACAGAGGAGCCTAGCAGGCTACAGTCCATGGGGTCGCAAAGAGTCGGACACGACTGAGGGAATAAACACAGCAATACCAGAGTTATCAACAGGTAAAATAAGATAAACTATGCAACTAGATACTAAATTAAGATGTGAGTTTCTTCTCCATCAAATAAGAAAAGGAGTAATATTGGACTAGAGAAACCATTTCATGGGTACTAGAATTAAACAAGGAACATATTACCTAGTCTTCACAGTTGAGATTGCAGGTAATGTAACAGTTTTTAGAAATACAGATAAAATATTTAGTTGAACATTTTATGTATCACTTTCTGTTTTTAAAAAATGAGCACATAACATTCAATTATACTCAGTGAAAGAATTTCTACAGCTACTGATGAAAAACCTGGACAGGGCTTGTTGCTTTCTGACAATATAATACACTGCAGAAACAGATAAGGATTGAAAAAAAAAAATCATCTTCTGCATGCCAGGTACTTATATATATAATCTCATTTCATCTAACATGCATAATAAAAGCTTGTTAGATGAAATGAAATCTCTTATTTAAAGTGGTTAAATAACACAGCTAATAGGTAGTAGAATCAGAATCAGTTCCAGAATCTGTCAAGATTTAAAACCCCTCCTCCGTGCCATACACATCCAATCAACTAAAGGAGTGGGTTGCCAACATGCCCAGTAAGTGCCTTCTCTCAGATATCAACTGTCTGAGGAAGTCATTGACAAATGCTGAGTCACAGGCAACTTGTCCTCACGTTCAATGACGTGTGCCTAGCCTATGGAACAGACGGAGAAATAAATGTGCCTTTGTGGTTGTTCAGTCCCTAAGCTGTGTCCGACTCTGTGACCCCATGGACTGCAGCACATCAGGCTTCCCTATCCTTCACTATCTCCCACAGTTTCCTCAAACTCATGTCCATTGAGTCAGTGATGCCATCCAACCATCTCACTTTTTGTCAGTGCCTTCTCCTTAGCCACCAAGAACCACGGAAGTCAGAGTCGCTACTCTGAGATCTCACCTGTATTCTCTCTCAGTCTTCTCAAATGATGTAGACCAGAGGAGAAACTTCAAAAAAGAAAAAAAAAAAGTATATATATATATATATATATATATATATATATATACACACACACATATATATAATGTTTTCAACCTTAATGCTATTGCCCTCAGGCAGTTATTGGTTGAATCCCAAGAGTTCTACATCATATGATATACAAGAAATAGGCATGACCATAAAAAGCACCTTGACCATAAAGCATTTATTTTTAATAAAGGTTATATTGTTACAGGTGCACATAAAATGTGTTATCTGCAAAATGCACTCTTAAAAGCTCAATTAATTACTTTGCTGGGTGGAGTTATTTAGTATCAATATTATCCATTTAAAGAATGGAAAAATTTCTATTTTAGTTTCAGTTTAGTAAATTCAGAGCTGTTCTCTCTGATGACAAGGAGCAACCATTTCCTGTCTAACACAGAAATTGTAGGTATCATCTCAGCATAAAATAAACTGAAAGTATTCCTCGAATTCTCATTTTCTCACAACCCATAGCCAATACATCATGAATCCTGGCAATTCTACTTTTAAAATATAGCCCAAATTCCACTACTTTTCTATACCTGCACACTGTCACCACTTAGCAGGTCTCTCTGCATCCATCCTTACCCGAATATAGCATATTCCCACACTGCAGTCAGAGGGGTCCTTTAGAAATATAAGTCTGATACATCATGCTTCTGCTTGAAAGCTTCCAAAGGTTTGGAATCACACTCAGGTTGAAAGCAGAAGTCTGAATAATAACCCATAGCACCCTACCTACACCATACACACACACACCTGACCTCACCATCTACTATTCTTCTCTTCACCCCAGGGCTCTTCTTCACCCCCAGGAACACTCCAGGCCTTCCCCTATCCCCTGCCTCAACATCTTTAACTGTCGGTTCCCTCTGTCTGGAATCTTCTTTCCCCAGACACCCCAACACTCTCTTCTACAGTTAAGTCTTTGTTCAGATATTCATTTTTCAAGAGGTCTATTCCTAATCACCCTATTTTAAACTGCATCACTCTTTTCCCATTTTGCTTTTCTCCCTAGCACATATCACCTTCTCACATAGATGTATTTTATTTTATTGTCAATCTCCCAAGGAAATGGAATGTAAGCTTTGTAAAGTTTTATCTGCTTTATTCATTGCCTTGTCTCCAGTGCCTACAGGAGTGCTTGGAACATAGGAAAACTCAAGTAAACATTTGGTGAGTGACCATTCTTATATGACTGAATGAATGAAACCATAATATCTACACAGACAAGAATGCTTATTTTCTTGTTTGCTACAGCTGAAGCTGTAGCTTCCTCTAGTAATGCTGCCAAGGGGTTTAATGTACATTTAAAATAAAGGAGAATTAGGGCAAAAAGCCCTAAATTTCCTTGGAAGGAAAGTTATGACCAACCTAGATAGCATATTAAAAAGCAGAGATATTACTTTGCCAAAAGGTCCGTCTAAGGCTATGGTTTTTCCAGTGGTCATATATGGATGTGAGAGTTGGACTGTGAAGAAAGCTGAGTGCCAAAGAATTGATTCTTTTGAACTGTGGTGTTGGAGAAGACTCTTGAGAGTCCCTTGGACTGCAAGGAGAGCCAACCAGTCCATTCTAAGGCAGATCAGTCCTGGGTGTTCATTGGAAGGACTGATGCTGAAGCTGAAACTCCAATACTTTGGCCACCTGATGCGAAGAGCTGACTCATTTGAAAATACCCTGATGCTGGGAGGGATTGGGAGCAGGAGAAGAAGGGGACGACAGAGGATGAGATGGGTGGATGGCATCACCGACTCGATGCACATGAGTCTGGGTAAACTCCGGGAGTTGGTGAGGGACAGGGAGGCCTGGCGTGCTGCGATTCATGGGGTCGCAAAGAGTTGGACACAACTGAGTGACTGAAGTGAACTGAACTGAGGGCAAAAAGCTGCTTTACATGGCTGAGTACTAGAATAGTATGTATCATAAACTGATTCCTACCCTCCCTGATTTAACAATGTTAGCATTATGCAGATTTTCAAAACAGTATTTACTAGGATGTGATTTACAGAAATACTATGCTTAATGGCAACCCACTCCAGTCCTCTTGCCTGGAAAATCCCATGGACGGAGGAGCCTCGTAGGCGGCAGTCCATGGGGTCGCTAAGTCGGGCACGACTAAACAATTTCACTTTCACTTTTCACTTTCATGCATTGGAGAAGGAAATGGCAACCCACTCCAGTATTCTTGCCTGGAGAATCCCAGGGATGGGGAAGCCTGGTGGGCTGCCGTCTATGGGGTCGCACAGAGTCTGACACGACTGAAGCGACTTAGCAGCAGCAGCAGCATGCTTAGTCCATAGTTAGTTTCTAACACAGAATCAAAAACTGATGGGGGAATTGATGAATATTGTACTCTAGTGTGCTTTCAGTGACAATTGCAGATATGGAAAACATTCATAAGAAATAAATATTATAAAGCCTACTTATTTCTCCTGCAAAATATTAGATTAAGACGTGTAAGCTCACAATTTTTTCAAAGGGAATCAAGAGGGTTTCAACTAGATATCCTCCAGGAGAACAAACTCTAGGCCATGAGGCAAGAAAAGGGGAGATGAAAGACCAAACCAAACAAGAATTTGAACAAACTCTGGGAGATAGTGGAGGACCAATGTCCACTATGAGAAGCCTGGCATGCTGTAGTCCATGGGGTCGCAGAGTCGGATACGACTTAGTGACTGAAAAACAACTAAAAGACCAACCCAAGCTGCGTGGGACCTGCCTTAGGACTGCTGTCTCGCCAACAGCGAGCCAGCAAGATGGAGTTCTTTGTAAGATGCAGGTGTCACATCCAGAGGAGCTAAAAAGTGGTAACAGCCAAGGCAAAGAGGGGAAGAACACCAGGAGGGAAATTCAGGCATGCCTGCCAAGATTTGGGGTGTGTGGAGGGGTAATGCAGCCATGTTTGAGAAGAAAGGAACTTTAGGCACCAAGTTACTGGAACCAGTAAAGTTCCTGGAGAAAATCATTAACTCTTGTCAGATCGCACCTACACCTTTAGACTGACCTTGCATCTTCAACAATCAAATCTCATCTCTGTTGGGATTTTTTTTTTGCCTGTCCTGAAAATTCCCTGCTCCTTCATATCAGAGAAATTCTCTTTCTCTAGTTGTAGATACATCCTGATACAACTGCCCTAACACATTTAGGGTATCCGGCACCCCACTCCAGTACTCTTGCCTGGAAAATCCCATGGACGGAGGAGCCTGGTAGGCTGCAGTCCATGGGATCGCGAAGAGTTGGACACGACTGAGCAACTTCACTTTCACTTTTCACTTTCATGCATTGGAGAGGGAAATGGCAACGCACTCCAGTGTTCTTGCCTGGAGAATCCCAGGGACGGAGGAGCCTGGTGGGCTGCCG
Organism: Bubalus kerabau; assembly: GCF_029407905.1. Lineage (NCBI taxonomy): Eukaryota > Metazoa > Chordata > Mammalia > Artiodactyla > Bovidae > Bubalus > Bubalus kerabau. The sequence continues at coordinate 120,300,683 of NC_073624.1, forward strand.
TCTCTGGGGTCGCAGAGAGTCGGACACGACTGAAGCGACTTAGCAGCAGCAGCAGCAGGACCTATTACAGAGGAGGCAAATGACTCTTGTAGCCCAAATCCTCTGGGATTCTTAGTCATCATTTGGTGATTAGTTATTGGCTTGTCATCAACGGCAGCATACACCTCTATGATCTCATCTGCAAAAGTGAGATGGTGAACACCAATGATGTTCCAGTATCTTCTGTAACTGTCCAGAATGACTGAGCCCAAAGCCTGGCAGTAGGATTTGATCATCTATTTTTTCAGAAAGGATAAATTTTTGAAAATGATTTAGCCTCATTTGTGGAATAATATTTAGTATTTTCTAATAAGAATGTCACGTGTCATGTTTAAAACTTTGTCAGTGTTGTTTTATTGTTATAGGTGGGGTTTGGACACTTTTGAACAAAAAAAAATGCAAAAAGAACATTGATTTTATTGGCATCTTGGTTTTTTTTTTTTTTTTGGTAAGGTAATTCTAATAAAGTAAATGTCAATTTCTCAGAATATTTATCTAACCACAGGACAAGATGACAGACACATGGGACAATAAGACTGATTTCTGCTTATCTATAACCATATACAACTGCTTACAGAGGAAATAATTCCCTAAAGAGACCAGCATGCTATGAATAACTTACTATTCTAAAGGTCAGTCAGGGAGTTGGAAAAAAATATATTCCCTATATTAACAATTTCCTAAGGCATTTCTGGTTAATTTATGTGTATAATCTGTCTCAGTGATATTAGGAGTCAAAAGGAATCTAAGAAAACACTCTCAATGACAATAACCATCTCAGATTTGGAGCAGGTTATGAGGATCTTTGTATTAACTGGCCTTTTGATGGCAGACAGACTGCTCTAAGACTTCTCAGAGGTGGCTGTTTGTGTCATCTCAAGGGGATAAATAAGCTTAGCCAGGTATTTTTCTATTTGATTCATGTACTAGCTCTCATGGAGAGGGGCTTATAGAGTTGTATAAATTCAATCTAGATTTTCTACGAATCATATTATGATGGGATCACTGCCATTCCAAACTTTCCTAATATTTATTAATGATCCCCTGAATTATTGGGCACTAGCAACTGAAAGTGTTGCCAAATTTACTAAATGATATCAGGCTATCCCTGGAGCTTATGGTGCTCTTACTCTATCTTATGGTGCTATTGCTTTTCCTCATTTAGAACTCTCAAAATAAAGTAGATACTGAATTAAATATACAGATAGTAGTAAAAGCCTAATAAAATCTGAAGGATGAAAGACTATTGACATTACTCGTATCAATAAAGGTCAAATATGTCTTATATCTAAAATAAGAATCTAAAAACCATAACTCATAGTTTCGTTGGGGCAACTGAGCTAGTGTAATCAGACTGTCTCATGGAAAAAGCTTGTGGACAGAAACTGTTTAATATTTTAGCTTTGACATCCACCAACCGTGTGACAAAGATCAAATTGGTGGGCCCTTTGAGATTCCACTTCCTCACTTATAAAAGAAGGATAAGGGTAGCAGCAACATCACATGGTTGCTTTTCACTGCTCCTGATACACATACAGTGTTCAATAAATATCCTATGTTCTCATTATGTTTTAGTGATAATAATCTGTGCCAGTGACTGCTAGTTGTCTACCAATATCCAATTCCCTTGTTTTTCAGTTTTAGAATCCCTCATTTTTGGCTCAACACATGCCCCAGTGAAATAAGACATTTTCCATCATCCCTTTTACTTAGGCATAGTATGTAGGAAAGTTATGGCCAATGGGAGTCTTTTCAGAGCTTTATGTGTGGCTCTCAGGATATGCCTTTAAAAGGAGAGCACATGGTCACAAAAGATGAACCCAGATAAACAGGCGTGAGACGAAAGCCCAGAGCCCATGATCCTCATTTAGGGGTGCGTATCAGCATTTCAGTGGCCTCTCAGAGTCAAGGCCCATGTACGAAGGTTCAAATTCATCAAGTCTATTACAGTAGGGCTCATAAGTGTGAGTCTAAAAAACAATCTACAGGCGATTTTGATGTGGTTTAAGAACCCCTCTGGAGGGTCTCCACCAAGTCCCCTACATTTAGAACACGGACACTAGGCAAACATCAGTGAATCAGAGTATCAGCCAAACAGCGAAACAAAGCCTGACCACAGAACACAGCATAAAAATTCCCTGCTGATAGGGCTTCCCCAGGGTTCGGTGGTAAAGAAGTCGCCTGCCAATACACGAGACACGTGTTCAATCTCTGGTCCAGGAACATCCCACACGCTGGGAAGCAACTCAGCCTGTGAGCCCCAGCCATTAGGCCTGGGAACCTCAGCCACTGAGGCCCGCACACCCTAGCACCCATGCTCTGCGACGCGAGGGGCCCACACAAAGCAACGAAGACTCAGCACAGCCAAAAATAAAATTTTTTTTAATTTCCTGCTCATTTGTTCTTTCAACATGGTGAGCTATGTCCTTTAATTGTGTAAAGCTTTGTCTCTTAATCCATTTCCTATGCAGAATCTCAAAGGAAATGGCGACCCACTCCAGTATTCTTACCTGGAGAACCCCATGGACAAAAGAGCCTGGCAGGCTATATACAGTCCATGGGGTTGCAAGAGTCGGACATCAATAATGTATTCTAGATTTCCCTGAACTGTATTTGTGTCCACTTTTATCTGAAGAAGCAAATATATATCAATGAGTGAAAGGAGTCTTGATTAGTCCTCTGTCACCTCTTGAATACGTAATCCAGGTTAGTCACACACCTCCAGACAGAGTCCTCCCCATGGCTTTCACACGGAGTCATCAACCACTAAGTCATTCTTCTAGATCAGTGGTTCTCAACTAAGGGTGATTTTGCCAGGGCACATCTGACAATGCTGGAAACATTTGCAGCTGTCATGGCTGGAGGGGCTAACGGCAACAACCAGAGAGAGGGATGCTGCTGCACCTCATACAACACACAGAACAGACAGCTGCAACAAAATGTTATCCAATCCAAAATCTACAGGGCCAAGTTTGAGAAGGGTTACTATTGTCCAGTCACTCAGTCACGTCCAACCCTTTGCAACCTCATGGACTGCAGCATGCCAGGCCTCTCTGTCCTTCACTATCTCCCAGAATTTGCTCAAACTCATGTCCACTGGGAGAAGGCAATGGCACCCCACTCCAGTACTCTTGCCTGGAAAATCCATAGACAGAGGAGCCTGGTGGGCTGCAGTCCATGGGGTCAGGAAGAGTAAGACACGGCTGAGCGACTTCACTTTCACTTTTCTCCTTCATGCATTGGAGAAAGAAATGGCAACCCACTTCAGTGTTCTTGCCTGGAGAATCCCAGGGACGGCGGAGCCTGGTGGGCTGCCATCTATGGGGTTGCACAGAGTCGGACATGACTGAAGTGACTTAGCATAGCATATCCATTGAGTTGATGATCCCATCAAACCATCTCGTCCTCTGTCACCCCCTTCACCTCCTGCCCTCAATCCTTGCCAGCATCAGAGACTTTTCCAATGAGAAGGGTACTCTTCCCCTGTAGACATGTGGACAGAATGTCCAAATACACATTCTCTGAGAAGCAGCTCACATCAGCTAGCTAGATCATAAGCTCTGTGAAGAGAGAGGTCATGCTTATTGTGCACAGGGCTGTGTCTGCCCCTGTAAGCATCCAGTCTTAAGCATCTGTGAGACAGCACAGTGGAGCAGTGAGGACCACAGGCTCTGCAGTAAGACCACCTGAGCTCCAGCTCCAGCACAACATTTAAAGCAGTGTGATGATGGACAAGTTATGACATCTCTCTCAGCCTCTGATTCCTTGTCTGTAAAATACAAAAACTGTGATAGAAATTTCCAAGCATCACTGTTATGAAGATTAAATAAGATAATCCATGTAAAGTTCTTAGAACAGTATCTGACACATAATAAATGATTAATAAAATAATGCTATTTTAAAATAAGATAATCTGATGAATATGTGAATGATTTTATGATGTTCCAAGAGTGCAGAAAATCTCTTCTCCATCTTTTAACCTCTTTGTCCTTTTCCTTCACCCCACCTTAAATCATAGCCTGATAACTAGTTGGAAATAATTGTATTTTTAAATATATGAACATAGAAAATAGACATGGAATCTCAATGTCTTCAAATACATTTTTCTCCCTGGGTTTTTCCCTCCTTGGGAGCAATTCTATAAATCTGAGATGATTCCATCTTCCCACCTATGACAGAACCACAGAGAAAGATACCTCACAGCCTTCTTCCTCCCTCTAATAATGAGCTTGTAATTCATTTCCACAATGTTGGTGATCACAGGAAACATAAACACTGAAAATTTCTGCAACACCTTTCACAGTGGCATTATGCTGGAGTGTCAAGATGAAATAGCAGTGTTTCTCATCTTCCCCTCTGAACAATCCTCTTTGGCCTTTGAAAACAATCCTTTTTAAGCGGGTGCCACAGAGGCTCCCATTCTACCCTCCTGTACTCCTTCTCATCCTGCTAACTAACCTATTCATTGCTACTGCTACTGCTAAGTCACATCAGTCGTGTCCAACTCTGTGCGATCCCATAGATGGCAGCCCACCAGGCTCTGCCTTCCCTGGGATTCTCCAGGCAAGAACACTGGAGTGGGTTGCCATTTCCTTCTCCAATGCATGAAAGTGAAAAGTGAAAGTGAAGTCGCTCAGTCATGTCCGACTCTTAGCGGCCCCATGAACTGTAGCCTAGCAGGCTCCTCTCTCCGTGGGATTTTCCAGGCAAGAGTACTGGAGTGGGGTGCCACTGTCTTCTCCGAACCTACTCATTAGTGAGAGTGAAACCCAGAAACTCAAGCTTGTCGGTACAGCTGCCATGAACTGAGCATCCTTACATGCCCAGAAATGTGATGGACAATTCCCTTCCATTGCCTCTTTTAAGTTTCTCAACAATGTTACGAGGCATGCATTGTTATCCCCAGTCATATCAGAGAGTGTGGCTCTAGTTAAGAAATCTGCCCCTAGCAAGTGGTGAAATCCAAAATTCAACCCCAATCTGCCAAATACCAACGCAATTCGCACTATGCTTCTTGGTCCAGCCTATGCTTGACTCCTCGATGGCCTCCTAGAAAACACATATCACATAATAGAATCTCTCCCCTTTGGATGGATCCTCTTACCCAGGACTACTCCACACACTCTCATTGCCTGTCCCCAGAGGAAGGGGAAGGCAGAGAACTGTCCCCACCATGAGCGTCTCAGACATGGCCACAAGGCCCTTCTGATGGAGGTTTCTCATTGGCCAATGGATTACTAAAATAAAGAAATTAATAAGAATATGTCTCTGTCAGGAAAAGGGTTACTGGTTCAAATGGTTGTCTTTTCCTCTCTGAAATGCTAAGAGACACAACTGCATTAATTCTAGGCATGTGTAGAGATAACCAAACTTTCAACCTGACTTGCCATTTAAAAGATTCACGTTTCATCAGAGAGACACACATAATAAATTTACCATATTAGAAAAAAAAGAACACTGTATTTCTTCATTTTCTTTCTCTGGCATGACAGGCATGTGTAGTGTAAGTGAGAGGGGAAGAAGGAAAGTGAGACACTTCACTCAGGCCGAGCCTCCACCTGAACCTAGAACCCTATGGAGAAGACAGAGAGAAAGGAAGAAAGAAGGGGGAAGGGGGAGGATAAATTGGGAGGTTGAGATTGACATATACATGTAAAAAATGGATAACTATCAAGAACCTGCTGTATAGCATGGGATCAGGGGGAAAGACTCTCTCCATGGAACATATATTGTTCACCTTCAAAATGCATTCCAATATACATTAGGTGCAGACAGATATTGTTTGATTTCACTTATACAAGGTACCTAGAATAGTCAAATTCAGAGAGTCAGAAAGTACACTGGTGGATGCCGGGGTGGGGAGTGGGGAAGGTTGGGGCGGGGAGGGCGAATGGGGACTTAGTGTTTAAGGGGGACAGAGTTTTAGTAGGAAGGTGAAAAGCTGGGGAGATGGGTAATGGTGAGAGTTGCACAACCATGTGAATGTACTTAGTGCCACGGAACTGTACAGTTAGTATGGTTAAAATAGTATTCTTTATATTGTGTGACTTTTACCACAATTTAAAAAAAATTACAAAAAAGAAACAAGGGGAAAGAAAGCAAAGCAAAGAGGAAAACTACAAGAAGTAAAGACGCAGCAGTAAAGCACCGTCATCTCAGTCAAGCAACCTGAAACTCTGAGGTTTTGTTTGATTCACTTTTATTCCCTTGTCACCCAAATCAACACACTCATCAAGGCCTATTGATTTTTCCTTCAAGTGCATCTTAAAACATTCATGCTTTGAATATTTATTGAGTGACTGCTATAGGCAAAGAAATGTGGTATATACCATGGAGTATATGGTATACACTAAACACATGATTTCTGTAAGTTGCCCAGGATATGTGTGTGTGTTGTATGATTATATGAATAATATAGTATATGAATGTATTTTTCACTGGCAACAATTCTTATCCTCACAGTCTTGCAATCTCACAAGTAAAAAAAAAAGATGTGCAGAAAGTAACATAATTAATTTATTTGGACAATGATCCAAAGAGAGTTATAATTACAGGGCAATTACAGTTAAAAGAAGGGAAAGAACCTAGCTGGGGCAAGGTTTCATGCAGAAATGAAACCTAAAACTGCCTAGAGCAGTTAGGCTCTTGTGCCTGGATAATTTTTCCCTGTTTTATCAATTTTCTTTAAAATCTCAATTCAGTAATTAAAGTATAGCATTTCATAGAGTTATGTTTTAAAAAAATGTTTCATTGCTGTGTGAAAAAGACATACGAACAGTCAGTGTATTTATCTTCACCAGGTCTAAGTCTCCACCATCCATGCTCGATCATGACCTTCTGGTGGGCTTTCAAAGCTCCAGGCTTTCCTCCCTTCCCCTGGATTTGGCATACTTCCTCAAGATTAATATTTCTAAAAACCTCACTTTTATCATGTCATTCCCTTATCCTTTGGGGATCCTGGCTTCTTTCCGTTTCTGATCCAGACTTGACTTTGCAACCCCGTTCCACTGATTTCCTTTCCCTGCCGGCCGCTCCAGCTTGCATCTTCCCTGGGACCCGGCCCCGCTGAGCAGGAGGTCCATTCCCAGGGTGGGTGTGAACACTAGCTCTGCTGCTGTAAGCCATGCCACTATGGGCACGCTAGGCATTCACTCTCAGAGCCTCGTTTTCCTCATCTAGAAAACAGGGACAACAGCTCTTATCTCAAAATAGTAAATGAATTATTAAACAGATCAGAGCCTGGCAGCTACCAACTACTCAACAATGATGTCTGTTATTTATCTGATTTTTGCTGACAGAATATACTTCTTCCTTTTTTTTTTAGTAATGTCACACTGTTTTTCCTTTGAGAAACTCCCCCTCCTCAGATTCCATCAGCCCCTATGAAGGCACCCCAGAATCTATTACTACCTCATCCATGGACATGGGCACTCTATTCAGGCAAAACAAATTGCTCCCTCTGTCTCTCCGGGGAACTTGGGGACTGCAACTAAAACATTCACATAACAGCACCCCCAAAAGATGGTTCATCGGTAATTGCTACCTAGATGCGCAAGGCTGTCCTTCCCAAGACTTAATTATTTAATTCTCCATTTCTTGGAGCTGGCCAGGATCCCACCATTGATTTTCTCTTTTGCTTAAGTTATCCTGAGTTGCTTTCAGACACTTGTAACCAACTATTAATAACTGATACATTAATCTTCTCACTCCGAAGAAAATTCTGTGGTCGTCCCTTCTGTAGACGCTTTCTTCATCTCACAAAGAAGACTCTCTAATTTGCCTTTTACACATCAATATCCACCCTATCCTCAAGACCAAACTCCTCAATAAATATCTGTCCACATGGATCTCCTTCTCTGTTCTTCGATATCTAACATCTAACCACTGAATTTATCTTCCCATTATAAAATAGCACCTTGAACCACCCAGTATGTGGTAATGTGCTTACCTTGTCTAATCAGCTGGCTCCTAAAGCCTTTGGAAATAAAATCTATATCTTATACACTGGTTTTGTGCAGTATTTAACCCAGAGGAGACACTGGGTATCTATTATTAGCTTGCTGATTGGCTAATCACAAAAATGTTGAGAATTTTTCCTCGCCTCGTCACTCAAAGTCCCACGTCTTTGTGAACTTCTTATGAATTCTGCTCAGTCCGTTCTCTCTTTAGTCATCCTAATTACACCAGAATTGTCCAATTTTCTCAGTTTATTATTGGACACAGTTGACTAATAGAGCTTTGTGAATGGATAAAGCAGTGGTTTTCTATGGTTTTAAGAAATATAAGAAATAAGTAATTTTCAGTGCCATGAGAACAGTGCATTTGCTTTGTGGTTGGTTTCAGGTGTTCATCAGTTCCTCCCCAAATTGAACCTAATCAGAAAATAGCAACATCTTATGCTATGCTATGCTAAGTCACTTCAGTCGTGTCTGACTCTGTGTGACCCCAGAGGTGGCAGCCCACCAGGCTCCCCCGTCCCTGGGATTCTCCAGGCAAGAACACTAGAGTGGATTGTCATTTCTTTCTCCAATGCATGAAAGTGAAAAGTGAAAGTGAAGTCGCTTAGTCGTGTCCGACTCTTAGCGACCCCATGGACTGCAGCCTACCAGGCTCCTCCTTCCATGGGATTTTCCAGGCAAGAGGACTGGAGTGGGGTGTCATTGCCTTCTCCGAACACCTTATAGACCCAGTCAGATAGACCCAGTCAGATTTCCTGCCATCTGGTCTGAAAAGGAAGTCAAGAAACATTAGTAGGTGGCAGTGGCTACAAGCCAGACAGTATTATTAGTGCTCTGGATATCTTTTTCACTCTGAATACTCAGTTTTATGTATTCACCTAAATACAAGGACCTTCCAGAAATACTATCTGAATCTTCAGCACAGAATTTTCCTCTTTGTTTCATGCAAGTTCCATCTCCGGAAATATTAATGTCTTAATGAAATACCCTAGTTAGTCTCTGAAATTTGACATCAAATCTTATAAGAATCATTTGAATCTCAGTAACATCAACCTTTAGAATATAATTCTCTTTCATCTTTTGTTTTATATCATGTTTTCCCAGAGTTTTTTCCTCTGGAGACTGAAGCACATTCTGTGTCTGGGACCAGACACAAAAGTCTGCTTATGTTTTTCACGTCACCCATGATCTAAGCCCCTCTACTTGTTTGCATTACTCATGCTTGCTGCCTGTTCTGTGATCTTTAGGAAAGTCTTAACCAAAGAGGAAAGCAGATCCTTAACCAAACAATCGGGAAAAGGAACTGAGAGTCTTTTGGCAAAGATGAAAAGACATTTTGTATCATCTCCATGCCTCCACAGAAAGCTCTTGACATGTTCTGAAGCCCTCCTAAGCTCAGATCCTTCAATGGTCCCCTTTTCTTAAAGGATAAAATCAAAACTCCTTAACAAGACATACAAATCCCTTCATGATCTGGCCCCTGCATAAATCCCCAACATCATCTCTCACCACTTTCTTCCTCAATACTATAAAATATTCTACTTCCCTTAGATTATAAAGGCGTGGCCCAAACAGTTTTTTAAAGTAAAAGTTCTAAAGAACTAGCAGTAAAACAAAAAAGGAGGGTCAAAAATTGGCAAAAACAAATCTGAAGTCAGAAGGAAAGTACACAGCAAAGAAATGAAAACGAGCCTGTCAGATTATCAATTTACATGTTATGTTACTCCAGGGCTTCCTAGGTGGCCCTAGTGGTAAGGAACCTGCCTGACTGCCAGTGCCAGAGACCTGGAGAAATAAGAGACTAGGGTTTAGTCCCCGGGTCAGGAAGATCCCCTGGAGAAAGGCACAGCAACCCACTCCAGTATGCTTGCCTGGAGAATCCCATAGACCGAGGAGCCTGGAGAACCACAGTTCATGGGGTTGCAAAGAGTCAGACACGACTGACGCGACTTAGCACATACACACAGCAAGCACGTTACTCCAGATGTGCCAGGAGCATATCTAAGAGGTAATTGGACTGATGGGCCCCATTGCAACCACCCAAAATTTCAGCAAGAAGACTGAGGGAAGGAGGATCACAGACAGAGTCATCTCTTTTCTCTCGACCAAGAGAGAATGGACCTGGCTACACACCTCATCATCCATCACACACATCATCATGATTAAACATACTACAACCACGAATAGTCTACATGACTAAACGGTTCTGTTTCACAGGTTTGTTTTCACTTAAACCCTTTTCCTTAGCTTCTATTAGTCTCTTCAATACATGGGACTTTTAAGACTCAGGGCAGTTGATAAAATTGTGGATTATACAACAGAACTCATAATCATTCATCACTTAATCCACCATCAGCCCAGGCCAATCAGCAGGGGATTAGAGATTTGCTGAGGCATCCTCCATTATGCCAACATCCCAATGGAAACCTTGGAGCAGGACAGTCATATAATCTCCTCCATTCACTAAATTCTGCCTACTCAGTCCCCTCTCTTCTGTTGTGGACATGTTCCTCCAGCCTAGTGTTTTACCCTTCAGATCAATAGCTCTTAGCCTTTACACGAACCCCTGACTCCTGTTACTTCTGTTCACATTCAGTTCAATCCAGTCACTCAGTTGTTTCCGACTCTTTGTGACCCCATGGACTGCAGTACACCAGGCTTCTTTGTCCATCACCAAATCTCAGAGTTTACTCAAACTCATGTCCATTGAGTCGATGATGCCATCCAACCATCTCATCCTCTGGCATCCCCTTCTCCTCCCACCTTCAATCTTTCCCAGCATCAGGGTCTTTTCCAGTGAGTTAGTTCTTCACATCAGGTGGCCAAAGTATTGGAGTTTCAGCTTCAGCATCAGTCCTTCCAATGAACACTCAGGACTGATCTCCTTTAGGATGCACTGGTTGGATCTCCTAGCAGTCCAAGGGACTCTCAAGAGTCTTCTCCAACACCACAGTTTCAAAGCATCAATTCTTTGGTGCTCAGCTTTCTTTATAGTCCAACTCTCACATCCATACATGACTCCTGTAAAAGCCATAGCTTTGACTAGACAGACCTTTGCTGGCAAAGTAATGTCTCTGCTTTTTAATGTGCTGTCTAGGTTGGCCATAGCTTTTTTTCCAAGAAGCAAGCATCTTTTAATTTCATGGCTGCAGTCACCATCTGCAGTGATTTTGGAGTCCAACAAAACAAGGTCTGTCACTATTTCCATCGTTTCCCCATCTATTTGACATGAAGTGATGGGACCGGATGCCATGATCTTAGTTTTCTAAATGTTGAGTTTTAAGCCAGCTTTTTCACTCTCTTCTTTCACTTTCATTAAGAGACGCTTTAGTTCTTCTTTGCTTTCTGGCATAAGGGTGGTGTCATCTGAGTATCTGAGATTATTGATATTTCTCCTGGCAATCTTTATTCCAACCTGTGGTTCATCCAGTCCAGCATTTCACATGATGTACTCTGCACATAAGTTAAATAACCAGGGTGACAATATACAGCCTTGACATACTCCTTTACTGATTTGGAACAAGTCTATTGTTTCATGTCCAGTTCCAACTGTTGTTTCTTGACCTGCATACACATTTCTCAGGAGCCAGGTCAGTTGGTCTGGTATTCCCATCTCTTTCAGAATTTTCCACAGTTTGTTGTGATCCACACAGTCAAAGGCTTTGGCATAATCAATAAAGCAGAAGTAGATGTTTTTCTGGAACTCTCTTGCTTTTTTGATGATCCAGCGGATGTTGGCAATTTGGTCTTTGGTTCCTCTGCCTTTTCTAAATCCATCTTGAATACCTGGAAGTTCACAGTTCATGTACCGTTAAGCCTGGCTTGGAGAATTTTGAGCATCGCTTTGCTAATGTGTGAGATGAGTGCAATTGTGCGGTAGTTTGAATATTATTTGGCATTGCTTTTCTTTGGCACTGGGAAGAAAACTGACCTTTACCAGTCCTGTGGTCACATAACATGAAAAGGTCAAAGGTTTGCTCACATTCTCATCTATATTTAGATCCTCTCTCAACCACCTGCAGAGCCAGAGAGGGATCAGTGCTTCCTGACTTTCCACTGCTGCTTTTATACCACAATTTGTGGCTCAGCTGGTAAAGAATCTGCCTGCAATGTGGGAGACCTGGGTTCAATCCCTGGGTTGGGAAGGTGCCCTGGAGAAGGGAAAGGCTACCCAACCCAGTATGCTGGCCTGGAGAATTCCATGGACTGTATGGTCCATAGGGTTGCAAAGAGTCGGACACGACTGAGTGCCTTTCACTTGCACTTTCTCCACTTTTATGGAAAAACTCTTCTCTTTTGGAGTTAATGCAGCTCACTAAGTTTCTTCCCGATCTAGGTCTCCAACTGGGACACTCACACTTCAAAAGTCTAAAGCCTGGCTTAAGGCTGCCATACTCAAGGAGTCCCTCTCAGTGGTTTTGATGTTTGTTCTAACATGATCTCACTGCCATTTTATCTCAGCTCTCTCCACGATTCTGTCTTCAATCACCTTCCATCCAACTGCGCAATAGCATTACTCCAACGCCACTAAACTGCAGTGAAAATTGCTCCAACTCACCCTGAAACCTGAAACCTCCTTCCTAAAACAGCTTCCCACCTCACCACTTCATCACTCTACTCTGACTTTTATTCTCATGGTGACTGCTATTCCTCATCTGTCCCAATCCATTTTCCATGACCATCACTCCCATCTGGGTTTGAGAGTACCAATTCCTAGGCAGGTTGATAAGAAGTCCAGGGTCCCCGAGGAGGAGAGAGGGGTCTGGAATTCTCAAGGTGGAGGAAAGGACAAACTTTTTTCTTCTCTACATTTCTTAGTCTTAGTCACATAAAATGTTTTTTTTTTTTTCTTTAAGCCTGGAACTGATGATTACACAAGTCAGTTTAAACTCTGTACTAAGGATTATATAACAACAATGTATCCTGCTTGAGGACAGTTTCTCCTTCCTGAAAACCTTCTAGCTAATCCTGTTATCTTAAAATGTAAATTATGGGAGTGGGTCTAGTAAGATCTTTACAACCCTGGGACATTCTTTTGATGTATTGTAATAACTAATTAAAAAAGTATATAGCTCCCTTGCTTAGACTAGCGAGGGGGGCGCTCTCTGTCGCCCTTCTGATATCTGTGTCAGAAGTGTTCTCAGTCCCTTTATATACTTTAATAAAACTCTGCTGCACAAAAGCTCTTGAGTGATCAAGCCTGGTCCCTGGTCCCAAAGTTAAATCTTCTTTTTCGGAGATCACGAATCCAACACCGTTCACAGTAAGCTATCAGGTTCCCTTGATTCTCTACCTCTCTGGAAACCACGGCCCATACTTTCAACAATGTTTTCACCATAACTAAATATCGAATCCTCTTGATGGCTGGCCACATGAGTCTTGTGCAGTCTCCCAGGTGGAATCTCCCACAGCTGCTTTCTTTATTCCTATTCCTGGGTTCTGAAAACTTGCAGAACAGTACAAAGGAGTACTGGATATTTCCCCTACAAAAGCAAGCTACTGAACATCTGGTAGCTCTTTAACAACTGTCAGAAAACTTTTTAGCGGCTTCCCTGGTGGCTCAGTGGTAAAGAATCTGCCTGCAAATCCAAGAGACACAGGTTCAATCCCTGATCCAGGAAGATCCAACGAGACATTGAGCAACTGAGCCCACAGGCAGCTACTGAGCCTGTGCTGTAGAGCCTGGGAGTCGCAGCCACTGGGCCCACGTTTCGCAGTTCTTGAAGCCTGCGCACCCTAGAGCCCACGCTCTCTGAGAAGCCACTGCAATGAGTAGCCCATGCACCACAGCCAGAGAAAAGCCTGGCACAGCCAAAAATAAACAAACAAAATTATTTTTTTTAAAGAAAAGTTTTGTTTTTCTCTTGTACAGATTTAGCACTGCTATATCTAAAACTCACTTGCACTAGGCCCTGCATACATGTATTTTCTTTTCCTTTCCCTTAACTAGCACTCTTAAGGACACAGTCTATAATCATTGCCTCCATTTCTTCACTCTATACTCACTCCTTAACAAAAGCCCTTGGTTCTATTCCTACCATACTAATAAAATTTAAGAAGGTACATCAACTGTATTTTTTTTTTTCTTTTGAGTTTCTCAAACTCCTTGACTGCAATAAACTCCTGACCTGGCCAGATAGCCTGCTGGCAACAGTACAGACCTGACTGGATGACCCAGCCTGGCTCAGGCCTGCCTCTCACGTAGCAGAGGTTAAGTTGGGCCCCAAGATTCCAAGACAGACACCCACATGGCAGCCAGCCCAGGCCCACAAGCCCAGCTATCACCAGCCAGTGAGCACTCAGAGTCTTTCCATTCCTGTTAGATGACAGAGACAATCCCTGGTCATTTCTCCTCCTCCGTACCTGATCCTCCAGAGCCTAGAGATTGAATTGAATCCAGTTCCCTAGTTTCAGTAAAACTTTTAGGATTCAACTCTCCTGAACAACATCTTCCAATAAAGTACTTAAAAAGTGAGGATATGTGTTTTGCAGCATTTGCTATTTACAGTCAATATTGGTCAAAATTACTTCTCATGAATTTTTATTTTACTCCTGGGTTGGAAGATCCCCTGGAGAAGGAAGTGGCAGCCCACTCCAGTATTCTTGCCTGGAGAATCCCATGGACAGAGGAGCCTGGCAGGCTACTTTCCATGGAGTCGAAAGAGTTGGACACGACTTAGCGACTAAACCACCACCACCATTAACCTAGCAAAAGGTTTTGGAAACTCCTGACATCGTGGCTTCTCTGAAGGGATTCACCTATTTAGACGTGCACTGGATTTTGGCTATCTCCCATTTTCTATATACATTAGGAATGGCTGATCTTACAAAGATGAGCAAGATACAGTGACTGACTTCAAAGGGTCTAGAGGAGCAAAGAGGCCAGCAAGAAAGGACTATAAACAGGAGGACAATGACTGTGAGAGATGAATGTACAAAGTGTCCTAGAGGATTCTAAGACAAAGAGGATTATTTCTTCTTGGGATAATCAAGAAGCTTCCACTTATATTCCTGAATAGATTGCAGTCCAACCCTTTTGTCATTACTTTTTCTTTCTCTGTGGACCATTACGATATTTGTAATGCAGTCTAAACAAAAGCACTCTTAATATCAACATGGATATTTTAATATGAATTTTTTTAAGTGCTTAGAGTACATTAACCTACACTCCTCTACTTCTGTTAAAATGAGACCTAAATTGTATTTCCAGTAGGAAACAACAAAGAATAATTACATGTTTTAAATGTATATACTAGAACTCTCACTAGAACTCTAGCATCAGAAATGTGCATCACGTGTCTGAGTATGTACACTTTCCTAGGTACAGGTGTGTGTACACATACACCATCACTGTAAATTCTGTGTATCCTTCTTAATCAGTCCACACACAAAAAAAAAATGAAAAATATATCTGGGGCACTTGCATTTGCTTTTCACTCAGCATCTCTTCTTTAGTAATTCCTCTTTTTTTGCATCTCACACTCCCATCCACACAGTGAAACAGAAGATGTTATCTCCCTGTGATGTGCATCCTCTAGACACAGTGTCCAGAGACGGTCTCATGACTCAAACAAGGACAACCAATGCACTTGCTATGGGTTTGGAAATGTGTAAAGGGCCGTTTCCCTCTTAGGGCCTGCATGGCAATATACAAAACTTGGGAACTTCTGCCAGCAACCGTCTACTACGTGCATCAAAGAACAGAGGAAGCCTGTCCTCAGTGAGAGAGTCAATCAAAGCAGAAGGAGCACTGACAAGGATCTGAAGCAGCATTTCCAAATACCTCACTGTGCTCAAAGTTTCAGGTCCACCCCTCACCTGGAATTCTTTGACATACTCCATTTTTTCTTGCACATTTCCCTTTTTGCTCAAGTTCAAATTGATAATAAAAAAAAATGTTGACTAATAAAATTGTGTATAAGCAGTTATGATAGGAGGAACAGATCACTCGGGTAGTGTAGGCTGTGCATTCAACAGTCTGGCCAAAAAAAATTAAAACCCTCATTGGTTGTGAGAACCAGTTCAGAAGACACAGTGAATCTGGAGGACAGAAACTATAGAGCTGTTACTACTCTGAACCTTAAAGTCATTCTGGACTTGGTCTTCTGCTTCCTCAGTGTTTACTTTTCCTATACTTTATCCTGCACCAAGTCCTACCAATTCTTTCTTTAAAACGCCTCTTATAATTACACTATCATATCCATTTAAATTATAACTACTCTAGTCCAGACTTTCTTAGCTAAATGGACTCCTATTCCCAGTCTCCTCACGTGCACATATTTTGCATGCTTCTCTCAAGGAGATTCTTAAAACTACACATATCATGCTTCCAGGTCTTAAATTTTCAGTGGATCTTACTGTTAACTGAATGGTAATTTTAAAATAGGCATAAGCCCTTTTACAATCTAGATTCCATCTCGCTCTCAAACTTACATTCCCCTTCTCCCTTCTGTGACTTCAGAACGTATCATCAATTTGCCATCATCAGAGTGAGTGCCACACGTCGGGCACTGTGCTTGTGACTTTATGATCTCTGTAACACTTTTAACAGCTGTGGTGGTTTCCAAGTGAGCCTTCAAATTCTCTGACACTGTTCCCATTGAAAGATGGAGACTATGTCCCTTCTGCTAGAATCTAAGTTTGTAAGTAACAGAACGCAGCGACAGTGAACTGTTTAACCTCACAGACTAGGTCAGGAAAGATAACATAGCCTCTGCCTGGCTACAAGGAAGAGAGAAAAAAAAGAAGAGGGTGACTAACTCAATCTATGTAATCATTTATAATGGAAAGAGCAGGCAGTGTACATCTCTTGGTACACTCACCTTTGGAGGCTTGAGTCACCAGTAACAAGTCTGACAACACCAGGCTGCAAGGAAGCTCAGGCCTCAAAGGGAGACCATTCATAGGCGATCCAGATAAGGGCCCCAACTGAGATCCCTGACAACAGCCAACAACAAGCAAAGAAAGTTAGCACAGACTGCCCTCCGAAGACTCTGGCCCTCAGTTGTTAAGTCACTCCCAGTAGTCAAGCTTTCCCAGCTGAGACATCAAAGAACCGAGATGAATCATACCCTGCTTCATGCTGTCCGTACCTCCAACCCACAGAATGCAACAGGCACAAACACTGGTTATCCTGTTTTATTGCTAAGTTTTAGAGTGACTTAGCATTCAGCAATACCAACTGGAAACTATTTTAGTACCTGGAAGTGGGGCACTGCATAAGCCTTGAAACAGGTGACATTGGCTTTGAGACTGAACTGCTGGCAAAAGCTGGAAGAGCCTTGAGGGGATCCTCTAGCCAAAGATTTACAGCCCCTGAGGAAGCTGGTGGTGGCACCTTGAAAGATATTAAGGTAAATGTATTGGAAGCTGAAATTTCGAAAGAGGACCTTTGTTATTAAGTGAAAGAAAGTTTGGCAACACTGTTGCATGTAGTACCATGGAAAATAAGAAATAATTATTAAAATACATTTTCAAGCTAAGAAGACTTCCAGACAGAACACTGAAAGCGCCACCGGCTTCTACTACCTGGATGTGAAAAATACAAACCAGGAGACGTGAGCTTCAGAACAAAGTACCCAGTTTCCAAGCAAAACTCAGAAGAAACAGAAAAGAGCCAGGATTTGATGAGCTCAGAGTTAAAACACTTTCTGGCAAAATATTCTTAAAATAAGAAATGGCCTTAGAAAAAAAAAATGCAGGTCACTGTCAGGAACACATGATGAAGCCAAGGATGTGACTTCAGAAACTATTGAGACTTCAGACACTGCTAATGTGCTGACCCATGGATTACGTGCTCAGTCACTCAGGCCAGCCTTAGTGACTCGCTGGCAATGATTAAAACACAATAGAAGTGAGATATATATATACACACACATACTCAGACGCTCAGTTGTGTTCAACTCTTTGCAGCCCTATGGACTGTAGCCCTCCAGGCTCCTCTGTCTGTGAGATTTTCTAGGCAAGAATACTGAAGGGAGCTGCCATTTCCTTCTCCAAGGGATCTTCCCCCACCAGGGATCCAACCTGGGTCTCTGGCATTGCAGATGGATTTTTTTACCAACTGAACCACCAGGGAAGCCCAATATGCTGTGTGATTTCATAGGATAAGTCACCAATTGCCATACAGCTTTCACATAGCTCTTTTAAGACATTCATCTTTAGAACTCCGAACAACCACATAAGAAATCCAACAAGCCTGAGGCCACTATGCTTGGAGCAAGCCCAGACAGTATGGAAAAGCCGCACATAAATGCTGTGGCCAGACGTCCTATTTGATATCCCAGAGGACTGACAGAACGATCATCAGACAAATTAGTGAAGATGGCCCAGATGATCCTGGCTTCAAGCTGTCAAGTCAGCCATCAAGCCCCCTGACATCACTGAGCAAAGACAAAGTGCTTCTGTTGGGTCTTTTAAATTTCTGACCCACTGAAACTCTGAAGGCAATAAAATGCTTGTTTTATGGCACTAAACTCTGTGATAGTTTGCTGAAGGAATAAATGAATGAGCAAATATTGCCAAGTGAGAATCTGAGCCAGCTGTCACAAGATTTTCCAATTTTTCAAGAGAAGCCAGATAGAATGTTATGTGCCATTTTCCAAATTTCTAAGTGTTGTCAACTAACTAGAAAAATGCTAAGCCATACTGGGGATGGGTAAACTTAACATCTGGTTCCTCTGCCTTTTCTAAAACCAGCTTGAACATCTGGAAGTTCACAGTTCACATATTGCTGAAGCCTGGCTTGGAGAATTTTGAGCATTACTTTACTAGCGTGTGAGATGAGTGCAATTGTGCGGTAGTTTGAGCATTCTTTGGCATTGCCTTTCTTTGGGATTGGAATGAAAACTGACCTTTTCCAGTCCTGTGGCCACTGCTGAGTTTTCCAAATGTGCTGGCATATTGAGTGCAGCATTTTCACAGCGTCATCTTTCAGGATTTGAAATAGCTCAACTGGAATTCTATCACCTCCACTAGCTTTGTTCGTAGTGATGCTTTCTAAGGCCCACTTGACTTCACATTCCAGGATGTCTGGCTCTAGGTGAGTGATCACACCATCGTGATTATCTTGGTCGTGAAGATCTTTTTTGTACAGTTCTTCTGTGTATTCTTGCCACCTCTTCTTAATATCTTCTGCTTCTGTTAGGTCCATACCATTTCTGTCCTTTATCGAGGCCATCTTTGCATGAAATGTTCCCTTGGTATCTCTAATTTTCTTGAAGAGATCGCTAGTCTTTCCCATTTTGTTCTTTTCCTCTATTTTTTTGCACTGATAGCTGAGGAAGGGTTTCTTATCTCTTCTTGCTATTCTTTGGAACTCTGCATTCAGATGCTTATATCTTTCCTTTTCTTCTTTGCTTTTCTCTTCTCTTCTTTTCACAGCTATTTGTAAGGCCTCCCCAGACAGCCATTTTGCTTTTTTGCATTTCTTTTTCATGGGGATGGTCTTGATCCCTGTCTCCTGTACAATGTCACGAACCTCCGTCCATAGTTCATCAGGCACTCTATCAGATCTAATCCCTTAAATCTATTTCTCACTTCCACTGTATAATCATAAGGGATTTGATTTAGGTCATACCTGAATGGTCTTGTGGTTTTCCCTACCTTCCTCAATTTCAGTCTGAATTTGGCAATAAGGAGTTCATGATCTGAGCCACAGTCAGCTCCCAGTCTTGTTTTTGCTGACTGTATAGAGCTTCTCCATCTTTGGCTGCAAAGCATATAATCAATCTGATTTTTGTGTTGACCATCTGGTGATGTCCATGTGTAGAGTCTTCTCCTGTGTTGTTGGAAGAGGGTGTTTGCTATGACCAGTGCATTCTCTTGGCAAAACTCTATTAGTCTTTGCCCTGCTTCATTCCGTATTCCAAGGCCAAATTTGCCTGTTACTCCAGGTGTTTCTTGACTTCCTACTTTTGCATTCCAGTACCCTATAATGAAAAGGACATCTTTTTTGGGTGTTGGTTCTAAAAGGTCTTGTAGGTCTTCATAGAACCGTTCAACTTCAGCTTCTTCAGCATTACTGGTTGGGGCATAGACTTGGATTACTGTGATATTGAATGGTTTGCCTCGGAAATGAACAGAGATCCTTCTGGCATTTTTGAGATTGCATCCAAGTACTGCATTTCGGACTCTTTTGTTGACCATGATGGCTACTCCATTTCTTCTAAGGGATTCCTGCTCACAGTAGTAGATATAATGGTCATCTGAGTTAAATTCACCCATTCCAGTCCATTTTAGTTCACTGATTCCTAGAATGTCAATGTTCACTCTTGCCATCTCCTGTTTGACCACTTCCAATTTGCCTTGATTCATGGACCTAATATTCCAGGTTCCTATGCAATATTGCTCTTTACAGCATCGGACCTTGCTTCTATCACCAGTCACATCCACAACTGGGTATTGTTTTTGCTTTGGCTCCATCCCTTCATGCTTTCTGGAGTTATTTCTCCACTGATCTCCAGTAGCATATTGCGCACCTACCGACCTGGGGAGTTCCTCTTTCAGTATCCTATTATTTTCCCTTTTCATACTGTTCATGGGGTTCTCAAGGCAAGAATACTGAAGTGGCTTGCCATTCCTTTCTCCAGAAAAGGCAGAGGAACCAGAGATCAAATTTCCAACATCCACTGGATCATGGAAAAAGCAACAGAGTTCCAGAAAAACATCTATTTCTGCTTTATTGACTATGCCAAAGACTTGGACTGTGTGGATCACAATAAACTGTGGAAAATTCTGAAAGAGATGGGAATACCAGACCACCTGACCTGCTTCTTGAGAAACCTATATGCAGGTCAGGAAGCAACAGTTAGAACTGGACATGGAACAACAGAAACTGGTTCCAAATAGGTAAAGGAGTACGTCAAGGTTGTATATTGTCACACTGCTTATTAAACTTATATGCAGAGTACATCATGAGAAACACTGGGCTGAAAGAAGCACAAGCTGGAATCAAGATTGCTGGGAGAAATATCAATAACCTCAGATATGCAGATGACACCACCCTTATGGCAGAAAGTGAAGAGGAACTAAAAGCCTCTTGATGCAAGTGAAAGAGGAGAGTGAAAAAGTTGGCTTAAAGCTCAACATTCAGAAAACGAAGATCATGGCATCTGGTCCCATCACTTCATTGCAAATAGATGAGGAAACAGTGGAAACAGTGTCAGACTTTATTTTTTTGGGCTCCAAAATTACTGGAGATGGTGACTGCAGCCATGAAATTAAAGGATGCTTACTCCTTGGAAGGAAAGTTATGACCAACCTAGATATCATATTCAAAAGCAGAGACAATACTTTGCCAACAAAGGTCCATCTAGTCAAGGCTATGGTTTTTCCTGTGGTCATGTATGGATGTGAGAGTTGGACTGTGAAGAAGGCTGAGTGCCGAAGAATTGATGCTTTTGAACTGTGGTGTTGGAGAAGACTCTTGAGAGTCCCTTGGACTGCAAGGAGATTCAACCAGTCCATTCTAAAGGGGATCAGTCCTGGGATTTCTTTGGAAGGAATGACGCTAAAGCTGAAATTCCAGTTCTTTGGACACCTCATATGAAGAGTTGACTCATTGGAAAAGACCCTGATGCTGGGAGGGATTGGGGGCAGGAGGAGAAGGGGAAGACAGAGGATGGGATGGCTGGATGGCGTTGCCGACTCGATGGACGTGAGTCTGAGTGAACTCCGGGAGTTGGTGATGGACAGGGAGGCCTGGCGTGCTGTGGTTCATGGGGTCGCAAAGAGTCGGACATGATTGAGAGGCTGAACTGAACTGAATTGAAACTTAACATTCGACAGGAATGGATTCCACTTGAAAGTTGCCCTTCAATCACTCTACTGGAAGGATCTTAGACTTTTCTTAAGCTTCTTAATTACTTAGGATAGTGCTTTGCAAGGGCTTCCCTGGGGCTCAGGTGATAAAGAATCTGCTTGCAATGCAGGAGATCCAGGCTTGATCCACGGGTCAGGACGATCCCCTGGAGAATGGAACAGCAACCCACTTCAGTATTCTTGCTTGGAGAATTCCATGGATAAAGGATTCTGGCAGCCTATCGTCCACGGGGTTGCAAAGAGTCCGACACAACTGAGTGACTAATTAGTGCCTTGCAAAATACACATAACTTGATAAGCAAATAATGATGCTTCAAATATGTATACTTGATGCTCTGCTTCCATTCAGCTGTATATTAAGATGCTACTCAGGTTACTCTTTCATATCTCAAAGGAAACTGCTTCAGTTTCTAATTCAAAATAATCCCCTGGATTTCATATGACCATCCCACACCCAAGAGAATAAAGCTAAACCTCCACTCCTAGCTGTTAAAGAGTTCAGAAATGTCATTCCATGTGTTCTCAGTAATAAAGAGGAATGGCAATAAAAAGAAAATTACTGGATTTCCAAGGGGTGACAAAAAAAGACAACCAGGTTTTACATTTTAGTTCCACAGTTGATAAATAAGGGTTCCCAACAGCAATTTTGCTTTTCTTTTTACTACTCTTAATATTTTTAGATTATACAACAAAAATTTATTTCAGTTGGCCTTCCAGTGTTCTCTAGTAGCCCGCTTTATCTTTTCTCCATAAAAATAATTAAATAGGAATTTTTTAATGTTTATTAATTACTTGAATTCTTAACTTTAATAAAAGTCACATCTAAATAATTGGGGTGTATCTGGTTCTAAAACATGGATCACTTAGCAACAAGCATAATTGTGTAGAGCTG
Organism: Bubalus kerabau; assembly: GCF_029407905.1. Classification (NCBI taxonomy): domain Eukaryota; kingdom Metazoa; phylum Chordata; class Mammalia; order Artiodactyla; family Bovidae; genus Bubalus; species Bubalus kerabau. Next base: position 120,323,393 of record NC_073624.1, read on the forward strand.
AAAATACTTTTAGGATAAAGAAATCATACTAAGAAAAAAACACTTCCAATGTACCCTATGCTCCTAAGAGACCCACAGCAACTCTCATCAACTTTTGAAGATGTAAAAGGAAATGATATATATTAGTATTCCTTTTCTTTGTACAGTCCAACATGAGTAGCCTTGAAGTATCTATCCACAGGAGATATCAAGAAATACCAGAGGAATTAAACATATTAAATAAGTATAAGTCCAAAAGAGCAAAATGTCTTTTTTCTAGCATTCTACAGTCAGTACTTAGGGGTACTATTTTTAATGATTATGTAGATTATCTCACCATATACAGTTCTTTACTAATGGCATTAAATTTGTATGCAAGAAAATTTTATTTTTTAAATGGGTTCTGTGGTGATTTAAATTGAAAGTTAACAGCAAGAAAAATTTGTTTATCTAAACCTATTATTCAAAATTTAGCCTGTTATAGAGCTATGGACTTCCTACAGAATAAGAATATAGATTTCTATTCACTTTTTCTGTTATGTTTGAGTAACACCAGATACAATGGCCATTGGATGGAAAGAATCATTACCTGGACTCTCATATAGACACACAGGTGAAATGGTAAATACAGCATGAGGAGGGGTGTGGGTGCTGAAAACCCAAAATGTAGGGTCATACCATAAGAAGTTAGTCTTGCAGCCCTACCACTCACTTACCTTTTACTCTGATAAAGTTATTTCACCTCTTTAAACCTAAATTTGTGCTTGCTAAGTCTCTTCAATCATGTCCGACCCTTTGCAACCCCACGGACCACACACCACCAGGCTACTCTGTCTGTGGGATTCACCAGGCAAGAATACTGGAATGGGTTGCCATTTCCTCCTCCAAGGGATTTTCCTGACCCAGGGATAAAACCCACATCTCTAATGTCTCCTGTATTGGCAGACAGGTTCTTTACCACTGGCGCCACCTAAATTTATTCACTTGGAAAAATGTAATTATAATACCTTGCTTTAGGGTTGACATGAAACTTAAAATAAATGCATACTTATTGCATAAGCCATCAAAATGAAGACAAAGTTGTTAACTGAGCATGGCCTGCTTTAGTCTGATTAATGCAAGACAAATGCATGTCAAAAGTACCTGGAAAAATGAATGGTATCACAAATGGTAATGATCATAAAGAATACAATTGACTTTTGTTATAAATTTAATACAGAGAGTGAATTCTCGAGGCTTCCTATATAACACCTTTGTCTAAGTACATATTTCTATACATATGGGTGCTATGGGTTAAAAGAAGCTTCATACGTTACAGAAATTCTAGCATATCAGCAAAAGAATTTAGGTGCAAAAATGTTCACTGAGCATTGTTGTTAATCACTGAAAAATCAGGAAACATTAAATTGTTCATCTATAGGAAGAAGGGAAATTTTAATATATTCATTCAACCACTCTATTCAGATAAGCCACAAAAACATTTTAAGCAAAAATGAAATCAAGTAAAAATAAGTTGAAGAAATGATTATCTATAATATAAAACCACTTATATGCAATTTTAAAGCATGGAATTATTTAAACAGATAATGATTGATTCCCTGGTGGCTCAGACGGTAAAGCATCTGCGGGATGACCCTGGTTTGATCCCTGGGTCGGGAAGATCTCCTGGAGAAGAAAATGGCAACCCACTCCAGTACTCTTGCCTAGAAAATTCCATGGATGGAGGAGCCTGGCGGGCTACAGTCCATGGGGTCGCAAAGAGTCGGACACCACTGAGCTGCTTCACTTATACTTAATAATGAATAATACACTTAATATTGTGTGATAATATGCATAGAAATGACAAAATTCAAATTCAGGGCCAGGTAGGAGATAAGAGGCAAGGCAATAATATCAGGCAGGGGTCCACAGGGGGCTTCAACTCCCAACATGTTTTACTTTTTCAAAAATTAAATGAAACTGGAGCAAAGATGATAAAATGTTTAGATTCTATAGAGCTGGCTAGTAGGTATATGGAGCTTATAATATTATTCTCCACATTTTCTTTATGTGTGAAATATTTTATAATAAAAAGAAGCTTTATCATCATATAAATAAAAACAGGCAATTTCCCATAACAGACAACAGCTGTTGCAGAGATAATCAGGTGATCAAAAGGAATAGGAATGGCAGGAGTGGGAAAGTGAATAAATTAATAAGAAGGCTGGGTAAGGAAGAGAAGTTCCTCTCTGACTCTGAAACCAAGAAGAAAATTTTCCTTCCAAGGATGAAGAAAAGAATTCAGCTATATAAGATGGGAAGAGCAGAGAAATGAGTCATTGTTAATCCAGATATCAGCGTATATTATCCAAAAACAACATTAAGCTTAAAATACTTACTGCAACCCCACTCTTGGTGGTAGTTTCTCTGTATGTGAAGTTGCAAATTGCCCAGGCTAAATAGTACGTGGACATGAGAGGGGTTTGTGAAAAGTGATCCGTAACCCATCCATCTTCCTCAAACACAGAAGTTTCCACTGGCATATTGGATAAAGATAAATAGCTTGCTTGATGCTTGATGCTGATTTTGAAAGTAGCCTTGTAGATTGGCTCGTCAAAACAAGGAAATGCCTTTCTGGCATGTGTAGGCGAAAACTGAGTAATACCAAGGAATCTGGAAAAAAAGAAAATGACATTCTCAATTACATTTATGACTTAAGTTATGATCACTTTATATACTTCTGTTAATAAAATACTTCTGCAAATTACAAGACACTTTTTTCCTGAACCAAACTTAAGTACATGAATGGTACAAAAGCATATTTCATGCATATTTCCCCAACAACAAAAAATTTTCAGAAAACTTTTTGTCTCAACTAAAGTAAATTCTCTAAATCCAGTGAAAGTGAAAGTTGCTCAGTGGTGTCCAGCTCTTTGAGATCCCATGGACTATACAGTCCATGGAATTCTCCAGGCCAAAATACAGCAGTGGGTAGTCTTTACCCTCTCCAGGGGATCTTCCCAACACAGGGATTGAACCCAGGTCTCCCACATTGCAGGTGGATTCTTTGCCAGCTGAGCCACAAGGGAAGCCCAGAGTTGTGCTTATTAGGCAAAAGTGACACTTTACAGAAAAACAACTCGTCATCATACTGGAAAGTATTAGAAAATAATGGTTCTCCTTTGTGGTATGCGGAGAAGGCAATGGCACCCCACTCCAGTACTCTTGTCTGGAAAATCCCATGGAGGAGGAGCCCAGAAGGCTGCAGTCCATGTGGTCACTGAGGGTCAGACACGACTGAGCGACTTCACTTTCACTTTTCACTTTCATGCATTGGAGAAGGAAATGGCAACCCACTCCAGTATCCTTGCCTGGAGAATCTCAGGGACAGGGGAGCCTGTGGGCTGCCATCTATGGGGTCGCCCAGAGTCGGCCACGACTGTCTCTCTCCTTTCTGAAACTGGTTGAAACTGTTCAACCAGTAAAGACAATGAAATCAAATCCAAAAGTTGTCATTAGATACAAGTAAGACACAGATGATCACTAAGAAACATCTACATCCTCAAATTTCAGCAAGACGTGCCCTGGTTTTGTTAAGGAAATGGACTCTGAAGCCTGACAAAACCTGGTCTGCATTCTGACTCCACAACATTTCTTAACCACATCATCTTGGATGATTATTAAATTTCCGTAAGGTGCAGCTATTCATTGCTTAAAAAGAAATAACCACGCCCAACTTAAAAAGCATTGTAAAGCTTAGTAGAACGGAAAAGGAGGATGTAAAGGTGTGACTAGATGAACAGCACCCAGCAGGCAGGTAATAAATGGCAGCCACTGGTTCACAGCATCTTCGACCTTTCTTAGAATGATAGAACATACACTTACACAGAATGATCCAGAGACCATTGGTTTCTACCACTCACAGTATATATTTGCTATATACGTTATATATCATATGTTAATATAATAAATATCTGTAGAGTAAATATACATGTCAATATGTGCATATATATATTATATTGAATGTACTCTGGTTTTCAGATCAAGCTGCAAAGTTGCATCTCATTTAAACTCTAGAAACACCCTCTGCATTCTGTCAAATCAAAATACCCAAACTATGTACTTGAAGACAGACACTCCTTTAACTTAAAAAGAGGGCCATTATTTGTGAAAAGATTCTAAGTTAATTATACTTTTTACATGCGTGTGTGTGCGCACTTAGTCCCTCAGCTATGTCCTACTCTTTGCCACCCCATGGACTGTAGCCCTCCAAGCTCCTCTGTCCATAGCATTTCCCAGGGGGGGAATTCTGGAGTGAATTGCCATTTCCTTCTCCAGGGGATCTTTCTGAGGAGATTGAATCTGGGTCTCCTGCATTGAAGGCCAATTCTTTACCACTGAGCCACTGGAGAAGCCCCAAACTTTTTAAATAATACTAGTTAAAACTGTAGCTAAGGCAAGTCAATATCAAACCCTTGGTAAAACATTACTGAGTGCTACAGCCATCTCTTTAGAAGGCTCTTATCCCCACAGTCGTTCTACCACCCACCCTGCCTTCCCCGTCATCCACAGAGTTCTTGCTTAATCTCACATGGCACACTTTCCCGCTGAGCCCAAACTTGGCCTCAAAATTATTCTCAACACAGCACTTCAGGGAGCTATACTAATCAATAGAGGCTGACATGTGTATTGAATCTTATTGGCTATCCCTGGATCAAACCATAAAATGTAAATGCTTATACTTTTAAAAATTATGACACATGTATTATTGAGGGACTACTTTTTAAAAGCTTAGTTTTCAAACAGAGAAAATAAGATATTTTAAAGATTAATTGTATATTTCCTCTGAGAGAGGGGTTTCAAGAATTATCTTGAAGCATTACTGAGCTGCTACATTCCAGGCTTGGGTAAATCACTTTACTGCCTGAGTTTATTTTTTCATTAGTAGAAGGAAAGTATTTCTAAGCCTCCCTTATGAAACTGTTGAGATGATAAAATGAGATAATATTTAGGAAAGAAGTTTTAACTATAAATCTTTAGAAAAAATATAAAGTTGGAAGCAATCTTAGAAACAAATTGTCCAGCTTTCATAAATTCCTAAAATGAAAAAGTAGTTCCAGTAGGGTTAAGTGATTTATCTAAAGTTACACAGGTAATTAGTGCAAAGCTGGGTCCGGAATCCACATTTTCTGTGTCTGAGAAAAAGGTAATTCTATTTCAAAAACAGCAAAATGAATGTTCACCCACAATTTATAAGCAAGGTTTTATTTTGACTATTGGTCATAAATGTTTTTCTTTCCAAATCTGCCAGCATCTTGGCTATACTTTCCCTATTTTCTTCTGATAGCAATATAGTTTTTGCTTAATGAAATATCAGTAACTTTTTGTTAAGAAGCACTCATTTACAATTTTCTCTTCACATGCTTTTTTGTCTTACAAAATGTTCTTGAATCTAAACTTTTTTATTAATTAAAATGATCACTGAGGCTTATTTCTTTACTGAGGCCATTTAAAAGATACTTATGAAATAATATACAAGGAAATATATTCACTTCTAAGTACTGAGAAATCCAAGTCTTGTCATTGAGCAATTAGACACTGTCTCCCATGTGTGAGATTTTCACTCCATGTGGCAGGATTTTTTTTTCAAGATAGAATCATTTTTGCCCTTAAGGCTTTTGCAATCTACCTGAAAAGAAAAATATATACAATATATTAAAAACTGCTAATAATACTAGGGGAAATTTCCATAAGAGTTCAACAGAGAGGTTGCATTTAGAATGTACTGGTCATTAGGTGAAAAATCAAACGTGTCTTTGGTATTGAGTAATTAAAGTGTAGGAATTCATTATATGTAGAATATCTAAATACCTCTGGGCTAATGAGAAATTAATAAACCAAATATTTATGCAGAAAAATCATGTCATGTTCAAGTCTCTTTTTGCCTCACATAGTAAGTAAATATGTTGGTAAGGGCCAGCAAATTAAATTGCTGATTCTCAGGGCTGAAATGAACTAGAAAGATCATCTAGTGATTTTTCTGCAATTAATATTCTTAATGAATTCCTACACACAGTATATTTATAGCCATGCACTGAGGGCTAGCATATATTTGATAATGTCTAAATGAGGAAATACCAATTTCACAGTCTGGCACCTGAGGACGATTGCAATTGAATTTCAATTCAGTATTTAGCGAATCAAAACAAGCCCCTTGGAAAAGAAGAGCAATTGGACTAGACTACGCTTAGGGTCTTTTTCAAGTTGAGAACCTATAACTGAATAAAAATTAGAAATAACATAGTCCTTGAATTTGATGAGATGATTTTAAAATACTAAATTATGTTATTGCTAGATAGTTTTTGCTACAAGAGCTATATACATTTGCTTCTCTTGGTCATCATTCCTGAGTGTTTAATGCTGTGGAGATAAAGATAAATATATATGTTCCTTCCCTCAAGGAGTTTATACTCTGATAAAATAAATAAAACATAAGCCTAGACAAGTTTGCACAAAAAGCCATGACAAATGCATGAAGAAATTACATCTTCTAACAAGGTTTCTCAGCCTTGGCACCACTGACTTCTCTTTTTTTAAATGTAAGTATGGGTGGTTCAGTGCTAGAATTCTTGACACTAGAGACATTTTAGGATGGACAATTCTCTTTTTAGAGCCATCTTGGGCTTAGCGGCATCCTAGACGTCTACCGCTAGAGGCCAGTAGCAACGCCTCTACCCAGCCGTGGCAACCCAAAAGTCCCCAGCCACTGCAAACGTGCCCTGGGAGGCAGCACCAACCTCGCTGAGAACACCTGTCTTAAGAACTGAAAGAAGGCTTTATGGAGGAGGAAGTTAAGAACGGGTCTGGAAGCCTGGGCACTACTTTAAGGGTCAGAGACAGAAGGAGAAGTGAGAAGTGGACTACAGGCGGCACAGAAAGAAGCTTTTTTTTTTTTTTAATTTTAATTAGGGGCTAATTACTTTACAATATTGTATTGGTTTTGCCATACATCAAAGGCTTTGACTCACATATAAAGTTAACGTCCTATTTGCTCTCTTACAGGTTCTGGTTTTCTCAGATCTCAGTATCGCCCATCTATCTCTAATACCTCTCTCTCCCTGGATCGTCTGCTTTCTAACAAAGAGAGCCAGTTTCAGGCTCAGGGCCCTCAATAGGCAATAGTGTCTGTTGGGTTTCAAACACATCATCTTCACTGCATGTATTTGATGACCACCTTCAAGTGGTGGAATTGAGACCTCTTTCCTGCTTACTGTCACTAAAAACATCAAAGACCTCTAGAGAAAGAGATTGGGAATAGAAAATAATGAGTTTGGTTTTTAAGTAAATTTGAGGCAGAGTTTGAGGTAGTAGCAGTACACCAGGTAGGAAAAAAATACAAAAAAATAATTAAAAATAGAGAACACTTTAATATACAGTAAGGATATGAAATACAAATGTAAATACAGCAAGAAGTAAAAATAAAACAGCAGGAGGCAGAAGGTAATGGGGAAAAGTATTTTGTCATCTATTTTTCTCCTGCTTTCTCAAACAAAAGCATTTTTATCCTTTATAGAATCGTTCTATTATCAAAAGGAAATTTCACCACCAAAAGTAGCATCCTGGAAGTGTTATTCCAAGAATATCACTTTAGCATAACTAGAAAAATGAATAATACACATGTATTTTAATTCCCTTCTATCTAAAATAAATTACTTGATTTCTTAACAACTTGCTTATTTGACATTTTGGTTGTGCTAAGCAGTAGAGCTTAAAGCTCTGTGTTGCCTCTGAAGGATATAGAGAATTGATTTCTTCTTATTTCTGCGGAAGTTCACTAGGCAAGCTACTTGTGTCGAATCATTATGATAAGATTCAGCTGAAATAATGCATTAACGTTGGCTGATATTGCCAACAAATTACAGTATGTGATACAAACAATTTCTGTCCCATTATTGTCAGTTTGCCTTTTCATAAAGTTAATATATGCAAAGGAAACAAACATTTGCATAACACTGCTCGTATTCAGATTGATTCATGTTTCATTGTGGAACCCACCAAAAACCAAGAGAACCTCACAATGGCAGGGCATTTCTGGAAGGCTTCCGTTTCGGCCACATCTATACAGCACAATGAATGACAACCTTTGAAGCTGCTTCTGTCCCAACAGCAATTTGCCTACTGTTGCAATAGTTTAAGATTAGTAACAAAAACTCCCAAGATTGAAAGAAGTGATCCAGTGGATCATCTAGTTACTCTTCAACTACTTTTAGTAACTGGACAGTGACAAGGTCATGGAAGTGACCCACATCCCATTTAAAGTGAAGACTGTTGATCAAAGTGCAAATTATTACTCAATGACAAAACATTTTAAGGCAAAATGGGTCGTTGTTTAGACTGTGTTTTTATGTACTGCAATGAGTCATTAAAACTCTGCCATTTCAGAAGAGAAGTGCTCCTGCTGAATATTCAGTGCTATAAGCAACACAAAAAAATATGTGTAGCATACTTTTTTAAATAACCATTCTAGTAAACTAAAAACATAATGCAATAATACCAGCAATATGTATGTAGGAAGTGGTGCGTATGTGAATAATCGTGTTATAAAAACAGAGCATAATATTCATAATTGTTTTCATTTTTGTGCACTAAATACTCTTCTCAAAAATGAGTACTAAGTACTTGATCACCACTGTTGAAGAGTATTATGGACTCACTAAAATTACTTTCCTGAGTCATAATATTAGGTTCTCATAAGGATAAATAAACTGGTACCTGAGATTCATTTGTTTAATATTGGAAAGAGAAAAAGTATTATGTAAGTATCATAAAATAGTGCCACTGCTGGAACCCAAATACAGTCTGCAGAGCAGTAGCTAATGACTGATGCGCCTTTCCTCTGGCACTCGGGGTTTTTCTATCTCCTGTACTGGCTTCCAGCCACAAGGCAGGCCCCCTCCTGACCCTTCAGTCACTGTTTTCTCCTCTTGTCACTGCTGAGATAGCAGGGCAATAATCAGAGTTACGAGTTCCTTCTGCGTCACACCCTCTGCCTGCTCCCTTGACCCTCTCTATCGCAGCGTCTGGACCAAGCATGGGGTTTCTCTAGCTATGAAATACCACAGCCTTTTTCTTCTCTCTCTTCTTCATTGTAGAAGGGCTCTGCTTCATTCTCTCCCTGTCTTTTGAACTCTGCTTAGGGGGCAAAACAAACAGCAGTGGAAGGAATGTCCAAAGTGACCATTCCGCACTGCCTTGTGAATGAGGGGAAGCCTAAGGCAACAACATTGAACCTAAATGACCCTGTACCAGCTCGAAGAATAGCTATCCAGCCATGTAATAATATAATTGTATTTCATACCCACAAATACTTACCAACTGTCAGACACTGTTCTAAGCACTTTATTACTTAACTCATTTAATATCCTCCCCAATAACCCCACAAAAGAGGATATCATTATCCCCGTTTTGCAGATAAGGATACCAGACACAAAACAATAAGAAACCTGGCCAAGGTCATAAAGCTAAATAAGTGGAAGAGTCAAGACATAAACCAAGGCAGTCTGGTTCCAGAGTCCCTGAACACACACACACACACACACACACACACTTTCCCATCCAGCAACACAACTAGTAGTGCTCAAATCTCTTCTTAAAAGGGATAAAAAGTAACCAACAAGGGTAATTTTAAAACTTCATTCTATTTACACTTTGGTTTGGGGGTTTTTGTTTGTTTTTTGAGTTGTGTAGTCATGAGAAAATATCCAAATAATTAAACTGACTTCACCATCCCTTTCCCTGTGCAACCACTGCCAGAGTGCCTTAATAAGCGAGCGGTTTATTCAGAGACCAAGAAGGCACACCTGGGGACAGGGAGCGGGGAGTGGGGAGCCAGGGACTCTTCACCCCAGCTCAGCCCCACTCAGTAAGGTCTTGCCAATCTTACTTCACCCTTACAGCCCCATCAGGACCACCATCCAGCTGTGCCCGTTTGTGAATTATTTCAGACTGTCCAAAGAACTGGGAGGGGCAAGAAGTGTTTTGCATCTTTAGATCCTCTCAAATCCTCTGTAGCAAAATTCTGTTGGAGACAGCAGCCACTCTCTAGTGGCAAAAAGCAGGACTGCATGGATCTTTGAGAAAATCTGGAGGAATCCAGCCACTGGTGTAATTTTGAATTAAAAGGACGACGAGGTGATGATCATTGCTGGTGGGATAGGAGGATGAATGAGCCTGGGGTTATGGTGGACGCTCTTCCTTATAGATGGTCAAACACATATTATAGGTAGACTATTTCTTCTTCACTCTTTTTATATCACTCTTAAAAGTCATGCTTAAAGAAGCGAGTCCCATTCTTATATCATTCAAATGCCATCATCATCCTCAAGCAAACCTAAATTACTGCCCTATACTGTTGTCTCAAGCCCATCTGCATGCATGGCGGCAAAAATTGACTTGAGAAAATAAACATGCTACGCAAACCCAGCATAGGGAAATCAGTCACAAGTCTATCTTTGCTTGAAAGAGATCCAGAGCAGATAGGCCCTGTTTAGAGTTATTTTGAAGAAAAAATACACAGACAAATTAATTTAACTCTTTCATAAATAAGGTATACTTTATGACTAGCCAGGGTGACCAAAAAACGTAGCAAGACAAAAACCAATTACATGAATTTTCCTCCATGAATAAGTGACTATTAAACGGTCAAAACTTTTTTCCCAACACTTTCTAATTTAGTTTACTGATAGCATTTTGAACTGTAACCAAAATCCAACACGGGACTCAGATTGGCCACACGGCTGTGTGCACCTTGACTGGAAAACAATGAGCTAAACAAGTCCATTAAGGAATCACACAAAAAGTTTTCACAGAAACAAATGGTTCTCCTAGATTTTTCAGTGCAGAGCCCTCTATAGAGGGGCAAAAAGCCATGTATTCTGATTTGTTCATGTAAAGATATCTCCTGTGCAGAGTGAATGGGAGAAGTAAGGCTGCTCTCAACATATTTTTCTTATTTTTATTAAATGCCATGGTTTTTTTAAATGAAATTAATTCATTTCAGGAAAAGTACAAGGCATCAAACCATCCACACTAATATCACAAATGCCTACCCATAGAATCCTCTATGCTCTCCACAAGATTTTTGCAAAGGAGCTTTTTGCAATTCTCTGTGAGAACCATAATTTTATCCTCCCATTTTCCTTGGAGATCATGGTTTCTCTCTGAATAACCCTTGAAAGAAAAAGACTCCTCTTTTCATTCTGTCTTCTGTCACTGTGGCATGTCACAGACTCAAAGTTTGTCAAAGAAAAAGGGTGTCCCTTTTGAAAGTGAATAAGACGGTCATTTACTTTGGGTAAGCTTCCTCTTTCAATCCGACCATCTGGATCTAAATTAAGGTACCTTACCTTAAACACAGGTATGCTCACCATCTGGCTACCCTAAAGCATCAATTACTTCAGGTAAATGAAGATTTTGCCTAATTCTAAGCAAGCATATTCTACTACTGGGTATTATGGCATGAATACACACCTTCTGTATCGGCCTGCTGCCCACCTTCTTGAGGGAAAAGTGAGTGGGTATTCTGCCTAACGGAGATCATTTTCTGATATGTGTAAACATTTCAAATTTAAGAGAATTTATTTGCAATATTCAACAAGTGGTGAATTTCCAAATGCTGAACCGAGAGGAAAAGATTTGCCTCAAGTGAAGAGCTTGTCTTCTAAACTTTCTCTACTGTAACATGGGAACCAGGGGAGGTAAGTCTTCTCTACAGAGCAAAAACCAGGCCCCCTCCAAAACCTCCTGGGGGATGAAACTTTTTAGGGTCAGAGGCATACAGCACATGATGAATCTAGTTTCCCTGCTCTGCCCAAATTATATCTCTCGGGCCTCTAAGGAGTGAACCAGAAAATCAGATTGATTATTAACCAGTTGTTTCCACATAGACTAAGTCAGGTGGACAGAATGGTAGTATTGCTCTTTTTAAATCTTTCAAATGACTCAATGCGAGTCCCTATTGCAAGATTAAATACTTTCATTACAGAAATTGTCTGATAATTATATTGGCAAAAATTCTGACTAACTAAAAGACCAAGACATTCAGTCACTAAACAAATGAAAATTTAGAGTTTGCATTTAAGTCCTTTTGTAAAGTATGTTTTAAAATGTCGATTTACATTGCATTTGGGGGACAGAATCATCACCAATAAAAGTCTAACTCTAGCTGAGTTCCTGATATTGGTGTGTTTAAAAATTCTCCAAGTATCCATGGTAACAACAAACAAACAAAAAAAGCTTAATATATGTCAATTTGACATAACTGTGACATGTTTGATTCGATTTCTTTTGCCTTATCAACTCTAGTAGAAACATAAGAAATTATTCTATTCATTCTAATGTTGAAGGTGAAAAAAAAAAAAAGAACAAGTACTTTCTCTAAGAGGCTGCTTAGTAAAAAACCATCCTAAGATCTCCAAAAATGCCAAATCCTGGAGTGTTAATGGGATGCAGAGTTTAGCTACATAGGCACTAGGCTAAACTCCCAACCATCTTATTTACATCTTTGGGGAAAATGAAGCAGACTTTGAATATAAATATGCACTTGGGTACAAGAAATCAGTTATAGGTCAAGCAGGAACATCTGGTCCTTTTAAGGGTCCTGTTAATTGGAAAGCACTGACCACAACAAGCTCAGTTCCACCAAATATATTTTGGCACAGCTTAGAAAAAACAGGATTTGCTGGAAGTATTTATTTCACCACAGCAAGACATTTTGACATAACATGCAGACTCGCCTTCTACGCTTTTCCCCCAAATTTGACATGCTCAGGGATCTTTTAAACAACGCTTTTCATCTCTATTCTTGAGACTATGTCAGAGAATGTGGTGGAAGGGGTTTTAAATTATCTACATCTGGTCTTAGGAGTTTGAATGTGAATAATTTATAGGTTCACTTATAGGAGATTTTAACTAGCACACAACCACTAAGTATGTTAGTTACTCAGTCATGCTGGACTCGGCGACCCCATGGCTCCTCTCCATGGAATTCTCCAGCAAGAATACTGGAGTGGGTTGCCATTCCCTTCTCCAGGGAATGTTCCCAAACCAGGAACTGAACCTGGGTCTCCTGCATTGTAGGCAGATTCTTTACCATCTGAGTCACCAGGGTCCCTAACCACTAAAGCACTAGGCAATTTATTTAGATGAGGTTATACCACAGCACTCTATAAATGTTAAAACTTTTGTGTTCTCTCATAACACACTGAAATTTTCCCAGCTTCTTATACTATAGCAACTTCTCCTGGGAGTTTCCTGACAGCATGAGCTCTAGTCCAGGGATCAGAAAACCTAAGTTTGAGTCCCAGCTCTCTGCTGCCCAGTCTGCTGACCCCAGGAGCCCTGGACTGCTCTGATCCCAAGTTTTCTGCTGTTGTGAGAATCTCTAGAGAACAAGGGAGTCTCTGCCAACGGCACCATTACTAATCTCCAATCTGCCTCCACTTCAAAGGTTGTTGATTTCATTTTTAAGTTCATTTGGGTTATTCCCTGGCCCCATAGTCATTTAATTATTCAGTTATTTTAAATGCAAGGGGCCAGGGAAAAAAACAAGAATCACTTGTTTATGCATTCAACAACATGCTTGAGGGCTTGCTACCATGGGACACTCATAACACTCTATTAGTGGGCACTCTATGTGCCAAATACAAGGTTAAGTGCTTTTCAATGCATTTATTCATGGACATCTGCAACAATTCCATGAGGATATTATTATTATTATTTTCACCAAGTTAAAACTAAAAGTAGAGGTTCTGGAACCAAAGTGCCTAAGTCTAAAACCTTCTCTGTCGACTCACTATATTACAAGTTACTCCACTTCTTGGTGCCTCCTCCTCCTCATCAGTAAAACAGGGAGTGTTAACAGCACCCAGGCTCGTGGGGCTCCTGTAAGATTGAGTTGATACAGGACGCTCATTAAGCACTAGAAGTAGTCATTGCCAGGACCTGGTGACAGATTAATCAGCTTCCACAAGCCTTCACCACCAGTAGAGTCGAAGCTGGGATCTGAACCCAGTTCTGTTGGACTCTAAACAAATGGTGAAAAACCCCACAGCTTCTCAAAAAAATAAGAAACAGAATACTGTCCAAATCTAAAAGAAGCACCAAAGGCACTCACTAATAAGTCATTTGAGACTGACACTTAGCTTTTCCCTTTTCACCACTGGAATCATTTCCAGAGGCAGTAACTCAGGAACAAACTGGAGTCACTCTTCGTTAGGAGAGTTGGAAGCACCAGCAAGAACATTCCTGGCTGGCTTTGGCCAAGGCAGCTGCCGCCACCCCCACCCCCCTGTCACTGGGACCGGCTCTTACTGTCCAGAATCTCAACTTCCAGTTTTGCTAACTCCGTGAGGCCAAAGCCTGTCCACGGCTCTATGCCTTCCAGAAGCGGGCGTGGGAGGTTGGGGCGGGGGGGGCGGGAAGGACCTTGCCCTGCCTCCCGCGTCCTGACTCCTCACCCAGCTACGGCCCTGGCCTCTGGCGTTCACCTATTTTCCCTCCACGGTAAGTTGGCAGGGTTTTGATGTCACCCTGGCCTGGGGCCGCTCAGATTACACCTCACTCTTAAAAAAAAAAAAAAAAAAGCTGTGTGCTCTGCCTCGGCAACTTTAACGAGGCAGGGGGTCCCAGCCTACAGTGGCATTTGGTACCGGTGAGTGAGTTTGTGGAGTTGGCCGAGGAAGAACCCAAGCCTCAGGAAGACCCGGAGAGTTCTGGGCGATGGCCCTACCCCACCTTCACTTTCTTCACTCCATCCTTGGCCCCCCGTGTATCCGAAGCTCGCCCGGTCCCCTGGTCGCCCGCTGCCCGGCGGTTTAGAGCAGCCTGGCTGGGTGGGGCGGCGCGGGGCACCGCCTCCCTCCGTACCTTCTCTCCCCGTGGAGCACGTAGGAGCTGCGGAAGAAGCCCAGGAGCTCGTTCTCGATCAAGGCGTTGTAGATGATCTTCAGATTGTAATTCCTCTGCGCGTCCAGAGTCCTATTCAGCACCACCACCAAGACCTGGGTTTGCGGGTAGAGGAAAAAGCCGGCCACCGGGACCGCCCCGGCCACCCGGTCCTCGGCCACCTGCACCTTCTCGACCGCCACCCGGGAGGCGTGCAGCACGACGTAGCGAGTGGCGTTCCGGCACGCGATCTCCACGTTGACCTCGCCGGAGAAGGTGAAGTTCTCCATGAAGGCGGTGAGCATCAGATTGTAGTGCAGCGGCTTGAGGTGGCCCGACAGGCGCAGCTGCGTCCACGGCTGCCACTGCTCGCGCTCCTCCCCAGACGGCGGCTGGGCGGACGGGGTCTCAGGGGTGGCCTCCACGCCTGCCCCGGGCTGTGAGGGGTCCCCGCCGGCGTGGTGGTTCCGTCGGGCCGGGCCCGGAAGGCTCTCGTTGCCGCCGCGCGCCGGGAAGCCGGCCGGACCGCCGTCGGCGCCGGACGGCACGCTCGCCCCACATTCGTCGAAGCGCAGGCTGAGGAGCACGGCGAGCATGGTGACCGCGAGCAGCGCCACGATGGACACCGCGAAGGCCAGCACTAGCCGCTTGTGCGCCGTGATGTGGCGCTCGGTGGTGCGGGGCCGCACCCCCGCGGAGTCCGCCCACGGGTCCGAGAGCCCCCTGCCGCCGGCCCGAAGCGCGGCGTCGTTCTCGCCCATCGTGGCCGCGAAGAGGGAGCCGCTCTTCTGAGCCCCCTGCTCCTTCTTCTTCCTCTTCTTTTTCTTCTTCTTCTTTTTCTTCTCCTCCTCTTGTTTCCCCCGCTCGCCGTCTAGGGCCATCACACAGCCTCCTCCTCCTCCCCCGCCCCCTCGGGCGCCCCCCGTGAGCGGGCCACCCGGGCCACCGGCAGCGTCGGCATCAGAGCGCGCGCCGGCCGAGGGCGCGACGCCAGCTGCGACCCTGGAGAGACCGGCCGGGCGTCTTTTAAGACGGGCTCTGTCCGTAGGCGACAGCGCCCACGACGCCCCCCATCAGCCCCGCCTCTCTCCGGACACCACACCGGCTGCAGGGGAGCGGGCCAGCGAGCTCTGGGACGCGCCCAACTTGAAGAGCGTCTTGCTCGCCCCAGAGCGCGCACTACTTCTTCGGCGGGCGCCGGGCTCCGGGGCGCAGGCTGCCCCCGCCCCTGTGCGCCCGCTGCTCCCAGCTCGCCGTCCCCAGCGCCGAGCTCTCGCCTGGCTTTCCGCGGGAGCCTTCTAGCGGGTCCGCGGCTGCCAAGGAGGGAGCGATGGAAAGGGAAGTTAGGGCTGCCGCTTTCTCTCCCCACTCCAGCGCTGGCGTTCAGTCCTCTGGGTGGGATGTGCTCTCAGCAGCGGCAGCGGCGGCAGCGGCGGAGGCTCCCGAGTCCTGAGCCCCGCAGCCGGGGATGCGAGGATGGCCGGGGCGGAAGAGACCCGGGTGAAGCAGCTCAGTGAAGTCCCAGGGCCGCAGAGCTGCGCCGGGAATCTGTCCAGGAGAAGCCTTCTCCTCCAGCCTGGACACTTTAAGCAGCGGTGGCGGCAAACAGCGCGAGGCTGCACACCGGGCAGCGAGCCTCCCTGGTCCCGACGTTGCGCTGACCTCCGGAGACGACAAGTGAGCAAGAAGTGTCCGTCCGGGCCATCTCCCTAAGGTAGATGAAGCTCCGGGTTTGCTCTATATGCCCGTGGGGAGAGCCGGAGTGCGTGTGTGCGAGTGAGTGTGCATGTGTGTGCGCGCGTGTGTGCGTGAGCGTGTGTACACAGGCTCCAGATCTAGATTGCCAAAGCTACTCTGGCTGCGCTCAGGGACCGAAACTCCCCGAGAAAGGCCACGGCGAGAGCGCGAGAGCGAGGAGGCCGGAACGGCGGGAGGGAGGGGAGCGGCAGAGGCAGGCCCTGGGAGATTAGAGAGCTTTTCTCCGCTCCGTCACACCAGACACCCACAGCCACAGAGGGGGTTGCTGCGCCGCCTGCGAGAAGTACTGTAAATCTTCGGCGCAACGAGCCCCGCAGTCACCCCTCTTCCCGACCCTTCAGCCCCACCGCGCCTTCCCGGAGGGAGCCTTGGAGCCTTTGGCTATGAATGACTAGAGGCCAAGGAAGAGCCTGCTGGGGAGAAGGAGCGGTCTCAGATTTCACATCAAGCTGTCCAGAGCATTTGGAGGATTGTATGTAAATTGAAATAAATTCTCCAAAGCCTGACAACAGACACTACACTGAGTGATGTGTCCAGGCGTGCGGTATTAAAATAAGGGTTAGCAAGAAAGCGTTAGACTCCTCCGGAAGTAAAGGCTGCAGAAAAGGGACGGCTTTTCCCAACAAATATATTTTCGGATTGAGGAAATACTTAAAATATTCAAGTGTAATATTCAGGACCAGAAACTTGAGACTGAGAAAAGCTGAGGACATGAGCTCCATTACTTTAGACTTAGAATCGTGATCAGGGATATTCTGTGATTGGACAGTTTTTCACTTCACCTGGTCACAATTACTTTTTTTTTTTTTTTTGCTGTTTTCAGTGTTATCATGAAAATCATTTAAACTGTTTTAAGAACAGTTATCAAATTGGAAGTGTCCATCCACAGCTGTATCGTCGAAACAGATTCACAGACCACTGGCTGGTTATGGATTCTTGTCTAAGTTTGTTGAAGTTTTAAATTAGAGTGCAGAATATGTATGAATATAGGGGATATCCAAGCCATAGAATTTAGGTGAAGAACTGTAATTGGAACACTTTTCAGAATACAGCCACCCAAAAGCTCACAGCTTAGAGGCAGGAGTCTCTAGTTTTCAATGAAGAAGTGTGATGGGCTTCAGAGTCCATTTGAAAAGTGCAGAATAAAAAGAGAATGAAGTAATTTCTTTTTACACATTTCTTTCACATCTTCAAATCCCGAAGGCATTTTAAAAAATCATGTCCCTAATTATTTTTCTTACAAAAAGGCATGTTTAACACCACTGGCTTTGGAGTCCTGAGCATACACATTAAAATCTTGTGTTAGGCTTTAAAAGCATGACCAAAGAGGACAGCCCAAATATGTATCAACTTCAGCCAGAAAACCACTGAAAACACAGCCCTCTGTTCAATGAAGCTCTTTACCATTTATACTCAGATGGGATACATTCCCAATGCCATACATTCTGAATGTCCATTTGAATCATTTTAAATCATGATAAAAAGAAGTGCCAGGTTTTGTTTTTTTTTTTAAGCATGTTTTATGTGGGCCGTTAGCAACAGACCAAGGGAAATGCCACAGTCTGTTCAAGTTACTTTTTTATGCTCTGTTTTTAAATCTCTGTGCTCTTGCTGTCCATATGAATCTGCCTGTGTGCATTTTAAGAATTGAGGAGTCGGAGGTTTGTTAATTTGTTTTCACAGACTCAGGAAACATAGTATAGGCAGACAGAGAGCTGTGTGACTCTTAGCAGCTTACCAAACTTCTCTGACCTTAGGGTAACAACCCACAGTTCAGGATTATTGAGCAAAAGTCCATTGATACAACTCACTTGAATTATAAGAGGAATCTGGAACCACCCCCTAGAAGTCTGAGAACCACCACCTCAATGAAGATGTTACCCACTAAAGGATCTTTAAATGATATTAGTCAAGAAAAGATTCAAAGAAGGCTTTTTCTGTTCTTTGTATTTTATCTGTGTACTTTTGAAAATCTCTACAAGGCAACTCTCGAGGATTTCGGAATTAAAGAATACATTTACCAACTAGTAAAGTCTCAACTGGCTATAATTAAATTAGTGGATGGGTTATTTCTGAGACCTAAGTGGAGCAGACACAAGCTCATTAACCTGTAGTGAACACAACTTATGAAACACTGATTCCTCTAAAATGCAACTTCACCCAGTAAATGCAGTATCAAGGCCAAGTGGGTAAATATTTCTTCCTCTTATATGGATGTTACAAAAGGGCCCCAGCGAATTTTTCTCTTGTTAATTTCTGAAAGTATATAACCTACCACTGAGAAGTAAATAACTTTGGTATAGTAACTTTCTAATTTTATTTCTTAGAGAATATCTATTCTACCCCCCTCAAACCAAAACCAAAAAAGACAAAATTTCAGATAGTGTACCTAACAAAAAGCTTAAAGAGATGATTCACTAATATTCCTGTAAAGAAGTTGCCTTTAGTATGTGAATGACTACATTGGAGAGACTTTGTCAGTGTTAGACCCATGCAGAATAAGACTTTCCAAAGTGCCTGATGCTCTTCTCAGAAACACACTTATCGTTAATGATAAATTTGGTAAATTTATTATTATTGGATACTTTATGATTATTTTCTTTAGTTAATAAATGTCTTTCAAGTCATTTTGTGGCCATATTTGATTTAGAAGCTTGTAAAATTGAAAAGTCTGAATGTTTAATATCCATAAGTCCAAACAGAAGTTATTAACTAAATCTACACCCAGGTTCCATGATTAATCAAACTCAACTATTTTCAGTGAATGCACTGGCTTCAGAGGCTTTTTACTCTTTGATTGTTTACACTTGAGCTGCTTTCTCTCTCTTCCCACTGGTTTGTGTGTAGAGACACAACTGAAGTGTCCTTTTTATACTCAGCCCCTTCATGTGTAATTAGCACTTACTTTCAGAAACAGCTTGGCTCAGCAGCAAGGACAAGATACAAATCTGCCCTCCCCTCCCTACATTATCCTAACCTACCTCACTGCCTCAGTTTCTCCACAGGTTCATGTACAGTAATTAGATGGACTAGGTAACCTCCATAATCTCATCCAGTTCTCAAATTCTGTAAAAGAAATTCCAAAGTTAAAACACTAATCTCTTGATGCTCTCAGGGGTTTTTAATTAATCTTCTCCATTGAGAAGCAAAAAAAAAAAAATTAACTAAAAACTATTAATGGATAACAAGACTTTATAAAAAAACACTGTACTAGTAAAAACATATGAAGAAAACAGCCCCTGCTACTCTGGCAGGGAAAACAGGCCTGATCTGTTTTCTGAGCGGCTGCGGCCCTGAAGACCTCACACGAGTGGAGATCAAAGCCGACAGTGAACGGTGCGAATCTCTGTTCCCAGCTCAAGTGGTGCTGCCACGTGCCACCAAAAGTGGTTTGAGACTTGAGATGGTGATAACTTGATGAAATTTTTAATTTGGGAAAAACAATATTGCAAACTTTATTAATATTTTTATATATATAACTTCAAATTTTCATACCATTTGATCACTGCATCTGTTAAAGGGTAACATGTAAGAAACACCCTTCAAGATAGAACTTTCCTCAAGAATCTTAGCAATGGAAAGAGGAGGACTGTTTAAAATTAGCCATAATTGAAACAGTGCAATTTCATAATGTTCACTAACTACAATTAACACCTTGATTTAATTGCTGGTTATCTGACATATGTTTATTTAAAAAGATTAATCTGAATTGATATCGTATTTAAATTTGATTATGTCTTCTTTACTCACATGAAATCTTAAAATTATAAAGTTGTTTTAAGAGGAAAACATTCCCTAACCTATTAATGTATTACTACATGTTATTAGGCCAAGAATCTCATAATTATGCTTAAAACTAAACAGAACAAGTCTTACAGAGTCGGACATGACTGCAGTGACTTAGCGCACACGCGTGCACATGCCATAGAAATCTTACCTCTTGAAGGTATTCATAACTATGTCTGACCCGAGCTCATGTGACAGTTCAAATTTACACAACTAGAGTAGTGCCTCACCTCTTTTAAACCATGAAAAATATTTGAAGAATGTATGCGGATTTAGATATTAATGTAAAATAAAGACAGAAATAGCCCATTGTATTTCTTCCATATGTACCTTCTAATCCAATTTTTCTCTCTTTTCCACTCATTTGTTCCCTCTTCTTCCATTTAATAATAAAGCATATTATCTCTTAAAACCTGTACCTACTAGACATACACAGACGTTTGTTTGATATATAAATGTTTGTCACTATTGCTCTTTCAATGAGGTAATTACACAGTGCATTATACACCTCAAAGTTGCTAAGAGACTAGATCTTAAATGTTCTCACCACAAAATGAAATAATTATGTGACAGTGACAAAGGTATTAGCTAATGCTACAGTATTAATCATGTCACAAATTACAATACGTAGATGTAGTGGGCTTCCCTGGGGGCTCAGACGGTCAAGAATCGGCCTGTAATTCAGGAGACCCAGGTTTGATCCCTGGGTCAGGAAGATCTCCTGGAGAAGGGAATGGCAACTCACTCCAGTATTCTTGCCTGGAGAATCCCATGGACAGGGGAGCCTGGCGGGCTACAGTCCTTGGGTCGCAAAGAGTCAGACATGACAGTGTGACTAACACTTCAACTTTCACAGACACCTTAAACTTATGTATGTTAAACTTACAATGTTAGCGCGTCAATTAAATCTTAAATGAAATAAAAATAAAATTAATTCATTAAATGAGGTAATTACAATATTTTCTTAAATTTGAGTAGCAAATGGTGGTTGTAAATGGATTGAAAAAGAAATGAGGATAAATAGGGTGAAGTGTTTCTCTTTAAGATAATGAAATGTCATTAATCTTGAGGTCATATACCGATACATAAGGTTTTAAAAGCTGATCCAGATCTACAATATTTATTTTTAATCATATGCATAGGGCATACTTTTAATGAGTCAGTATTCTAGTCAAAGATGCAATCATTTCTGAGTAAGAAAGATATCTTCTGTTAGAAAATATTTCACAAGCTATATAGTATGCATATTATACAATAACAGTAAAAATTTAAATTGTTTCTTGACTCATTAAATTCCTACTTTGAAACCAAGGGAAAAAATAACCAAATCATAGTATTTTCCTTCAAATTTTAGACCTGTGGATGAATAACATTATCTCTTAATCATGAACTGAAGAATAGCCTCTTTGGGGAGCTAGCCCTCCTTCTTGCTCAGAATCAGAGAGATTTGCTAGAGAAGACCCAATTCCTTCTACCACATGGCACTGTAGCTAAGGATCCTCCGTGTCCCTTACTTTCAGGGTTATGATTAGGCTATGCCAATGTCAAACCATTTGTTTGTTTCTCCATACAAGGCTTTCTGAGAACATTTTCCCATATGTATCCAGGAAGTGCTCTCCAGCTGCCGTGAAAGCTAGGTAAAATATGTATTTGCCAATTCAGGAATCATTTTTGGAACTCAAACAATTAGACTTTGCCTAAAATACCTTAAAGAAGTTATTTATATGCTATTACTACAAACAAGCATCAGAGATGTTGCAGGTTCAGTTCCAGACCACCGGAAAAATAAAGCAAATATCACAATATAGCAAATCACATACATTTGTTGGTTTCCCAGTCCATGTAAGAGTTACGCTTACACTATGCTGTAATATATTAAGTATGCAATAGCATTATGTCTCCAAAAATACATAGTTTTTAAAAATATTGCTCACCATAATCTCAGCCTTCAGCAAGTCATAATCATTTTGCAGCAGTAATATTAAATATCACTGATCACAGAGCAACATAACAAACATCACAGTAATTAAAAAGTTTGAAATATTGTGAGAATTACCAAAATGTGAGCAGATGTGGTTGGAAAAATGGCGTGATAGACACAGGGTTGCCACAAACCTTCAATTTGTAAAAAAAAAAAAAAAAATGCAGTATCTGTGAAGCACAATTAAACAAGGTATGCCTATGTTACAAGTCTAAATACATCATTTTACTATAAATATTGAAACATTAAATAAGACTATTTACAATTTATAAAACCATTAAGTGCCAGGCACTATACAAAGCATTAAAAATGGTCATAATTTATAACCTTACAATGATTGTCAAGTCTGTATCTGGAAAAAAAAAAACTTTCCTACAAAAGAACTACACTAAAGTATTTAAACTTACTCTTTATAATTGGCTACTAGATTAAATGATTTTTTTTAACTCCAAGAACAGTCTGTGAGAAAAAAGCAATGAACCTGAATATGGATGTTTTGAGTTCATAGCGTATTAAAAGGATAATCATGTCAGGAAACAGGATTAATGCCCATAAAAGAGTTGATTTGGTACAGACGCTGCCTGTGGTCTTCACTGTTGTCACTTGTCTCCTTAGTGCCACCTTGTGGGTTAGCAGTAAATACATAGGGTATGAATTTAGGGTTTTTTCCTTTTCTTTCCCTCTGCCGTATGAGTTTTTCAGGTGGTTCAATGATTTAAAAAAAAAATCCACCTGTTAATGCAGGAGATGCAGGAGATCCAGTCTGGATCCCTGGGAAGAACCCCTGGTGGAGGAAATGACAACCCACTCCAGTACTATTGCTTGGAGAATTCCATGGACAGACGAGCCTGGCAGGCTACAGTCTGAACTCACCAAGAGTTTTACACGGCTGAGCATGCGAGCATGCGTGCTGTATTAAAGCTAGACTTTGTAGCGTGGCAAAACTCAGATGTGAAGCAATTCTTTTTGTTTTCTCAGAGAAGCAACCACTTCACTAGAAGATATTTGCCCTAATTCTGCAATTGGACATTTTAGACACCAGAACCGTTTCTCAGAGATTGGAAACATTGGAGTCTACACAGAAATCGATGTTCATTTACAGGATAATCACCAAACTTATCTTGGATAATGTAAGTGGCAATCTCTGACTTGTGATTTTTACCATCAGAAAAATGTTTTCTTAACTCAGTATCATCATTTCGACCAGTGTCCCATGAGAATTGATTCTAGGTGATTCGAAATGCTGCTCAATCCTGTTAAGAAAAAACTCAAATATCTGATTTAGTCTCGTTTGCACCTTACTTCTAACACCAGATTCAGTTTGCAATGAGTTACCCTACTCAGTTTGTTTTCTAATTATGATGCTGCAGTTATGAAAAATAAGGGAAAAAGTCAGTACAGCATATCACAAGCTTTCTTTTATTAGAGATGCACAGGAAATGTGTTATATATTCCCTAACACTCTCAATATATAAATGTTATAATACTGAGTAGCTAAAAAAAGAGAATAATTTCTCCTTTTTTAAACATCTAAACTTTTGTTAGAATTTATTGCTAAGTTTTTTGTAGAATGATGAAAAAGTAAAATTTTAAATTGCATATATGGAGTCATTTCAGAGCAAGTGAAAATCATGTGTAATTTGGTCACTTTGAAAGTATAAATGTCCATATCTGAATTCCTCTTCCTCTATTTGGAGTTGAAGGTTTTACTGTGGGTTATTCAAAATGTAATTTTCCCTGGATGTGATTTGGTCTCAGATTTGACCTCTAACCTGAATGTTATAAGCTATCAGTTATCTATGCTGGAATCACACCACCACCATTAACAACAAATTTTAAGTGTTGTTACAGGCTTTCTAAAATCTTAGTATGGGCTTCCATGGTGGCTCAGCGGTAAAGAACCTTCCTGCCAATGCTGGATACACAGGTTCAAATCCTGGGTAGGGAAAATCCCCTGAAGAAGGAAATGGCAACCAGTATTCTTGCCTGGACGCTCCCATGAACAGAAGGAGTAGGGTGGACTACAGTCCATGGGGTCACAAAGAGTCAGACACAACTTAGCGACTAAACCTCAAAATTTTAGTATTGAACCAAACACTATCAGTACAGAAAGCTGTGGAAACTTCAGAATCCAATTCCCGAGTCATTTTTGACTTGAACAAGTCTCTAAAGACAGTAAGCTGTGTTTTCCAATTCAGGAAATGCCTTTTAATTAATTTTTGCATTCTTTGATATTTGAATTTTTCCATCACATTCTGACACGTTTAGTTTCCCATGGATTTGATACAGGAGCCAATTAGAAGGTGCCTTAGAATGATAGGGCTTCCCTGGCAGCTCAGATGGTAAAGAATCTGCCTGCGATGTGGGAAACCTGGCTTCTGTCCCTGGGTTGGGAAGATCCCCTGGAGGAGGGCATGGCAACCCACTCCAGTATTCTTGCCTGGAGAATCCGCATGGACAGAGGAGCCTGGCAGGCCACAGTCCATGGGGTCACAGAGAATCGGACACGACTGAGCGACTTACACTTAGAATGATAACATTCAACCTATAGTCCTCCATTTAACCTTTTTTTTTTTTTTTCCATTTAACTTTTGCCTAGCTACCATTGAACAAATCAGTGTTCTTAGAGTTTAACCAAAACACAACCAACCAAACAAACAAAAAAACCCTAACCAAAGAACTTTTTAATCTGGGGACCACGAAAAGTGGAGACCATGTTTTCATTTATGTTTCAGCTTGTTAATAGTAAAGGTATGTCTTCCTTCGAATTCTGTCCCTGGTGGCTCAGACGGTAAAGCATCTGCCTACATTGTGGGAGATCCAGGTTTGATCTCTGGGTCTGTAAGATCCTCTGGAGAAGGAAATAGAAACCCACTTGGAAAATCCCGTGGACGGAGGAGTGTGGTAGGCTACAGTCCACGGGGTCCTTCAGTTTAAGCTGAGTAGACCACTGTGTAGTGCCATCCACGGGATTCCTTGGACACGTGCTGCTGCTGGAGAGGCAGGGGCTGCCCTGTATGCAAGTAGGTGGTACCTCCATTCACCACGTAGTTTAACTCCAGGGATGACTTCTAGCCTCTCTTCACTTTTATTGTATTCATTTTAAATAGATGGGGTTTCAAAAATGAGTTACAAAGCAGCAAAACTTGTTTGTGTCTTCTCTGTTACAGGTTCCAAATTAAGCAGATCCTAATTACCTGCGTTACATTATGTAACAATAGCGTAATGTCAAAAGGCTTTTATAATCTCTATTCAATTCCTCTTAAAGTGAGACTGAGCAAAATATTTTCTTGACATTTCTGAGAATTTCACTTTCAGTTTCAAAGGATCATTTATTTCTTTAATCTTCCAACGTGAAAAAGTAATGAATATTTACTTTTTTTAGACTCATTTTTAGAAGCGCTAACATTCAACTAGGTGAACTTAGTAAGTGATAGCTATTAATGTACTCTTCTCTTCTAGGCAGAAAAATCAAAGTTATTTAAAGTAAAGGATGTGTTTAAAATCAATGTATATGTCCACAAATTAATGTTTATAAATACTTTTTGTGATCATTATGTCTTATTTGGGTGTATGGTCTTTTTTTATCTATATCTACCTTAAAAGATATGGAGAGAGATATAAGTAGATGAGAAAGGTAGACTATGTTTCCATATGGTCTGAATAGAAGTGTATGATTTGTCACTAAGCTAAACTGCAGTGTTCTAAAGTACACAAATTGTTTTCAGTGTCACTCCTTCATTTTCAGTGCTTGCCATGCAGCCAAATTAAACTGTGATGTGAAAGTCATCCAAATATATAATTCCAAATATAAAACTCCAAATTCCATCCAAATACAAAATTCTAAAACTGTGACTGTAGGATCAATTCTTTATTTCTATGAGATTTGCCTATAGTAATTCTCTGTTTAATGTTCAGAGTTGCATAGCAGTTCGCTTTTAAATGTTCAGAGCTACACATTCTAGGAGGTGCACATAATCAAGTCCTGGCAACTCTATAAAATATAATCCACATTATGAACTGAACAGAATGAGCCCTCGCATCTGATTGCCTAAGGCTCAAAATGCTCCTGACACACCTTACAAGTATCAGCAAGTTGAAACTGCATTATGAAGATGACCTGTGGTCCCCACCCCACCTTCCCTTCACCACCCTTCCTGTCCCTGCCCGCCTGAGATGGGAGCTTCTGCAGCGCAGATGAGGGGTGGGCCGCGGCTCAGAGGGAGACCAGAGAGTGCATTCTGTCAGTTTCCACAAGTCCAAAAAGGCACAGGCCTGAGGAATTTCATCTTCTCGTGTTTGACTGTGGACTGAATTAATTAAATTTTTCCCAAAGGGCCACATTCTCCCATACTTTCTCAGGAGGGAAAATTGAGAAGAATATAAATAATTCCAAATGAAGTGAAATTTTTCTTAATTAATTCAAACAATAACACCATGAAAAAGCACCTTGAATTTTTCAATTCCCAGGCAATTGGTTCTAAAAAGAAAAACATTCTAAATTATCCACATGTCCTCATTTATTAGTCTAGAGCTCTTGCCCAAGCAATTATTTGCAAAGGTAATATAGAGACCATTGTGGTGATTTACTTTTTTTTCTTATCCACAAACTCTACAGAACTGAAAGTGTGTCAGTAAAGAGAAGTGACTCTAAGAGAAGGCCCACTAAATATATAATAAATTATGTAAAAGTAAAGGGAAAAGAACCAAATCCCATTTTAAAATAGATCAAATTCTGCAAAAGGTAAATGTCACATACATCATTGTTTATTTATTGATAACCACTTAAGAGTAATCTATAATTCTTCCTAATCTTCAAAATAGGTTTCTGCCAGTCACATAATCTCCTGGGGAGAACTGTCTTATGAAATTATCACCTGATTTTGTAAAGTCCAGAAAACTTTAAGGCACGAGGAGAAGGGGACAACAGAGGACGAGATGATTGGATGGCATCACTGACTCGATGGACATGAGTTTGAGTAAGCTCCAGGAGTTGGTGATTGACAGGGAAGCCTCACGTGCTGCAGCTCATGGGGTCGCAAAGAGTCGGACACGACTGAGCGACTGAACTGAACTGAGAAAACTTGAAACCAAACTGAATACCCTTCATTTACTCAATAGCCATTCAAAAAGGTTATAGATAATGAACAATAAACAAAATAACAATTTAACTGAAGATGGGCTTAGCAGGTGGCACTAGTGGTAAAGAACCTGCCTGCTGATGCAGGAGACGTAAAAGACGCGGGATCAATCCCTGGGTAGAGAAGGTACCCTGGAGGAGAAAATGGCAACCCACTCCAGTATTCTTGCTTGGGAAATCACAAGTATTCTTGCTTGGGAAATGGACTGAGAAGCCCGGCAGACTACAGTCCAAAAACTCATAGAGTCGGACACAACTGAGCCCACGTGCACATCACACACATCTTAATAAGTACATGTTGAATGAACAAACGGTCCATTCAGTATTTGTCACCGACTTCCTGGCCTCTGTCATTTCTCCCCCTGGTTTAAGGCTTGTCTCCCGTTCCCTGCCCAGCACGCTGGTCTCCATGCCTGGTAAGGCGCCCTGCGGTTTGGCCTTCCATGAATGGCCCCAGTGAGCCATCCTACTGGAGTTGGTCCGATAGCCAAGACCTTGCTCTTTCCTAGCTCCGGCTTAGATACGTGGTGTCAGAGTACTTGTTGAAAGCATTTTATCTCAAGGGAATGACTAACAAACAAAAACTATCATTTTCCTTGAATAAGCCAGTAATAGATCAATAAGATCTAGAATCAGCATCTGATCCTTGGAAACCAGTGATGTGTTCTCCCAAAGGAGAATTTGACTAGAGACAGTTTAGGCATATGGTGGCATCATACTTTACACAGGAGTTAGAGTCTGAAGCTGACTTATAAAATAAGTGTGCATATCTGCTCAGTCTCTCAGTCACATCCAACTCTTTGTGACCCCATGGACTTCAGCCAACCAGGCTGCTCTATCCATGGAACTTTCCAGGCAAGAATACCGAAGTGGGTTTCCATTTCCACCTGCAGGGGATCTTCCTGACCCAGGGGTCAAATCCATGTCTCCCGCGTCTCCTGCATCGCAGGTGTATTCTTTACCACTGTTACCAGGAAGCCTGAAGTAAGAAGCACCTGTGGTCAAACTCTCCCTTGAAAAATTCCCTAAACTGCCCACAAAAGGCTGTAAACCCTGGTTCCGTGTAGGCATCCCTATGTAAGCAATATGTACCTACAGACACAAGTATAAAATATGTGTAATATATGCAGTATTTCATTAAACTGATTTTGAGTAAATAAACCATCCATATGCTGTTTTAACAGCACTGTTACCAGTTCACTACTGTTTCTGTGATGCCAAGATAACCAGCCAATGCAGAAAGCTCAGTTAAAAATGACAGTAATACCTGCCTTCCTTTCTTTGCAGCAGAAAGGCTATATAGTGTGTGTCAGGGTCCACACAGAGGGGTGCTAGAGTGGGCAGGAAGGCAGTTTGGTGGGAATCAGAGCCTACACAAGGTGGGCTTGCGAGCAGGTTAGAAGTCTGGAGGAATTAAGTGATGGGCTACATATAGGGAATCTTAGTGCTGGAGAAGGAAGGTACAAATACAGAAAGGGGGAAAGTTGAGATGAATGCCGTGGTTTTGGGTCATTGACTTACAATTGAAAGAGTGGCCGTCAACATGTAATTTTACAGATATGGATATATGTATGTAGATATTTAAATGTGTGTGTGTGTGTATCCACTAAGAGGACCTGAGTAGCAATGAGCAAACTTAATGCCCAAGTCTTGGTTTCTAAATGCATCTTTTTAGGGCTCATGGAAATTCTGAAGGTCAGGGTCAGGAAAAGGACGAGATGAATTTTCAACATGCCCATGTGCCAGAAAATAAAGAAGTTCTCAAAAGAATGATAGAGACGTAACCAAAAATTCAGGAGCTGCCGTGAAGGAGCTCCCACTGAGCAAATCTGGAACAATTTGGGCATCAAAATAGGTAATACAGTAATGGATTATAACCCAAAGTAATGGAATATAATGGAATCTGTGAATACACACTGATATAAGTAGGTAGATAAACAGAAAGGAAAGAAAGCTCTTTCTTAGAAGTCCAACTAAAAATGTTGAAGGAATTCAGGCAAGAAACATCAATGAATGCCAAAATTAGTGGGTGAGAGTAAGATGAGGAAGGATCTTACAGCTCAAAGTATACTTTTATAAAATATCTATTAATTACAATGGAAATGAAAACTTTACAGTGTAGAAACCTCACAAACACCATCTGAATCAAGTTCAAAGTTAACTGAATCAAGTACCAGTAATGGGACAAAGCAACATCATGTGCCACTGGATAAGATACAATGAGAAAAATATATCACTTCTCTAATATTTCAGAACAAAATCATTACCTGGTTATAATCAAGAGGAAATATCAAACAAACATAAATTTAGAAAGTTTCTACAAAATAACCTTCAGAAATGTCAAGTTCCTGAAAGTCCAGTAGACTGAGGAATTCTAGACCATGAGGGGTATGACAGTTGAGTACAATGTTGTCCTGAATTGGGCATTTTGTTATGAGGGCACTGTTGGAACAACTGGCTAAACTTCAATTTGGGAAAAGGATATTCAGGAGATTGTCATGCTATTCATGCAACTTTTCTTAGAGTTGGAAATTATTTGAAAATAAATTAAAATTTTAAAGTAACTCCATTGTCATTTGTATGCTTTTAAATTCCCAATGCACAGCTGTACAGTTACACAAGCCAGGGACTTCCCTGGTGGTCCAGTGGTTAAGAATCCCCCTGCCAATGAAGGGGAAAAGGGTTCAATCCCTTGTCCAGGAAGTTTCTACATGCCTCGGGGCTGTGAAGCCCACGTGCCTAGCGCCTGCACGCCACAAGAGAAGCCACCAGAGTGAGAAGCCAGTGCATCACCAGGAAGTGCAGACTCCACTTTTTGCAACAAGAGAAAGCCCTCACACAGCAATGGAGATCCAGCACAGCCAAAAATAAAAATAAATTTTTGTAAAAAATAAAGTCATACCAGCCAGAAAAGGAACACTGCTTGAAAAACAGTAATAAGAGCACCAGGAAAGTGGCAAAGAAGATGAACTAATCATACGATGTCAACCAACCAATTTTTTTTACAGTAGAGTTTTTAGCTACTCTCCTGGCATCCTGGCTTTGCATCTCCACACTCTTCCCCTCACGTATTCCATGCACCCATTTAAAACACAGCAAAAGACACTCTGAGGATATAGTCTGCACTTACCTCTCTCTTTTTCTTTGCTTTCACTTTCTTCCTCCCTTTCTTCCTTAATTTATTTATTTTGGAAGCAGCATTCGCCCTACTGGAAGAACCAATTCTAAACATAAAATCCCTTGTGTCACCCTGCCCACCCCTATGACAAAGTAGCACCTGATGAGACAGTAAAAATCAATATACATTTACCCTCTTCCCCGCTCCTTCATCCCCCAGCGGTCTTCACATCCCTTATTCTTTATCACTATTTTCCACCTTTCTTCTCTTTTGTTGTTTAGTCCTAAGTCGTGTCTGACTCTTTGGCGACCCCATGGCTCCTCTGTCCATGAGATTTTTCAGGCAAGAATGCTAGAGTGAGCTGCCATTTCCTTCTCCAGGGGATCTTACCCACCCAGGGAGAGACGTGGAGTCTCCTGCATTGGCAGGCAGATTCTTTACCAATGAGCTAGCTAGGAAACCATTCTCCTCTTGTACCAGGGATCAAAATTGTTCTTGAAATTAATTAAACAGAAGTGGACCTCCAGCAATTGTTCTTGCCCTATAATCTAAAGTACTTAAATCTTTCATTTATAACATGAAAAGAAACCAGGACTGTAAACATATCCACCCTTTTTTAATTCTTTTTTTTCTTAACCTTCTAAAACCATCTTCCCCTGCCTTGTCAGGAGTATAAAACAGTCTGCCACTCTAAACAGCACCTGTCAGGAATGTGGGAAGTTGTTAAAAGAGAAGACACTTTAGAAGATCTAAATTCAAATTACCTTGACTGCAATTAAAATGGCCACCATTCTTGAGTGATGACAGGCAAGACGGAGAGGAGGCAGCAGAGTAGGGTCAGAGGAAGGTCTCAAGCAACAGTCGTCATTCAGAGGCAACGGCTGCACCCAGTTATACTTGGGGAGATACTTTAGTTCTCTTGCCAGAATCTGCCTCACAGAAACTTGGGAAATAGAGTATAATGTGTCTCGTGCTTTTCTCCTTATAACCACTGATTCATTGGTGGTGGTGGTGGAAACAAAGCAACAGGGGAGCCCCGTTTGTGGCTTCATGAAAAGCATTGCTAACATCTTCATTCGTTTCGCTATCTCTAAAGTCAAGAGGTATTGGGATTTGAACTGCCAGCTACATTTTGGTCATAGGACCGTGTTTACATGCAGCTGGTGTGAATGCTGTTATTTGATACCATCCAGGGGAGCCACTCTCAAGAAGCCACATCTCTGTGAAGATGATGATCCTAAGACTGTTCTTTGGACCCAGGTCTGCCCGGCAGGCGGCTCTCAAAGGACCACAGCTTCCTGAGATGTTCTGGGTACCACAAGGAAGGGGCTGGGATGCATTCCCCAATTCACAGGGATCTCTCCTCAGCATAGCACCAATGCAAACATTGGATCCCAATACTTTTCTTAAACTGTCCCAAGATTATCAGCCTTGGATTTTATTTATTCATTCATTTATTCAGCAAATTTTATTAAGAAACAGCTTTTTTCTTCTTTTTCTAAAGAGGGACTTCCCTGGTGGTGCAAAGGATATGCATCCACCTGCTGATGCAGGGGACATGGGTTGGATCCCTGCTGTGGGAACATGCCACACGCCACCGAGCATCTAAGCCCACAAGCACAACTATTGGAGCCCGCAGACCTAGAGCCTGTGCTGCACAACGAGAAGCCACAGCAATGAGAAGCCCATGCACTCCAGAGAGGAGCGGCCCCCACTCCCCACAACTGGAGAAAGCCCGCACAAAGCCACTGAAGACTCAGGGAAGCCAAAAATAAACCAATAAATGAAAACTTTAAAAAAGAAACAGCTATATGCAAGGTACTGTTCTTGGCATAGTGGTCACAACTGATTAAAAGTCCTGACCTCATGGAGCTCACATTCTAATGGGGGGACAGAAAATTTTGTAAATGTTTAAGCAAAATAAAAGATAACAGAAGGGATATAGAGAGTGCTAGACCCAGGAAGATGGGCTGCAATATTAAACATGACAAGGAAGGCCTCACATTTGAATGAAGATCTGTAGGAATTGAGATATGTAGATAACTGAGGACAAGGGAGCATCATAGGCAAAAATCCCCGAGATAGGACTTTGCCTGGTGTGTTTGAAGTAGAGCAAGCTGGAGTGCAGGAAGCTAGGGAGAGAGGAAAAGGAGGTGGAGTCAGAAAGATGATGGGGAAGCAAGATTGCATAAGGTTTGGAGGCTGCCTCCAAGACTTTGGCTTTTATTCTGGATGGGGCATGATATAATCAGATGTGAAAGAGATGACTGTGGCTTAGACCAGGATGGTGGCAGTGGAGGTGGTAGGAAGTGATGGGGTGCTGCTAAAGGACTACATGGGGTACACTGAGGGACCTCAAGGTTGACACTATGACATTTTATCTGAGAAGCTAAGAGGTTGCTATTGACATTTATTGATAACACAAAGACTTGGGGAAAGGCAAGGTCAAGATTTCTGTGTCTGCATTTCTGACTCTCAAAACTATGTGTTCCAACCTAGAGAATAGGCGTGTGGTCGCCAGGCGGTGGGTGGGGACAGTGTGAAGGGAAGTACTGAGAGCTTGGGATTAGCAGATTCAGATTATTATATTTGGGATGGCTAAACAACAGGGTCCTGCTGCATACCACAGGAAACTGTATTCAATGTCTTGTGATAGAATAGAATATGAAAAAGAATGTATATACACACATATATATATATATCTTTCCATACTGACTATGCTAAAGCCTTTGACTATGTGGATCACAGCAAACCGTGGAAAATTCTTCAAGAGATGGGAATACCAGACCACCTGACCTGCCTCCTGAGAAACCTGTATGCAGGTCAAGAAACAACAGTTAGAACCAGACATGGTTCAAAATTGGGAAAGGAATACATCAAGGCTGTATATTGTCACCCTGCTTATTTAACTTATATGGCAGAGTACATCATGAGAAATGCCAGGCTGGATGAATCACAAGCCGGAATCAAGATTGCCAGGAGAAATATCAATAACCTCAGATATGCAGATGACACCACCCTTAAGGCAGAAAGCAAAGAGGAACCAAAAAGCCTCCTGAAGGAAGTGAAAGAGGAGAGTGGAAAAAGTTGGCTTAAAGCTCAACAGGCAGAAAACGAAGATCATGGCATCTGGTCCCATCACTTCATGGCAAATAGGTGGGGAAAAAAATGGAAAGTCTTCATTTTCTTGGGCTCCAAATCACTGTGAATGGTGACTGCAGCCATGAAATTAAAAGACACTTGCCCCTTGGAAGGAAAGCTATGACAAACCTAGACAGCACATTAAAAAGCAGAGACATCACTTTGAAAACAAAGGTCCATATAGTCAAAGCTATGATTTTTCCAATCATATGGACGTGAGAGTTGGACCATAAAGAGAGGTGAATGATGAAGAATTGATGCTTTTTGAACTGTGGTGCTGGAGAAGATTATTGAGAGTCCCTTGGACAGCAAAGAGATCAAACCAGTCAATCCTGATGGAAATCAATCCATAATATTCATTGGAAGGACTGATGCCGAAGCTGAAGCTCCAATCGTTTGGTCACCTGACACAAACTGCCAACTCACTGGAAAGACCTTGATGCTGAGAAAGATTGAGGGCAGGAGGAGAAGGGGGCACAGAGGATGAGATGGTTGGATGGCATCACTAACTCAATGGACATGGGTTGAGCAAGATCTGGGAGACAGTGAAGGACAGGGAGGCCTGGTGTGCTGCAGTCTATGGGATCGCAGATAGTCAGACATGACCGAGTGAATTAACAACTACATATATATACATAAAACTGAGTCACTTTGCTGTATAGCATAAATTAGCACAACATTCCAAACCAACGACTCTTCAATAAAATTTTTAAAAATTATAAAACTATGTGGACCAAGAATTGGTCATTATATTGGCAATGTAGAGGCCATTCGTGACCTTCACATGAACTGGATCAGAAGAGTGCTAGCGGCAAAAGCCTCACTGGAGAGGGTTCAGGTGTGAATGGGAAGAGAGCAGTGGTAAGTAGTGAGTCCAGGCAAATATTTCCAGTGGTTTTTCTATAAAGGGTGGTGGAGAATCAGAGCATCATCCAGGAGAGGATACAGGATTAAGAGATGGGATTGTTTTTCCAGGAGAAAGTTGGAGTGCATTATAAATACATAGTAATGGGAATGATGCAATCAGAGAGAAAATCTTAATGCAGGAGAGAATGGGAAGAGCTGATGGAGTTAATACGTCCTAGGCTGGGTATGAGAAGATGGGTTCTAACAGTAAAGAAGAGGGGAGCTTGGTTTGAGGACAGTTGATCTGTAGGAACCAGCAGGAAGATGGTTAAGTGGGAACACTCTGAAAATGGATGAATGTTTGTGAAAATTCTGTCTCAGTTGTTTCTATTTTTCTCAGTCAAAATAGGAAGCAAGGTCATCAGCTGAGTAAAAGTGTTGACTATTTCAGGAAATAAGTGAAAATGTGCTACAGTAATTGGAGAGGGTGCGTAAATAAAAAATAGAAAATGGAAATGTTGGGCTTTGGGATTATTGGACCTAAGTGCCCACATGATATGAGTGGACACAAATTTAAAGTTTTTTGAAGTTACTCTCTGCCATTTGAGTGCAGGCCTAGAGTAGTTAGAGAGCTAGATTTAATAGGAATCAGAGATAGGCAACCACAATGGTGGGAGAGTGGGGCAAGGGAGATAAAGGGTATTGGCAAGGGAGCAATTTTAAATATGGACCATGGAATCAAAACTGGGAGGGAGGAAAGTGAAGGTATGTTAAAGACAGTGAAAATGAGATAGAGTGAATAGATTGTAAGTCCCTGTAAAGTTGAAGAAATGTTATTGCTTAATATTGTTTATTGAAAGGAAGCTACTACACTTAGCGCACAGTGAATCCAGAAAGTCCTGTGTCTTGTATTTTAATAAGGAATATATTCCCTTTGCTCCAGAATCCACAGATATTTGTATCCTTCTGTATGCTGCCACTTATTAAGAATTCAATACTTTGCTCAACTTTAAATGTACATTAAGAAATTCTTATACTATTATGACTCCAGTCTTTGATCTATACTTTCTTCCAGTACTCCAAATATTTCCTAAACATGACTGACACCTAGCTTTCCACCAAGACTTCATTTTCATAGCAAGCCTCATCATCAAAGCCTTCAACTTACAGAATGAGGAGAAATTAAGAGCCTAAAAAAAGATGACTATATAAATTGACACAGAAAAAGCATTTGACAAAATCCAATACTCATTCATAATTTTAAAGCTCTCAGCAAGTTAGGAGTAGACAATAACTATCTTAAGTTGATAAAGAGCATCTAAAAAAAAAAACTATAGCTATGATTCTTAATAGTGACAGAATGCCTCCTTCTAAGATAGGGAACAAAGCAAGGATTCTATTCTGACCACTATTTTCACTATAGAACTACAAGTTCTAGCCACCGCATTGAGGCAATAAAAGGAAATAAAAAGGCATACAAAATTGAAAATGAAGAAATAAAGCTGTCCCTATTTACAGATGACTTGACTATCTAGAAAATTCTAATGATTCTTCATAAATAAAACTCCTAGAACCTAAAAATTTATTTCAGCAAGATCACAGGATTAAGATCAATGAAAAAAATTAATGCCAATTCTATATAATAGCAATAAACACACAAACACCAAAATTAAAATACATTTATAATCATTTCAAAGAAAGTGAAATACATAGGTAGAAACTTTACAATATATGCACACTATTTGCTTGCTATTAGCTATTTACAAATATTAATGAAAGAAGTGAGGGATGACCTAAATAGAGAGACATACCATGTTCATGGGCTTCCCTCATAGCTCAGTTGGTAAAAAAATCTCCTGCAATGCAGGAGACCCTCGTTCTATTCCTGAGTTGGGAAGATCTGCTAGAGAAGGGATAGGCTACCCACTTCAGTATTCTTAGGATTCCCTTGTGGCTCAGCTGGTAAAGAATCTGCCTGCAATGCGAGAGACCTGAGTTCGATCCCCGGATTGGGAAGATCCCCTGGAGAAGGGAAAGGCTACCCACTCCAGTATTCTGGCCTGGAGAATTCCATGGACTGTATAGTCTATGGATCTCAAAGAGTCGGACTCAACTGAGTGACCTTCACTTTCACTTTCACTATGTTCATAGATTGGAAAACTCAACATAGTAAAGATGTCAGTTCTCCCCTAGTTGATATGTAGGCTCAATGCAATTCCATTAGGGAAATGTGAATTAAACCACAATTAGTTGCCGGTACATATTTATCAGAATGGCTAAAATTTTTAAAAATGCAACAACACCAAATGCTGACAAGGATATAGAGAAATAGTTTCTGTTGTACTGGAAAATATTTTGGCAAGTTTTTTTAAACTAAACATGCAGTTCCCATACAACACAGCAATTCTACTTTCTAGCATTGATCCCAGAGAAGTGGAAATTTATGTTTACACAAAAACTTGTATATGAGTGTTCAGAACAGTGTTATTCATAGTAGCCAAACATTGAAAACAATCCAATATCTTACAGTAGTGAATAAATTGTATATCCATCCCATGGGAATGGGAATTTTTTTTTAAATGTACTATTGACATACACAACAATTCACATGAATCTACATGGTATTATGCTGTGTGAAAGAAGTTAATCCCAAGAGGCTGCATAGTCTCATGCTGCATATGATTTCATTTTTGAAACATACATTAAATGACAAAAGTATATAAGTGA
Organism: Bubalus kerabau; assembly: GCF_029407905.1. Lineage (NCBI taxonomy): Eukaryota > Metazoa > Chordata > Mammalia > Artiodactyla > Bovidae > Bubalus > Bubalus kerabau. Next base: position 120,360,791 of record NC_073624.1, read on the forward strand.
AGAACTGATTCATGGTTTCCACGAGTTACATGCAAGGATAATGGCAAGCTGGAGGGGAATAGGCACAGCCATGTGAGAACATGAGGGATCTTTGTGGTGATCAGACTGTTTTATATCTTGATAGGTGGTGGCCACATGAATCTACACATGTAATGAAATCATATAGAATTAAACACACACATACACACACACTCACTGAGTGGATTTTAAAACTGGTAAAGTCAGAATAAGGTTGATAGATTCACTGTCAATTCTCCAATTCTAATTCTACTACATTGTGGTTATCTAAGATGTAAGATGTGGTTGTCTAAGATGTAAGAAGAATTGATGCTTTTGAACTGTGGTGTTGGAGAAGACTCTTGAGAGTCCCTTGGACTGCAAAGAGATCCAACCAGTCCATCATAAAGATCAGTCCTGTATATTCATGGGAAGGACTGATGCTGAAGCTGAAATTCCAATACTTTGGCCACCTGATGTGAAGAACTGACTCATTTGAAAAGACTCTGATGCTGGGAAAGATTGAAGACAGGAGGAGAAGGGGACGACAGAGGATGAGATGGTTGGATGGCATCACTGACTCAATGGACATGGGTTTGAGTAAACTCTGGGAGTTGGTGATGGACAGGGAGGCCTAGCGTGCTGCAGTCCATGGGGTCACAAGAAGTCAGACACGACTGAACGACTGAACTGAACTGAACTAAGATGTTAATATTGGGGAAAACTGGGCGATGGGTATACAGGAATTTTCTGCATTGTTTCTGTATAACTGTATGCGAGTGTCAATTATCTCAAAATAAAAAGTTTAAAAAAATTATGAGAGAGAGGGAGAGGCTTTCCTATGAAGAACAGATTATTTGAGCAATCTTGTTTCAGAAAGGGAAGTATGCAATAAAAATCAAACAATTTTAAATCTGTAACTTATTTTAAGAAGTCACAAACCATTTTGGGCAAAAGCAAAAGAAATAAAAACAGCAGCAAACATTTTTAGCTTTAACATTAATCTTTTAAACTATCTCTGGCCTTTTCTTTGGCTAAAAGGAAAGAAGTCTTCAGATCCACTCTAAAGCCTTTCTTAGACTGAGAAGCCTCTGATACTTTTTCAAAGCAGCTTAGTGTCACACATTTTTTTGAGTTATCCTCTAACAGTCTGTTTGCAACTTATTAGAAAAAATTTTTCAGTTGCCTTCTGACCATGACCATAAAATGACAATGAATTCTCATTTTATCCAGTTCCAAATTACTCTCTGACCTTTATCATAACAGAGAAACATCTTTCCGCCCCTTACAATCCATAAGAACAAAATTTACATGAAAGGAAGCAACCTCAAAGCTAGATTATCTGACTCCCAGACCAGTGTGATCTTCCTGCCATCTTCAGCTGCATTTCATGGAGTTTTGCCAGACCTGATATTTCTACATTCTAAACTACCAGCCCCTAATGATCTCTCTCATCTTTGAACTTTTATAACATTTATTATGTATACTAATGTGTTTTCTAAAATTGAGCCATATTTATATGCAAAATACAAAAAGCACTCATTGTAAGTTTGATACATGTTGAAAAATAAATTTAATCCTGTATAACCATCACAACTCAATCATAAAATATTTACATCATCCCAAGTTTCCTTGGCCTTTTTCTCCAGCTCTCAGTCTCAGAAAATCATCATTTTACTTTCCATCCCTATAGATTAATTTTGTCTATTCTAAAATGTTACTTAAATAAAAGCATAAAGTGTGTATTCTTTTGTATCTGGCTAATTTAACCCAGCATGCTGGTTTTTTTTTATATTTATCTATGCAGTTGTGTATATTGGTAGTTATTTTTACTCTATTACAGATAGATAGTTTATCCACTCACCTGTTGATGGACATTTGCATTGCTTTTTGCTTTCAATTATTACAAATAAAACCACTGTGGATATTCACAGATAAGTCTTTTTATACGGTCATATGATTTTATTTCTCTTGGGTAAATACCTAGGAGTGGAATGGTTCCTAGGATCAAGCAATAGGTATATATTTCACTTTATAAGGATGTGTGAGACTACTTCCCATTCCTACCAGCAACATATGAGAGTTCCAGTCATTCCATATTCTTACTAACACTTGCTTAGTCTTTTTAACTTTAGCCCTTGCAGTGGGTATATAGCCATATAAACACGTGGTTCTAAGCTGCATTTCCCTGATAACATGTAGTGTTGAAATCTTTTCATGCCCTTATTAACCTCCATGTAACTTCTCTTATGCAATGTCTACTTAAATCTTTTGCTCATTTTTTAACTGGATTGTTTGTCTTATTGAGCTTATGAATTCTGGATAAAAGCCTTTGTCAGGTAGGCGCATTGTAAACATTACCTCCAAATCCATGGCTTATTTTTTCATTTTACTCAAAAATGTCTTTTGGAGATCAGAAGTTTCTATTCTAATAAGATCAACTTTATCATTTTAAAAATCTTATGATTGGTGCTTTTAATGTTTTACCTATGAAATTTTTGCACATCTGATGGCTACGATTTTCTCTCATGATTTTATCTAGAGGTTTCATAGTTTATCTTTTACGTTTAGGTTTATAATACAGTCTAATTATCTTTTGATTTAAAAATAATAATAAAGACAGAACTCAACTCCCTCTGTCTCCATTAATATTAAATGTATTTACATTGAACTTATTAGTAATTCAGTGTTTTATTTTAAAACCCAAGGAATTACCATCAATGTAATAAATTAGAATATGAATATCTATAAGTGAGGGCTCCAAATATATAAACTGCTTAATTTCTTAGCAAAATATTCATATTTTACATAGGCCAAGGTTAAAGTATTAACTATGAGAATTTCTATTTTGATCATGCTCTTATCAAGAATTCCATCCCTGCATCTCTCTTTACTCTTGAAATACCCACAACACAACAGATCTTACAAGGAGAAGTGACCAAAGGAGAACCCAATAACAATTCCACTCCCTCTCATACTTGAAGAGTTAGAGAAAAACTATACAACTAGTAAATTCTAAAGCTACCCTTTGCCCTCCCTCTTCTTCCTTCATAGTCTATTTCCAGGGACTTATCCTCTGAAATGAATGGTCTCAGAAGAAGTCAGAGGGAGTTCTGCAACGACTTAGGAAAAGCATCTTTTAATATTGATTCATTTTTTAATGTAAGCAATGTGAAAATGCATACAAACAGCATTTCACTCATTAATTTAAATATTCAGTTCTATTTGTTTTACATATACAAACATGCATAGATAGATGAATACCAGTGGTTTTCACCTAACAAAAATGATGTTTCAAAACACAATTCTGGTATCTTCAATCCAAGAAAGACTAAAATTTCTCTGGCTCATTCTTCACACAAAATAATCCTGGACTATACAACATGTCCTAATATTGTATTATGTAATTTACATGCCTTTTAAATATTGCTTTGCTTGCAAGTTTCTCAATATAATCTCCAAATAGATTGTGAGTGTCTACAATGCAGAAGACACCATGCTATGTTCTACAGCACTTATCTTGAACTCTGGCTGCATGCTAAAACCACCAGGGGAGTGTTGATAAAATACCAATGGCCAGGTCTACATTAAACTAACTGAATCAAAATCTTGGGCTGAGGCTGAGAGTAACCAAATGATCTCCAGGCAGATGGAGAGCCATTGTTCTAGATTAATGGTTCTCAGGACCACTGGAGATCCCTGAAACTCTTTCTAGGGATATACTAGGGCAAAAGTCAAAATTTTCCCTAGATCTTATATGCTGCTGCTGCTGCTGCTAAGTCGTTTCAGTCATGTCCGACTCTGTGCAACCCCATAGATGGCAGCCCACCAGGCTCCCCTGTCCCTGGGATTCTCCAGGCAAGAACACTGGAGTGGGTTGCCATTTCCTTCTCCAATACATGAAAGTGAAAAGTGAAAGTGAAGTCGCTCAGTTGTGTCTGACTCCTAGCGACCCCATGGACTGCAGCCCACCAGGCCCCTCCATCCATGGGATTTTCCAGGCAAGAGTACTGGAGTGGGTTACTGTTGCCTTCTCCAGATCTTATATAATTACTGAATAAAATGTTTCACTGGTGGTTCAGACAGTAAAGAATCTGCCTGCAATGCAGGAGACCTGGGTTCAATCCCTGCATTGGGAATGTTAGATAGTTACAATAGGAAAAAGGAGTCCAAAATGGTGGTATCTAAAAGACAGAGAAAGAGAAAAGCCTGTAAAAATGGAACAAAAGAAAAGCCAAGGACTGGAGTGAGAACTTCAGGTGAAACAAACATGCCACCTTCTTGGACAGCCCAATTTGCATAGGGCAGGCTCAAGGTGGGGAGGAGACAAATGTATAAAAGAAGGAAGCCAAGACTGATTGGGACCTCTCCTTTGGGATCTGCCCACCCTTTGCTTGCTGAATAAAACTCTGAGCTGTAACTAAACTGTAACACTGTCCACCGTTTCAAACCTTTGCTGCGGTGAGACAGAACCGAGGAAATTACACACTCTCCTGACAGGAAGATCACTTGGAGTAGGAAATGACAACCCACTTTAGTAATCTTGCCTGGGAAATTGCATGGACAGAGGAGCCTGGCGGGCTACAGTCCATGGGGTCACAAAGAGTCAGAACTGGACAACTAACACATGCAATACATATATTCTTGTAAAATTGGATTGAATTAATCGTGATTTTGATCATCCAATTTAATACAATGCTTCTGAACCAAGATATTTTTGTCATAGAGTAAAAGAACAGAAAATCAAATGGCAAATTTCCCTGTACCTTCAACTTTACTCCGTGGCTTGGAATAAGAAAACAAATCATTATTTTCAAGTTCACTCCTCTCTGCTTATAAAGGCAATTTAGTGGAAAAGTTTCAAAAACACCACCTTAATATAAAGAAGAAAATAACTTTTCTAACACTTAATAACAAAAGTGTGAGAAACTAACCAAAAGCAGGAGGAATGTAAATAGAAGGTGAGATGATTATTCCTCTGGCCCTTCAGAGGGTGTCCTAGGTCTGTGTTGTTGCCAAAAGCACTATCCAGCTATCTGTGTTAAGCAAGTCAGCTGCTTGAGGTGAAAGCAAGCAGGATTGAGGAAGACCTCTCTGCATAGTTTATCAAGAAAGATGAAGACAAAAATAGAAAAGAGGAAAATATCCAAAAAAATGAAACTGAAAAATACATTTTTTAGGAGTCAGAGGGGAATCAAAAACCAAATTCAAATAATACTGAGCAGATAAATATGGCCTAGGGGGAGAAAGAATAGAAGTTAGCATCGCCAGACATCAAATTAAGTGCATGTCACTTTTCATAGAGTAATGTAGCAGAAGTCAGAGAAATGTAAATTAAAATTTCCACAAGAAATCATTCTTTGCCTATCTGATTGGCAAAATATTATAAAAATTGATTATATTCATTTTTATGAAAATATAAAGAAACATTTTTCCCATTGTTATCTGAATGTAAAACAGCACAGTTTGGGGAGTACAACATCCATTAAAAGTTAAAGTATGTAGTCTTTGAGCAAATAATCCCACCTCTAGGAATCAATCCTTGAGAAATAATCAAATATGGGTAAGAAGACGTATTCACAAGAATTATCTTTGCAACATTGTAACTGACACTAAACACTGAAAATCTCTTGCATGACCACCAATATCAGGTCAATTCAGTTCAATCACTCAGTCGTGTCCAACTCTTCGCGACCCCATGAATCGCAGCACACCAGGCCTCCCTGTCCATCACCAACTCCCGGAGTTCACTCAGACTCACATCCATCAAGTCGGTGATGCCATCCAGCCATCTCACCCTCTGTCATCCCCTTCTCCTCCTGCCCCCAATCCCTCCCAGCATCAGACTCTTTTCCAATGAGTCAACTCTTCGCATGAGGTGGCCAAAGTACTGAAGTTTCAGCTTCAGCATCATTCCTTCCAAAGAAATCCCAGGGCTGATCTCCTTCAGAATGGACTGGGTGGATCTCCTTGCAGTCCAAGGGACTCTCAGGAGTCTTCTCCAACACCACAGTTCAAAAGCATCAATTCTTCAGTGCTCAGCCTTCTTCACAGTCCAACTCTCACATCCATACATGACCACTGGAAAAACCATAGCCTTGACTAGACGGACCTTTGTTGGCAAAGTAATGTCTCTGCTTTTGAATATGCTATCTAGGTTGGTCATAACTTTCCTTCCAAGGAGTAAGCGTCTTTTAATTTCATGGCTGCAGTCACCATATGCAGTGATTTGGGAGCCCCCAAAAATAAAGTCTGACACTGTTTCCACTGTTTCCCCATCTATTTCCCATGAAGTGGTGGGACCAGATGCCATGATCTTCATTTTCTGAATGTTGAGCTTTAAGCCAAATTTTTCACTCTCTTCTTTCACTTTCATCAAGAGGCTTTTTAGTTCCTGTTCACTTTCTGCCATAAGGGTGGTGTCATCTGCATATCTGAGGTTATTGATATTTCTTCTGGCAATCTTGATTCCACCTTGTGCTTCTTCCAGCCCAGCGTTTCTCATGGTATACTCTGCATATAAGTTAAATAAGCAGGGTGACAATACACAGCCTTGACATACTCCTTTTCCTATTTGGAACCAGTCTATTGTTCCATGTCCAGTTCTAACTGTTGCTTCCTGACCTGCATACAGGTTTCTCAAGAGGCAGGTCAGGTGGTCTGGTATTCCCATCTCTTTCAGAATTTTCCACAGTTTATTGTGATCCACACAGTCAAAGGCTTTGGCATAGTCAATAAAGCAGAAATAGATGTTTTTCTGGAACTCTCTTGCTTTTTCCATGATCCAGCGGATGTTGGCAATTTGATCTCTGGTTACTCTGCCTTTTATAAAACCAGCTTGAACATCTGGAAGTTCACAATTCACGTATTGCTGAAGCCTGGCTTGGAGAATTTTGAGTGTTACTTTACTAGCGTGTGAGATGGGTGCAATTGTGCGGTAGTTTGAGCATTCTTTGGCATTGCCTTTCTTTGGCATTGGAATGAAAACTGACCTTTTCCAGTCCTGTGGCCACTGCTCAGTTTTCCAAATTTGCTGGCATATTGAGTGCAGCACTTTCACAGCATCATCTTTCAGGATTTGAAATAGCTCAACTGGTATGCCATCACCTCCACTAGCATTGTTTGTAGTGATGCTTTCTAAGGCCCACTTGACTTCACATTCCAGAATGTCTGGCTCTAGGTGAGTGATCATACCATCGTGATTATCTGGGTCATGAAGATCTTTTTTGTACAGTTCTTCTGTGTATTTTTGCCACCTCTTCTTAATATCTTATGCTTCTGTTAGGTCCATACCATTTCTGTCCTTTATCGAGCCCATCTTTGCATGAAATGTTCCCTTGGTATCTCTGATTTTCTTGAAGAGATCTCTAGTCTTCCCCATTCTGTTGTTTTCCTTTATTTCTTTGCATTGATCGCTGAGGAAGGCTTTCTTATTTTTCCTTGCTATTCTTTGGAACTCTGCATTCAGATGCTTATATCTTTCCTTTCCTCCTTTGCTTTTCGCTTCTCTTCTTTTCACAGCTATTTGTAAGGCCTCCTCAGACAACCATTTTGCTTTTTTGCATTTCTTTTCCATGGAGATGATCTTGATCTCTGTCTCCTCTACAATGTCACGAACCTCAGTCCATAGTTCATCAGGCACTCTATCTATCAGATCTAGTCCCTTAAATCTATTTCTCACTTCCACTGTATAATCATAAGGGATTTGATTTAGGTCATACCTGAATGGTCTAGTGGTTTTTCCTACTTTCTTCAATTTCAGTCTGAAATTGGTATTAAGGAGTTCATGATCTGAGCCACAGTCAGCTCCCAGTCTTGTTTTTGTTGACTGTATAGAGTTTCTCCATCTTTGGCTGCAAAGAATATAATCAATCTGATTTTTGTGTTGACCATCTGGTGATGTCCATGTCCTGTGTTGTTGGAAAAGGGTGTTTGCTGTGACCAGTGCATTCTCTTGGCAAAACTCTATTAGCCTTTGCGTTGCTTCATTCCATTTTCCAAGGCCAAATTTGCCTGTTACTGCAGGTGTCTCTTGACTTCCTACTTTTGCATTCCAGTCCCCTATAATGAAAAGGACAACACCCAAAAAAGGGTGTTGGTTCTAAAAGGTCTTGTTGGTCTTCATAGAACCATTCAACTTCAGCTTCTTCAGCATTACTGGTTGGGGCATAGACTTGGATTACTGTGATATTGAATGGTTTGCCTTGGAAACGAACAGAGATCATTCTGTCGTTTTTGAGATTGAATCCAAGTACTGCATTTCAGACTCTTTTGTTGACTGTGATGGCTACTCCATTTCTTCTAAGGAATTCCTGCCCGCAATAGTTGATATAATGGTCATCTGAGTTAAATTCACCCATTCCAGTCCATTTCAGTTCCCTGATTCCTAGAATGTTGACATTAACTCTTGCCATCTCCTGTTTGACCACTTCCAATTTGCCCTGATTCATGGACCTGACATTCCAGGTTCCTATGCAATATTTCTCTTTACAGCATCAGACCTTGCTTCTATCACCAGTCACATCCACAACTGGGTATTGTTTTTGCTTTGGCTCCATCCTTTCATTCTTTCTGGAGTTATTCCTCCACTGATCTCCAGTAGCATATTGGGCACCTACTGACCTGGGGAGTTCCTTTCAGTATTCTATCATTTTGCCTTTTCATACTGTTCATTGGGTTCTCAAGGCAAGAATACTGAAGTAGTTTGCCATTCCTTTCTCCAGTGGACCACATTCTGTCAGACCTCTCCATATGTACATGGTTAAATCCAGTATGGTACTGAAACAGGAGGGAAGGGAGCAGGGCACAACCTTTAAAAAGTTACACAGCCACAGAACACAACATACATGGTTAAAACCAACTAGCTCCAAGATAGCATGCAAAACTTCCACTAGACCTTGAGCTGTATGATCATTATCATACATTTGCAAGCTAAATGACACACTCACAGCCACCAAAACAGTTCCAAGGCTGACCAAAGAAGGTCAACAAGTGGGTGGTGGCCCAACACCTGGAAATTCCCCAACTCTTCCCCCAAATAGTTGGAATGCTTTTCCCATTTGTTAGCCTATGCAATGACTGACTTCTATAAAAACTGACAACCCCCATACCCTGGCACCACTCACCTTCTGACATGACCCACATTCTGTTGTGGACTGTGCTCTCTAAATAAATCCACTTCTTACCTATCACTTTCTGCAACAAGACATCAAAAACCTGAGCTTCATTAAGTCCTGAGACCAGATGTGTGATCTCAGTTAAATGAACATAAGTGCAAGTCCCAATCTTAGCTGCACAGTTTCAGTACTTTGTAATTTGCTGTAGTTAATAATGAGGTGGGACTCAGAATGTATATTATGCCCCCAACTGTATAAAGTGCCTGAACTAAATGTGTGTATGTGTGTATGTATGAATTTACATACATAGAAAAAGTTTTAAATAATTTCCTGTGAAGGGGCATAAACAGCTTCTTGATGAGGGTGAAAGAGGATAGTGAAAAAGATGGCTTAAAACTCAACATTCAAAAAACTAAGATCATGGCATCCAGTCCCATCACTTCGTGGCAAGTAGAACAGGAAAAAGTGGAAGCAGTCACAGATTTTATTTCCTTGGGCTCCAGAATCACTGTGGACAGTGACTGCAGCCATGAAATTAAAAAGAATTCTTGCTCCTTGGAAGAAACACTATGACCAACCTAGACAGTGCATTAGAAAGCAGAGACATCACTTTGCCAACAAAGGTCCATATAGTCTTATGGTTTTTCCAATAGTTGTATATGGATGTTTGGAGAGTTTGACAATAAAGAAGGCTGAGTGCCAAAGAATTGATGCTTTTCAATTGTGATCCTGGAGAAGACTCATAAGAGTCCCTTGGACTTCAAGGACATCAAACCAGACAATTCTAAAGGAAATCAACTCTGAATATTCATTGGAAGGACTGATGCTGAAGCTCCAATCCTTTGGCCACCTGATGCAAGGAGCCAACTCATTGGAAAAGACCCTGATGCTGGGAAAGATTGAGGTCAGGAAGAGAAGGGGGCACAGAGGATGAGATGGTTGGATGGCATCACCAGCTCAATGGACATGAGTTTGAGCAAACTCTAGGAGATAGTGAAGGATAGGGAAGCATGGCATGCTGCAGTCCACAGGGTTGCAAAGAGTCAAAAATGACTTAGCCCACTGAACAACAACAACATGAAGGGGCATGAAATGTGGGGAAAATATACTGAATATTCAATGTATATTGGCATGCAGATATATGGTTAAATGGATATATTGACACGTGTGTACTTAGTCACTCAGTTGTGTCCAACTCTGCAACCCCGTGGACTGTAGCCCACCAGGCTCCTCTGTCCAGGCAATTTAATGGAGTGGGTTGCCATTCCCTCCTCCAGGGGATTTTCCCAACCCAGGGATCAAATTCAGGTCTCTCGCATTGCAGGCAGATTCTTTACCATCTGAGCCACCATGGAAGCCCATTGACATATGTATGGATATACAGATACACCCATATGAGTAAAGACAAACCTTTTGAAAAGAAAGCAATATCCTGCTGCTTCTTGTAAGGGTCAGAGAGAATATAAAATTCCCACAGAAGAGACAAGAGACTTCTGGAAGGACTATGAAATACTGGGGAGAAAACTTAAGGATTTGTGGCTTTATAGGACTGTGAGGTGGTAGAGTGCTTTCAGTTTTTTCTCTATGAAGGTTGTTGGGAGGAAAAAAAGTAGTATGTGGGGAGTGAGTAGCTAAATAAATATAAATTTAAATATAGATATAAAATCAATTTAGATTAATTTTTGATTTCTAAACTATGGATTTGGTGAGTTAGGAATGTATTTATGTCACATGGTGAGGTATTGGCCCACATATCATCTGACTTATTCAAGAGGAATTTATATTGAATAGGATGATTTGGGGGAAAAATGCCCAGATAAAACTTGACAATTTTTATTCTAGGCCATCAGTTTTTCTTGCACCCTATAAAATAATTTTTTAAATTACTGACAACCCCTTCACACTGCTGGGTTGACATCCAAACATTTAATTTTATGTATAAATGGTTGCAAAAGATATAACATGTTGTAGATTTTAAATAATGACATTTTAAAATAGAAATTGTTCCATCATGTTAAATCTGAGTCAAATGAATCCAAATAGCATAATAATTTGAAGAATATATGAACAAGCTTCCCTTGTTTCTAGTCAGAAATCTTACATATTTCTTTTTCTCTCTGAACTTACATTTTCATTTTCAAATTAATTCCCAATTAATTTGATCTTAATACAATATAGTATTATGCTTCAAAGTCTTTTATAGATCAACCTATCAAATTATCTTCAATAAAACATATATAAATAATAATTTTAATTTTCAAAAACTTTATGGAACCATTAAATATGACAGCCTTTTTTCTGGGTTGAATTATCATTAAAATAACTTCTGGTACATTATTAGTAAAACAAATATATTAAAAATTATAATTAGTAAAAAAGTAAATTTTATTGAAAATTCATCGTTTAGCAAAATTAAGGTGCTCTTCAATTAGTTCACATATCCATGGATATTTATCACTTTCATCTATTATGAGAGACCAGTGGAAATTAACAGCTCAAAGAAGAGATATTAACAGCCAAAAGAAGACCACCATTAGGAGCTGGACTTAGAAGCAGTGTTGTCAAATGCAACATTTACAATAGAATCCACAATGCGTTTCTACTGAATAACCTACCTCTGGCTGCTGCTGCTGCTAAGTCGTTTCAGTCGTGTCTGACTCTGTGCGACCCCATAGATGGCTGCCCACCAGGCTCCCCCGTCCCTGGGATTCTCCAGGCAAGAATACTGGAGTGGATTCTTCTCCAATGCATGCAAGTGAAAAATGAAAGTGAAGTCGCTCAGTCGTGTCCTACTCTTAGCGACCCCATGGACTGCAGCCCAACAGGCTCCTCTGCTTTGGGATTTTCCAAGCAAGAGTACTGGAGTGGGTTGCCATTGCCTTCTCTGAACCTACCTCTAATACCCTCTAAAGCTGTCCTTTGAATAGTGAAGGTCCAATAGGTCACATGAAAAAGTCCCTAGGAAAAGGATCAGTAACATCATAGTCTCAGATATCTATGTACCAATGTGTAAACAATGAGTAAAATAAGTCTAATAACATAAGATGATAAACAGAACTTCATTCTAGTCACCAAGGCTTGGAAAATGACGTGAAGCAATGGAAACTACCATGCATTCTAGATGAACAAAGACGGGCTTCCCTGGTAGCCCAGTGCTTAAGAATTCACTGACCAATTCAGGAGACACGGGGTCTGACCCCTGGTCCGGGAAGCTCCCACATGCTGAGCAACTAAGCCTGCGTGGCACTACTAAGCCCACACTCTGGAGCCTGCGAGCCACATGCGGCAGCTCCTGGAGCCCACACGCCCTAGAATCCACACTCCACAGCAAGAGAGCCACATGCGGCAGCTCCTGGAGCCCACACGCCCTAGAATCCACACTCCACAGCAAGAGAGCCACATGCGGCAGCTCCTGGAGCCCACACGCCCTAGAATCCACACTCCACAGCAAGAGATGCACCGCGAGAAGCCCGCACACCACAGCGAAGAGCAGCCGCCACTTGCTGCAACTACAGAAAAGCCCATGCACAGCAACGAAGACCCAGCCAAATAATAAACAAAAACACTAGTGTAAAACAAAATAAGTGAATAAAGATACTTGAAGGGAGGCAGGGTAGGGCTGTAACGCCATACATACCTTACACTGTGAAACCACTAGAAAAATATCCCAGAAATCAAAAATTGAAATGACATTATTGTTATTAAAATATACCACAGATGGCAAGGCCAGTTAGAGGGATTTGATGATGCCTTTTGACATAGATTGTGAATCTTCAAGAAACCCCAATTAATAGGATTTTTCTTTCCCATCAGTGCTTCTAATGTAAGCCCTGAATTGGGAAGATGAGGACAGGTATTTACAGGCAATGATGGTTTTCAGGAGGGTTACATCAGCTTACAGCAAGGACGAGCAAAGGTAAACTTAAACTCACTCCCAAGTGAAGTAAGGACAGAGTTGAGACAAACACGCCCATTTGCCTTGCCAGTCCAAAACTTCCCAGTGGCAAAAGTGAGTAAATGGGGCAGAGAGAGGCCCATAGTTTACTTCAGCTCCCTACACAGGAAAGAAAGACCAGAAGGAAGAAATAAATAGTCCCCATTAATACAGATTATAAAACTGGCAAAGAGGCAGGAGAAGATATTAGTGATGAAGTTAACTACCTGGATATTTTGCAGGAAGTCTTACTTTCTTCAAAAGTAAGTTGTTGATGAGGTTATTAATTATACTTGCTAAAAGAGACACTGATGTATAGAACAGTCTTAAGGACTCTATGGGAGAGGGAGAGGGTGGGAAGATTTGGGAGAATGGCATTGAAACTTGTAAAATATCATGTATGAAACGAGTTGCCAGTCCAGGTTCGATGCACGATACTGGATGCTTGGGGCTGGTGCACTGGGACGACCCAGAGGGATGGAATGGGGAGGGAGGATGGAGGAGGGTTCAGGATGGGGAACACATGTATACCTGTGGCGGATTCATTTTGATATTTGGCAAAACTAATACAATTATGTAAAGTTTAAAAATAAAATAAAATTTAAAAAAATTTAAAAAAAAATTTAAAAAATTAAAAAAAATATACTTGCTAATATTTTCAAGCCCCAGAAATAAAATGAAATAGTAGGAGAAACTTACTCTAATGTTATTTATTACCTTTTTCTCTTTTTTAATTTAAAACTAATTTGCTGCTGCTGCTAAGTCACTTCAGTCGTGTCTGACTCTGTGCGACCCCGTAGACAGCAGCCTTCAAGGCTCCCCATCCCTGGGATTCTCCAGGCAAGAACACTGGAGTAGGTTGCCATTTCCTTCTCCAATGCATGAAAGTGAAAAGTGAAAGTGAAGTCGCTCAGTGATGTCCGACTCTTCGCGACCCCATGGACTGCAGCCTACCAGGCTCCTCCGTCCATGGCGTTTTCCTGGAGTGGGGTACCATTGCCTTCTCCAAAAATTAATTTGAGTGTGGAATAAAAGTAGAATTCAGAATTCAGAAAATAATAAGGGATAAAGTGTGAAAACTCAGTCTACATGATCCTCAATGAGAGAGGGAGAAACAATTTATTTATGGACAGTGTGCCTTCCATTTGCCAGCCACTGTTCTAGATGCTGGAAACTCAGCAGTAAATACCATAGACAGAATCCCTGACCCAGTGGACCTTGTATTCAGAGTGAGAGTAAAAAATAAACAATGTGTGATGGTAATAAGTACTATGGAGAAAAATTAAGACAGATAAGGGAGACAGGATATGGTAGAGATGGATCGTAAAATCTCACGGACTTTTGGGTAGAGAGACAAAGGAAATAAGAGAACAAGCGTATGAACATCTAGAAGAGAGACATTCCAGGTAGATGGATCGTCAAGTGTAAAGACCCTGCAGAGCCTGCTGGACAAGTTAAAATCAGCATGAAGTCCATGTGACTGGAGTGAAGAGCATATTGGAGAGAGCTGGAGAGGATAAGGTCAAAGAGGTAGCAGGATCCAGAGTTTTAATATTTCCTCTTGATGGAGAAGGTATGCCGTTGGAGGACTGTGAACAGAGGAGAGACACAATCTGATCTCTTAAGAGAACAATTCTTGTTTCTGTTTCAAATAGAGACAGTTGCAGTAATACAGGCAGAAGGCGATGACAGCATGAATTCAAGAGGACATATAAAAGACAGTGGGTGGGCCTGATGAACAGTTTTTGAATGTTAAAACAGTAGACAGGAGATGTGACACAGGGAACCAAGGATAAGTTTAAAGTTTTGACCCGTGCAACTTGAGGGATTGAGTTCTTATTTGCTAACATGAGAAAAACTACAGAAAAAGCACATTTGAAGAAAAATTTATGAATTTTATTTTGGACATGCTAAGTTTGTGATGCCTATTACTTCCAGGTGGAACTATTGAATACACAGCTGGATATATGAGTCTGGGATTCAGTGTGGTTCAGGGGAAATACAAGTCACATATGTAATTTTCAACTTTCTAGTAACCACATTTTAAAAAGCTAAGAGAAACAAATTCAATTTATTTTAGTAGCATATTTATAACTAAAATATCTCCAAATATTATCATTTCAAAGTGTAATAAAAAAACTAACAGGATATTTTGTCTTCCTTTTTTAAAACTAAGTTTTCAAAATCTGGTTTATATTTTGTACTTTACAGCATATCTTAAATCACAAAAGCTACATTTTACATGTCCAATGACTACACATGACTGATAACTATTTTATTGGACAGTAGAGATTTTAAAAAATAGATGATTGCAGAGGCCACTCTCTGAAAAGTTCAGACTGAAAAAAAAAAAGAACATTTGAGAAAATTATAGAATAATACTATATTTTAAGATACTTTTGGCAACAAGTAAAAGCCTCACACCAAACCTCAAATAGCATTAAAGCAAAGTATGTCTCAGCCATTAGAGAAAGTCCTGAAGTGAGGCCTACTCAGTCATGTCATCAAAGACCCAGGGTCTTTTCATGTTTTCACACTATCATCTGTGTCTTGCTTTTACCCAAGGCTGGTAGCAAAATAGCAGTAGCAGTCCCAAATGTTACATCTTGATACAACAGCTTTCAGAAGTAAACTAAACAAAGCATGGATTCTTGTGTGTCTCTCTCTGTAGTAATAAACTTTAACTAAGAGATTCCAACAAACCCCAGCTCTGCTATAGGAGTCATTTCATATCTTATTGGCCAGTGTTGAGTTAAATGTTATTCCTTTAACTAATCATCATCAAGAAGTGAATACTGGGGGTTCTGAATAAAATGAAATAGGCATTCTCCAACCTGTCTCTACCACTGAGCACAATAATAAAACCAGGACAATATAAATGAAACAGATACTTGAGGACTCTTCAAAGTGAACAGCAGTAGGCAGATTTGGGAAGAAAACAGATTCAAATAAACCCCTGGAGTAGAGAGTCTATCTCTTTTTTCCTCCAGAATCTCACAATCTGGTTTCAAGGCAGGCCAAGAATCAAATACATATGTTGTTGTAGATAGAGAGACAGAGAAGGCAATGGCACCCCACTCCAGTACTCTTGCCTGGAAAATCCCATGGATGGAGGAGCCTGGTGGGCTGCAGTCCGTGGGGTCGCTCAGAGTCGGACAGGACTGAGCAACTTCACTTTCACTTTTCACTTTCATGCATTGGAGAGGGAAATGGCAACCCACTCCAGTGTTCTTGCCTGGAGAATCCTAGGGACGGGGGAGCCTGGTGGGCTGCCGTCTATGGGGTTGCACAGAGTCGGACACGACTGAAGCGACTTAGCGGCAGCAGCAGCAGATAGAGAGATCTCAAGAAGAAGCCTTCTGGTTAAAGCTCAAGGAGCAAGAAAGTCTGCCAGCAGTAACAATTTTTGCAGCAGGACTCCACAAGCACCTTATACACTAAGGAAGAGGAACTTTCCTCTCTGTCCAGGGGATCTGTGGTTCCAACTAGAACGACTCTGGATTTCTCATTTAAAAACCATAGCAATCAAAAGGAAATAGAACAACATTTTTAAAGTTCTGGAAGAAAAGATCTGTCAACCCAGAATTCCACATCCAATGAAAACATCTTTTAGGAATGAAGGTGAAATAAGGACATTCTCAAGTGAAGAAAAATTAAGAGAACTGATTTCTAGTAGACATGCTGTAAAAGAATTGCTAAAGGAAATTATTCAGACAGAATGGAAGTGATATCAGAGGAAATTTGAAGCATTATTTATAAAGAAACAATCTCATAATTTTTTTAAATGATAAATGTAATATAATATTTGCCTCTTGAATTCTTTAAAATATGATTGATAGTTGAAATAAAGCATTATCTATAGATTTTCAACAAAGAGGTATACATGACAATTATATCACAAAGGGGTAGGGTTCAGTTCAGTCGCTCAGTCGTGTCCAACTCTTTGCGACCCCATGAATCGCGCGCAGCACGCCAGGCCTCCCTGTACATCACCAACTTCCGGAGGTCACTCAGACTCACATCCATCGAGTCAGTGATGCCATCCAGCCATCTCATCCTCTGTCATCCCCTTCTCCTCCCGCCTTCAATCTTTCCCAGCATCAGAGTCTTTTCCAATGAGTCAACTCTTCGCATGAGGTGGCCAAAGTACTGGAGTTTCAGCTTCAGCATCAGTCCTTCCAAAGAAATCCCAGGGATGATCTCCTTCAGAATGGAGGGGTAGGGTAAAGTCACTTATAAAGTAGTAAGGTTTATATACTCTGCTTGAAGTATTGATTCTCAATAAATTATAAAAATTTAAATATGTATATTATAATGCCTAGAACATTCATTAAAAATAAACCTAAACAAAGATAGATATTAAAAAGCATAATAGAAAAATTTAAATGGATTACTTAAACAATGTTTAAATAACCCAAACAAAGGCAGGAAACTGGAAACAGAGGAATGAAAAACAGATAAAGCTAAGAGAAAAAAAAGGGAGACCTCTAACCAAATATATCAGTAATTACATTAAATATTAAAGATGCAAACAGATCAAAAGATGAGATTGTCAGAATAAATTTCAAAACTGGTCCAACTATATACTACCTATAAGAAATTAACTTCAAATATAACACTATAAATAATTTAAAGTAAAATAATGGAAACAAAAGATACATCATTCTTAAAGAGATGGAAATGCCAGACCACCTGACCTGCCTCCTGAGAAATCTGTATGCAGGTCAAGAAGCAACAGTTAGAACTGAACATGGAACAGACTTGTTCCAAATTGGGAAAGGAGTACATCAAGGCTGTATATTATCACCCTGCTTATTCAACTTATATGCAGAGTACCTCATGAGAAATTCTGGACTGGATGAAGCACAAACTGGAATTAAAATTCCCGGGAGAAATATCAGTAATCTCAGATATGCAGATGACACCACACTTATGGCAGAAAGTGAAGAAGAACTAAAGAGCTTCTTGATGAAAGTGAAAGAGGAAAGTCAAAAAGTTTACTTAAAACTCAACATTCATAAAACTAAGATCATGGCACCACGTCCCATCACTTCATGGCAAATAGATGGGGAAACAATGGAAACAGTGACAGACTATTTTGGGGGGCTCCAAAATCACTGCAGATGGTGACTGCAGCCATGAAATTAAAAGACACTTGCTCCTTGGAAGAAAAGTTTTGACAAACCTAGACAGCATATTAAAAAGCAGAGACATTACTTTCCCAACAAAGGTCCGTCTAGTCAAAGCTATGGTTTTTCCAGTAGTCACATATGGATGTGTGAGAGTTGGACTATAAAGAAAGCTGAGTGCTAAAGAATTGATGCTTTTGAACTGTGGTGCTGGAGAAGACTCTTGAGAGTCCCTTGGACTGCAAGGAGATCCAACCAGTCCATTCTAAAGGAGATCAGCCCTGAATGTTCTTTGGAAGGAATGATGCTGAAGCTGAAACTCCAATACTTTGGCCACCTGATGCAAAGAACTGACTCATTTGAAAAGACCCGGATGCTGGGAAAGAGTGAAAGTGGGAGGAGAAGGGAACGACAGAGGATGAGATGGCTGGATGGCATCACCAACTCAATGGACATGAGTTTGAGTAGACTCCAGGAGTTGGTGATGGATAGGGAAGCCAGGAGTGCTGCAATTCATGGGGTTGCATAGAGTCGGACATGACTGAGTGACTGAACTGAACTAAACTGAATAACACTATAAATAATTTAAAGTAAAACAATGGAACAAAAGATACATTATGCAAACACTAGTCAAAAAAAGCTAATATTACTATGTTAATATTAGACAAATTAACCTTAGAGAAATTAACAGAGTAAAAGATAAGCATCACATAATGATAGAAGAGTCAACTTACCAGTACTTTGGCCACCTCATGCGAAGAGTTGACTCACTGGAAAAGACTCTGATGCTGGGAGGGATTGGGGGCAGGAGGAGAAGGGGATGACAGAGGATGAGATGGCTGGATGGCATCACTGACTCAATGGAAGTGAGTCTCAGTGAACTCCAGGAGTTGGTGATGTACAGGGAGTCCTGGCGTGCTGCGATTCATGGGGTCGCAAAGAGTCGGACACGACTGAGTGACTGATCTGATCTGATCTGATCTGACCATGACATAACAAACCACAAAGTGGATGCATCTAACAAGAGAGATTCAAAATCAAAATACATGAAGAATAAAAATGGACAGAATTGAAAGGAAAACAAACAAGTCCACAATTACAGATGGAAAGTTCAACATGTCTTTCTCAGAGACTGTTAGAATTAGACTGAAAATCAACAAGCATTTGGAAGAACTGAAAAACACCACTAACACACTGAATTAATTGGCAATTAAAGAACTCTCCATTCAACATTAGAATACGTTATTTCCAATTAAACATGAAATAATGCCAATGTATATCATGTTCAAAATAACAAATAAAAGCCCTAAACAAATGTTAAAGAATTAAAATAATGCAAAGTATTTTATTGACCATAACGAAATTAAATTAGAAATTAATAAAAGACGGTGAGAAATATCCCCAAATACTTGGAAATTAAACAACACACCTCTACGTAATTCATGATTCAAAGAGAAATTCTTGGTTGAAATTAGAAAATATTTTGATGAATTGATATTATCAAAAAATCAAGGATGCTGCTAAAGCAATGCTTAGAGGGAAATTTATAGCATTAAATGCTTATATTCGAAAGGTCTTAAATCACTAATATAAGCTTCTAACTTAAATAAACCAAAAAAGAAATTAAAGTAAACCAGTATAATCAGAAGCAAATAAGAAAGATAAAAGCAGATATAAATGACATTGAGAACAGAGAAACAATAAAGATTCTCAAATAAAACCTGGCTCTTTGAAAGGACCAGTAAAATAGATAAAACTCTACAACAACTGACCAAAATAAAGATGACACAAATTATCAGGAATGATATAAGGAGTGGAGTGGATACATCACAAGCAGTAGTTTGGTAATAGTAGGAATGAGAAAGCAGGTAACTCTCCAGATACTGAAATTATGAGGGAATATTATGAATATTTTTATGCATAATAACAGCTTAAGTAGTCCTCTGAATATTTAAGAAATTGAATTCACAGTGAAACACCCTGTGAGAAAAAATATCTCCAGGCCCACATGGTTTCATCAGTGAATAACACCAAAAATGTAAAGAAGAAATAACACCACCAACTCAGTACAAACTCTTCTAGGAAATAGGAGAAGACAGAGCATTTCCCAGCTCAGTTTATGAAATCAGCATTACCCTGATACCAAAACTAGGAAAGACAACACAAGAGAAGAAAACTATAGAGCAATATTCTTTATAAATAGCAATCCAAAAATACTCAACTCAATTGCAAAGCAATTGCAATGATATGTAAAACACACAGTAAAACGTAGCCAAATAGAATTTATCTCAGAAAAGTAGAGCTAGTTCAATACTCAAAAATCAACCCATGTAATCCATCATAATAATACTCTAGAAACATATCATTATACCAATTTATGCAGAAAAAGGATTTGAAAAAAATTCAACATCCATCTTGATAAAGACCCATACCAAACTAAGAATAGATAGGAATTAACTCAACCTGGTAAAAAATGTCTATAAAAACCCTATTACCATATAACAAATACTTGGTGAAAAAACTGAACACTTTCTTCCAAAATTTGGTAATAATAAGGCAAGCACTAATATATCCACTTTCATCACTTCCAGCCAGGGCAATTAGGAAAAAAATGAAATAAAGAGTCAGAAGGTATACAGATGGGAAAAAAAGGCATAAGACTGGTATCCTGTTCACACATGACATAACTGCTTATGTAGAAAAGTCCAAAGGAATCTATAGAAAAAAAAAAAACTCTTAAAACTAATAAGAGTTTAGCAAAGTCATAGGATACAAGGCTAATAATATATATAGATATTTCTAGGTAATATAATCATATATAATCAGTTTCATATAATTACATGAATAATAAATTATAACCAGAATTTTAAAATACCATTTAAAATATCTCAAAATAGAGAAATAATTCGATATAAATTTAACAAAACATATATTGAATCTGTACTATGAAAACTATAAAACACTAATTAAAGAATTCAAAGAAAATAACGTCTAAAATAACGACAAGATATTCAAAGTTTTTAAACTGGAAGACATGACATAGTAAAGATGTCAGTTCTCCCCAAATCAACCTATAGATTCGAAACAAGTGTTCTGATCAAAATTTCAGCAGAATCTTTACTTGGATATGCACAATCTAATTCTAAAATTCATATGGAAGACAAAGGAACTTGAATAGCCAAAACAATTTTGAGAAAGAAGAATAAACTATGACAAAACATACTATTCAATTTTAAGACTTAGAATAAAATACAGTAACCAATACTGTTTGATACTGGGAAAGGAAAAAACACAGAGGTCAGCGAAATAGAATAAAGAACAGAAACAGTCACACAAATATGGCAAATGACTTTTTTTAACAAAGGTTAGAGAAAGGCTTTTCAAAAAATGAAACCATTAAACATTCATTTAAAAAAAAAAAACCTTGATCTGAATCTCACACCTACTACAAAAGTTAATTCAAAATGGATCAAAGAGGTAAAAATATAAAGCAGAACTATACACTTTTTAGATAGAAACAATAGAAATTCTTCATGATCTGCAATTAGATACAGAGGCCCTAGACATGACACGTAGTTAAAAATTCACTTAAAACTGATGAATTGGACTTAAATTTTTAATTGTCTTTGAGAGATACTGTTAAAATAATGAAAAGATAAGCTCAGAGAAAATATTTTTAAATTATATATCTGACAAAGGACTTGCATCTAGAACATAAAAAGAAAAAAAAGATGAATTCTCATAACTCAGCAGTAAAGAACCCAATTAAGAAATGGGCAAAGGACTTGAACAGGCACTTTACCAAAGACAGTGTATATAACTACGCACATACATGCGCATACACACACACACACACACACACACATATGTACACATGTAAAAACATAAGCATATGATAAGAGACAAATAAATGTAAGAGAGTAGCTTAAATCTGTTAGAAATTGTCACAGCAGATAAATTCTAGATGGAACTGAGATGTGTGAAAAATAATGCAAAAATAAATTTGATTTTTTAATACATTTGGAGCACAACTAAGGAAGCAATAAGGCCTCTATGAAGGGCAGATGGTGTAAGGTTAACAGATGACAGAGAGAACATGTAACTATCTAATTGTTATTATGCATCCATTTTATCTCTCAAGAAAATGACTTTATATTAGTGAAAATGGTGAGTTTCAGAAACAATATAATTTCAAAAATTATATTGTGTTGATACAATGTAATTCAACTTTTGACAAATAGACAGACATGTACATGTGCATAGAAACAACATGGGAAGGAAATACACTGAAACGTTTACAGTTGTTGTTTCTATGTGTAAGATTTTCATTTTCTTTTTGCTGTGCATTATGTATTTCATGAATATTCCATAATGCACACATATTGCTTTCAAAATTAAACAGACCAAGTAAGTAAGTTTAAAATGCAAAAGATGGTAAAAGAAACCTCAAGGAAAGAGAAGCTCCAGGCAAGGAGATCCTAAAAGATCATACAGATTTTAAGATCATAAGAATCAGGAAGATTGGAGTAGGAAATAGTAACCCCACTCCAGCAGTCTTGCCTAGGAAATCCGGCGGACAGAGGCGCCTGGGGGCTACAGTCCATGGGGTCACAAAGAGTCGGATGTGACTTAGCGACTAAACAACACCTCAGAACACTTCAAAAACTTCCGTAGAAGAGAACATATGCAAAAGCAGTTCCAATCTTCAAAAGAGAAATGTCAGCTTCTGAAAACTGTAGCAAGATTCTACACCTAATTGTTGGAAGAAGAGATTTGGAGGAATTAGAAAAGAAAGGCTACTAGGATTGCAGCTTAGGTGCACTAAAAATGTCATGATGGGAAAACCTCATTTCCTTTCCCAGACAGTTACTGCTAGAAGTGATGGCTGCTGTGTCCTCATATTTGACCATTTCAACACTTTTTTTTTCCTCTTTCTAATGATAGTATCTTGGTTTTATTTTGGGAAACTATTTTGGCTATTTAATAAATTTCTAAAACTCACCACATCCAATCATTAATTCATTCTTTCCTCTAAAGCCTGTTCTTTCTACTCTCTTTCCTGTCTCAGGAAATAGTACCTGCAATCTCCCATTACTTCCAACCATTCTGGAATCATCTTTGACATTTCTCCTTCTCACAATCCACCTTCAAATCCATCAACAAATATCGTTGGTTTACCTTTAGAGTAAACCAAAGATTTGACCACTTTCTCACCATCCGCATCTAGTCCCACCATCTTTCCCCATTTGGGTTATTACAATGGCAATTCAGGTATATAATGAATTCTTTATGTGTACCTGTTACGTGTACGTGTGTATGTATACACACACACACACACACACACACACACACACATATATATAATGTTACTGTTGTCATGCAGTCACTAAGTTGTGTCCAACTCTTTGCAAGCCCATGGACTACAGCATGCCAGACTCCTCTTTCCTCTACTATTTCTCAGAGTTTGCTCAAATTCACATTCATTGAGTCAGTGATGCTATTCAATCATCACATCCTCTGCTGTCCCCTTCTCCTTTTGCCTTTAGTCTTTCCTAGCATCAGGGTCTTTTCCAATAAGTCCACTCTTCCCATCAGGTGGTCAAAGTATTGGAGCTTCAGCTTTAGCATCAGCCCTTCCAATGAATATTCAGGACTGATTTCCTTTAGATGGACTGGTTGGATCTCCTTGCAGTCCAAGGGACTCTCAAGAGATTTCTCCAGCACCACAATTCAGAAGCATCAGTTCTTCAGTTCTCAGTCTTCCTTATGATACAATTTTAACATCCGTTAAACTAGAAAAACCATAGCTTTGACTGTACAGACTTTGTCAGTAAAGTGATGTCTCTGCTTTTAAATACATTGTCTAGGATTATCATAGCTTTCTTTCCAGGACCAAGTGTCTTTAAATTTCATGGCTGCAATCACCATCCCCAGTGATTCTGGAGCCCAGGGAAAAAACTCTGTCACTGCTTCCACTTTTTCCCCTTCTATTCGCCATAAAGTTATGGGACCAGTTGCCATGATCTCAGTTTTTTGAATGTTGAATTTCACCCTCATCAAGAGACTCTTTAGTTCGTTTTTACTTTCTGCCATTAGAGTGGTATCATGTGCATATGTGAGGTTTTGGTATTTCTCCTAGCAATCTTGATTCCAGCTTGTGATTCATCCAGCCTGGCATTTCACATAATGTACCCCACATATAGGTTAAATAAGCAGAGTGACAATATACAGCCTTGTCATACTCCTTTCCCAGTTTGGAACCAATCGTTCCTTATTCAGTTCTAACTGTTGCTTCTTGACCTGCATAAAGGTTTCTCAGGAGACAGGCAAGGTGGTCTGTATTCCCATCTCTTGAAGAATTTTCCACAGTTTGTTGTGATCCACACAGTCAAAGGCTTTAATGTAGTCAATGAAGCATAAATAGATGTTTTTCTGGAACTGCCTTGCATTCTCCATGATCCATGAATGTTGACAATTTATCTCTGGTTCCCCTGCGTTTTTGAAACACAACTTGTATTATCTGGAAGTTCCTCCGTCCACATATTGCTGAAGCATAGCTTGAACGACTTTGAACATCCCCTTACTCGCATGGGAAATGAGCACACGGTGGTTTGAGCATTGCCTTTCTTTGGGATTGGAATGAAAACTGACCTTTTCCAGTCCTCTGGCCATTGCTGAGCTTTCCAAACTAGCTGACAAATAATAATAATGTTAGGATTCCTTTATTCTTTTGGTTGAAAATGATAGAAATTTAACCTGAACTTCCAGAAGTAAGGCTGAGGGAGCAAAGCAGGGGATTGTTTATTGCAAAGATACTATGAGGCCTCACAGAAATGAAGGAGCAAACTTTAGCACAGCAGATTCTGGGATTTTAGAGCCTGGACACCAGAATTCAAATACAGATAAGATTCTTCTTTCTTCTCTGCTCTTCCTGTGTTTTGGGCTTATTCTTTCCTTCTGCAGACTGATTGCCAGCTATAGTTTAAAAAACAAAATCCCAGTGATTGACTGACTCCTATTGTCCCCAGCTTGACTCACATCTACTGTGGAAAGAGGATGAAATAGTGCAATGGCTCCCCATCCCCCAGAGCAGTCACTATAGTCAGAAATACACACACAAAATGACCACAGCTCTTCTCATATGAACGCGAGAAGTATTGCCTCAAAAGGAATTGAGTACTTTTCCCAAAGGAAATGAGAGACATTCAGAAAACCAAAAATAAAACTCTAATTCAATACCTTTCTATATTTTTTAAATGCCACCCTATGCCATAATCTATTCTGGAGATTAATAAACACCAACATGCTGTTCACTCATAAATGTGATAAGATTTCTTTCTATACACTGAGTCTCTGATTCAGCACTTTGATAAACTGCAATTTTACCAACCAGTAGCCAATTTAGCCTGCTTTAATAAGATACATCACCAAAATCCTGCACATCACACCATCATAGACAGTCTTCCTTTTTTCACTGTGTTAAATAATGATATACATTTTCAATTTATCTATGGTGAATGTTAGAATATGACAGCTGTATTTGTTTTTCATGATGTAAAGTGAATGATAATATCTTGCAAGCTGATTTATTTCCTTCTTTTCTATCCACAATGATCTTACTGTGCTATTTCAGCTTAAAAATATGGATATTGAGGCACCAGCTGCTTCAACTCTAGAGAATAGTTATTTCCCATGAACCAACAATTTTACTTAAAAGAGGAGAGAGCCAGAATAGAAGGGAACTTTTCTCAGGGCCACCTAAACCAAATAAACAGACAACAATGCAAAAAACATGCCAAAAAAAATGCTTAAAATGTACCTAAGTTTTGACAATATTGCAAGACTCCTTTTGTTAAGGTACAAGATGCAGAATTTCCTAGGAGAACAACAAAATCAGTTAAAGCCTGAATTCCCATAGTTAGAGTATCACATTATCAGCACAGAAATGTCTCATCCGAATTCCCAATTAAATTTGCTGTATAAATTGTGCAAAGCAAATGCTTTAAATTGAAGTGAAATGTTGCAGATGATTTGTGAAAGGCTTTTTTGTTTTTACATTTTGTTTTGTTTTATGGGTTTTTCAGCTCAAAGGAATCAAACAGATTCTATCTCCGTTTAGAAAGTCATGCATGCAGAGACATAAGCAGTGATTTATACTGTGACATAATATGTTTTTGACACAAAAAGTACTTGTCAAAAATGCAAGATACAAAAGCAACTATTCTAAGTGTTTTAAAGGGAACAAGGAAAATCTGGCTTTCATCAGTCAATAATACATCTGATATAAATAATGATTGAAAACTGAGAGCTACAAGGTGTAATTTAGATGCTCTGAATTCCTCGAGATGAAAAGATATGAAATATCAATTACTATCAATTCTATAGTAATTTTGATCTAATGTAATTGAACTTCTACTCATGGCAACAAGTGTTATAACATTTGTATTAGTAATTGGTGAGTTATCCAGTGAATAACATCTTTAATTGAATAATTTTTTCATAGTATAGCTACAGCTCTGCCTCAAGATTGAGTTCGATTTGGCACTATAGAAGAACAGATTTAATCTTTCATCTTCCACCTGTCTTATATGAGTAATTTTACTTTAAAAAATACACAAAGAGGGAAAAAAAGAAAAACCATGAGGTTAAGTAATGATGTAGACTTTTAACTGGCCATGATCCTCAGAAACAGGGAAGATTAATTTGAGAAGATATGATGTACCTCAAACCCTGCAGAATATCTGCACACTTTCATGAAACCAGAGAAATGCCTGTTCTGAACGGCTCCAGAAAAATCATGCCATCACAAAACATTTCCTTCCGATGACTCATACTCTGCTTGGAGATTTTGAAATTTTCCATTTGTATACATAGACTGCTTCATTCTAATGCAAATTCTAGCTTTTAGACTTCAAGCTCATTTTTATGGGTCAAAGTACAGGTAAGAATCAGCGGAGATGGCTTCCTCCTTTTATGTGACTGTTACTCCCACCTCATTTTTCCCAAAAACCAATCTTTTATCAATTCTATTATCAAAAAATTATGATCCTCATACAAAATTTTATCTTGATTTTAGAGATAGGTTAAATATATCTAAAGCCTTCCTGATTTAGGCTATATATGAAGTTTCCCAGGTGGCACTAGTGGTAAAGAACCTGCCTGCCAATGCCAATGTAGGAGATGTAAGAGATACGGGTTCCATCCCTGGGTCGGGAAGATCCCCTGGAGAAGGAAATGGCAACCTATTCCAGTGTTCTTGCCTGGAGAATCCCATGGACAGAGGAGGCTGGTGGGCAGAAGTCCATGGGGTCTCAAAGAATTGGACACAACTGAAGCGACTTAGCAACTTAGCATGCATGTGTTAGCAAGAAGCACAAGTTTAAATACTCATGTTTTGTTGTGAACTCACTTGGACACCTTTGCTTTTTCAACAGTTCTTTGCCAACCATGACAATGACTGGCTAGCTGCTCTCACAAAATCCATGCATCATTCTTGCTAAGCTCACAGCTCTTTCATGGAGGTAGGAGTGGCCACGTGACGGAGTTTTAACCAATAGAATGTGGAGAAGTAGTAGGAGCGGCCACGTGACAGAGTTTTAGCCAATAGAAAGTGGAGAAGTAGTGAGTGTCAATTCCAGACTCCATCCATAATGAGCTTTCCTGCCAACTCTTTGCATCTGCTGGCTGAATGGAGAGGTGTCTAAGGACATAGAGGAAGGTGGAGGCAACAGGATTCGTAAGGACCTAGCTGGGTTCATAAAGAAACATGTGGAATGCTATCCAAATGCCATGCACATGAAAAATAAACTATTATTATGTTAGATAATTGAGATTTCAAGAGGTATCTAACTTAGTAACTAGAGTGTGTGTGTGTGTGTGTGTGTGTGTTCAGTGTGTGTGTGTTGCTTCAGTCGTGTCTGATTCTTTGTGATCCTGTGGACTGTGACCCACCAGGCTCCTCTGTCCATGGGATTCTCCAGGCAAGAATACTGGAGTGGGTTGCCATTCCCTCCTCCATAGGAGCTTCCTGACCCAGGGATCCAGCCCACATCCCTTGTGTCTCCTACATTGCAGGTAGATTCTCCACTGCTGAGCCACCGGGCAAACAGTAGCTAGAATAACGTTAACTAATAAATACTCTCACTCCAGTTTCTGGCTGAGTGGTGACCAGGGTAGAGAGTGTCCATGGGATTCCTCTGCAGGAAACATTCACAAACCTCTCCCTCTCATGCTGGGAAGAATATACTTCCTGAATTCCTGATGTTGTACAGGGATCCAACTTGCTTTGGCCAATAATATGTTAATAGTGTGATGTGAATAGGCCTGCAATGTACTTGTGTCAGCTTCTCAGGTGACTCAGATGGTGAAGAATCTGCCTGTAAAGCAGGAGACCCGGGTTTGATTCCTGGGTTGAGAAGATCCCCTGGAGAAGGGAATAGCTACCCACTCCAGTATGCTTGCCTGGAGAATCCCATGGATAGAGAAGCCTGGTGGGCTACAGTCCATAGACTCACAAAGTGTTGGACCCGAATGAGCGACTAACACTTTTACTTTTCTTTTTCTTTCATGCTTGTGCAGTTTAGGCTTGACTGCAAAGCTCTGCTGACTTGCCTGAGAAACTCATAAACTGGCTATCTCCTTTCCTTCGGCCTAAGCTCCTCAAAAAGCACATACGTAGCAGACCTGAAACCAATCCACTCCCAGAGTGTAGGTCATCTGATCTAGAGAAGAGCCATCCAGCTAAACCATGGTTAACCTGATGACTGGGAGCAACAAAGTGTATACTTATTGCATACCCCTGAGTTTGAGGGTGGTTTGTTAAAGCAATAGCTGCTGATGCAGACAGCCGCCTTAGTGTAGTGTGGTTAAGAGTGCAGACTATAATGCAAAGCACTTTGTGTTAAATCTGTATCATTTGTTAGCTATGTTTACTTGTGCAAGTTATTTAAACCATGCCTCCATTTCCTAATTTATAAAATGGGATAATAGTACATATCTGATAACAGTACCTAATAATAATAATAGCAGTAGCTGTACCTAAGTGATACAGTTAAAATCTATAAAGTACTTGGAACACTGCCTGGCACAAAGCAGCCACTGCAAAATTGTAAACGAGATTAAATATAAATAAAATATACAATATTGTCTATGAGATAAAAAAAAACAATATTGTATGTGAGATAAAATTAATCTCGTTAACCCATAAATACCCCCAACAAGAACATGATTCTGCTGCCAAAGAATGTGTGAATTCCCCAGAGACGTTCTTCTCCATAATCAGGAGTTCATATAATAAAATGTTTAAAGAATTCCATCTGTTGAGGTTTCTTTCTGATGAAAGAAAATGACCTGGATTTAAATTCTTGTTTCACCATCTGAGACCCTGAACACTATTTTGGACACCGGGTCTTGATTTCCTCAGCAGTAAATGGGGACTGTAACAGTACTTAATTCGACTCTGCAGATTATAGATATTACAGCAGATGTCCTATAGAACCAGAGAAGGCAACGGTAACCCACTCCAGTACTCTTGCCTGGAAAACGCCATGGACAGAGGAGCCCGGAAGGCTGCAGTCCATGGGGTTGCTAGGAGTCGGACACGACTGAGCGACTTCACTTTCGCTCTTCACTTTCATGCATTGGAGAAGGAAATGACAACCCACTCCAGTATTCTTGCCTGGAGAATCCCAGGGACGGCGGAGCCTGGTGGGCTGCCGTCTATGAGGTCGCACAGAGTTGGACATGACAGAAGCCACTTAGCAGCAGCAGCAGCAGCCCTATAGAAAACATCTTCATATAATAAATCATGCTTATAAACACTTAATAAATGTTAGTTATCCTTAATTTGGACAAACAATTTTAAGCACCATCAGATCCCTTTGAGCTTGTGAAGAAATAGATTGTAATTTCAAAGTATTGCTTATCTAAATGCACCAAAAGATAACCCTCTCTGATCTATTTAAGACACAGTATATTTTTTAAAGGAGCACTTAAAAACAACAAAAATAAAACCACAGCAATTTCTCTCCTCTACCACCACAAATCTATTCAGCTATTTTCATTTTATTCTGATAGATCAGTATAATACAAATCATGAAAATCATAAAACGATTCCTATTATCATGTATGTGTTATCATCTCTTTATTTTTATGTAAATAATGTTGTCTCTACTTTCTATTTACTAACAATATTTCTAGTAGTCATCAGAAAGATCCTTCAGATCACATTCAACTCAATAGCAATTTAATTTAAAAGGTAAAGGATGTGGATTATATGCAATACTAAGCCACAATATGTGTATCTTTTACATGAAAATAACCTTAATTTCCCTGCTTGACTGAGAAAAGAAATAAAAAGAATGATTGCTATAAATCAGGAAAAATTCATAACTTGCTGGAGGTATAACAGCTGTTGATTTAAGGTTTGCATCTTTGATAACACAATGCTGCTGGGAAGATAACATCTTTTTGACAAAGCTATGAACATAAAAATTACAAGGCTTTACTCAATACTTAAATATTTTCTCTGTATCTCTTACAGAAAAAAATTATTTCTTTTATTCACTTGTACTAAAATGTGTTTGAAGGATACTGTAACTCATCAGCAAGCTTTACAATAAAATTTAGTGTTTCCTTGTTCCAAAGGTGTACAGAAGATTTGTCACATCACAAATAAAAATTACTTAAATTATCCTCAGTTTAGAGAAATGGCCTTCTATTATTCTGTACAAGTAGTTCCTACCATTGGTAATATAAGCACAAAATTGAGGGTACACTAGGGATATTATTCATTTCTTTTATTATCAGCTAGAAGTAGGTGATTGAAAAATTAGGTGACAAAACAGAGCAAGTATTGCACTGACTGGGGAAAAAATATCTGCAGAGTGGAATCTTGAAAATGTGTAAAAGAATAACTTTGCCATGCAGTTAGAAACAATAGCAGTGTTCTTATTTATCTAAAAGGCTGCTGCATTATTGCAAATGGTCCTGCACTGTTGACTCGCAGACTGAAATTTTATGCTGAGCTTTTGTGTTTCTTATGTATCAATGAAACGCACTGAGAGCATCATCAAGGAAGTACAGAGAATGATGCTAGTAATCGCCTGTCTCCTTCCTCTTCAACAAAACGTAATGTGCTTTCTTTCTTCTGTGAATTGCACTTATTTTAGAAAGTCAAGTTTCCTTCGTATTTTTTTTTTCCTTTAAACGTTTCTTTTACCGAATACTATCTTGCATTGTCATCAAAACCTATATGTATCCCAGCCCTATAGTTCTCAGAGTCACTTTTTGGTTTGAATATTCAAAAAATATGATTTGATTGCCCATGCCATATGCTTGGAGAAATCCAAATTGTCCCTTTGAGAACAATCCTCTTTGTCCCTTGAGAATTGGGATATAGCTGCTTATGATCCTCCTGGATACCTCTCACACTTCAATTTTAATCTAAATTCCTCCTTTTGCTTAATTATTGATCCCTTGTCCTCCTGGAACTACCTCCTTCTCTGTGTACTACATCACCCCAAGTTGGACTCTACCCGTAGTTCCTTGTCCAAAGCACCATTACCCAAGCTTGTGTGTACAGCAAAGTGTTATTGGAGGTCTCAGGAGAACATAAAGTAGCTTGAAGTTTAATGTTGAACATTGTTGTTCATTTGTTTATTGATTCATTTAACTGATACTTATTAATTACCTGTCATGTGCAGGCACTACTCGAGACTGTGGAGATACAGCAGTGAACAAAATATAAAACACCCGGCTTTTATAGAGCCTGCTTTCTAGTTATGGGAGCAAGATAAAATTAACAAGTCACACAGTGGTAGTAACAAAAAAATAATAATACAGCAGGGAAGCTAGATGACACCTTAGGGAAGGGTGCAATTTTAAGTAGGGTGGTAAAGGACTTACAGTGTTATTCAGGTAAATATATGAAAGAAATGAGGGAAGAAGCTTTAGCTAAAGAGAACAGCAAATGCAAAGACCCTGAGGTAGGCACTTACCTGGAAGGTTAGAGTTATAGTAAGGAGGATACAGAATACTAACCAGTCTGATCATATGGGCCATAGCCTTATCTAACTTGAAGAAACTATGAGCCATGCCGTGTAGGGCCACCCAAGATGGACGGGTCATGGTGGAGAGTCCTGACAAAACGTGGTCCACTGGAAAAGGGAATGGCAAACCACTTTAGTATTCTTGCCTTGAGAACCCAATGAACAGTATGAAAAGACAAAAAGATAGGACACTGAAAGATGAACTCCCCAGGTTAGTAGGTGCCCAATATGCTACTGGAGATCAGTGGAGAAATAACTCCAGAAAGAATGAAGAGATGGAGCCAAAGCAAAAACAACACCCAGTTGTGGATGTGACTGGTGGTGGAAGTAAAGTCCGACTCTGTAAAGAGCAATATAGCATTGGAACCTGGAATGTTAGGTCCATGAATCAAGGCAAATTGGAAGTGGTAAAACAGGAGATGGCAAGAATGAATGTTGACATCTACTGTGGGCAGGAATCCCTTAGAAGAAATGGGAGTAGCCATCATAGTAAACAAAAGACTCTGAAATGCAGTATTTGGATGCAATCGCAAAAATGACAGAATGATCTCTGATTGTTTCCAAGGCAAACCATTCAATACCACAGTAATCCAAGTCTATGCCCTGACCAATAATACTAAAGAAGCTGAAACTGAATGGTTCTATGAAGACCTACAAGACCTTCTAGAACTAACACCCAAAAAAGATGTCTTTTTCATTATAGCGGACTGGAATGCAAAAGTAGGAAGTCAAGAAATACCTGGAATAATAGGCAAATTTGGCTTTGAAGTACAGAATGAAATAGGGCGAAGACTAATAGAGTTTTGCCAAGAGAATGCACTGGTCATAGCAAACACCCTCTTCCAACAACACAACAGAAGACTCTACACATGGCATCACCAGATGGTCAATACCAAAATCAGATTGATTATAGTCTTTGCCGCCAAAGATGGAGACAATCTATACAGTCAGCAAAAGCAAGACCGGAAGCTGACTGTGGCTCAGATCATGAACTCCTTATTGCCAGATTCAGACTTAAATTGAAGAAAGTAGGGAAAACCACTAGACCATTCAGGTATGACCTAAATCAAATCCCTTACAGTGGAAGTGACAGATAGATTCAAGGAATTAGATCTGATAGACAGAATGCCTGAAGAACTATGGATGGAGGTTTGTGACATTGTACAGGAGGCAGTGATCAAGACCATCCCCAAGAAAAAGAAATGCAAAAAGGCAAAATGGTTGTCTGAGGAGGCCTTATAAACAGCTATGAAAAGAAGAGAAGTGAAAGGCAAAGGAGAAAAGGAAAGATATACCTATTTGAATGCAGGGTTCCAAAGAATAGCAAGGAGAGATAAGAAAGCCTTCCTCAGTAAACAATGCAAAGAAATAGAGGAAAACAATACAATGGGAAAGACTAGAGATCTCATCAAGAAAATTAGAGATACCAAGGGAACATTTCATGCAAAGATGGGCTTAATAAAGGACAGAAATGGGATGGACCTAACAGAAGCAGAAGATATTAAGAAGAGGTGGCAAGAATACACAGAAGAACTGTACAAAACAGATCTTCATGACCCAGATAATCACAATGGTGTGATCACTCACCTAGAGCTAGACATCCTGGAATGTGAAATTAAGTGGGGCTTAGGAAGCATCACTACGAACAAAGCTAGTGGAGGTGATGGAATTCCAGTTGAGCTATTTCAAATCCTGAAAGATGATGCTGTGAAAGTGCTGCACCCAATATTCTGGCAAATTTGGAAAACTGAGCAGTGGCCACAGGACTGGAAAAGGCCAGTTTTCATTCCAATCCCAGTGAAAGGCAATGCCAAAGAATGCTCAAAGTATTGCACAATTGCACTCATCTCACACGCTAGCAAAGTAATGCTTAAAATTCTCCAAGCCAGGCTTCAGCAATACATGAACTGTGAACTTCCTGATGTTCAAGTTGGATTTAGAAAAGCAGAGAAACTAGAGGTCAAATTGCTAACATCTCTTGGATCATCAAAAAAGCAAGAGAGTTCCAGAAAAACATATACTTCAGCTTTATTGACTATGCCAAAGCCTTTGACTGTGTGGAAAACCATAAATTGTGGAAAATTCTGAAAGAGATGGGAATACCAGAACACCTGACCTGCCTCTTGAGAAACCTGTATGCAGTTCAGGAAGCAACAGTTAGAACCGGACATGGAACACAGACTGGTTCCAAATAGGAAAAGGAGTATGTCAAGGCTGTATGTTGTCAGCCTGCTTTATTTAACTTATATGCAGAGTACATCATAAAAAATGCCAGACTGGGTTCAAGCACAAGCTGGAATCAAGATTGCTGGGAGAAATATCAATAACCTCAGATATGCAGATGACACCACCCTTATGGCAGAAAGTGAAGAGGAACAAAAGGGCCTCTTGATGAAAGTGAAAGAGGAGAGTGAAAAAGTTGGCTTAAAACTCAATATTCAGAACACTAAGATCATGGCACCTTGTCCCATCACTTCATGGCAAATAGATGGGGATTCAGTGGAAACAGTGACAGACTTTATTTTGCGGGGCTCCAAAGTCACTGCCTATGGTGACTGCAGCCATGAAATTAAAAGATGCTTACTCCTTGAAAGAAAAGTTATGACCAACCTAGACAGTATATTAAAAAGTAGAGACGTTACTTTGCCAACAAAGGTCTATCTAGCCAAGGCTATGGTTTTTCCAGTGGTCATGTATGGATGTGAGAGTTTGACTGCGAAGAAAGCTTAGCACTGAAGAATTGATACTTTTGAACTGTGGTGTTGGAGCAGACTCTTGAGAGTCCCTTGGACAGCAAGGAGATCCAGCCAGTCCATCCTAAAGGAAATCAGTCCTGAATATTCATTGGCAAGACTGATGCTGAAGCTGAAACTCCAATACTTTGTCCACCTGATGCGAACACCTGACTCATTTGAAAAGACCCTGATGCTGAGTAAGATTGAAGTCAGGAGGAGAAGTGGACGACAGAGGATGAGATATTTGGATGGCATCACTCACTCAATGGACATGGGT
The DNA here is from genome assembly GCF_029407905.1 of Bubalus kerabau. NCBI lineage: Eukaryota > Metazoa > Chordata > Mammalia > Artiodactyla > Bovidae > Bubalus > Bubalus kerabau. Next base: position 120,396,027 of record NC_073624.1, read on the forward strand.
TTGAGTCAACTCTGAGAGTTGGTGATGGACAGGGAGGCCTGGCGTGCTGCAGTCCATGGGGTCTCAAGAAGTCAGACACGACTGAGCGACTTAACTGAACTGAACTGAACTGAAGGAGGATACTGGGCTAAGTTCTTAAATTCCTCACTGTTGAGACACTTCTCATCCCAAAGTCCTATATTAACTATATTTCTCCTTTTTCTATATTTTTTAAAAAACATTTTGCCTGCATAGGCTCTTTGTTACAGGACACAGGCTTAGTTGCCCTGTGGCATGTGGGGTCTTAGTTCCCCCAGCTGAGCTCAAAGCCCCACCCTCTGCACTGGCAGGTAGATTCTTAACCAACTGGACCACCAGGGAAGTCCTATTTTTTGTATTCTTGAAGGTCTGGCACTTGGATTCTCTCTGACTAGGATGATCCTCAAGGGCTAGCCAGTTCTTAGAGATAGCAAATTACTCTCCTGAAGTGTACCTTTCACGTGTAAATTAACCAATCCAAACCCAAACTCAGGACCATCTCCTCTTATCTGAATTCTACACTCCAGGAAGCAATATTCCTCCACTCTAACCACGCTAGGGCCAGGTGCTAGACAAGCAAGCGTCCCAGAGTCTACTCACTGATTCAAACTATCCGATTCAAATCCGCTCAGCTGTATCCTGCCTCACCCATCCTTCTTGTTCAGCGCTGTCACTCAGTGTGTCCAACTCTGCAACCCCACGCACTGCAGCCCGCCAGGCTCCTCTGTCCCTGGAATTCTCCAGGCAAGAATACTGGAGCGGGTTGCCATTTCCTCCTCCAGGGGATCTTCCCAATTCAGGGATCAAATCCATGTCTCTTGCATCTCCTGCATTGGCAGGCAGCTTCTTTACCACTGAGCCACTTGGGAAGTCTCCACACATCGTCCTTGGAAAATCAGAATAGAGGCTTTTGTCCATGCTTTTCCCTTGCTTCTTCTCCTCTTAACTGTCCCTGGCACTTACCCACATGGCCCTGCACAGGATGGCTTCCTCTCTTCCCTTGGGAACTGTCACAAACTATCTTTTCAGTGGCTTTCATCTTCTGATCTGACCTGAATAAAACCAAACTTCCCTGTACATTTTTTTTTTAATTTAAAATAAACCCCTACTAAGCAGCAATTGGAGAACACACAAATTCTTTTTATTCCTCAACAGAGGAATAGTGTCAGTCTTCTTTCCAGTAATGGCTCCTATTCAGACTAGGCCTTGTGGTCCACCTTGGCCTCATTAACAGGAACATACAAAATATGTCTTCCTTTGTCACAAAAATTCTACTCTATTTCTCACATAGATCACAACCCCCATCATCACTCCATAGCTTCACTCCAATTGTCCACACCATTTCATTCCTTAATGTAAGTGGTGCCTCCCTAAATCAGAGGTAATTCACCACCTTAATTGTGAGCAGTGTGTTCACTAAGGAAGTGATCAAATCCAGGCCAAATATATCCTGTCCAGAAGATCTTGCGGCCCAAGAAAACTTGTTATTTCAGAAATGACCATCTAAAGATCAAAACAAGTTGGTTTATCTAGAGACTTGTTTCTGCATTGCCTGGACTCCAATAAAACCACTTGTCTGGTTTGATGAGACAAAGGCATCTAAGGCAGGAATGGCCCCATGGGTCACCCTTACCTCTGGTTCGGGACTTAATGAGCTGGTTTTCCCAGTTGTTAAACAATAGAACTCTCATTAAACTTAATGTTCCCCCAAAAGGGGATAAAGTGGGGGGCTTTCTTGAACGAGCAAATTTTGTAAATACTGCATAATACATCCCACGTGTATGACTTTGATGACTGTGCACATTAGATAACTGTATAATTCGGGTGAAAAAACTAGATATCTATTGCATGCATGCTCAGCTGCTAAGTCATGTCCAACTCTTTACAACCCAGAGGACTATAGCCCACCAGGTTCCTCTGTCCATGGGATTTTCCAGGCAAGAATACTGGAGTAGGTTGCTATTTCCTCCTCCAGGGTATCTTCCTGACTCAGGGATTGAACCCACATCATCTGCATCTCCCGCATTCACACACGTATTCTTTACCACTGAGCCATATACCAAGCCAAGATATATGCAAGAGTCAGTAAAAACCTGATCTTAAATGTTGAGAGCATCTCAATGACTAGTGAAACATGAAATGTTTTGCTTTGTGCTTTGATGTTTTCTTTTTTATTTTGATACTTATTCTTGGTTGTCAAATAGACATATATATTTACTACTTTTAATTTTTTTTCAAAAACAGTTAAAACTCTAACTCTGTCTACTATATGAATTAATTCTGTGATAACAACAGATTCCTGACTTCCAAGTGTTGATAAGTGTTCAAATTCCAAAAATGACAATTATTTTCATTTCTGTTACCCATTTTCTTTTTACATTTTATTTTATTTTTTTTTTTTTTTTTTTTTTTTAATTTTATTTTATTTTTAAACTTTACATAACTGTATTAGATTTGCCAAATATCAAAATGAATCCGCCACAGGTATACATGTGTTCCCCATCCTGAACCCTCCTCCCTCCTCCCTCCCCATTCCATCCCTCTGGGTCGTCCCAGTGCACCAGCCCCAAGCATCCAGTATCGTGCATCGAACCTGGACTGGCAACTCATTTCATACATGATATTTACATGTTTCAATGCCATTCTCCCAAATCTTCCCACCCTCTCCCTCTCCCACAGAGTCCATAAGACTGTTCTATACATCAGTGTCTCTTTTGCTGTCTCGTACGCAGGGTTATTGTTACCATCTTTCTAAATTCCATATATATGCGTTAGTATACTGTATTGGTGTTTTTCTTTCTGGCTTACTTCACTCTGTATAATAGGCTCCAGTTTCATCCACCTCATTAGAACTGATTCAAATGTATTCTTTTTAATGGCTGAATAATACTCCATTGTGTATATGTACCACAGCTTTCTTATCCATTCATCTGCTGATGGACATCTAGGTTGCTTCCATGTCCTGGCTATTATAAACAGTGCTGCGATGAACATTGGGGTACTCGTGTCTCTTTCCCTTCTGGTTTTCTCAGTGTGTATGCCCAGCAGTGGGATTGCTGGATCATAAGGCATGTCTATTTCCAGTTTTTTAAGGAATCTCCACACTGTTCTCCATAGTGGCTGCACTAGTTTGCATTCCCACCAACAGTGGAAGAGGGTTCCCTTTTCTCCACACCCTCTCCAGCATTTATTACTTGTAGACTTTTGGATTGCAGCCATTCTGACTGGTGTGAAATGGTACCTCATAGTGGTTTTGATTTGCATTTCTCTGATAATGAGTGATGTTGAGCATCTTTTCATGTGTTTGTTAGCCATCTTTATGTCTTCTTTGGAGAAATGTCTATTTAGTTCTTTGGCCCATTTTTTGATTGGGTCATTTATTTTTCTGGAGTTGAGCTGTAGGAGTTGCTTGTATATTCTCGAGATTAGTTGTTTGTCAGTTGCTTCATTTGCTATTATCTTCTCCCATTCTGAAGGCTGTCTTTTCACCTTGCTAATAGTTTCCTTTGATGTGCAGAAGCTTTTAAGGTTAATTAGGTCCCATTTGTTTATTTTTGCTTTTATTTCCAATATTCTGGGAGGTGGGTCATAGAGGATCCTGCTGTGATGTATGTCAGAGAGTGTTTTGCCTATGTTCTCCTCTAGGAGTTTTATAGTTTCTGGTCTTACGTTTAGATCTTTAATCCATTTTGAGTTTATTTTTGTGTATGGTGTTAGAAAGTGTTCTAGTTTCATTCTTTTACAAGTGGTTGACCAGAGTTCCCAGCACCACTTGTTAAAGAGATTGTCTTTAATCCATTGTATATTCTTGCCTCCTTTGTCGAAGATAAGGTGTCCATATGTGCGTGGATTTATCTCTGGGCTTTCTATTTTGTTCCATTGATCTATATTTCTGTCTTTGTGCCAGTACCATACTGTCTTGATAACTGTGGCTTTGTAGTAGAGCCTGAAGTCAGGTAGGTTGATTCCTCCAGTTCCATTCTTCTTTCTCAAGATCGCTTTGGCTATTCGAGGTTTTTTGTTTTTCCATACAAATTGTGAAATTATTTGTTCTAGCTCTGTGAAGAATGCTGTTGGTAGCTTGATAGGGATTGCATTGAATCTATAGATTGCTTTGGGTAGTATACTCATTTTCACTACATTGATTCTTCCAATCCATGAACATGGTATATTTCTCCATCTGTTAGTGTCCTCTTTGATTTCTTTCACCAGTGTTTTATAGTTTTCTATATATAGGTCTTTAGATTCTTTAGGTAGATATATTCCTAAGTATTTTATTCTTTCCGTTGCAATGGTGAATGGAATTGTTTCCTTAATTTCTCTTTCTGTTTTCTCATTATTAGTGTATAGGAATGCAAGGGATTTCTGTGTGTTGATTTTATATCCTGCAACTTTACTATAGTCATTGATTAGTTCTAGTAATTTTCTGGTGGAGTCTTTAGGGTTTTCTATGTAGAGGATCATGTCATCTGCAAACAGTGAGAGCTTTACTTCTTCTTTTCCAATTTGGATTCCTTTTATTTCTTTTTCTGCTCTGATTGCTGTGGCCAAAACTTCCAAAACTATGTTGAATAGTAATGGTGAAAGTGGGCACCCTTGTCTTGTTCCTGACTTTAGAGGAAATGCTTTCAATTTTTCACCATTGAGGATAATGTTTGCTGTGGGTTTGTCATATATAGCTTTGATTATGTTGAGGTAGGTTCCTTCTATTCCTGCTTTCTGGAGAGTTTTGATCATAAATGGATGTTGAATTTTGTCAAAGGCTTTCTCTGCATCTATTGAGATAATCATATGGTTTTTATTTTTCAATTTGTTAATGTGGTGTATTACATTGATTGATTTGCGGATATTGAAGAATCCTTGCATCCCTGGGATAAAGCCCACTTGGTCATGGTGTATGATCTTTTTAATGTGTTGTTGGATTCTGATTGCTAGAATTTTGTTAAGGATTTTTGCATCTATGTTCATCAGTGATATTGGCCTGTAGTTTTCTTTTTTTGTGGGATCTTTGTCAGGTTTTGGTATTAGGGTGATGGTGGCCTCATAGAATGAGTTTGGAAGTTTACCATCCTCTGCAATTTTCTGGAAGAGTTTGAGCAGGATAGGTGTTAGCTCTTCTCTAAATTTTTGGTAGAATTCAGCTGTGAAGCCGTCTGGACCTGGGCTTTTGTTTGCTGAAAGATTTTTGATTACAGTTTCAATTTCCGTGCTTGTGATGGGTCTGTTAAGATTTTCTATTTCTTCCTGATCGAGTTTTGGAAAGTTGTACTTTTCTAAGAATTTGTCCATTTCTTCCACGTTGTCCATTTTATTGGCATATAATTGTTGATAGTAGTCTCTTATGATCCTTTGTATTTCTGTGTTGTCTGTTGTGATCTCTCCATTTTCATTTCTAATTTTATTGATTTGATTTTTCTCCCTTTGTTTCTTGATGAGTCTGGCTAATGGTTTGTCAATTTTATTTATCCTTTCAAAGAACCAGCTTTTGGTTTTGTTGATTTTTGCTATGGTCTCTTTTGTTTCTTTTGCATTTATTTCTGCTCTAATTTTTAAGATTTCTTTCCTTCTACTAGCCCTGGGGTTCTTCATTTCTTCCTTTTCTAGTTGCTTTAGGTGTAGAGTTAGGTTATTTATTTGACTTTTTTCTTGTTTCTTGAGGTGTGCCTGTATTGCTATGAACTTCCCCCTTAGGACTGCTTTTACCGTGTCCCACAGGTTTTGGGTTGTTGTGTTTTCATTTTCATTCGTTTCTATGCAAATTTTGATTTCTTTTTTGATTTCTTCTGTGATTTGTTGGTTATTCAGCAGCGTGTTGTTCAGCCTCCATATGTTGGATTTTTTAATAGTTTTTCTCCTGTAATTGAGATCTAATCTTACTGCATTGTGGTCAGAAAAGATGCTTGGAATGATTTCTATTTTTTTGAATTTACCAAGGCAAGCTTTATGGCCCAGGATGTGATCTATCCTGGAGAAGGTTCCATGTGCGCTTGAGAAGAAGGTGAAATTCATTGTTTTGGGATGAAATGTCCTATAGATATCAATTAGGTCTAACTGGTCTATTGTATCGTTTAAAGTTTGTGTTTCCTTGTTAATTTTCTGTTTAGTTGATCTATCCATAGGTGTGAGTGGGGTATTAAAGTCTCCCACTATTATTGTGTTATTGTTAATTTCTTCTTTCATACTTGTTAGCATTTGTCTTACATACTGCGGTGCTCCCGTGTTGGGTGCATATATATTTATAATTGTTATATCTTCTTCTTGGATTGATCCTTTGATCATTATGTAGTGACCATCTTTGTCTCTTTTCACAGTCTTTGTTTTAAAGTCTATTTTATCTGATATGAGTATTGCTACTCCTGCTTTCTTTTGGTCCCTATTCGCATGGAAAATCTTTTTCCAGCCCTTCACTTTCAGTCTGTATGTGTCCCCTGTTTTGAGGTGGGTCTCTTGTAGACAACATATGCAGGGGTCTTGTTTTTGTATCCATTCAGCCAGTCTTTGTCTTTTGGTTGGGGCATTCAACCCATTTACGTTTAAGGTAATTACTGATAAGTATGACCCCGTTGCCATTTACTTTATTGTTTTGGGTTCGAATTTATACACAATTTTTGTGTTTCCTGTCTAGAGAATATCCTTTAGTATTTGTTGGAGAGCTGGTTTGGTGGTGCAGAATTCTCTCAGCTTTTGCTTGTCTGAAAAGCTTTTGATTTCTCCTTCATACTTGAATGAGATCCTTGCTGGGTACAATAGTCTGGGCTGTAGGTTATTTTCTTTCATCATTTTAAGTATGTCTTGCCATTCCCTCCTGGCTTGAAGAGTTTCTATTGAAAGATCAGCTGTTATCCTTATGGGAATTCCCTTGTGTGTTATTTGTTGTTTTTCCCTTGCTGCTTTTAATATTTGTTCTTTGTGTTTGATCTTTGTTAATTTGATTACTATGTGTCTTGGGGTGTTTCGCCTTGGGTTTATCTTATTTGGGACTCTCTGGGTTTCTTGGACTTGGGTGATTATTTCCTTCCCCATTTTAGGGAAGTTTTCAACTATTATCTCCTCAAGTATTTTCTCATGGTCTTTCTTTTTGTCTTCTTCTTCTGGGACCCCTATGATTCGAATGTTGTAGCGTTTAATATTGTCCTGGAGGTCTCTGAGATTGTCCTCATTTCTTTTAATTCGTTTTTCTTTTATCCTCTCTGATTCATTTATTTCTACCATTCTATCTTCTAATTCACTAATCCTATCTTCTGCCTCTGTTATTCTACTATTTGTTGCCTCCAGAGTGTTTTTAATTTCACTTATTGCATTATTCATTATATATTGACTCTTTTTTATTTCTTCTAAGTCCTTGTTAAACCTTTCTTGCATCTTCTCAATCCTTGCCTCCAGGCTATTTATCTGTGATTCCATTTTAATTTCAAGATTTTGGATCAATTTCACTATCATTATTCGGAATTCTTTATCAGGTAGATTCCCTATCTCTTCCTCTTTGGTTTGGTTTGGTGGGCATTTATCCTGTTCCTTTATCTGCTGGCTATTCCTCTGTCTCTTCATCTTGTTTAAATTGCTGAGTTTGGGGTGTCCTTTCTGTATTCTGGCAGTTTGTGGAGTTCTCTTTATTGTGGCGTTTCCTCGCTGTGTGTGGGTTTGTACAGGTGGCTTGTCAAGGTTTCCTGGTTAGGGAAGCTTGTGTCGATGTTCTGGTGGATGGAGCTGTATTTCTTCTCTCTGGAGTGTAATGAAATGTCCAGTAATGAGTTATGAGATGTCTATGGTTTTGGGGTGACTTTGGGCAGCCTGTATCTTGAAGCTCAGGGCTGTGTTCCTTTGTTGCTGGAGAATTTGCTTGTTATGTCTTTCCCTGGAACTTGTTGGCCCTTGTGTGGTGCTTGGTTTCAGTGTCGGTATGGAGGCGTTTGATGAGCTCCTGTCAATTAATGTTCCTTGGAGTCAGGAGTTCCCTGGAGTCAGGGATTGGACTTAAGCCTCCTACTTCCAGTTATCGGTCTTAATTTTACAGTAGTTTCAAAACTTCTCCTTCTATACAGCACCACTGATAAAACATCTACGTTAAAGATGAAAAGTTTCTCTACTGTGAGGGTCACTCAGAGAGGTTCACAGCGTTACATGGAGAAGAGAAGAGGGAGGAGGGAGTTAGAGGTGACCCAAATGAGATGAGGTGGAATCAATAATGGAGAGAGTGGGCTAGCCAGTAGTCACTTCCTTATGTGCACTCCACAACTGGACCACTCAGAGATGTTCACGGAGTTATACAGGGAAGAGAAGAAGGAGGCAGGGGACAGAGGTGGCCAGAAGGATAAAAGGGGGAAATGAAAAGGCGGGAGACAGATCCAGCCAGTAATCAGTTCCTTAAGTGTTCTCCACCGTCTGGAACACACAGAAATTCACAGAGTTGGGTAGAGTAGAGAGGGGTTAGGGAGGAGATACAGGTGACCTGGTGGAGAAAATGGAGAGTCCAAAGGGAGAGAGAGCAGTCAAGCCAGTAATCTCGTACACTAGTGAAAAATGGGTCCTGAAGATTGGGTTCTTAAAGGTACAAAATTGGTAACAAATACATAAAAACAAAAATTAGAAATTAGAGTAGAGTTTGGAATTTCAAAAATGCGATGTTAATGAAAAGGAGAAGGAAAAGAAAGAGAGAAAAAACGAACAAAGAAAAACAAACAAGGTCGTGAAAGTAATAAAGAAACTACAGGTACAAAATTGATAACTAATACCAAACAGCAAAAATTAAAAATCCAGAGTAGAGTTTGGAATTTCAAAAAGACAACGTTAAAAAAAAGAAAAAAAAAAAAAAAAAAAAGAAGAAGAAGAAAAATAAAGAGAGAAAACAAACAAACCAACAAAAACAATGTCGCAAAAATTATAAAGAAAATACAGGTACAAAATTGATATCAAATACCAAAAAGCATAAATTAAAAATCTTGAGTAGAGTTTGGAATTGCAGATATACGATGTTATATAAAAGAAGAAGAGAAAGAAACAGAGGAAAAAAAAAAAAAAGTCACAGCAATTATGAAAAAAACTATAGGTACAAAATTGATAACATATATCAAAAGGCTAAAATTAAAAATCTAGAGTAGAGTTTGGAATTTCAAAAATGCAATGTTAAAGAAAAGAAGAAAAAGAAAAAAGAAAAAGAAAAAGAAAAAAAAAAAAAAAAAAAAAAACCACGGTCAAAAAATTATAAAATATATATATGAAGTTTGCTGAAGAAGAAAAAAAAAAAAAAAAAAAAAAAAAATAGGGTCTTTTTTTTTTTTTTTGCAAAGTAATAGTTATAAAAGTGAAAATTAAAGGACAATAGAGGACTTAAAAAAATTTTTTTTTAATTAAAAAAAAAAAGAAAGAAAGAAAGATTGATCGTAAAAATAGTAAAAATATATCTAGGTCTTTCTCTGGTTTTGTTGTGAGTATTGTGGGTTCAGTTCATTTTTGGCAGTTCCTTAGTCCGACTTATATTTCTCAAGATCTATAGGCCCCTTCCTATGTAATCCGTAGTAACCACAGGGTTTTAATCTATGGCCTGTAGCTTCCAAGGCGTTTCCCTCTGTTAGAGCTTCTTCTGTTTGCTGGTCTCTTCAGTGTCTGGTTCCCGCCCTGACACAAAGGGGACGGTGGAGGACCCTATTTTTTTTTTTTTTTTTTAATTTAGGCTCACTTGTTCAGCCGCGCTGTGGGGAGGGAGGGAGGGATGCTGCAAACAGATAACACTGGTGTGCGCTCGAAGTGCCTCGGCCACACTGGGTCTGCCCCCGCTCACGGCGCGTGTAACCTCCCTGCCCACACTGCTTGGGCTCTAGGTTGTTCCGCCGGGAACAATCAGAGGCCGGCCCTGGACTGAGCTCCCAGGTCCAAGCCGCTCAGGTTCAGGCACTCGGGTAGTCCTCAGAGGCGCAGACTCGGTTGGGCCTGCGTTTTGTGTTCTTCCCAGGTCGAGCAGCTCAGGCGATGAGGTGCTTGGCGGGCGCCAATGCTGCGACTTATCGCCTCCCCGCCACTCGGTTATCTGGGTGTGAAACCGGCGCACCTTCTCAGGCAGATGTTGACCGTCCAGACCCCCAAGAAGTTTTAGTTAGCAAAGAAGCCTGCTTACAGTTTTATAGATAGTGTCTCTCTGGGGCTGCGATTGCCCCCTTCCGGCTCTGGTTGCCTGTCACCGGAGGGGGAGGTCTGCAGCCGGCTATCTCTGTTCAGTCCTTTGTTCTGTGCGCGGGCCTGGCGGTGTCTTAGGTTAGGGCTGGCTTTTCGCGTGGTAGATATCCCACAGTCTGGTTTGCTAGCCCAAATTATTTCGCTCAGATAGCGCTCAGGACATTCGGCCCGATTCTTACTCTAAGGGACACAGCCCGCGCCGCACTTCCCTGCCCAGCCCCCGCTTGCTAATGCCGTGTGCCGGCGTCTGCGCTGCTTCTCCGCTGGGGGAGTTCCCGTAGGGCTCACAGTCCGCGATTTTTAATTGTTTATTTTTTTTTTTTTTTCCCCTCCCTTTTATGTTGCCCTCTGTGCTTCCAAAGCTCGGCACAGATTCGGCAGTGAGAGGGTTTCCTGGTGTTTGGAAACTTCTCTCTTTTTAAGACTCCCTTCCCGGGACGGAACTCCGTCCCTCCCTCTTTTGTCTCTTTTTTTGTCTTTTATATTTTTTCCTACCTCCTTTCGAAGAGTTGGGCTACTTTTCTGGGTGCCTGATGTCCTCTGCCGGCATTCGGAAGTTGTTTTGTGGAATTTACTCGATGTTTAAATGCTCTTTTGATGAATTTGTGGGGGAGAAAGTGTTCTCCCCGTCCTACTCCTCCGCCATCTTGGCTCCTCCTTACATTTTATTTTAATTCTTGGTCCTAAAATAACTCCAGTGTGTTATTTTTCAATTACTGTACATTTCTATAGAGTGATAAAAACAGAATCATGATTCATAGTAACAATATGTTTGCCTTAAGAAGAGTTTTGTGCTGCCGGAAAAAAAAAGACTACATATCTATTTAATACATTACTGTATTTTCTAGTTTATAAGCCTTGGCAGTGTATAAGGCTTTTTGTAAGCATAGGTTGGGGTTTGGGGAGAATTTTACAGTCAGGAAGTAGAGGGAAAACACATCTCCCTGCCCTGTCAAGGTCAATGGGTCTTCCTGCTAGGGTGCTCTGAGACCTTTTGCAATCAGCCACTCTGGGGAAAGCTTTGGCTCTGAGTACTGAGAAGGCAATGGCACCCCAATCCAGTGCTCTCGCCTGGAAAATCCCATGGCCGGAGGAGCCTGGTAGGCTGCAGTCCATGGGGTCGCTAAGAGTTGGACACGACTGAGCGACTTCACTTTCACTTTTCACCTTCATGCATTGGAGAAGGAAATTGCAACCCACTCCAGTGTTCTTGCCTGGAGAATCCCAGGGACAGGGGGACCTGGTGGGCTGCCATCTGTGGGGTCGCACAGAGTCGGACATGACTGATGCGACTTAGCAGCAGCAGCAGCAGCAGCAGGGAGCTCTGGGATTTGTGAGAGTATCACGATACTCTAGTGTCATAGGATTTCACCATCTAGTGGCAACTACTACAAATGATAGCCAGTTACCCTGAATGAGAACACGCACGTTTTGGGTATGTTCCTAAACAATTTATTATTATCTACAGATTTTATTTGACAGTGTGAATATTCACATTCTGAATTGGATATGACGTGATTGATAAATTGGAAAACATATTTTGCAAAACACAGATTATCAGTTATATCAGGATCATGCCTGGATGCCAACACATTCATGTAAGAAAAAAGAATTAAAGCAACTGTTATAACAGCTGCTTTCTTTATCATAATAGGGGTAATAAGGATGAATTGAATGTAGGGAAGCACTGTGCTAATGGTAGGGTTAATGGTAATGAGAACACAAAGCCTGTTATTAATGACCAATACTGAGATGGGGTCTGAGGCAATATTTATTAAACGTTCTAAAGGAAATATTACATTATTGCAATTTTCAGACTCATTAGGACCTGAGGCCTTTTTTCACATGGACACAATAGGTTTTATAACACAACTTTGGACTGCTAGCACATCTACAAATTGACAATATGCACACTAATGCACTGGTCATAAAAAACACCCTCTTCCAACAACACAAGAGAAGACTCTATACATGGACATCACCAGATGGTCAACACCAAAATCAGATTGATTATATTCTTTGCAGCCAAAGATGGAGAAGCTCTATACAGTCAGCAAAAACAAGACCAGGAGCTGACTGTGGCTCAGATCATGAACTCCTTATTGCCAAATTCAGACTTAAATTGAAGAAAGTAGGGAAAACCACTAGACCATTCAGGTATGACCTAAATCAAATCCCTTATGATTATACAGTGGAAATGAGAAATAGATTTAAGGGCCTAGATCTGATAGATAGAGTGCCTGATGAACTATGGAATGAGGTTCATGACATTGTACAGGAGACAGGGATCAAGACCATTCCCATAAAAAAAAATGCAAAAAAGCAAAATGGTTGTCTGGGGAGGCCTTACAAATAGCTGTGAAAAGAAGAGAAGCAAAAAGCAAAGAAGAAAAGGAAAGATATAAGCATCTGAATGCAGAGTTCCAAAGAATAGCAAGAAGAGATAAGAAAGCCTTCTTCAGCGATCAATGCAAAGAAATAGAGGAAAACAACAGAATGGGAAAGACTAGGGATCTCTTCAAGAAAATTAGAGATACCAAGGGAACATTTCATGCAAAGATGAGCTCAATAAAGGACAGAAATGGTATGGACCTAACAGAAGCAGAAGATATTAAGAAGAGGTGGCAAGAATACACAGAAGAACTGGACAAAACAGATCTTCACGACCCAGATAATCACAATGGTGTGATCACTCACCTAGAGCTAGACATCCTGGAATGTGAAGTCAAGTGGGCCTTAGAAAGCATCACTATGAACAAAGCTAGTGGAGGTGATGGAATTCCAGTTGAGCTATTTCAAATCCTGAAAGATGATGCTGTGAAAGTGCTGCACTCAATATGCCAGCACATTTGGAAAACTCAGCAGTGGCCACAGGACTGGAAAAGGTCAGTTTTCATTCCAATCCCAAAGGAAGGCAATGTCAAAGAATGCTCAAACTACCACACAATTGCACTCATTTCACATGCTAGTAAAGTAATGCTCAAAATTCTCCAAGCCAGGCTTCAGCAATATGTGAACCATGAACTTCCAGATGTTCAAGCTGGTTTTAGAAAAGGCAGAGGAACCGGAGATCAAATTGCCAACATCCACTGGATCATGGAAAAAGCAAGAGAGTTCCAGAAAAACATCTACTTTTGCTTTATTGACTATGCCAAAGCCTTTGACGGTGTGGATCACAATAAACCGTGGAAAATTCTGAAAGAGATGGGAATACCAGACCACCTTGAGAAATTTGTATGCAGGTCAGGAAGCAACAGTTAGAACTGAACATGGAACAACAGACTGGTTCCAAATAGGAAAAGGAGTATGTCAAGGCCGTATATTGTCACCCTGTTTATTTAACTTATATGAAGAGTACATCATGAGAAACTCTGGACTGGAAGAAACACAAGCTGGAATCAAGATTGCCGGGAGAAATATCAATAACCTCAGATATGCAGATGACACCACCCTTATGGCAGAAAGTGTAGAGAAACTAAAAAGCCTCTTGATGAAAGTGAAAGAGGAGCGTGAAAAAGTTGGCTTAAAGCTCAACATTCAGAAAATGAAGATCATGGGATCCGGTCCCATCACTTCATGAGAAATAGATGGGGAAACAGTGGAAACAGTGTCAGACTTTATTTTTCTGGGCTCCAAAATCACTGCAGATGGTGACTGCAGCCATGAAATTAAAAGATGCTTACTCCTTGGAAGCAAAGTTATGACCAACCTAGATAGCATATTGAAAAGCAGAGACATTACTTTGCCAACAAAAGTCCATCTAGTCAAGGCTGTGTTTTTTCCTGTGGTCATGTATGGATGTGAGAGTTGGACTGTGAAGAAGGCTGAGCGCTGAAGAATTGATGCTTTTGAACTGTGGTGTTGGAGAAGACTCTTGACAGTCCCTTGGACAGCAAGGAGATCCAACCAGTCCATTCTGAAGGAGATCAGCCCTGGGATTTCTTTGGAAGGAATGATGCTGAAGCTGAAACTCCAGTACTTTGGCCACCTCATGCGAAGAGTTGACTCATTGGAAAAGAGTCTGATGCTGGGAGGGATTGGGGGCAGGAGGAGAACAGGACGACAGAGGATGAGATGGCTGGATGGCATCACTGACTCGATGGATGTGAGTCTGAGTGAACTCCGGGAGTTGGCAATGGACAGGGAGGCCTGGCGTGCTGCAGTTCATGGGGTCGCAAAGAGTCGGACATGACTGAGCGACTGAACTGAACTGACATTATTTCTTATATTGTAAATATATCCAATGTTTCCAAATCCATTAAAAGAAATATTGAGGAATCCATTCCATTCCCTAACTCCATATTAGCAACTCACCTTTCTACTCTTTTGTATTGTTATGTGTGCTCAGATGCATGGTCGTGGCCAACTCTGCATCCCCATGGACTGTAGCCCACCAGGCTTCTCTGTCCATGGGATTCTCCTGGCAGGAATACTGGAGTGGGCTGCCATTTTATTCTCCAGGGATTTTCCCTCCCCAGGGATGGAATGTGTGTCTCGGCTTGACAGGTGGATTCTTCACCAGTAGCGGCACCGGGGAAACCCTTTTCATTTAACAGTGCTCACTGTCTTTTGGAACCAGCTGCTTCTCCAGTGCCCATTTTGGAGCTTTCCATATCCCTCTTCTTCAACTCAGGTATATTGCTGCTGAATCTCACCTCCATTTTTTAACTTATAAGTTTGTTTCCAGCTACGTGTTAGCATAAATAGTTAAGCTAATTTTATTTAAAATTTTAAGTAAGCTTTCATAAGGCATAAATCAAATGATTTAATAAAGTCCAGATATATTACATCTGCTGAATTCCTTTCACCCACTTTGTAATTTGATCAAACGAATGCAATTAAATACGTCTGGCATGATCTATTCTATATAAGCCCATGCTGTTTATCACCCAGGCTTCCACTACTCTCTTGATGCATATATAGTACTCTTTTTCTTAATATCTGCTCTGTTATTTTACTGAGAATTTAAGATAATAATGGACAGGAGAGCTTTTTTCTTTCTTTCTTTCTTTCTGAAGTATTTTTAACTTGGTTATTGTTTCCATTGTTTTTGAAATGCTTTGGTTGCCCCAATCCCAAGAAATATTTCCCAGTGGAAACACAAACGCAGTGGGTAATTTTCCTGGCAAGTAAGAGTGCTTTATTTAAACCAAATCTGCTTAATTTCTGTGTTCCATGTGTTCATTTTTAGCCTATTGAGTTCAAATAGCGTATTGATGTTATCATTAATCTTAGGTACCATTCTCATGTTTTCAGCTAATTATTTCTTGATAGAATTGTAAGAAAAACCTGAAACTTCTGAAGCATGTGCCAACTGAATCAGAGGTTATGTTTGTTGTCCATTTTAGAGTATTTTTTAAATAGTTTATAACACAGCAGCAAAGCATTCACACTCAGTCGTGTCCAACTCTTGGCAACGCCATTGACTATGCAGTCCATGGAATTCTCCTGGCCAAAATACTGGAGTGGGTATTCTCCAGGGGATCTTCCCAACCCAGGGATAGAACCCAGGTCTCCCACATTGCAAGCGGATTCTTTACCAGCTGAGCCACAAGAGAAGCCCAACTCCAAGACAAATTCAATTACACTAGCCTCAGGATATTTTAATAATGATTCTATTTGTCACTTAAGTATATTCTTTAAAACAGGAAGTCAAACAATTACTCATTGGTCTCTGGAAACTCACAAATCAGCCATGAGGTTTATAGTCTATTTGTTTTACATGATAAGTTGCAGATTGCAACTTGAACTTCTGCTAATTAGAAGTAATTTCTTTTTAAATTATATGATGTATTTATTAATATAACTGTCACTTCAAATATGCTGCAGTGGACGATTCATTTTGATGTTTGGCAAAACTAATACAATTAGGTAAAGTTTAAAAATAAAATAAAATTTAAAAAAAAAGGAAAAAAATCAAATGGCCCCTTTTTAAAAAAAGAGTTTTCACAAAATAAAAGATTCTTTCCACAGTTGTGTATGCTTAAGGGTTATGATAAGGATGTGACCAGCAAATAATAACACCAAATTCCTTTAGAAACTCTCAGGAGTGAATGAGGACAAGTGTGCATGCATGTAATCACTGCCCCTCAGCCTCCAAGTGCCAAGAAATGTCATCTCTCCTCATTATATCAAATCAGACCTATCTCTGGGCCCCTGCTTGCCATGGCTAGCAGTATCAGTCATTTTAAATAGCTTCTACTCCTCTCTTCAGAGGAAGATCCCTGAGCTTACAGAACTCTGTGGAAATAAAGGAAAGATCTTGGTCACAGTGATGAGATGATCATCACGCCCACTCATATGCCAAGGTGGACCACTCCGCAAGTAGTATCCATATCACCACTGTCCATGTGACAACCCTTAACGCACCCTCCCTGGGAGTCATGACACCGCCTAGACTACTTTCTGGAGAGACTGGTCTCCACCACCCAAAAATCCTTCAGCCTCTGGTCTCCTTCTCTGAGGAACTCTCCTATCCCCTCAAAGCTTTAATTTCTCCATTGCCTAGGGGGAAAACAACCTTTTTCTCTTGTCCTTTACTTTTTGTGGCACATTGTGAAACACTGGATAATCAGCCAGCCAAGTACCAAACCTCAAGACCACAAAAGAAACTGATTTCCTGGTTCCCTTAGAAATGCAGTAACAGCTCTCCCACCTGCCACAGAGGAAGGACAGAACCAAAGAAACAATACAGCTGCATGTTCATATATTACTACATCAGTGCTTTAAAACTCATCTTTTATACAAGGAAACCAACACAAGTGTTTTTTTCCAAACTGGGTCAAAAAACTTTTGAATGAATTCCAGTGCCTGTGTTTAAAACTAACTTATACTTCATCCCATTACCCATTCCTGTTTCTTGGCTTTCTTCCATCTTTCCACAGGTTCTTTTTCCCTACCTTCCAAGATGGTTGGAGACAAATCAACACTATTCAAAATGCAGTTGGCATCATGATCTTAATAAACAATGGAACTGTGTATGTAATAAGTAATAAATATTATATAAGTAATTCACTTGGTTAGAGGGTATGCTACTTAAGGGAGGGGAGTGCTAAGGTTGCTCATTCATTCCTTACCTGAGCCAACTGACCTCACAGAGAGAAAATTCTATAATAAAACAACGTCCTTAACTACAGCCAGCAGACTAATTCAGATTTCAGAGAATATTCCCTGACAGTTGGTCAATTGTATCATTTTACTCTATGACAGACAGCCTACTATTATCCTGTTATTCACAAGGAAGAGGTGTTATTTCCCTGCATAACTTCTTGCAGAGAATTACCAATAGGAATAGGAAAGTTGACTTTAGTTCAGTGCAAATTATAAACGTTAAAGTAAACCTAAAATTATTTGTACCTAGCAAGAATAAATGTTAGGATTAAATGCTGGAATACTGAAGGAGCTAACAGGATTTTTAAAAAGAAAAAGAATGAAAATGATTAAATGTAACCATTATATGTAGTTGCATTAGTGGAAAGATATGACTAATAATCACACCACTATGATCATTTATAACCCACCTTAATATTCGAAGGTGGCTAATAAGACACATATGCTGCAAAATGCTCACTGGTATGAGGCTTTATCCTTTCTGGGCTTCCTAGGTGGCTCAGATAGTAAAGAATCCACCTGCAATGCAGGAGACCTGGGTTCAATCCCTGGGTCGGGAAGATCTCCTGGGGAAGAGACTGGCTACCCACTCCAGTATTCTTGCCTGGAGAATTCCATGGACAGAGGAGCCTGGCGGGCTACAGTCTATGGGGTTGCAAAGAGTTGGACACGACTGAGTGACTAACAGTTTCAATTTTATCCTGTCAGTTTTGTTGTTATTGAAGTGAAGCTTATTGATTGTTGTCTTTGAGCAACTCATGATGGCAATCTAGGGGATGGCAGTCAATGTGATGAAAATCTTCAGAGAACTTCACTCTTTCCTACTACACAGAACTTAAAAAAATTAATCCCTCCCAACTATCTTCTATTGAGGAACCATCTGGCCTTCATGTTTTGACACCAAATTCCAAGCAAAAATATTTTTCATTCACCAAAGTGCAGCTGGTGATATGTAGCAACTGATGTGGTATATAAGGTGATACTGAACAATCAGTCTAACCAGCTGACCTCCCCCTACCATCACGCCCATTATTCCTGGGCTCCACATTCTATGGGCCTTTCTTGGATAGACATCATCTGCAAAGGTCCCAAGCTCTTTAGCTGTTTCCATCCTCACAGCTTCTGGCCCATGAAAGCTGCCTTTCTTATTTGCAACCATAGTTATGAATATATACAGTAAGTCTCCTACATGCAAACCTTCAAGTTATGAACTTTCAAAGATGCAGACATGCATTCCATCAACATCAGGCATAAATGAAGTTGCAACTTGCCCTCCATCTCCTCCTGTTGATGACCCTTCAGCTCTATCATCTCCCACCTCTTCTTCCTCCTCTAGTGAGTAACTCTACTTGTCCATTCACTTGATGCCAGCCCCTGTATACCAGCTACTGTACTATACTACTGTACTTTTCAAGGTATTGTAAGATTAACACTGTTTTCTTTATTTTTTGTGTTTGTTTCTTGGATGTTGTTTGTGTGAAAAGTATTATAAACCTATTACAGTTATTGCTGTTGTTGTTCAGTGGCTAAGTCATGTCCAACTCTTTGCAGCCCTATGGACTGCAGCATGCTAGGCTTCCCTGTCTTTCACTATCTCCCAGAGTTTACCCAAACTCATGTCCATTGAGTCAGTGATGCCATCCAACCATCTTGTACTCTGTCACCCCTTTCTCCTGCTCTCAATCTTTCCCAGCAGCAGGGTCTTTTCTAATGAGTCAACCCTTCACATCCGGTGGCCAAAGTATCAGAGCTTCAGCTTTAGCATCAGTCTTCTAATGAATAGCCAAGGTTGATTTCCTTTAGGATTGATTGATGTGATCTCCTTGCAGTCCAAGGGACTCTCAAGAGTCTTCTCCAGCACCATAATTCGAAAACATCAAATTACATTACAGTACTATATTGTCAATTGTGTTAGTTTGGTACCTAGGCTAACTTTGTTGGGCTTATGAATAAATTGGACTTACAAACATGTCTTGGGATGGAACTCTTTCATATGTGGAATCCTTACTGTATAGTGTTAGGAATTTGGTACAAGGAAGGGGAGATTATAGTGTGTGTTCTGTCTGCAATCTTAAAACTGGGAGTCTTGAGCTATTTTGTCCCAACAGAGAAAAATATTTATTTTAAAAACAGATACATTCATGAAGTGATAACAGCAAAAGAGGAAAGAGGATAGAAAAGAAGTTAAAAATTAAGAATTAAATCATTATATACAAGGCACTCTATCCCATCCCATTGACTCTTTAACAGAGATCAAAAACTTAACACTAAGCTTTCATTTGCCCAAGATGAAGAGGAAAATGCGATCAGATTCGTGACTCAAAGTGAGTAGTACTCAAAAGAAGCTGACGTACCTCAGTCCTGAGTCACAAATGCATCTCTCATTGCCTACACAGAAGACCCTTTGTGGTGTGGATAGCATCCTCAATACTACATTTGTTGAAAATACAGTATCAGATTTCAGGATAAGCCAGTGACATCATACTAAAGCTTAATTCACAAAAGCAGTTCTTACTCGGATGCATCATTGAGATAACTAGCTTAATACTAAAAAAATAAAAAAAAATATTTTAAGACATGTTTCCCACAGAGGAGGAACTACACCTCTATGTTCTAGGGAGCGTTTCAGAAATTTTGAGTTTTTATTTTTTTCGTTGTTCTTGCTATGTTTGTGGGGCACTTCAGGCATTTCGTGGGAAAAATTAAGGTGGGGTGTCAGACATCCTAAAAACATGAGAAAGTCCCGCCGAATGAGGATGAGCTTCACCCTTCTTGTGTCTTCACAAAAGACATACTTTTACCATGTCGTGCCAGACATGGCCACACACATGCTTGCACATATGCTGGCGGCCTTCCAAGACAGGAAATATATTTTCTGAGTTCTCTAAAAACTGACCTAACCCATGTCATAGGAAAGGAATTACTTTTACGTTACACTGGTAAGACTGCTGCTGCTGCTTTGCTAATTCTTCGCTTTCTCCATTTTGACACTTAGTCATTTCCCATGGCATTCTTTTTTTTTTTTTTTTAATTTTATTTTATTTTTAAACTTTACATAACTGTATTAGATTTGCCAAATATCAAAATGAATCCGCCACAGGTACACATGTGTTCCCCATCCTGAACCCTCTTATCCAAACCTTGTCAAAGGCTCTTTCCTTTTCTTTTTCTTATCATGTACATATAAGTCAGGTTATTATTAATCATTCCACTAGTTTTAATTAGGGTTCCCTCACTTCTCTGCCCTTTAATTTTCCTTCCTTTATACCGAATGGCTTCTGACTTTATCTTAAATCCAAGTATTCATCATAAGCAGCTGCAAGCATCAGACTACTTCATTCTGTTTTCTAGTATAATCCTGCTTGAGCACTTACATATTAATATGTATTACATATTATTTTATAATAAATTACATTCTTTTTTCCCTTATTTATAGTTAAAGCATTATATCACCCTTTTTTAAATTAAAATATGTTCTTTTATGATATTTTATTATCTCTGAATTTTATTTCATGATAAAAGAAAAAGAGGGAAATACAAAGTATTTGTTATGAAACAAATCATCTTTCATCTTAATGTTATGAAACATTATCATCTTTGAGTATGATAAAGGTAAAAGCCATTTGTAGAGACAGGAAAGTGCTTGCAAAAAGATAGACTAGCATCACAGTTCCCAACTGGATATCTTCCTATGTAGCACCTGAGGCACTCTGTACTCCTGCCTAGGTGGATGAGAGCAAAGGAATTAGAGGGGAATAGAGTAAAATGAGGGAGAGGGGCAGTGGACTAGCCTGTACCCCTACCATCTGAAGTGGAAAGGATTTGAGGATGCTTGAGTTTCCAGTGGGAGGGAAACTGGAAGATAACACAGAAGATAACTAAAGAGGCTACCTGACGGACAAGGGAGTCCAAGCAGTGAGAGGTATGGGATCCAAGGCTGATGGGACTTTGGAGAAGTCCTTCAGGAGCCCATCTCCCATGTCAGGGATGATACGGTGGGTATTCTACCATAGAGCCCGCAAAGAACAAACACATACATACTATAGAGAAGCCAGGCTTTGGCTGCCACTTATACAGAAGCCGTCAATTATAAAGGGGGAACCAAAACAGTGCTATTTAATTCTGCCTTTCCCCATCCTTCTGGACAGACCTGAACACTCCAAAGGATATACAGTAACCCAGAAAAGGGAGTAAGGCAGAAGGGAGGCTCCTCCCCTTTCCTTTGCAAGGCTCAATTCCTGATCAAGGACAAATTAGAGAATAGGTAGTCCTTTGAACTGGATATAAGATATAAGCCATAAAGTGAACCGTGTATACCTAGAAGAGACTAGAAGACAATGGGATCTTCCAATTCTAGATATGGGATGAAAAAGGGCAATTCAACTGAGTATGTTTGAAGTTAATTATTGGAGAAAATTAAGATATTTTATATCTATATCTTACTGAGTTCATTTTTCTGAATATATTAATTCAGTTCAGTTCAGTCACTCAGTCGTGTCCAACTCTTTGCAACCCCATGAACCGCAGCATGCCAGGCCTCCCTGTCCATCACCAACTCCTGAAATTCACTCAAACTCATGTCCATTGAGTCGGTGATGCCATTCAGCCATCTCATCCTCTGTCGTCCCCTTCTCCTTGCACCCCCAATCCCTCTCAGCATCAGAGTCTTTTCCAATCAGTCAGCTCTTCGCATCAGGTGGCCAAAGTATTGGAGTTTCAGCTTCAACATCAGTCCTTCCAGTGAACACCCAGAACTGATCTCTAGGATGGACTGGTTGGACCTTCTTGCAGTCCAAGGGACTGTCAAGAGTCTTCTCCAATACCACAGTTCAAAACCATCAATTATTCAGTGCTCAACTTTCTTTAGAGTCCAACTCTCACATCCATACATGACTACTGGAAAAACCATAGCTTTGACTAGATGGATCTTTGTTGACAAAGTAATGTCTCTGCTTTTGAATATGCTATCTAGGTTGGTCATAACTTTCCTCCCAAGGATGCAATCACCATCTGTAGTGATTTTGGAGCCCCAAAAAATAAAGTCTGACACTGTTTCCACTGTTTCCCCATCTACTTGCCATGAAATGATGGGACTGATGCCATGATCTTAGTTTTGTGAATGTTGAGCTTGAAGCCAACTTTTTCACTCTCCTCTTTCACTTTCATCAAGAGGCTCTTTAGTTCTTCTTCACTTCTGCCATAAGGGCGGTGTCATCTGCATATCTGAGGTGATTGATCTTTCTCCCGACAATCTTGATTCCAGCTTGTGCTTCTTCCAGCCCAGCATTTCTCATGATGTACTCTGCATATAAGTTAAATAAGCAGGGTGACAATATACAGCCTTGACGTACTCCTTTTCCTATTTGGAACCAGTCTGTTGTTCCATGTCCAGTTCTAACTGTTGTTTCCTGACCTGCATATAGGTTTCTCAAGAGGCAGGTCAGGTGGTCTGGTATTCCCGTCTCTTTCAGAATTTTCCACAGTTTATGGTGATCCACACAGTCCAAGGCTTTGGCATAGCCAATAAAGCAGAAATAGATGTATTTCCAGAACTCTCTTGCTTTATCGATAGATAGATAGATATAGGTAGATTGATAAACAGATGATAGATAATGAATAGGCAAATAGGAGATACATTTCTAATAAACTAAGAGCTCTACAACTTGAAATTATTCATCCTTTTATTAAAAAAAAAGGTTGAACAACCTTTTATCTAGTCCAACTAGACAAGACTATAAATAGAGACAAGGATCAGAGCCCAAAACACAAAATTGTCCTTGAACAATTTTGTCCTTGGTGCCCTCTCTGCCTGCTTTATTTGGTTAGAGTATTTAAGTTAATTGTGCAAAGCCTTATCAGTCAGAGAATTTTGGTTTCTACAAAATTCAGAGTTGTTAATCTTGAATTGTAAAACCAGGGAAAATAAGTCTCCAGATATCCTCTGAATGCTGAGTCTCCATGAAATCATCACCAAATTCAATACAATCTGGTCTCATTTTTCTGATTTTACAGCTAACCTCAGATTCCTCCACAAGGACTAATTACACTTGAAATTTTTGAGCCATGAAAGATTATAAGAATATTTCAATCTGATAAAATCCTAGATTGCTTCTTTTAATTTGTTTCTCAGCATCATCACTATGCTGACTTGGTAAGGAGTTTTGGGCAATATAGAAACCCTTGTCACATGGGACCCTACGAGGATATTGTCCATCACTATATGAACAGAGTTTGTCTTAGGTTATCAGCAGCCACCAGGTGAAGAAGTTTCATCATTGGCACTCAAAGCAAAAATGGTTTAAGTGGTCAGAAAGCAACAGATATTCCCTTTCACCAAAAATGCAATTATCCTTGCCACTCCCAAAGGGGAGGGATGCAGACAAGCCTGTTGAGATTCACAAAGACTGAAAATCCCTCCTAATTTTGTCAGCCCTATAATTTCCCTAAGCCAACCATGAAAGCAGATATGGTCTAGAATAAACCTGAAGACTGATTCAATCCATACATGGGGAAAAATTGCTTTAACATGACCCATAATATTTCATCTAAAGAATTTGTGTATTTATTTGTGCGAGTACTCAGCTGTATCTGACTCTTTGCGACCATATGGACTATAGCTTGCCAGGGTCCTCTGTCCATGGGATTTCCCCAGCAAGAAATCTGGAGTGAGTTGCCATTTCCTCCTCTAGGAAATCTTTCCTACCCAGGGTCTAACCTGCATCCCCTGCAATGCAGGCAGATTCCTTACCATTGAGCCACTGGGGAAGCTCATCTAAAGGACAATAGTAAGTAAATGCTAAGATCTAGAACAATGGTTCTCCATATGTGGTCCTCAGATGTGTGGCATCCGCGTCACCTTGGAATTTATGAGAAATGAACATTCTCACCCTCCAACCTCTGGAACATAATGAATTGGAAACTCTGGGGTTGGATCCAGAAATCTGTGTTTTAAGAAACCCTCTAGGTGATTCTGACATGTGCTAAAGTCTGAAAATCATAGATTTATGATGCTGGCTCTCAGAGTAGAGAGATGGGGAGACTTTCCCCAGATTATTCCATGAAGTTCCTGTCAGTAAGATGTGACAGAATGTGGCAGACTGTATTTTCCAAAGATGACGGGAACAATATCTCCCATCCCATGTGCTCTGCTTATAATGACATTGACAATCTTCCATCAAGAAACTGAGTCTATGGCCCCTACCCTTGAATCTCGATGGGCTTGTATTTCAGTGTTAACCAACAGAATGTGGTAAAACTATGTTGTGATAACTAAGTGACTTCTCAGCCACCAAAGGCAATTCAACTCCTGTCTTGCTTACTGTAATACTTTCTCTTAAGACTTCGGCCAATGTGTTAGCAGTCTGAACATAGTCTAATAACTTTTACAGCTCTGGTGAACTGAAAATAGAAATGCTCATACCTAGAGCCTTCCAAACATTTTTTTCTTTTATTCCACAATTAAAACAAATGTCAGTCTCATTTAAAATAATTATTTTGTTTTTAAACTGATATGCTACATAGTTTCATATTCAAGAAAACATTCATCTTTTTAACTTCAAGTACAATCCTAAATATTTTTAAGGAATTCAATGTAAACAATTATTAATCTTAATAAACCAGGGATATTAAAAAAATAGATGGGGAAACAGTGACAGATTTTATTTTCTTGGGCTCCAAAATCACTGTGGATAGTGACTGCAGCCACAAAATTAAAAGACGGTTGCTCCTTGGAAAATAAGCTATGATAAACTAGACAGCATATTAAAAAGCAGAGACATCATTTTGCCAGTAAAGGTCCATATAGTAAAAGCTATGGTTTTTCCAGTAGTCAGGTACAAATATGAGTGAAAGTGTTAGTTGTTCAGTCATGTCTGACTCTGCAACCCCATGGACTGTAGCCCGCCAAGCTCCTCTGTCCATGGAATTTCCCAGGCAAGAACACTGGAGTGGGTTGCCATTCCCTTCTCAGGGGATCTTCCTGACTCAGGGATTGAATGTGGGACTTCTGCATTGTGGGTGGATTCTTTACCATCTGAGTCACTGGGAAATCCACTCATGTGAAAATCCACTCGCATCTATGAATGTGAGAGTTGGACCTTAATAAAGAAGGCTAAGTGCTGAAAAATTGATGTCTCTGAACTGTGGTGCTGGAGAAGACTCTTGAGAGTCCCTTGAACAGCAAGGAGATAAAACCAGCAAATCCTAAAGGACATCAACCCTGAGTATTCATTGAAAGGACTGATGCTAAAGCTGATACTTTGGCCACCTGATGCAAAGAGCAGACTCATTGGAAAAGACCCTGATGCTGGGAAAGCCTGAAAGCAGAAGAAAGGGATGACAGAGGATGAGGGGGTTAGATGGCATCACCGAGTCAATGGACATGAGTTTGAGCAAGCTCCGGGAGACAGTGAAGGACAGAGAAGCCTGGCGTGCTGTAGTTCATGGGGTCACAAAGAGTTGGACATGACTTAGCAACTGAACAACAGCAACAATTTTTAAAAAGCATCTCCAGTCACTGATTTATATGTCAGCATGATTTGAACAGTGGGGATAAGTGGCCAGGAGTGGCCATTACATGTCGACCCTTAAGGTTAAAATATGTTCCCAGTGCAAGGAAAAATCTGTGTTACCTGTCATTATAGTAGTCTAAAATTCTATAATCACTAAAATGCCAGTTTAACTTCCACAGTGTGAAAATACCCTTAGAGTACACTGATGGATAGAATTTTAATGTCAATAAATAATTCTTTATGCCAAAAAATTTGAAATTTTTAAGGAAGCAATCTAAGTGTCCATCAACAGATGAATGGATAAAAATGTTACACATACACACACACAGAGACACAAACAATATTACCCAGCCATGAAAAATAATAAAATTGCTGCCATTTGCAGCAACATGAGTGGGCTTGAAGGGCATTATGCTAAGTAAAATAAGTCAGACATAAAAACACAAATACTATATAATACTACTTACATGTGGAATCTAAAAAATATAACAAATTAGTGAATATAACAAAAAAGAAGCAGACTCACTGATACAGGGAACAAACTAGTGATTACCAGTGGGAATTGGGAAGGGGGGAGAGGCAATAGAGGGGTATGAGATTAAGAGGTACAAACTATAAAGTATAAAATTAGTTACAAGGATATATTGTATAAATGGAGACTATAGCCAATATTTCATAATAGCTATAATTTGAATATAACCTTTAAAAATGGTGAACCATTATACTGCGCTTCAGTAACTTATATAATATTGTACACCAATTAAACTTCAATTTTAAGAAAGGTAAGAGATCTTGGCCCTTGAGACTTCCGTGCTGTGAGGAAACCCAAAGTAGTGCATAAGGAGGAATCACTTCAAGAGGCCCCGAGACTGGAGATGCTCAGCCAAGCCCAGTTGCTTCAATATCGAGCTCTTTCAGCTCCAAGTACCACTGACCGCAACTGCATGAGAGAACCTGAGCCAGACCAACTCAACGGCGTCCTTCCCAAATTTCTGACCCACATAAACTGTGAGAGCTAATAAAATGGTTGTCATCACTTTAAACCACTAATTATTTAAAAGATAGCCAAACTGTGCTCTGGTGCTATAACCTCATTTTTTCCCAAAGTCAGCCAGTGGTCCCAATGCCACCTTTCCTTTGTTCATTGTAAAAGGCATGGTTCAGTTCAGTTCAGTTCAGTTCACTTGCTCAGTCGTGTCCGACTCTTTGCGACCCCATGAATTGCAGCACGCCAGGCCTCCCTGTCCATCACCAACTCCCGGAGTTCACTCAGACTCACGTCCAGCGAGTCAGTGATGCCATCCAGCCATCTCATCCTCTGTCGTCTCCTTCTCCTCCTGCCCCCAATCCCTCCCAGCATCAGAGTCTTCTCCAGATGAGTCAACTCTTCACATGAGGCGGCCATAGTATTGGAGTTTCAGCTTTAGCATCAGTCCTTCCAAAGAAATCCCAGGGCTGATCTCCTTCAGAATGGACTGGTTGGATCTCCTTGCAGTCCAAGGGACTCTCAAGAGTCTTCTCCAACACCACAGTTCAAAAGCATCAATTCTTCAGCGTTCAGCCTTCTTCACAGTCCAACTCTCACATCCATACATGACCACAGGAAAAACCATAGCCTTGACTAGACGAATCTTTGTTGGCAGAGTAATGTCTCTGCTTTTGAATATGCTATCTAGGTTGGTCATAACTTTCCTTCCAAGGAGTAAGCGTCTTTTAATTTCATGACTGCAGTCACCATCTGCAGTGATTTTGGAGCCCAGAAAAATAAAGTCTGACACTGTTTCCACTGTTTCCCCATCTATTTCCCATGAAGTGATGGGACCAGATGCCATGATCTTCGTTTTCTGAATGTTGAGCTTTAGGCCAACTTTTTCACTCTCCACTTTCACTTTCACCAAGAGGCTTTTTAGTTTCTCTACACTTTCTGCCATAAGGGTGGTGTCATCTGCATATCTGAGGTGATTGATATTTCTCCCGGCAATCTTGATTCCAGCTTGTGCTTCTTCCAGCCCAGCGTTTCTCATGATGTACTCTTCATATAAGTTAAATAAGCAGGGTGACAGTATACAGCCTTGACATACTCCTTTTCCTATTTGGAACCAGTCTGTTGTTCCATGTCCAGTTCTAACTGTTGCTTCCTGACCTGCATACAGGTTTCTCAAGAGGCAGGTCAGGTGGTCTGGTATTCCCATCTCTTTCAGAATTTTCCACAGTTTATTGTGATCCACACAGTCAAAGGCTTTGGCATAGTCAATAAAGCAAAAGTAGATGTTTTTCTGGAACTCTCTTGCTTTTTCCATGATCCAGCAGATGTTGGCAATTTGATCTCTGGTTCCTCTGTCTTTTCCAGGAGGACCTACCCCACATCCAAGGAGCCATGGCTACACGGGCGCAGAAGGACCTAGAGGAGCTATCCCACGTTGAAGGTCAGGAAGGGCGGTGGTGAGGAGATACCCCTCATCCAAGGTAAGGAGCAGCGGCTGCGCCTTGCTGGAGCAGCCGTGAAGAGATACTCCACGCCCAAGGTAAGAGAAATCCAAGTAAGACGGTAGGTGTTGCAAGAGGGCATCAGAGGGCAGACACACTGAAACCATACTCACAGAAAACTAGTCAATCTAATCACACTAGGACCACAGCCTTGTCTAACTCAATGAAACTAAGCCATGCCCATGGGGCAACCCAAGATGGGCGGGTCACGGTGGAGAGATCTGACAGAATGTGGTCCACTGGAGAAGGGAATGGAAAATCACTTCAGTATTCTTGCCTTGAGAACCCCATGAACAGTATGAAAAGGCAAAATGATAGGATACTGAAAGAGGAACTCCCCAGGTCGGTAGGGGCCCAATATGCTACTGGAGATCAGTGGAGAAATAACTCCAGAAAGAATGAAGGGATGGAGCCAAAGCAAAAACAATACCTAGCTGTGGATGTGACTGGTGATAGAAGCAAGGTCCGATGCTGTAAAGAGCAATATTGCATAGGAACCTGGAATGTCAGGTCCATGAATCAAGGCAAATTGGAAATGGTCAAACAAGAGATGGCAAGAGTTAATGTCAACATTCTAGGAATCAGCGAACTCAAATGGACTGGAATGGGTGAATTTAACTCAGATGACCATTATATCTACTACTGTGGGCAGAAATCCCTCAGAAGAAATGGATTAGCCATCATGGTCAACAAAAGAGTCCAAAATGCAGTACTTGGATGCAATCTCAAAAACGACAGAATAATCTCTGTTCGTTTCCAAGGCAAACCATTCAATATCACAATAATCCAAGTCTATGCCCCAACCAGTAATGCTGAAGAAGGTGAAGTTGAACGGTCTATGAAGACCTACAAGACCTTTTAGAACACCCAGAAAAGATGTTCTTCTCATTATAGAGGACTGGAATGCAAAAATAGGAAGTCAAGAAACACCTGGAGTAACAGGCAAATTTGGCCTTGGAATACGGAATGAAGCAGGGCAAAGAGAGTTTTGCCAAGAAAATGCACTGGTCATAACAAAGGCATGGTTACTATATTAAATGCTTTAATTTTCTTGAGTCAATTTCTGGACTTCCTCCTCTAAATTATTAATTTGTGCCCCTGCCCCTGAACCTTTTCTGTTATTCTAGATACAGCAATGTAATATATTTAAATAGTGAGTAGGACTATTCCCATCCGGAATGGCCTTTTTCAAAGTCTCTAGTCTGCAGATGAATCTTAGAACCATTTTCAAGGTCTAATGATAATAAATAACAAAACCACTGAAATTTTATTTTAGTTTGTCTTAAATTTAGAGATAAGCTTGTTTCACAGTATTAAGATATCCCAAGGAATTTGATATATTTTTCCATTTATTTGTTTTCTTCCACCTTCTTCAGTAATTCTTGGGTTTGTTTCTTCTCATAGTTCTAAACATTTCTTGGAATTACTCTCAAGCATTTTTTATTTCTGTAGCTGGTGCTATCTATTACATGTCATTGTCTTCTCCCCAAACAAATATACACATGTATTTTTTAATAGGCATATTGTAAAAGTATTGTCTGTTCATGATTACCTTACTAAAGTTTCTAATAACCCGAAGACTTTTTCAGTTCATTCTCACAAAAAAACTGGATTGATATTTCCAATTAGATAATCATATCTCCTCCAAGTAATTCTAGTTATAATATTATATATTATAAGGAGGAGCAATGTTCATTGCTCTTCTTTTCATTTTCTTGTCTTGGTACATTAGTTAAAGATTTTAGGCAAAAATTAATAATATTTATATGTTTTTAAAATAAAAGACAGAAATTGTTAGATTTTTTTTATGACTCTCTTAAAGACAATCCTACCTACCCATAATTGGCTTTCACAATAAGAAAAGGCAACTAAAAAGACCCTCATAAAAATTTACAGTAATATCCTTGGTAGAAGAAGAACAGATCAAAAAGAGGAACCAATTAGAGCCAAGCAGATATAGAAAATGCCATAGGCATAAATAACTATATACAAGGTTCTATGTTAAATGCAGTTATTTAACATAGTAGTTTGGAGAAGGCAATGGCACCCCACTCCAGTACTCTTGCCTGCAAAATCCCATGGACCAAGGAGCCTGGTGGGCTGCAGTCCGTGGGGTCACTAAGAGTTGGATACAACTAAGCGACTTCACTTTCACTTTTCACTTTCATGCATTGGAGAAGGAAATGGCAACCCACTCCAGTGTTCTTGCCTGGAGAATCCCAGGGATGGGGGAGCCTGGTGGGCTGCCGTCTATGGGGTCGCACAGAGTCGGACATGACTGAAGTGACTTAGCAGCAGCAACATAGTAGTTATTTAAGTTCAAGCAAAATCCTGTGAGAAGAAAGGAAAAATAATTTTTGACTAATGGAAATGGGGTGATGTTTGAATGAGAGTCTGAAGTATGGCTAAGACTTCAACCCATGAAGATAATACAGAAGGTCAACAAAGGTGGAAAGAAACACGGCATATTTGGAGAACAGTGAGAAGCCTGGTTTGGACAGAGTAGAAAATGATAGAAAAAACTAGAATAGCCTGAGTGCAGGAATGCCAGGCTAATAACAAGCACAAGAGTAATTAACATGAAGCGGACTCTTGTCACGTGCCAGGCGCTGTCTCAAGTGCTTCCCTTGTATAAATTCTAAAACACAACAATGAAGTTATACGTTTCAGGCCGTGGATGTCTATGCTAGCTTTTCGGCAGGAAAATGAGCAAAGTGAATTTTAAAAAGAATGACTTGATAACAACTTTCAGGATTGAAATAGGGAGAATCTGGAGGCTGTAGAGACATTTAAGAGGCTTGCTAAAAGATGCAATCCACGGCACGTTAGGCTTCCACTCTGTAAGCTTTAGCTTCATTTTGCACTCTCCCCACCACACATCCTTTTTCCAAACCACCCTAAAGAGCAAACACGTGGTGCCCTTTCAAACGCCCATGGCTTTTAACACCTCATTTATTGTCTATGCCTGGAAGGCCCACCCCACAGTTATCTTTTTCTTTGTAAATCTTAACCTATTCCAAACTTGGTTAGTTATTTCTTTATCTCTGCAAATGGTACTTTTCCCATCCCCTAGTAAGGGTGGTTATATTTTAATTAAATGTTTAAAATCATCCTTGTTCACAAGGTATCTGTGGAAAGAGCCTGCAAACTACGTATTGTTATATCCCCAGCATCAAGCACATCTCAGCAGGTCCCCAGTGAATGAAGGCACAAAATCAATACCAAAATGGACAAAAGAACAATGAACTATCAGCAGAGACCCTGAGACTGAATCCCATGAATTTGTATCGCACAAAAGAAAGTGATCTTGTGATGCCCTTTAGTAATACTCAGTGTCCCAACAGGATTAACAGTACCTTTTATTTTTGTCTACACCTCCCACTAGCAATAGGCCTATCATATGAGCCTCCTTGCTGACCATGTGACCCAAGGTAGGTGAATTACAGTACCTCGCTCTTAGTCACAGTGACGGATTCAAGTGTGGGCAAGGCACATAATCCAGGCAGAGCCAACTGGGATCCTTCCCTGAAAATAAGAAATCAGTTTAGGAGTTTTATCACATTAAGACAGTCTTTACCAAAATGTGAACCCCCCCCACTAATGTTTTTTAAACAATTGCCATCTAATATTATTATCACATTTTAACAAGAAAAAATTAGGAAGGAGTAACCTCAGAACAAAATGCCATTATCAACATTTAATTCATTTGAATTTATGATGAATTCACTTCATTGTGATTGATTCTCTTACTTCTCTGCTGATAAAATTTGGGCTAGACTTTAACCAGCTCATGAAACTAGAGCATTAGAGAGTGTAGTGAGTGGATTTGTTGTGGTTTAGTTGCTAAGTATTTCTGACTGTTTTTTGGCCCGATGGACTGTAGCCTGCCAGGCTCCTCTATCCACAGGTTTTCCCAGGCAAAAACACTGGAGTGGGTTGCCATTTCCTTCTCCAGGGATCTTCCAAGACAGGTTGGATCCCTGCATCTCCTGCATTCGCAGGCAGATTCTTTACCGCTCAGTCACCAAAGAAGCCCAGTGAGTGGAATAATGGTTCTCAAAGATATGTGTTCAAGTCCTGGCCCATAGTACCTGTGACTGTGCCTCACTTGGAAAAAGAGTCTTTGCAGACATATTAAGGGGCTCAAAATGAGGTCAACCAAGATCCCAAATCCAACAATGGGAGTCTTAAAAGAAAAAGAGAGAAGGAGATTTGAGACACAGAGACACAGACAGGAAGGTCGTAGGAAGACAGAGCCAGAGAAGGGAATTAATACACCACCATAAGAAACAAAAGATTGCCAGCAGTCACCAGAAGCTGGGGCCAGGCATGGAATGGTGCTCCCTTAGAGCCTCTGGAAGGAACAAATCCTGCCTACACATTGATTTCTGACTTCTGGCTTCCAGAGCTGCTAGAGGATAAATCCCTGTTATCTTGAGCAATCCAGCTAGCAGCTGGATTCATTACAGCAGCTTTAGGAAACTACCCCAGGGAATTATTCAAACTGGAGAGTGACAAAAAAAAAAAAAAAACAGCACTATGAAAATGTAAGAGGGGAGGAAAAGTCTGTAGCTTGGAAAAGGCCATAGTATGCAATATTTCATTCTAGAAGAAGAGTATTGAAGTGATAGCACTTCTAAGTTCTTTAGTTGAGAACTCATAATTATATACAGCTATAAAACCTGTGTGTTAATAAGACTTGTTTGACCAAATTTATACCTGATCCAGAAACCAAACTGGTAAAATTTTTCATTATTTGCTTGGGATATCTCACTGACATAAAATCATGATTATATAGAAAGTAACTTCACATTTTTTCCTATACCTTGAGAGAGGATGAGATGGTTGGATGGCATCACCAACCCAATGAACGTGAATTTGAGCAAACTTCAGGAGATAGTGAAGGACAGGGAAGCCTGGCGTGTTGTAGTCCATGGGGTTGCAAAGAGTCAGACATGACTTAGTGACTGAACAACAACATATTGCCTATAACTCATACCCGTATCTTTATCTGAAGCAGTTCAGCCAAGTCACTCAGTTGTGTCTGACTCTTTGCAACCCCATGGACTGCAGCACACCAGGCCTCCTTGTCCATCACCAACTCCTGGAGCTTGCTCAAACTCATGTCCATTGAGTGGGCGATGCCATCCAACCATTTCATCCTCTGTCGTCCCCTTCTCCTCCTGCCTTCAATCTTTCCCGGTATCAAGGTCTTTTCCATTGAGTCAGTTCTTCTCATCTGGTGGCCAAAGTATTGGAGTTTCAGCTTCAGCATCAGTCCTTCCAATGAATATTCAGGCCGGATTTTCTTTAGGATTAACTGGTTGGATCTCCTTGCAGTCCAAGGGACTCTCAGTCTTCACCAACACCACAATTCAAAAGCATCAATTCTTTGGCACTCAACTTTCTTTATAGTCCAACTCTCACATCCATACATGACTACTGGAAAAACCATAGCTTTGACTAGACAGACCTTTGTTGGCAAAGTAATATCTCTTCTTTTTAATATGCTGTCTAGGTTGGTCATAGCTTTTCTTCCAAGGAGCAAGTGTCTTTTAATTTCATGACTGCAGCCACCATCTGCAGTGATTTTGGAGCCCAAGAAAATAAAGTCTGCCACTGTTTCCATTGTTTCCCCATTTACTTGCCATGAAGTAATGGGACCAGATGCCATGATCTTAGTTTTCTGAATGTTAACTTTTAAGCCAGCTTTATCACTTTCCTCTTTCACTTTCATCAAGAGGCTCTTTAGTTCCTCTTCACTTTCTGCCATAAGGGTGGTGTCATCTGCATATCTGAGGTTATTGATATTGACATGAGAATTGATATAATTCTCATAGCAATCTTGATTCCAGCTTGTGCTTCCTCCAGCCCAACGTTTCTCATTTTGTACTCTGCATATAAGTTAAATAAGCAGGGTGACAATATACAGCCTTGACATACTCCTTTCCCAATTTGGAGCCAGTCTATTGTTCCATGTCCAGTTCTAACTGTTGCTTCCTGACCCACATACAGATTTCTCAGGAGGCAGGTCAGGTGGTCTGGTATTCCCATCTCTTTTAAAATTTTCCACAGTTTGCTGTAATCCACACAGTCAAAGGCTTTGGCATAGTCAATAAAGCAGAAATAGATGTTATTCCAGAACTCTCGCTTTTTTGATGATCCGGCAGATGTTGGCAATTTGATCTCTGGTTTCTCTGCCTTTTCTAAATCCAGCTTGAACATCTGGAAGTTCATGGTTCACGTACTATTGAAGCCTGGCTTGGAGAATTTTGAGCATTGCTTTACTAGCATGTGAAATTAATGCAATTGTGCGGTAGTTTGAACATTCTTTGGCATTTATTTGAATAGATACATAATAGCCCCATTGATACTGTGGTATTGATATCACTATCAATAATATCAATATTGGTCCATGAATGAAAGTAAAATTTAGAGCTACTGATGTAGTAGGCTATTTTTTTTGCCATTGCTAAATCATAAACTGAGCCATGATTAATGAATCATGGTTCATTATCATATACACATTCTCTAAAGTAAATTTAAAGCTTACTTTAGAGTTTATTTTAGTAATATGCAGACAAATGAGTAATGAATATATTTGACTCTGGATTTCTGCATGATTATTCCAATATTTGGTTCTAACATTTTCCCATCAAACATAGTAAAAGAAGTTGAGTTGCTGTTCTGCAGTTTGACATTTAGGCTTAAGTTTTTAAAATTTTTATGATTCTCATGTATCTGATTCATTATAGTCTGCAATGAAAGCATCTCTGTTTCACTTAGCATTCTGTTGAATCTGCAGAGATCTTGCTGCTTTAAATGTATAGGCACTGTTCTTCCAGCATAAAAATCAGCCAGTAAGTTGGGATGATGGAGCAGCAATTTCTGGCTTTTACAGAGATCAACAAGGCTTCCTTCCACCTACAGAGACCATCTAACTGACATGCTGCACATTAGTGACCAAATAAGAGAGTGATGGATGTAAGGAATTCTCATGGCCTGTCAGACATCCAGTGTATTTGTCCAAATACAGTAAATGATTTTTGGCTTTTTAAGAATCCTTTGAAGAATGCTACCATTCATTTACTAAAGGCACTCAGGAAAGTCCTTAGCCAAGTTGTGGGTGGATAGTTATTTAGGAAACCAAAGGCTAGAGAGCTATTTAGCATTAATGAGGGTTATAGAGTAATTTGGTTCATTATGGCTACAAGCTAAAATTGAATGGAACAATTGAAGTTCATTACCAGGTCTGATTTTCTGAGTGGGAAATTGTAGAGGCACTAGGTTTATGACTACCTTCCCTACACCTTTATTTGAGTGCTTTTTTTTTTTCAATGTTGTTTGTGTTTTTTTAATCAGTAAACATTATCTTCTTCTTATTTTCTTTTCTTAAGGTAGCAGTGAATATTAACAGGCATGCCAAAAGAAATCATTTATGGTATATGTAATGAAATCAGAAAACTGTAACTGCTCACCTGAATAATTCTCTTAATGAAATCATATTTTTAAAAAATGCTAACATTCCTTTAAAATCTTTTCAATGAAAAAAATGCAAAAAAAATCAAGTTAGATTGCTGTTTATTTTACATAGCCAACACCATTAAAATAAAATGCCAGAATTCAATTTATGCTAAGTTTTTCAGTTAAATTGTTTATAATAGGAAATTCTCGCACCTTTCTGAAGTGAAATAAATGCAAATTTAATTCATTAGATGACTAGACTGGTATAAAACCTTAGAGGAAATGCAAATGGTAATTGAAAATATAGAAACAATATTTGTTTCATGACACAACAAATCAATCAATATAAATTGTCAAGCTTACAAAAATATCACTAAAATGGATCCTGCATTGTCCATTAAAAAGCAGGCTTTTTATATGCAAGGCACATATTTCATAAAGGAATGAGAGAAGTAGGAATTGTGGGTTCAAGATGCTCTGAATGCCAGGAATCTTACAGCAGTATCATGTCCCCGCCTCCCAGGAGAGACCCCCTAATGAAGACAGAAGATGCGGCCTTTCTCCTGGCTTTTCTACCTGACAATTCTATGACTTTAAACTATGTGACCTTTCTCAGCATCATTCCCCTTATCTACATTAAATGGGATTTAAACAAAAGACATACAAAGTGCCAATCATGCTCCTACCACAAGGATTTTGCAAGAATCAAATGAAATCCTGGGTTGAAAATGCTTGCTAAGTTATAAAGCACTACAGAACTGGCATGTCTTAGCTACACAGGAGTCCCAGCTGCCAGACTAGAGTCTCGTAAAATCAAGTATAAAATCTAACCAAGCAGTCTTTCTTTGACTGTCCTTATTCACTGGATCATGTCCCTGGTGGCTCAGATGGTAAAGACTCCACCTGCAATATGGGAGACCTGGGTTCAGTCCCTGAGTTGGGAAGATCCCCTGGAGGAGAGCATGGCAGCCCACTCCAGTATTCTTGCCTGGTGAATCCCTATGGACAGAGGAGCCTGGCGGGCTACATACTCCATGGGGTTGCAAAGAGTTGGGCACGACTGAGCAACTAAACACAGCACATTCCCTGGATCTCTGGGAAGTATGAAGCCTACAGATACTTGTTGAGTGCCTACTCTCTAGTCCTTATATAGCCTAATTATATCATGTCCCCCGAAAATGGAGAGAAACAAGTTTTCCTATTCACATTTTACAAATGAGGAAAGAGATCCATGTTGACTAAGTTGCCTAATTTCATTTAGTAATGACAGCAGAGATGAAACACAAACCTAGCTTTGGCTTGTAGCAATGTCCACACATTTTCCCATCTAAATCAGTAGCCCATCCAAATTTCTCCTTCTGGCTAAAGTGCAACTGGAGTGGAAGACTCAGAAGTGAAACACAAGCACAACCACAGTTCTCTTCTGTATTCAACGGTTGCTGCTTAGTCTCCAGATTGTCGGTCCCCGATCACATCTGAGGCCCCCAGGGAATTCAGGTGTCACTGCCACCATCCAAGTGAATTCCAGGCACTGCTGGTCCACGAGCACATTTCCATCTGTCCTTTTAATTCTTGCTGAAGACACAAAACAAAGCTACCTCATGAGCCCAATCATCTAAATTTTCATGGGTCCTGAGAATCTAGGTGCAGGATCTCAGACTACACTATTGTTGTAACATCTTGGTAAGAGCCACTGAATGGGCAAAAAAATTGTTGAATATCACGGCAGAAAGACTTAGTGACTGACCAACAATGGGAGAAAATGTGCAATGAATTTAGGAACCAGAGTTGGCTCTAACCTTTTTTTCTTTTGTTGTTTAGTCACTAAGTCATGTCCAACTCTTTGCCACCCCATCGACTGCACCACACCAGGCTTCCCTGTCCTTCACTATTGCCCAGAATTTGCTCATACTCACATCCAGTAAGTCAGTGATGCCATCCAACCATCTCATCCTCTACCACCCACTTCTCCTCCTGCCTTCAATCTTTCCCAGCATCAGGGACTTTTCCAATGAGTCAGCTCTTTGCACCAGGTAGCCAAAGTATTGGAGTTTCAGCTTCAGCTTCAGCATCAGTCCTTCCAATGAAAATTCAGGGTTGATTTCCTTTAGGATTGACTGGTTTGATCTCCTTGCAGTCCAGGAGACTCTCAAGTCTTCTCTAGCAGTATAATTCGAAAGCATCAATTCTTCAGCACTGAGCTTTCTTTACAGTTCATCTCTCACATCCATACATGACCACTGGAAAAACCGTAGCTTTGACTTAGATCTGAGTTGGGAAAGTGATGCCTCTGCTTTTTAAAATGCTGTCTAGGTTTGTCATAGCTTTTCTTCCAAGAAGCAAGCATCTTTAAATTTTACGGCTGTAGTCACCATCCACAGTGATTTTGGAGCCCCCCAAAAGAAAATCTGTCACTGTTTCCACTTTTCCCCCATCTATTTACCGTGAAGTGATGGGACCAGGTGCCATGATCTTAGTTTTCTGAATGTTGAGTTTCAAGCCAACTCTTTGATTCCCCTCTTTGCCCTTCATCAAAAGGCTCTTTAGTTCCTCTTCACTTTTTGCCATTAGAGTGGTATTAGCTGCATATCTGAGGTTGTTGATATTTCTCACAGCAATCTTGATTCCAGCTTGTGATTCATCTGACCTGGCATTTTCCATAATGTACTCTGCATTTAAGTTATATAAGCAGAGTGACAATATTGAGTCTGTACTCTTTTTCCCAGTTTTAGTTCCTTGTCTGGTTCTAACTGTTGCTTCTTGACCTGCATACAGGTTTCTCTCGAAACAGGTAAGGAGGTCCGAGATATCTACAAAGCTTTCAGAGATTCAGGACTATTGTCACCAAGAATGAACAGCACAGGAAAATATGTATGAAGAAAGAAAAAAATAATTTGTTTCTTTGGCCAGATGTGGGATGAGGATAAATTATCTGAGAGGAGAAAAAGTGCACAATTTCAATCACAAGAAATTTTTTCTTACAGGGTCTATTTCTTATCTTCAAGAAAATTCCAGTACCTTCAGCATTAGGTACACATGATGTATCATTGATTTGTTTGGTTTTATTGCTTTACATTGTACAAATGAGATAATTTTTTAAATGTTTTGTGAGAACTCAGTTCAGTGTAAAACACTGAACCTTTTATTACAACATCACCAAAACCATATCACTACCTTTGCTAGTTCTTCAACTATTAAGTGAGGCAGCGCTTTAAAACATCTAAAGCATCTAGAAAACCAAATTCGTAACTTCAGAAAAAGCAATAATTATTTTGTAAATTAAAATCCTTTTCCCCACTCCAGCCAACAACTTAATCTTCAGACATAAATGTGGTGTGTGATGTGAGTACCCAAAGGAAGAATCATGCATCATTTTGCCTTAATGCCAGCAAAATATCTCCAGTTGACAGTTATTAATTTCTAGCCAAATTATCCTGGAATAGGGTCAAAGAGAACTAATGGCTTTATTTTTAAATCACAGGAAGTATTGTGTTTCAGTATTCAGAATGCAGTGCTCCGTAAAAAGAGCTGCAGCAGAGACCAGGAGACCAACCCTCTCTAAAAAATATTAGATTATTAAGTGAATTAACCCTTCATCATTTCTCATGCACTTTCCTATAGACTGTATTAAATTTATCAAAGCTGTTCACTTATTCTTCATCTGCACTGAGTGCAATGTCTAAAGTTTTATTTAAAAATACAAATGTGTAGTTATAGATATGAATGATCATGGATTTTAAAAGTTTTTATTATTTTCATTCACTTTTTTCATCAATTTGTCTTTGATTTTGGAATTTTAGCATAGTAAATGCATACACACACACACACACA
Source organism: Bubalus kerabau (assembly GCF_029407905.1). Classification (NCBI taxonomy): domain Eukaryota; kingdom Metazoa; phylum Chordata; class Mammalia; order Artiodactyla; family Bovidae; genus Bubalus; species Bubalus kerabau. The sequence goes on from NC_073624.1 coordinate 120,435,617, forward strand.
CACACACACATATATATAAGTAAAGAAGACTTAAACGATATTAGTTATATAAAGTTTTTTTTTTCCTGCCTCAGTTCCCAGTTAGGTGGTCCATATAATATGGGTTATATCATGACAAAATTGTTTTATTCAACTTATATGTAATGCCTTCAACTGGCTGACAGGAATTTAAACAAACTGAGATTTAGAGTGACAGCCTCTGGACTTCTGAGTTCAGCGCTCCTGGTGTGAAATTTCTACTGCACGAGGTTCCTGGGGAGGGCGTGGCTAAGGCCCGGGTAGTCAAGGTCTTCCACACCTGAGACAGACTTTCTGGATGGCATCAGGGCAACCTAGTCCTCTTGTCAGTGGCCTGAGTGAGGAAATAGAGCTGGGGCTGGTGGGGAAGGAGGGGTGAGAAATGCTGGCAGCCTGCCCCTCCAGAGACAAAACCGTACCCCCAGACTGGGAGCTGGGGAGAAAAGGAGCACCCATCTCCTCCAGGAGGTAGTGGAGGAAAGGGAAGCTGGCTGTGCTGCAGTGCACGGGGTCACAGAGCCAGACACGGCTTAGGGACTGAGCAACAGTCTCCTCGGCCAAACCTGCCCAGATTAAGGCACTCGGGGTAGAATTTCGTAACACAGGTGTGGTGATGGAGCAGGTCATGTTTGAAATACCAGACTGTAGCTGTTCATACCAAGATTTAGAAGATTTTCTTAAATTCATGCTTCTCCATTTGCTGTATACCCTTGGGATAATTTACACACAATCTTTTAATGACGGTTTCTTATCATTTTCACCAGTTTTAATTGTTGTTTAGTGTCCATTGATTTCTTTACCTTGACATTCCTATTATGATGGGTTTTTTAAGTGTTACTGAAATTTCCATCAGTGGGAACTTTTAGGGCAAAAAGCATTATAAGCTCAGGAACATCCCCTTAGAAGACTTCCAAATTCTTGGTTTATAAGAAAGGATTTGAAGAGAGAGAAAAAGAGCCTAGAGGCAAAGGCCTAAGGATGCTAATGCCTTCAGGCAGGCACCAAAGGAACCTGAAGTCTTGAAGAAGAATAAGAAGAGTTTAGATTGTGGTGATAACATTATCAGAACAGTAATGACTGAAGCTGCCCAGGGGTACGGCCACTTCAGACCTACTTCTGAGGTGGACTTTCAAGGTTCACTAGGTAGTAAATAGCAGCCAACGAGAGACTGGAAACCAAAGTAAAATAAAATCTCAGTTTTATTTATAAAATAAGAACAACTCAGCTTCGTGATATATAACCCATAGGCCTTGGTGCCTATCCTCTGCTTAGCCCCTCGGTTCAGTTCAGTTCAGTCGTTCAGTCGTGTCCAACTCTTCGCGACCCCATGAACCACAGCACGCCAGGCCTCCCTGTCCATCACCAACTCCCAGACCTTCCTCAAATTCATGTCCATTGAGTCGGTGAAGCCATCCAACCATCTTATCCTCTGTCATCCCCTTCTCTTCCTGCCTTCAATCTTTCCCAGCATCAGGATTTTTTCCAGTGACTGAGTTCTTCACATCAGGTGGCCAAAGTATTAGAGTTTCAGCTTCAATATCAGTCCTTCCAATGAACACCCAGGACTGATCTCCTTTAGAATGGACTGGTTGGATCTCCTTGCAGTCCAGGGGACTCTCAAGAGTCTTCCCCAACACCACAGTTTAAAAGCACCAATTTTTCTGCACTCAGCTTTCTTTATAGTCCAACTCTCACATCCATACATGACTACTGGAAAAACCATAGCTTTGACTAGATGGACCTTGGATGGCAAAGTAATGTCTCCGCTTTTTAATATGTTGTCTAGGTTGGTCATACCTTTCCTTCCAAGGAGTAAGCATCTTTTAATTTCATGGCTGCAATCACCATCTGCAGTGATTTTGGAGCCCCAAAAAATAAAGTCAGCCACTGTTTCCACTGTTTCTCCATCTATTTGCCATGAAGTGATGGGACCAGATGCTATGATCTTAGTTTTCTGGATATTGAGCTTTAAGCCAACTTTTTCACAATCCTCTTTCACTTTCATCAAGAGGCTCTTTAGTTCTTCTTCACTTTCTTCCATAAGGGTGGTGTCATCTGCATATCTGAGGTTATTGATATTTCTCCCTGCAATCTTGATTCCAGCTTGTGCTTTTTCCAGCCCAGCGTTTCTCATGATGTACTCTGCATAGAAGTTAAATAAGCAGGGTGACAATATACAGCCTTGACATACTCCTTTCCGAATTTGGAACCACTCTATTGTTTCATTTCCAATTCTAACTGTTGCTTCCTGACCTGCATACAGATTTCTCAGGAGGCAGGTCAGGTGGTCTGGTAGTCCCATCTCTTTCAGAATTTTCCACAGTCTGTTGTGATCCACACAAAGGCTTTGGCCTAGTCAATAAAGCAGAAATAGATATTTTTCCAAAACTCTCTTGCTTTTTTGATGATTCAGCGGATGTTGGCAATTTGATCTCTGGTTCCTCTGACTTTTCTAAATCCAGCTTGAACATCTGGAAGTTCGTGGTTCATGTGCTGTTGAAGCCTGGCTTGGAGAATTTTGAGCATTACTTTACTAGCGTGTGAGATGAGTGCAATTGTGCAGTAGTTTGTGCATTCTTTGGCATTGCCTTTCTTTGGGTTTGGAATGAAAACTGACCTTTTCCAGTCCCGTGGCCACTGTTGAGTTTTCCAAATTTGCTGGCATATTGAGCGCAGCACAAAGACAGGCATTAGTGACTAAACAACAACTCACCAGGGAGGGGGCACAGTTCTTGAGGGGTTAGCCTATTGCACTCCCCCTTTGCATGGCAAAATATTAATAATAAAGGCATATTTTTTTCTTTCTTTCTCCTCCATAACTCTGTCTCCGAGTTCCTGTCTGGCACTGGTGCACAGAGAGTTAAGATTTTGGCAGCAGTATCAATTATCTGGTTAGTCAGTTTCTAAGTTTTCATGATTCAGTAATTTGGGAATTAAGCAGTAGTCCCTTTGAAATGTTTTGTCCTACTTATATTATGATGGGATTTAGAAACTGTCTTGGTTTTCTAGGGCTGCCATAAAAAAAATACCAGGCTGGTGGCTTTAAACAACAGAAATGTATTTTCTCAAAGCTCTGGGAGCTCGAAGTCCAAGAGCAAGGTCTTGGCAGGTTTATTTTCTTCTGAGGCCTCTTTCCTTGGCTTGTAGACAGCCACCTTCTTGCTGTGTCCTCACTTGACCTTTCCTTGATGTGCAAGAAAACCTATTATCTCTTCCTCATTTGATAAGGACACTAGTCGCATTGGATTAGGGCCCTGCCCGTATGACCGCACTTAATTTTAAATGCCTTTTTAAAGGCATTATGTCAAAATACAGTCACTTTAGGGGTTAGGGCTTCATCATATTAATTTGAGGGGACACAATTCAGTTCATAATAGGTATTACGTATATAAAGATTAGGAAAAATTGTGAATGACTTCAAAATAACTTTAAAAACAAAAGAAACTGGTGTTGGGCCTAGCTCAATTACTAAGTCTTCTTCACCTTTAGTTCTCTTTGACTAGCCCATTTAGAAAACTGTTCATATGAAAAAGCATCCTGTCCGCAGTCAATGCCAGTGAATCCTCTTCATTGGCAAAGAGGTTTCCAATAGAGAATATAAGCCTCTGTAAGTTAAACTCTTTCTTAAACCAGTTGTAACATCTTACTGGTTCCCTCACTAGTTAATGAATTAAATAAAATTTTTGACACACATTCATTTTATATTTGTACGTGTCAACCACAAATTGGCACTTACCAAGAGCATTGCCAACAACTGAACAACAAAGGCATTTGCCATCTGCCTCACACAGTCACACAGGGAAGCCCCAGATTAATGGTACACACACCCATAAAATAGGTATGCTAACTTTTTCAGTTAAAAAAAAAATATATATATATATATATGTAATTTGTCTTCTAGCACTTAGAATCTTTGTGGTTCTAGACATTCCAAAGCCCATATTTAAATATTAAGAATCAAAATTTAAAGTAATTAAAATATTTTAATTAACTGGAAAAAAGTCCATAAGCTATTTCCTTTGAGGATATCATAAACTTCTTAACTAGTCTTAAATAATGTCATATTATTTTTATTTTGAAGCCACAAAAATGTCTATGCCTTGGTCTTGGAACATTTTTCCTTGATTTCCTTAACCAACACTTCAGTGATCATAAGTATTCAAGCAACACAAAGGGTTTAATCAACACTTGCATAAATGCATCAGAAAACACTGTATAAGCAGAGATAACTTTAAGCAAATACATACTTTCTTATAAGCCACAATGTGTTTGAAAGTAGGTTAGTTCCAAAATATAGTGTAAAGGAGTTTTGACCTTGGGTGACTGCACTTGCCAACATCACTGACCAAGGTGAACCAGCACCCAAATAGATCTTTTTTTTTTAATGAAGGATAATTGCTTTACAGTATCGTGTTGGTTTCTGCCAAACATCAGCACCAATATATCTTAACATAACAAATATGTTTGCCATGATTTTGATGTAGCAGGAAACTTTACAAGGGAAATCAGATGGACAAAGTGAATAACCTCATACATTAGATTATCCAAAGCTATCTTTAGTCTTTCTCAACAGTAAAAACAAATTAATTTGCTGTCTTACCTTTGCATTTATGAATGCTAATTTAATCACATAAATTTAGACTTTCTGTAAGAGAATTTGAAACCACATTGTGAACATGACTTTCACATAAGGTTTGTTCCTTTTTTCCTGAATTAGAAAGGAAAATTTTAAAAATCCAATGCTTGTATTAGACCCTAGGCAAAATCAGTAGAGCTCTGCCATCTCCTGTTAAGTTGATTTAGGACTCTGGGGAGCCATGTCACCATCTGGATGGAATGCATTTGGTCAGAAGAAGGCCTGGGAGAATGTCCTCAAAAAGACCCCAGCTGACTGAGCAGCCACCTGTTACCAAGATGAGCTAGGGCACAATATATTGTATTCATCATAGTCCATCTGTTTCTAGTCTCCAAATATCCTCTCCCATCATGGTAAGGTACCACTGATAAGAAGAGAGGACTGATGCAGACAGGGCAAGACTTCAAGTTCAGCTAAGCAGAAGACATCTACAAGTTACTCATGATGAGAGACAGGCCAGGAGGCTGATCCGAAAGGTCAAAGAAGGCAGAGGCAGCAGGCTCGGAGAGGCAGAATGGCAAGAACCCAGGAGCTGGTAAAATTCAGAGAAACCATAAGAGCAGCCTTGGAGAGCTGAGTTGGAGATTTTGATCCTGGGCAGAATGGGTTATTTTAATGGCCTGGTGAACACAAGTATTTCTGAAAGACATGGATTGTGGTCTCAAAACAGACAGATATGTATCAATTAATTTAACTCCTGATTAAGGGAAAAATATAGAACATAAAATTCATTTGTAGCCTCGATGGCAAATAATAATAAAAGCCAATATTTACATGACAATAAATACTTTGTGTAGATTAACTGATTCAATTCTCATCCCCAGCTTGTGAGGTAGACACTATGATTATCCCCAGTTAGAAGATGAGAAAAGTTAGGTGCAGAGGATTTGGTGACTTGCTGCAAATCACATAAGTGGTAGAGCTGGACTTGAAACCCAGCCTCTGTTCTGTTCAGGACTGCTGTGGCCCCATTCATTTCCTTTCATCTTCTGAGAAGCTTCAGTGGCTGAGCGCTTCTCTTCTGGCTTTCTTATTTTGTACTTCCCTTTCCCTATTCAACCTCTTCACTTTGACTTTCCCTTTCCCTAACATCAAGAATGTCAGGTTGAATATTCATGGTGGAACCAGAGCAAATGACTGCAATGACACAGAGCAAGACTTTTCCCTCCTCCCCCCAACCCACCAGCTTAAGTTGAAATGGCAAAGGACTCTTGGGTTTAGACTGAAGAGGTTTGACCTTTGAATGCCTGAACTGCATGAAGGACATAAGGAGTGTGTGTGTGTGTGTGTGTGTGTGTGTGTGTGTGTGTGTGTGTAAGAAGCAGGGGTGGGATTTAGAAGATGGAGATGGGTGAAGAGCTGAAGGTTGAAAGTGGAGGTGGAAGGGGCTGTGTTGAGAAGGAGCACCTTGAGACTTGTGATTTACACAGGCTGAGTGGAGCCCAAGTGATAAAATGTGGAACAGCTGGGGAAAGGGCAACAGAAGGCCTGGGACATTGAGCACAGCCCCAGCGAGTGACAGTGGTGAGATGCTTCTCTGGGTGACTCACAGGCAGCAGACAGCAAAGGGACACCAGCAGATTAATGGCCTTGTTCTTCGGATCTCCTGAGAACTTTCCCAGAGATGCCTAGAAATCAACAAGGAATATTTGGAATGAGAACAGGAAAAAGCTGTGGCCCCACAGTTGTGCAGGTGAGCACCGGCAAGCGGCAAGGTGTAGGTATTTATGTTAATGCGACCTCACTGCTTGTGGGGACTGGGAGGCCTGAGGGTGCATCCTAGCTGGCTGATATTCAGGAATAGAGAAGAGTAAGAGTGATGCAGTATAAACCAGCCCCTTCAATCATGTCACAAACAGCTATGGACTTGTTCTACTAATAAAGGGCAACCCAAACACTGTGCTGAAATACCTTAAAATCTACCAAGGCCTTTTCTGTTGGAGTCTTATTTTTGTAATCATCTTTATAAATATTGAACTTTAACCATGTATTAAAGTGGTTGTCCTTTTTGTCATGGAATTCTGTCTCCCAGTGTGCAAATCTTTGCCTATTTATCTCACTGGTACCAAGGCTTGGTACTTGAGCTTGTCCTTCAAGATGTGGTTCCATTCAAGGTCTAAGAAATTTAACCATGAACTTGTAACTGTCTCACTGAGCTTGTGCTTAGTCTGCCTAAAGTCAGATTCCAAGGACCAGGTGACATAAGGGGTAAAAAACAGAATAAGCACTTTTGATCTAAGCTAATGTGACTGGACCATATGTAATAGCCCTCCTGTCCTTCTATTTTCTATTTTGTACATATCTTTTTCGGTCATCAGCTGTAGCAGGCAATCTTAGGGGGAAAATAGCCTTTAAAATTTCTCAAAAGGATGAAGTATGAGCAGATGTCCAAGAGGAAGATAAAATAACATTGCAAGTAAAATGTAAAGATTTATTGTTGTACTTTAGCAAGCTGTAATAGAAAATGTTGAGGACCTTAGAGTATAACACTAAAAGAGAAAAGGTAAAAAGTCTTGTTTTTATCCCATCATGTTCAATAAATTACATAGTTCCAACTGCTTTTAAGAAAGTCATTCACTTACTATGAGTTGCCATTAGTTAGTAGGTCCAATTTATCATATGCAAAATACTTTCTCCTAAATATATTATTACACATAGATATACATATTACATATAAGGAAGCATTTAGTCCTTAATTTAAAGCATATAGATTTCCCTGGTGGCTCAGATGGTAAAGAATCTGCCTGCAATGCAGAAGACTATTAAAATAAAGGTATTACTTTTTTATTATGATATAATTACATTTCTTTTAACAAATCTTTATTTTGCAGCTGTAATAGAATACTACACCAACAAATCAATCAGATTCCATGGGTGAAGAAATAACACTGAAACATAGTCCACGTTCTTCTATTTTAAAAAATATAGGACATGGCTGATGTTAGAAAGATGAACAGTTTCTGTATATCTTAAACATTAGTAAGATATATAACATTATTTACTTGCTGCTGCTGATGCTAAGTTGCTTCAGTCATGTCCGACTCTGTGCGACCCCAGAGATGACAGCCCACCAGGCTCCCCCATCCCTGGGATTCTCCAGGCAAGAACACTGGAGTGGGTTGCCATTTCCTTCTCCAATGCATGAAAGTGCAAAGTCAAAGTGAAGTCACTCAGTAGTGTCCGACTCCTAGCGACCCCATGGACTGCAGCCCACCAGGCTCCTCTGTCCATGGGATTTTCCAGGCAAGAGTACTGGAATGGGGTGCCATTGCCTTAGGAATTAAATTAGTAAGTATCACTAAGAGCACTGAGCATCTTCCAAGACACTATGAGGTTACTATTAGTAGGCAGTGCTTACTCTATAGTTAGTGAAACAAGAAACATGCAAACAACCAACTAAAGTGCAAGCGGAATTTAAAACAGTCAGTGCTTTGTCACCATGAGATACCACCTCACACCCATTAGGAAGGACACCATTTAAAAAAAAAAACAAACAGAAAACGAATGTTTGTGAGGGTGTGGAGAAATTAAACCTTATAAAAGACCCTTATCCACTATTGGTAGAATTGTAAAATGATGCAAGTGCAAGTGAAAAGTGAAAGTGAAGTCGCTCAGTCGTGTCCAACTCTGCGACTCTGTGGACTGTAGCCCACCAGGCTCGTCTGTCCATGGGATTCTCCAGGCAAGAATACTGGAACGGGTTGCCATTTCCTTCTCCAGGGGATCTTCCCAACCCAGGGATCGAACCCAGGTCTCCCGCATTGCAGGCAGACGCTTTAACCTCTGAGCCACCAGGGAAGCCACTACAGAAAAAAAAAATGTATGGCGGCTCCTCAAAAATTAAAAATAGAACAAGCCAGTGATCCAGCAATCCTACTCCTGGGTATTTACCCAGAAGAAGATAAAGCAGAATCTCAAAGAGATATTTGCACACTCATGTTCAATGCAGCATTACTCACAATAGCCAAGATGTGGAAGCAACCTAAATGTCCACCAAAGGATGAAAGGATAAAGAAAATGTGGCATACAATGTATACTACTCATCCTTACAAGAGAAGGAAATCCTATCATATGCTACAAGATGAATGAACTTTGAGGACAGTAAGCTAAGTGAAATAAGGCAACCACATAAAGAAAACTAGTCCATGATTCTACTCATATGGTGTATCCAAAGTAATCAAACTCACAGAAAGCGAAGGGAGAATGGTGGTTGCCAGGGACTGGGGTGGAGGGGAGTGGGGAGCTGTTGTTCAGTGGGTATAGAAATTCAATTATGCAAGACAAAAAATGCTAGAGATCTTTGTACAACAATGTGCAATACTACAACATACAGTTAAAATTGTTAAGAGAGTACATTTATATTTAGTGTGCTTTTTAGCGCACTAAAAAAAAAAAAAATCAATGCTTTAGTAGCATAAGGAAAGGAGTAATTTACTCTGATTCAGAGGATCACAGCTTCAGAGTAGGGGCAGCATTTGACCTGATTTTGGGAGATTGAGTGAAATTTTGATGCACAAGTAGGTATGGAAAAGCATTAACAAAGACCCAGATGAGTGAAAGTTATTTGAAAAGATGATCAGCATCAATACTTAACAAGGAAGTGCCAGTCAAAAATCAATAATGAGATATCGTCACCTCATTCCTGCTAGTATTGCCATTTTCAAAAAAAAAAAAAACAAGAGAGAACAAATGTTGGCAAAGATGTGAATAAAAGGAAACCTTTATGAACACTGTGGGTGGAAATGTTATTCAGTAGAGCCATTATGGAAAACAGTATGGTGGTTACTCTAAAAATTCAACTACCATATGATCTAGCAACCCCACTCCTAAGTATATATCTGGAGGGAACTGAAATCCAGCTCAGAGATTTATCTGTACCCACCATGTTCATTTCAGCTTTATTCACAGTAGCCAAGATAGACAAACAACCTAAATGTTTTCCCAGGGGTGAATGAATTAAAAAATATGGCATATACCTATTACATACAATAACAATATCCATTAATATAATCATATTTAATTATATCTATATATATTTATTTATACCTCCATAAAAATGAATGAAGTCTTGCCATTTGTGACAACATAGATGAAACTGAAGGGCATTATGCTAAGTGAAATAAACCAAACAAAGACAAATTTTCTGTTATCAATTATATGTGTCTTCCCAGGTGGCTCAGTGGTAAAGAATCCACCTGCCAATGCAGGAGCCACAGGAGACATCAGTTTGATCCCTGGATCAGGAAGATCCCTTGGAGAAGGAAATGGCAACCCACTCCAGTATTCTTGCCTGGAAAACTCCATGGACAGAGGAGTGTGACAGGCTACAGTCCATAGAGTCACAGAGTTGGACATGACTGAGACTCAGCATACACACACATAAATTATATGCAGAATCTAAAATAACTGAGTAAGGCCAATTTCAGAGAGAGAATAGAATGGTGTTTGCTAGGTAGCTAGGGGAAAGGGGAATGGGGTGATGGGTCAAAGAGTACAAATTTTCATTTTAAGAAGGATAAGTTCTAAGACTCTAATGTACTGAATGATGACTATAGTTAACAATACAATATATTGAAAATTTATGAGAGTAGATCTTGGCATTCTCACTACACACACATTAACTATGTGAGGTTAGAGATGTGTCCATTATTTTGATCTTGATAATCTTTCCACAATGGATATATGTGTGTATCAAACAGCCACATTTACTGTTTAAACATATACCATTATATTTGTCAAAAATCATTTAATAAAATATTTTTTTAATCAGTTAAAAATTAGAAATTTTGCTGAACTAGTTCAGGATCTGACACACAAACAAGGAGAAAAGAATGCATGTGGCCTGTATGCTGTGGGGCATTACTGAGATACTCGGGTAAACCTAGAGCCCTCGGTATTGTAAGCTCCCTTGAAGAGTTGTTTGGTTGCTAAGTCATGTTCTACTCTTTGCAATCCCATGAATGCAGCACGCCAGGCCTTCCCTGTCCTTCAGTATCTCCTGAAGCTTGTTCAAATACATGTCCATTGAGTCGGTGATGCCATCCAGCCATCTCATCCTCTTTCATCCCATTCTCCTCTAACCCTCAATCTCTCCCAGCATCAGGGTCTTTTCCAATGAGTGGGTTCTTCACACCAGGTAGCCAAAGAATTGGAGCTTCAGCTTCAGCATCAGTCCTTCCAATGAATATTCAGGACTGATTTCCTTTAAGATGGACTGGTTTGATCTCCTTGCAGTCCAAGGGACTCTCAAGAGTCTTCTCCAGCACCACAATTTGAAAGCATCAGTTCTTCGTTGCTCAGCCTTCTTCATGGTCCAACTCTCACATCATGACTACTGGAAAACCATAGCTTGATTTTACAAACCTTTGTCAGCAAAGTGATGTCTCTGCTTTTTAATAAGCTGTTTAGATTTTTCATTGGAGAAGGCAATGGCAACCCACTCCAGTACTCTTGCCTGGCTTTTTTCTTCCAAGAAGCAAGCATTTTTTAATTTCATGGCCACAGTTACCATCTGCAGTGATTTTGGAGCCCAAGAGTAGTCTGGAAAAAATACACCCACCAGCATTGGGAAACAGTGGTGAGGCTTGTTTAATTCTTAGTGAGCTCTAAGTAGGTGAACAATCAAAAAAGTTCTTTTGAGAAATCAAAACAACAGGTCTGTGTAGGTGTGTGGTATCCAAAACCCCAAAGCCAAGAAATTAACATAAAATGAGTTTCAGACTTTTGATATTTCTTGGGCTCCTGCCAGAATCAAGTATATTTCAGGTACTGTCCCACAATCTGTACCACAGATTCTCTCATTCTCTCTCTCTCTAAGTGGACATTAAATATTTATAAAAATTTACCATACACTAGGCCACAAGGCAAGTCTCAATACAATACAAAGATTGGATACTTTTATTGATAAGATAAAGATTTAACTAGATGGTGACTGCAGCCATGAAATTAAAAGATGCTTACTCCTTGGAAGGAAAGTTATGTCCAACCTAGATAGCATATTCAAAAGCAGAGACATTACTTTGCCAACAAAGGTTCGTCTAGTCAAGGCTATGGTTTTTCCTGTGGTCATGTATGGATGTGAAATTTGGACTGTGAAGAAGGCTGAGTGCCGAAGAATTGATGCTTTTGAACTGTGGTGTTGGAGAAGACTCTTGAGAGTCCCTTGGACTGCAAGGAGATCCAACCAGTCCATTCTGAAGGAGATCAGTCCTGGGATTTCTTTGGAAGGAATGATGCTAAAGCTGAAACTCCAATACTTTGGCCACCTCATGCGAAGAGTTGACTCATTGGAAAAGACTCTGATGCTGGGAGGGATTGGGGGCAAGAGGAGAAGGGGATGACAGAGGATGAGATGGCTGGATGGCATCACTGACTCGATGGACGTGAGTCTGAGTGAACTCCGGGAGTTGGTGATGGACAGGGAGGCCTGGCGTGCTGCGATTCATGGGGTCACAAAGAGTCGGACACAACTGAGCGACTGAACTGAAGTGAACTGAAAATGCAATAAAAATAGAAATGAATAACAAAAATGCAGTTCCAAAAGACTCATGTATTTGAAATATTTGAAACAGGCTTCTATATTCATGGATCAAAAATAATTTATAAATGATACGAAAAATATTTAGAAGAGAAAATAATGAATCATTACCTAACATTTATGAATTTAGCTCTAGGGAGTATTTATAGGAAAAGTCACAATATTAAATATGTATAATAAAAGAGAAGAAAGATTTAAATTAGGGAAGTAGTAAATAAATAGTTCTACAATTTTTTGGACTTGTTAAGTTTGAAATATGTATACAATGTCTAAGTAGAGATGCCAAATAATAGAAAATTAAGTATAGAAGTCTAGAGCTTAAGGAAAGGTTCAAGTCTCAGGTGATAAATGTGCAATCTTCTCCATACAGATGCTATTTAAAGTCAAGGCAATGGGTGTGATTACCCTAGGGAAGAATCTGTATAAAAAGATAGGCAAGGACAGAGCCTTGGAGCACTTCAATATTTAGAAGAAAAGATAACAGACCATCAAAGGAGACTGAAAAACAGACAATGAAGGAGAAAGAAAACCAGGAAAGTACACGGAAAAGGAAGGTGAGATAAAGTATTCCAAGACAAGGAATTGATCAACTGAGTCAAATGCTCTTAACAGAGAACATGAGACAGATGCAGAGAATTTAATCATTGAATGTGGTAAGATGGAAGTTGCTATTTCAAAGGACCACAGGGAGGGGAAAGTCTGAATTCACCACTCAGGTAAGGGAGTGAGTCTTGCTTAAAAGTAGGGCTTTGTGATGATCTAGAGGGGTGGGCTGCAGTCCATGGGGTCGCTAAGAGTTGGACACGACTGAGCAACTTCACTTTCACTTTTCACTTTCATGCATTGGAGAGGGAAATGGCAACCCACTCCAGTGTTCTTGCCTGGAGAATCCCAGGGACGGGGCAGCCTGGTGGGCTGCCGTCTATGGGGTCGCACAGAGCCGGACACGACTGAAGCGACTTAGCAGCAGCAGCAGCAGCAGCAGCAGCAGAGGGGTGGGTGTGGGGAGGGGAGGGAGGCTCAACAGGGAGGAGATATATGTATAATTATGGCTGCGCATTGTTGTACAGCAAAAACCAACACAACATTGCAAAGCAATTTTCCTCCAATTAAAAAATAAACTTTAAAAAAAAGGGGGGGTATAGGGCTCTATCTCTACCTGTGACTGGCAAAAGACAAAGACAGGTAAAGATATAGGTAAAGTTGTAATTGAAAAAGAGTTGTTTAAATAGAAGATAGAAATGGAAGCTAAGTTGAAGAGAGTAGATCGTGAGAGATATTTAGAAGGGAAATGGTATATTCGGAACTCCATGTTACGTTGGCTCTGCCTGAAACAGGACTGGAGACAGAGTGGTAGTCCAACCAAGAGATGGCAATGAGTTCAAGTGACAAATAGTCAGGATTCCAACAGGAAGTGGACGTCATGCTTATATTAAGATAATTCTGCCTGCTAAATGGCTTCAGTTGTGTCTGACTCTTTGTGCCCCATGGACTAGAGCCCTCCAGGCACTTCTGTCCACGGGATTCTCCAGGCAAGAATAATGGAGTGGGTTGACATTTCCTCTTCTGGAGGATCTTCCCAGCCCAGGGATCGAACTCCTGTCTCATATGTCTCCTGCATTGTCAGGCGGGTTCTTTACCACTAGTGCCAAAATGCTAGGAGGGCTTATTTAAAAAGAAATTCATCTTTACCATCTGAGTGGGGATAAAAGAAATCTGAAACTAGAAGCAGTAAAGCTAAAATCAACCTTCCCATTAGACTCAAAGAAGATGAGAAGGATGGAATACCAAAATCTAAAAAGAGAGTTGGGAAAAGCAGATTGCCTTGGAAGATTCACTTACAAAAGGGGAGACAGGGAAATATTATTTGACTTCTTGCATGGGTGGACTACATCAGTTATACTTATGAAATCAAAATTTAAATAAAAGAAGTTTTGTTGACAGCTTATATGTGCTGGGGACTCTACTAAGTTTACATCATTTAAATGTCTCAACAACTGTGTGATGTAAATGCTCTGCGAGGCAACCAAGGGAATAAATACCATGACCCCACTCTTCCTCCCCCAGAATTTCTGTCAGTGTTCCCATTGGCCACAACCAACAGAGGACAAGGCATCACACTGATAGAAAAGGGAGAGTTGTAGCAGAACCTGGGCACATCTCAGACCTAGGTCCACCAGAGAGATGGATGCAAATTACATTCCAAATTTGGTTCAGCAGCCTTCATAATTAACAGGCTTCCCATATAGGTTGCTTGCAGATAGAGGTGGGACAATTGAGGCCATTGCAAATATCCGCTCCACTCAGCATTTTATATCCTCACTCAAAATTAACAAGACAGTGTTCTAGAGTTATTAAAAATGGAAACTTTATGAACTGTTGGTTATTTCTTCATGAAAATTCATAATAGCTTGCACAGTTTTATGATTCTAATGTTACAAATGCTAAGCAGTAGCTGTGATATAAGCAAAGGCAAGGACCAGAGGAGATTAAATTAGTTGTCGATATTTTACAAAGCAGAAGCTGTGGCAACACCAGGGCAAGGTTCCATGTGGCAACTGTCAGCTGGAGCTGAGTAGCTGCTCCTCCCTTTAACGGGCGATGTGGATCCCAGTTTGTTCCATCCCAGGACACGGCTCTCCATGAGGTTAGCTGCTTCATTCATGCAAGTAATCAATACTTGGTCCCTCTTGTAACCCATGTGAAGATCATCTCAGAGGGCCTGGAACCTAGAGCAATCCCAGAGTCATCCCTTGTGTTTCCAAACCCTCTACTACCAGAGATAATTTATGGAACTAACCAGGAGCTTAGCAGTTAGACTTCAACTGGGGGAGAATCAAATATCAAAAACTTAAGCCAAAATACGGAACTCGCTTTATTTCACTTTTTTACTTCATTTTTTGAATCTTTCTCTGCTCCCCTAAAATTGTTTTCTAAGAACATTTACTGTTAAGTACCAAACTGCTGGATTAGGATTTTGCAACCCTTTTTGTTGTTGTTTACAGCGGGAGCATTTTCTTTTTCTCCTTTAATTATTTCCATTTCACCGAGATCCCTTAACCTCGATGAGACCTTCATGATCCAGACCCTGCTTACTACTCCAGCTGCGTCTCTTTTTGTTTTTCCATAGGTCCATTGTCACATCAATCTCCTCCACGACCAGAGAGAGAGTCTCCGGGAGTACTAAACTCATAGAGTTAATGGCATATAAATCAGAAGTCTTCCCTTGTCACTGTCCTACACTAAACTCTACTAATATTCAGTTTAGCTCATAGACACTCCCCATGCTTCCACACCCACAAATTGGGTTAGGTGCCCTGCCTTTCTATGCTCAAAAATAGCCTATACAGTATAGCCCCTACCTGTATTTTTGGCATTTGTTTATTTTTCTGTCTTCTCCATTAGACAGCCAGACTCTTGCAAGCCTGCTAAGCCACACAGTGACTGAATTAAACAATACCTAAAGTTTAACCTGAACTGCCAATTCAGTCAACTGCAACTTCAATGTTGTTCTAGGTGTTAATAACACAATCTGGACCCAGAATTGATTTCTCTATTTTATCTCCTTTTCGTCCCTGACACTTCCCAATCCCATCCCCAAAGTGATTTTTCTAATTATTATTTTAATTTTTTTATCCCAGTAGTCAATATCCTCTATGTAGGCTCAGAGAATACATTTTTTAAAGATCATAACAAATGATAGAAACCCTTATCACAAGTGATACTATTATAGGAAATGTAGCTCAAAACAAGACACTCAGTTCCTCGGGTGTGTTCTACAATACATCTGTGGACTGCTCACTCAATGGAGCCCAAGTTCAAGTCCTTTAAACACACTGGGGTTTCAACAACTACTTGCCAGTCTTCCCTCCTCATTTTTTCTTCTACCTCACTTTGCCTCTCCTCAACACATACACAAATCCACAAGCAATATTTACTACACAAACCTGTTTGGCTTTCAATTACAAGAGATGTCAACTTAATGGATTAGGGATGACACTGTTCCTATTCCATTCAAGGAACACAGTCAATAGGAAATAAATCTTCATCCATCAATACACTGGAGATCAGAGGGCCTCTTAGGACACTCTCTCATTCACCTAGAAATACCCTGGGTTTCAGTAAAACAACTCAGTGGTACCCTCTATTCAGATGAGTGACACACACCCCTCCTTACCAAAAAGATAGGTGCAGATAACCACTGAAAGGACTGCAATGAGCTTAAGTTTAATTTCACCACAATTGACCACATTTAGCACAAAACAGAAGGAATCTCAGACAGACTAGCTCTTTAGAATTTAAAGTCATACTAGGGTCTGAACACCAAAAGTATATGAGCTCCCTAATCAGTATGCCCTGGTGTACAGAGATCAGAAGAATCTTCAGATAATCCAAGAATTAAATGTCAAGCCCTCAAATCACTGAATGAACAATAAACAGAGTAATTTAATCAGATCACCTGCCTCTTGAAGGCTTAGTTCCTGGAGTGGCCTGCTAGTGTTCTATGTCTTATCTTTCTAAAGGCCATTTTTATCATCAGCTGTTTAAACCACTACAGTGACTCCTTAATATTTATAGAAGTAATATTTATATTTATAGAATTATAATATTAATATTTATAGAAGTTTGTGGGCATAGCATCCAATATCTTGCACAATCCAGGGCCAATCCATATAATATTCTAACCCCCAGCGTGGTCTCTTCTTTGTCCCTCTAACAAGCTACCACAATTTGCTACCTGTGGTTTCTACACAGTTTTGCCAACAAGTCCCACCCAGGAATCGTATGTCTGAGAACTCTCCTCCTAGCCATTAGCACTCAACTCTTCCCCTCTTGTTTGACTTCCACATGCTCTTAATATCACAGAAAGTCATGGCTAAGGGCACCTTGACCTTCTTCTGGGGTGTCCAGTGGCATTTTTAATTTTTCTTTTAAAACATTGGTATACTTCCCATGTCCATTTTTACATAAAATCATACATGAGAACCTATTAACTCTTTTTTAATTTTTAAAAAAATATTTATATTTATTTATCTGACTGCACCAGGTCTTCGCTGCGGCATGCGGGATCTTCAGTTGTGGCAGGTGAAATCAGCTGAGGCGTGTGGGATCTAGTTCCCTAACCAGGAACTGCCCCCAGGCCCCTTACATTGGGATCTCGGGTTCTTAGCCACTGGACCACCAGGGAAGTCCTGGGACACTGCTAGTCTACACACACATAGGACTGGAGTCCCTTTGGTCAAAGGCAGGGAACAGGGCTTGAGGCAACCCCACTCGCTCATGGAATATATTTGGAAAATACCTGATCCAGTCCAATCTCTTCATTTTATAAATGAGGAAAGAAGTATGGTTCACAAATATTAAGAAATTTTCAAAGCCACATATCTAATTCAAGCAGAGATAGAGTTTTCTAGTCAGGTGTTCTAGCTCAGATTCGAGTACCTCCACAATATTGAAATTCAGGGTCAGATGCTAACATTGCATCTCACTGTGGATGGATGATTCCACACACTAAACTATGAGTTGAAAAGACAGGCAGCCTCTGATTATGCCATCCCTTCCTTGCAAGCCTTCATTATGCAACAAATATGTTTTGAGTGCTTTCTGTGTGTTAAAAATTGTTCAACCAACTAGGGATTTGGAGGTGGATAACTCAGCATGATCCTTGACTTCAAAGAACATGAAATCATGAGAAAAAACATGGGACGTTAGAGAGCAAGGAATGGGCAGACTATACTGGGTTTGAAGAACATGGTAAGAATTTTGGATTTTTATCTTAAATGCAGTAATAAGCTATTGAAAAGTTTTAAGCAAGGGGGTAACACTTATTCACCCAATCAATAAAGATAATCTTCATCTACTACATGCCAAACACTGCTGTAGAATAGGAGGTACAGTCATAAACAGCCACACAATTCTTTGCCCTCATGGAAATACCCCATGGAAGCGACAGTCACCAGTCAGTAAATAAGCGAAGCACAGCAATATGTGGATGGCAGTGGCTGCCATGGAGACAAGACAGGGGAAGGACAGGGTGTGCCCGTGTGGGCTGCCATCTTCATTTGGGAGGTGTAATGGTGAATTTTATGTGTCAACTTAACTGGGACATGCACTGCCCAGACACTGGGTCAAACATTATTCTCAGTATGTCTGTTTCTGGATGAGATTAGCATTTGACTCTGTAGACTGAATTAAGCAGATTGCCCTTCCTAATATAGATGGACATCATTCAATAGGTTGAAGATATGAATAGAAAAATCAAGACTAAGAGGGAACTTCACCTGCCTGAAGTCCAGCTTTGCTTTAACTGGAACACAGATCTGCTCCTGCTTTTGAGTTGGAACATAGACCACCTCTTGGCTCTCAGGTCGTCTGACATAGACTGGAGCAATACAACCAGCTCTCTTGGTCTCCAGCTTGCCTAATGCAGGTCCTGGGACTTCTCACCTCCATAATCATATGAGCCAATTCCTTGTAATAACTATTTCTCTCCCTCTGTATAGTATGGTACACACACACACACACACATATGTGTGTGTGTGTGTGTGTATACACACACAGGATATATAGGATATATAAACACATATACATACATATACATATATATATACACACACACATATATGTATATCCTAAGGGTTCTGTTTTTCTGGAGAATCCTGACTAATACAAGCAGAATAGGAAGACATCACTGGGACATGCTATCTAAGCAAAGACTTGAAAGAAATGAGGAAACAAGACATGAGTGTCTGTGGTGGAATCTCAGAATGAGCCGCCAGTGAGGTAAGGAGAAACACTGGAAATTGTGACAGCCCAGAAGCCTACTGAAGAGAGGGTTTCAAGGAGTAAGGAATAATCAGTTATGCCACATGCTGGCTCAGTTAAGATGAGGGCTAAGAATTGACTGTTGAATTTTGCAGTGTGGAAGTCATTGTCAAACTTTGATAAAAATAGTCTCAGTAAGGTAATGGTGGGTATTGGCCTGAATGGAAGGCATTCAGAGAGAATGGGAGAATTGGAGGAAATGAGCATAAATGAGCATAAATCTATTGAAAGGAAGTTTTCTATAAATGAGAACAAAGAAATGGGTAATAGAAAGAGGGAGATTGGAGTAGATACTCTCAAAAAAATGACTCAGTAGGGAGGGTAAAATGTGATGCTAGAGAGAGCAGGGAGAAAATCTAGAGTGTTTCATTTAGTAACTGAAAGGAGATGTCATCTCACCCATAGGCAGAGGGTTGGCTTTAGATAGGATATAAAGAGTCCATCTCCAAAAATAGGAGGTAAAAGAGGTTGAAGTGAAACAGATACTGGTATGTGGATAGATGTACTGGTGGGAGCCTGTGGATATAATCAAAGTTAGGTTTAAAAAGTTAATTCTGGGGACTTCCCTGGTGGTCCAGTGCTTAAGACAGGTTCTATCCCTAGTCAGGGAACTAAGATTCCACATGCCAGCATGACCAAAACTTTTAAAAAGTTAATTCTGACTGCTCTAGGGCAATCAGATAAGTATGAAGACAAATAGCCCAGAAATAAAGCTGGTATAATGGTACACACAAAAGATTTTGGTGGTATGGACTAACGTGGTGGCAGTGGCAATGAATTCTATATTATAACTAAGCATATATGTTATCTCATTTCTATGTATCATCATCCATAATTCTTCTACACAAGTATTTATTTATATATTTATTTTGCAAATAAACTCAAACTTCTAAATTATATCCAAGAATGAATAAAGACAGAAAATTTTAAATTCCTATCACAAATATAGCTAGAAAATAACTTTCCCATTCATTTTGATGTTCTATTGGATGTAATCTTATTTCAACATATTCTGTAATCAGAAAAAACATGCAAATAATAGATGACAATATTTTTGGCTAATCCTGTTTCCCCATACTTTCACCAATTCCCACAATAATAGATATGTGACAGAAAAAGTTCTTTTATTTTTTTTTAAGAAATGCAACTATATGTTATTAAAATTAAGAGCTAGCTGATGGGAAGGGAGGTATGGATTTGTTCATAAACTTTAAAGAATTATTAGTCAAGGCAAAAAAATTCCATAGAATTGAGACTGAAATAATACACCTCACATTTTTATCTTCTACATGTTCTTGATTATTTTATCCCCACCACAATATGCATTTATCCTTTTTGTCTCTTTTAAAGCGTCAACAAGAAATGTATTTGTAACCATTTTTGCTTTTTATTTAGTCACCTGATGTGAGACCATCTAACATGCACAACCCCACACTTCCCAGTGAGATTTGAAACATGCCTAGACTCTCCGGTAGAAAATAGGTAATTCCCAGTCAGGGAAAATGTTATGCTGTAAATAGCTGCCTCTTGCATTAATCCACAGCCTTTACTATTTGCTCCATTTTCTTTCATAAGATTAACATTTAAAAGCCTCTTTGTCATAGACTGAAATTGAATTGTGAAATGTTCTCCTGAATAAATAATTTCTTCCTGAATGTTAATTACATAGGCAACTATCCTGAAGTGTAATTTTACATAAATACAGTGTTAGATATGAACAATTGCACAAATGCCTCCTCGAAGGGAAAAAAAAGAAGTTTCTGAGGTTGAAATGAAAGTATCTGACATGCTGGATAAATATGGAACATTTGATGTATTGAATATTAATCTGTATGTTTATAGAACTCATTTCACAGCTTTAGGGCAACTATATCAGTTAAATATTCATAAAGACAAAATATACATACTTTATTTTCCTTATATATTCATGGCAATGACAAAAATCAGTAGATTGATACTTAAAGATCTAAGCCAAAAGTTATAAATGAGATAGCCTCAAATTACAAGTAATCTGAAAATAAAATTTATCCAATTTTTCCTCCAGGTAAAGTACTTTATGAGTTTCCCGGGTGGCTCAGTGTAAACAATCCCTGCCAATGCAGGAGACATGGGTTCAATCCCTGGGTTGAGAAGATCCCCTGGAGAACAAAATGCCAACTCGAACAGTTTTGCCTGGGAAATGCCAGGGACAGAGGAGCTGGGCAGACCCAAAAGAGTCAGACATGACTTAGCAACTAAATGAAACAAAGTACTTTATATGCCATTATCAGCTTCTTATTTGATAATAATATGATGTTATGCTGAATCTGGTGATGAAGTGGTTTTCAGAAAGCAACCTTGTTAACTATCACAGCCAACAGACTCTTAGTCAAGGAGTCTTACTCCAATAAGGGTCACAGTCACATTGGATCCAGACTCATTTGCTCACTGAAGGTAGTGCCTAGTAAAGCAGCTACTGCTCATTGAGCACCGTCTATGTGCAGGCACTGCCCCAGAAGCTGTGCTTCTGCCGTCCCTTTAACCTCACTGATTCTATGACACCATGACAACCACATGGGGAAACCAAGCTTGGGAATTTTTTTAACTTGCCAAATTCATACAGCAACACAAAAGGTAGAATCCAAATCCAAATCCAGGTCTTTCTTACCTCCAGAGCCCACATTATTACACAGATGATAGAAGAGTTTTGTAACATAGAAAGAAGCACCTTAGAATTAGCCCAAAGTTGAAAATCTACCAGTGTTTTAAATCACTACCTTAACTTCCCTACCTTTTTTCTTCTTTAACAAATATTTATCCTGAGTTGACATTGGGCCTGGAATAAGTGTAGTAAGTAGCCAAATAATCTGCCTGAATTAGAAGAAGGAATCAATCAATTAGATTATTTGCTGTTAATTTTTTTAAAAAATTGAGATTTTAAATTTTAGTTTATAAATCCTTCTTAGTGTGATCTGCAGACCAAAAACATCCCAGTCAACTGGGACATTGTTAGAAATATAGAAATCCCCTCCCTACCCTCCCAACCAAAGTACCTAGTTTGAGCAGCACTGCTATCCAAGTTCACACAGACCCAACAGTAATCGCCTTTAAATTTTGTTTTTTAATGCAATGAAGTTTCAGAAGTGTCATTTGCAAGTTGACACTATAAACTTCTAGTACTTGATGATGATGAGAAAGTAGGTCAGCAGATGCACCGGGTAAGTTTTTGGGAAGTGTTTTCATTGGGTTTTGAAATTCCCCCAAATTTTCCTATAAAACTAACCCAGAAAAGCTTCTATTTAGAGATTTGTCGGCAGACGGCTTTTACTACTGAATTTCAGTGGGAGGATTCTGTTTTCAGAAAGTACTTCAGTCACTGATTTTAAAAAATAATGAATAGCTGACTTTCATATTATGTTAAGGTTTGTTTATATTTCTATTCTGTAGCACACTGTCATGAATCACAAAATACCACATTAATATCGCCAATATTTTTATGACATGTTTAAGAGAACAAACTGCTATTCTGGATTTATAAACTATTCAATGACTTGTCCACATGATTGCATAATAAGTAAACATCACTATTATTACTATTTTAACTTAATATTTTTTACTTACACCCCCAAAGAATTCACACCAATACTTTTTCACAGTTCCCAAATTTGTTTGGTATTAAGACAGCAATGGAACATTTGCAGAGTACATTATAATCAGCTGTTACTGAAACTTTCTCAAAACCCTACATGCTGAAAAGGCACAGGTTAAATTGTCTTTACCTGTGCATGGAGTCAGTAATCCATATAGTTTTAGGATTGGGGGAGAGATTTTCTCCCTTTATCAGATAGAATTCAGGTGCAGAAAATATAATCCATTCTAGTTAACTGAAGCAGTATGGACATTTTTACAGGATATTAAATGACTTCGTCTTTAGCAGGGCTGCTAAAGCAGCCTGGTAATCTAGGCTGGGATTCACAGAATGATTCCCAAAGTCATGTCACAGAACTTGGACACTAAGGAAGCTTCTGGTCCTGACAAACTCAAAGAACTGTATAATGAAGAAGGTATCTTCTGAATCAATAAGCCATTTCAATAGCTACTAGAACCAGAATCGTAGCACTTTTGCCGCAATTCACACTAACCAGTCTTCAACAGAGTCCATTAATGTCCCATAAAGCCATTGTCCAATGGACCAAGAAAACATGAGATAAATTAAAACTGAATATTATTCAGGCTTTTTAAAAAAGAGGAAATCCTGTCACTTGCTACAACATGAGTAAACCGGGAGGGCATATGCTAAGTGAAATAAACCAGACAGAAAGATAACTATTGCAGAGTAACAGTTATACACAGAGTCTCAAAACAAAGTCAAAGTTAACAGACAAGGGGTGTAAAAGTAGAGTGTAAAAGTAGTTTGCCAGGGTTTGTGGGGTGAGGGAAATAGGGAGAGGTTGGTAGAAGGGTACAAACCTGAGTAAGGTCTGAGAATATGATATATAACACAGTGACTATAGTTGATAACACTGTGTTCTATAATTGAAATTTGCTAAAAGTGTAGAATTCAAGTGTTCTCACCAAAAATATATGTGGTATATATATATATAATACCTCATATATACCTTTATATATTTTTTATATATATAAAGGCAAATATATGAGGTGATAGATGTGCTAATTAATTCAGTGGGGGGAATCCTTTCACAGTGTGAAGTGTATCAAATCGTCATGTTACACATTTTAAATATTTTACAATTTTATTTGTCAATTATACCACAGTAAAGCTGAAAAAATAAGCCATCTGTCTCATAATGGATTACATGTTAAGATCAGCATATTCCATGAAAGTCCACCCACTGTCTTAATTTTTTATGTAAAATTAGTCAGATTCAACGTTCCATGGAATACTATAACAGGTATTCAGAAAGATGATTACAGTGCTTGCAGAAAGATGGCAACAGGAAAGGCAAAAAAAAATCCAGAATAAGTAACTATTCCAGTGAGAACAAGTTCCCTCCCCTTCTAAAACAGAACAAAGGTGAAAGTCGCATCCGACTCTTACAGTCCATGGAATTCTCCAGGCCAGAATACCAGAGTGGGTAGCCTTTCCCTTCTCCAGGGAATCTTCCCAACCCAGGGATTGAACCCAGGTCTCCCACATTGCAGGCAGATTGATTACCAGCTAAGCCACAAGGGAAGCCCAAGAATACTGGAGTGGGTAGCCTATCCCTTCTGCAGGGGATCTTCCTGACCCAGGAATCGAACCAGGGTCTACTGCATTGCAGGTGGATTATTTCACAACTGAGCTATCAGGGAAGCCCCAAAACAGAAAGGATCTGGTCTAAATGACTTGCCACTAGGTGGCTACCAGGTTTCTTTTAAATATGGTATAGATTGAACACAGTACAATGGACATTAGTCAGATCAGACAGTGAAGAGAATTCTGTCTGGGAGACCATACATTACTTCCATCCTTGCCATCATACTCCCTTGTTCATTAGCTCACTGTTCAAGCACTGGGATGGCTGGTAACTTAATGAAACCTATGAGAAACATTATCTTGTCCATATGGTTATCAAAAAGAATATTTTACAGAGGAGACACTAATGTGAATATTCACATGAGATATAAACAATATTATATTCTGGGCCCATTCTTAGAGGTCTATCCACATGTGTTTTATCAAACCTACTTATCACCAATCCTCCAATCAGGATCTTTCTAAATCCCTGAATATCCAGCCACACCATTAGCCTCTCTCTGTGAATTGGTATAGATCCACGATTCTGACCATCTCTCCTTCCACACAAAGTGGAAAATCGATTATACCATTCAAATTTCTGCCCACTAAAAGGACTTTTTCTTCCTTGTCCTGCAGGTTCACATCCTCTGTGAGGTCATTCTGCTGCAGCAGGTCACGTGTCCAATGCAAACCAGAAGCGAGCTGTTCCTTCCTCAGCCAACTAGTTACAGAACTCTACATGAAGACATGGGGCAGATAGACAGGAGACACTGCAGCAGGAGTTACTATATTAGGAACGTGGCCGCCAGCCCTTAACACTTGTTCATGTCAACAGAACATGAGGAGGTCTAATCTCCTATATGCCATTTCCACCTGATGATGGAAGACAACATTAGTGCCTGGTGGAGCAGAAAATACCTATGTCATCCCTGAAGACCAGGTTCACGAGATCAGATTTTCTATGTCTGCATGCGTGTGTGCTAGGTCATGTTTGACTCTTTGTGACCCCAGGGACTATATAGCCCACCAGGCTGCTCTGTCCTGAGATTCTCCAGACAAGAACACTGGAGTGGGGTTGCCATTTCCTACTCCAAGTTTCTATATCTAACAGGGCCCATTAGCATGCCAAGGGCAGTTTCTTAATAGCAGAGTATTTATTTGCTTCCAAACACTACAAGCTTGCTTTGTACATGATGCTCCTCTAAATGTTTGCTATAAGCTACACAGGGCATCCCAAATTGCCACAGGCGTTTCAAGCACCATTGGACCTGCTGGCTCATAAGGACTAAACGACAGAGCTTTGCAGTGAAGCTGGGTCTTACTCTTGGCTTCATTCATACCTAGTAACTTTAGGGGTTACCTCAGTAAATAGATTCCAAACGCAGGCTATATTGTCTTCAAAATTCAAAGTGACCCAGAATGCAATGTGCCTCCTTCTTAGAAGTACTTTGGAGGGGACACCCCCTCACATCTCAGATCACTAGTCCCCCAAGAACCTTCCCCAAAGTGGTTGGCCTTGACTTCTCTTTGCATCTTCCTCCTACTTGCAAATCTCATATTTCTTACAAGGCCATCTAGAGTACCTGCAACTGCCTATTTACCTGGTCCTGCCATCATGAAGTCATCAATGAAATAGGCCAGAGCATTTTCCTTTGAGGTGGTGAAATGAGAAAGAACCTGCACAGTAAAGGTAGAGATGGTGAAAATATTATAATCCCTATTTTAGATTGGAGAAAAAATGAGTAGTTATTTAAGTTCCTTGAGTGGCAGGTCTGTCTGTCTCCAAAGCTTTTCTCTTGACCTTCATAGGATGAGCTTGTAGCACAGAAGAAGGAATGTGAGTCTGGGCTAGATGGATAGATGGAAAAGATGCCACGGTCCCAGGCAGTGCCCAACAGTCTGCTTACACCTGGCCCATCTTCTCCATTTAAGTAGCTGGCAATGCTCTTATAAGCACTTTACATTTATAATTACAATCCCAGCCCTACTAGGTGCAGAGTCGGGGGAGTAGAGAAGAAAGTGAAAGTGAATTCGCTCAGTCGTGTCTGACTCTTTGCAACCCATTGGACTGTAGCCTGCCAGGGTCCTCTGTCCATGGGATTTTCCAGGCAAGAATACTGGAGTGGGTTGCCATTTCCTTCTCCAGGGGATCTTCCCAACCCAGGAATTGAACGCAGGTCTCCTGCATTGCAGGCAGACGCTTTACCATCTGAGCCACCAGGGAAGCCCCCTGGTATAGAGAAGAGTAGGGCATAAATATTGAAAGATGGATCCTGTTACCTGAGACTCAGAAGCTCTATTTTCTGACTTGATGCCCATTGTTTTCTAGATCTACCATAAAGAGATAGGTGCTTGTGCTGGGGAAGAAGGGAAGGTGGGACATGCCCACCAAGGACAGAATGGTAACTGCTCTGGAATGTCTTGCTTAGGCTTCAGGAGAGAAGCAGGAGGGACCCTGTCCTTGACAATGGATAACAAGGTGGAGCCATGCTTGTTTATTAAGCACAGGAGAGATACAGGGGACTGTAGCCCAGAAGACCCCAAGCACCTGACCTTCACCCTCTAAGGACAACAAGAAATAACCTCTGGGGCTCTGCAAGTCTTCCCTTAAATAAATCAAAGAGTGAAGAATCGTGGATGGCCTGCAGGCTTTCCGTTTTTCCTACTTGCCTACACTGTGTTATACTGCTTCCAGGTATTTTGTGTGCCCTGGGTGGCTCTTGAACATCTGCATTTTTACAGAACAATAAAATACAAAAACAATTTTGAAAGCTGATATAAACTTGCCATTATTTTTTCTAAGTAAGTAAATTTTAAGACTATCATCTACTATAATATACTTTACAAGAGAAAAAATAACCCTCCAAAGTCCTGTAATCTCAGGATGTTTAAATTGAAGAAATTTAACTTTTCTAAAAAAAAATTCTTCACACTATTATTATTTCTCTCATTTTGCACATGCATATTTCAACTTAGTTATGAACTGGGGTTTGTGAACCACTTCCCCAGACTTTAGTCTAGACTAGTACCTAGACAGCTCTGTGAATGAAGAAATCCTTCCTTTCTCAGATCCACGAAACCATTAACACCATTACAGTGTATAATGGAGACGATTTAGAGAAAATTGCCTATTTTCAATCATTTTCACCTACCAAAAAAAAGGAAAATTTTATATGGCTCAAACTACATATCATGATCTTTTTTGTCTACACTTGACCATTTTATAATGTCAAATAAATGTTAGAACTATTGCAAATGTATTCACAGCAATTCCGTGGGATTATATTTCTTCTGAAAAAAGCATTTAATAATTCTGGACACATGAACATGGGTTTGGGGGGAATTTTTCTTAAGCTCTACTTGCCATATTCTGCACAGTTGGTAGAAGTCTATACTGGGACAAACAGATATATCAAAACATTAAATCTTTAAAATATTAAATCTTTAATTGCTGTTGTTCAGTCGCTAAGACGTGATCAAATCTTTGTGACCCCATGAACTGCAGCACACCAGGCTTCCCTGTCCTTCACTATCTCCCTGATACGATTTTCCTTAAACTCATGTCTATTGAGTCAGTGATGCCATCTAACAACCTCATCCTCTGTTGTCCCCTTCTCCTGCCCTCGATCTTCCCTAGCATCAGGGTCTTGTCCAATGAGTTAGCTCATAGCATCAGGTGGCAAAAGTGAAATCTTTAATTGCTTTATCTTTATTTACATTCATTATAACAAACCCGAGTTTCACCAAATTATCTAAAGATTATCAGGTATGTACCACAGTGTTTAGGACACAGCAGACCTTATAAACAACTAAAGGTTAGTGTCTTAGGAATGATATGGTTAAAATGAGAGGCAAGCTCTTAAACCAAATTAAGTAATAGAGATTTGTTGTATTGAGTCAGAGGGCCCTCAAAGAACCCATAAGAAGAGGAATAGAGTTGTTAAGCAGCTCCTTCCCCCTCGTTTTCTTTTTCCCTCATTTTTCTCTCTCTCTGTAGACTCCTAATTCCTACTCTCCAGAACACTGGCTTCCACCATGATCCCAAGGCCATATTGGGAAAATACATTTTCCCTACTCCCCAGATTCCTGTCTTGGTCTTTAAAGCTGGAAATTTTCCCTGTTGAGAGAATATTAGGGGCTCCCCAGGTGGCACAGTGGTAAAGAATCCACCTGCCAGTGCAGGAGATACAGGAGATTCAGGTTCAGTCCACCCCAGTTTTTCTTGCCTGGAAAATCCCATGAACAGAGGAGCCTGGCAGGCTACAGTCCACGGGCTCACAGAGTCAGACATGACTGACCGACTAAGCACACAAGAAGGAAATACACCCTACCTTCTTACCCCCTTCTCTGATTTCTTTTCTGGGAACTACTTATTTGACTGGTGAAGCTGAGAAGAGGGTCCGTCCAACTCTTTGTGACGGAATGTAGCCCACAGGCTCCTCTGTCCATGGGATTCTCCAGGCAAGAATACTAGAGCAGGTTGCCGTGCCCTCCTCCAGGGGATCTTCCCAACCCAGGCATGGAACCTGAGTCTCCTGAGGCTCCTGCGTTACAGGCGGATTCTTTATCACTGAGCCACGCGGGAAGCCCATGTAGAACCCAGGATCTTCTTAATTTCCTCTCTTTTAGGACTTGTCCTGACCAGTCTTAGGTGCTCTCCCTCTTCCCCAGCACGCTCTGAACAGCATGCATTCAGGCAGCCCCTGCCTCCAGGGCTGGGAATCTATTAGAATGATAGCTGCACTTCTGCAATCACAAGGAAACTTCAACTACAGGGAGTAAGAAATAGGAAGCCAGCCCACTTTGGTCTTGGGTTGAGATGATATTTTCCAGTTCAGACTTACTAATAACAAAGCTAACAATTTGGTACTTATTGAAGTCCTGAGTCTCTTTCTTAGTACAAGACCCATTCATTCCCTAACAATAAACAGCTCTGGAGCCTCCAACTGTCTGCTCAGTCTCTAGAGCTCTTAGTTCAAGCAAAAGAGATTGACAGAATTTGATTGGTTCAGTTTAAGTCAACTGTCTCCTTGTTATGGACAGTTACTCCAGTTATGGCCAAAGAAGTAAGGTGAGTTGAACCAGTTGTACCTCTTCAACATGAACCATGGAGCAAATTCAAAGAAGGGTAGTAAACTGGGTAGCCCCATCCAAGGATGCAAATTTTCTTTGAATTTTAATAGCCCAGGACTCTAAAATAGCATTCACCCCCAAGACCATTATTGTTTAATGGGCCTCACATGCTGGCTCTAAATTGACAAATATAAGATCTCTCCATCCCAACTCCACATTTAAAGGATTTTAGGTATTCTCCCAGAGAAGGCAATGGCAACCCACTCCAGTACTCTTGCCTGGAAAATCCCATGGGTGGAGGAGCCTGGTGGGCTGCAGTCCATGGGGTCGCAAAGAGTCGGACACGACTGAGCGACTTCACTTTCACTTTTCACTTTCATGCATTGGAGAAGGAAATGGCAACCCACTCCAGTGTTCTTGCCTGGAGAATCCCAGGGACCGCGGAGCCTGGTGGGCTGCCGTCTATGGGGTCACACAGAGTCGGACACGACTGAAGTGACTTAGCAGCAGCAGCAGGTATTCTCCACTTTTGCTGTAATGTGTTCCTGTAAATTATGTCATAAAGTGGACTGGTATTAAACAAACTATAAAAGCAATAGTACAAGTGGGGGTTGTATGCCATCAAGTACACGATAGCCATATACAATGCATCAAAGGTCAAACAGACTGACTTTCTTGTCCTTACCCTACCCCCCATGTCAAAGTTAGCTGCACAGTAGCAAGCAGAGCAGCTAGAAATTTCTAAGTCTCTCCCCACAGAAACCTGCCCTGATAAATACTTAAATTCCACAATCATTAAATCTAGTCTCTGGTCAGTTAAAATTATTCATCAAATCTTATAAATGTGTATGATGATTATACACAATGATTATGCTAAGACCAATATCTTACTGGGCTTCCCTGGCTCAGATGGTAAAGAATAAGCCTACAATGCAGGAGACCTGGGTTCGATCCCTGGGTCAGGAAGATCCCCTGCAGAAGGGAATAGTTACCCACTCCAGTATTCTTGCCTGGAGAATCCCATGGATAGAGGAGCATATAACTCTATAATTCTAAACTATGCTGTATTTAAATAATTTTATAGCCTCAAAATTTGACCAAAATTAATGTGCACAATTTGACCAAAATTAATTTAAATTTGCTTGCAACCTGGTAATTGAGAAAGATGTAGTGAAGTGGTTTGGCTAGCCTAGGACTCTCAGAGAAACGGCACAATGGAAGTCAAAACAGAGGGGTATTTTTGTCCCTCTCTCTGTCAACAAATTTCAATAAATCTAGCAGAGAAATTCAAAATCATTCTACTGATCTTGGAGATGAACTCAAAGCACTAACCTAGGTGTTCAGTAAAGGTTTGTAATGATGCTACTTGATAGGGCTTCTCTGAGTAGAAAGCATTTTAAAAGGCAGGAATGACCCCCCATTTCTCTTGCTCACTCCTTTCTGCTACCAAACGTAATCTACAAGGTGCAGTAATTCAGGCCCTTGGAACCAGCTGCACCACCAGAAAAGACAAGTCCTTCATTTTCACTCTTTAACTTCATACTTGACACTGGTTACCAAGGGTCAGCTGCCATGAACAGTTAGTTACCAAGTCATTAGAGTACTAGATTATCTAGGGCAGGCTAACCACTATCGCAAAGACACCTAAATGAATAGCTTTACCAGAGAAAATATATGTCTTCTTCAGTTCTACTTCAAACCATAAACCCATGTATGATTCCAACAACTGTAAAATAAAAGACAAGAATTTGAAGTACAATCCTAGAAAAAGGTCATTATATTTTTAATCTCTTGGATTTAATTAAAGTTTAAAAATTTTAAAAACAACAACAACAAACCAAAGATGTTCATTTCTTGCTCTCATAACAGGGCCATGGCAGTCCAGTAGGTCTGCTCTCCTACAGACGATCATTGAAGGACCCAGGCTTCTCCAGTTTTGTGGCTGTACCAATACACAAGGCTTCATGTTCATCTGCATCCAGTCATCAGAAGGAGAAAGACAATGGAGATGTCTGCATGGAATAGGCTGGAAAACGGCACATATTCCTTCAACTTCATTCCTTGGTTAACCTCAGTCTCATGACTGCAGTTAACTGCAAAGGAAGCCAGGAAAAATAATCTAACTCCATGCACAGGACAAAGAAACCAATTTTAGTGAACAGCTAGTAGTCTCTGCCACACCCTATCTTTTCAAAAGAAGCTTTAAAATAGGAATTATGAACTGAGAGACATAAAACGGCCAAATAAAGAACATAAGTGAGTGAGAGGAATCTAAAGGGAGCTATCCAAAACTGGAAAGCATTCCATGTCCCCAAATGCAAATTCAAGAGATTTGCTCTGAAAAAAATGGGGACAGAATATTGTCAGATTTAATTTTTCAAGAAAAGCCAAAAATCTGGTGCAGTTCTAAAAATGTGAATTCTTCCAACATTAAAATGTTGGCAACTATTCAATGCTTTAAAAAAAAATAATAATATGCAGGTGACACAAAGGTTTTTGCATGCCCTATTTGACCTAAAACCATATAAACTGCTTTAAAAATTCAACTGGCCTCTAGGAACTAACTTTTTAAAAAAGATACAACTTAGTACCCTGATGAATGTTTGCACAAGCTGAAACTGACAAAAGAACAAATAAACTTTAGAATGAAGGCGTGAGTGTTGGGTAGTATTAATGTGCCACCAGGAACTACATGGAAAGCAAGCACAACCTAACACAAAAAAACAAATGTCATAGACCTTTATAAATCCTCAAATTACCTAGAAGAATCATGAGTAGATGCAATCATATTTCTTAGTTTATTAATCATCTGGAAATTAGACTATGATTTGTTCAACCAGTTAGCAAATGCTTACTATAAGTACCAGATATTGTTAGCTGCTAAAGAGAAAATAGGAATGATTCAGATTAAATTCTTCCATGACAAGTTTATATTTTAATAAGGAAATAAAATAAGTGCATATGCTTGTGCTCAGTCGTTCAGTCATCTCCAGCTCTTTGCAACCCCATGGACTGTAGCTCACCAGCCTCCTTTGTCCATGGAATTTTCCAGGCAAGAATACTGGAGTGGGTTGCCATTTCCTATTTCAGGGGATCTTCCCAACCCAGGGGTGGAGTCTCCTGCATTTGCAGGTGGATTCTTTACCACTGGCCCACCTGGGAAGCTCCAGTATACATGCATAATGAGCCATAATATGAGGTCAAAAGCAAAAGAACCATAAGTGAATTATGACTATAAATTTCAGACAAGGAAGAGATAATATCTGGCTAGGGATGATTAGAAATGGCTTCATGGAGAAAGTAGCACACAAAAGCATGTGAAGGTAAGATCTGGATATGTAGAAATGGGGAGGTAGAGATTCTGTAAAAATCAGAGAGCATTAGCAAAGACATGGAACTGGAAAAAGAAGGTGGTGTGGGAGGGTGGTGGGTTGGATGGAAAATGAGGTGTCTAAAGGCAAATAAGGAGCCTGGTGGGCTATGGTCCATGAGGTCACAAAGAGCCAGACATGATCAAGTGACTAACACACACACAAAAAAAGGCAAATAAACTCTATAATATTTTAATTATCTATTCCTCAATAATTATTAACATCCATGAATCTCATCAATGGAAATAATTCCCTCTCAAGAAGACAAATCTTCTGTAACAAAACTGATGCCCACGATTTATAGAAACTATGTAAAATGTTATTGATCTAAATCTTAATGACTTCAAAACCATGTTATTTACAATTGCTACTTCTTTTCAAGTCTTCTTAAATTCAGTATTTGCCTGATTTACCCTGCACCACCTCCGAGTATTATTATGAACTTCCTGTACCAGAAATCTGCAATAAGTCAGAACCTGAGCTTTCTGGTTACAAGCTGCTATTATTGCATCAGTCACCTCCTGTTCAGATTGCCAATAGGTGACATTTGCATGGCTCCATCTGTCTAATTTATCTCTTCTCAAGGCCATATTGTTTCAGTGACATTTGGGAGCCTTCCAAATTGTGGCTTAATATATATCTTCAGTTAGTAAAAATTATATCTGTGGTCAATTTCTTTTGATAAGTAGTCTCAAAAGTATTTCTTTTGCTTATTTGAGAGAAACACTTTTCTATTATTTCTTGCCCTGCATTTATCATTTATATATGTTTTTGCAGTTCAGATGAATATGTTCTAAAGTCAATATAATGGTACTGGCCAAACACATTATAATATCTTCCAATGCGGTTAGAAATACCCTGTGTGTGACAAGTATGCAAAAGTAGTGACTTTGTAAACTGATGTTGAAGTGTGATTATTTTCCAGGTGTGTTAGTCACCAAGTCGTGTCCAACTCTTGCGACCCCAAGGACTGTAGCCTTCCAGGCTTCTCTGTCATGGGATTCTCCAGGCAAGAATACTGGAGTGGGTTGCCATTTCCTTCTCCAGGGAATCTTCCCAACCCAGGAATCGAACCTGGGTCTCCTGCACTGCAGGCGGATTCTTTACTGACTGAGCTATGAAGAAAGCTCCAGATTTCTCATTAGCCATTCTGAAACCATTCCACTCAGCAAGATAACTACCTCTATTTTGATATTCCCCAGTTTCCATCTCTTACCAAATCTTGTGTCAAACCCACAGGCTAAATTAATTTTGTTCCCCTTAGTTTCTGAGATGTTTCTATTTAGAGCAGTTATAAGAGTAAACTCTTTTATATTATTAGTTTCATTTGCATGGCCTATTGAACATTTTTAAAATCAGTTTTTATAGTTCTAAACCACTGTATTAATTATCATTATGATCATCATTATTAATTATCATTGTTAAATATCAATGTATAATGCTATCATTATATCATTTTAAATTTGGGGTTTCATATTGTCAATGCTGTTCTATTACTATTGTTATAAACACTATTTATGACAGCGGTATATTGTCTGATGATTCAGTATCTGAGCCTGAATTTCCTGATATATAGTATAGTAGTCTACTAACAGCACCGTTCTGATAAACTAAATCAAAATAAACGTGTGCTCGGTCCTGTCCAGCTCTTTGTGACCCTGTGGACTGTACCCCACCAGCCTCCTCTGTCCATGGAATTCTCCGGGCAGGAATACTGGAGTGGGCCACCATTTCCTCCCCCAGGGGCTCTTCCCAACCCAGAGATGTAACCCACATTTTCTGCACTGGCAGGAGGGTTCTTCACCCACTGAGCCACTGGGGAAGTCTCAAGTCAAAATAAATATTTCTATGTATTTTTCAACTTAGAAGCATAAACTAATCAAAAAAACTTCTGGATCAAGTCAGTGAAGCAAATTTATCAAAGCAAGGGTATAAACATTTCTATTAATGGTGCTTGACATCACATAAATTTTCTGAAATGGATGTTAACAACCATCTTCAGAAAACTATTTAACACTTTATTTCTATATTTGGCAATTATAGCCCCCAGACTTATTCCACAAGGCATCTCTGTTTTTCCCTTTACAAAAGAAGGCAATGGGATCTTTTCCCCTGTCAATGACTGCAGTATATCTCGTGAGGCTCAAGTTGATAAAATTCAATATGGAGTAAGGTTAGAACACAGTTTTAAGTATTTCCTTGTATTTGTTTATTTTCCTTTCATAGATCTAAAAGTAATGATTGCTGGTTGATGATAATTAATAATTTTACACATTTGGGGAATAGTTCGATAACTGAAGTTTCAGGCAGCTATGTAGTCTAAAATATTCATTTTTTCAAAAGAGAAAAAATCTTACTCATTGTCTAAGCCCACACCTCTTCATGGCATCCTATAAACCTAGTTTTGTAGAAAACATTTTGGCCTTTGGTCTTTATTACACATGTAGAATTTATCATGTATCTTTAACCTATGATAATATTTATAGAATTTAATAATTTTATCCCTACTGGTCAGTTTTGCTAGACTGTAGTTTGGAGCATTTTTATTGTAGTTATTTATTTCCTCTTCTAAATGCCTGTGTTTATTCCTAGATAAATGCCGCTGAATGACCTGAATTAATTAGGCCTCTTGGTAGCAGGTTTCCAGGTACAATGTATATTTGCCAAGCTGTATTTATAAAATCAAGTCTCAAAAGTGCCTCATCTCATATTTTTTAAGCTAACATACAATATTGTAGAATTGTTGGAAGTGGAAACCTTCTGTGTTTAGTACTTTTGATAGCACTATAAATATAAGCAATCCAATTTAGCAGTGATAAATGCTGCCTTCCGAATTCCAATCATATCTGTCCTTAGTTATAGCAATTTCCAATAAAAAAAAAAAACTAGGGTGATGCTCAGACACATATCATTTTTCAGACCTAGAAATAAAGACCTGGACTAAGGCCAGTCACTTGAATTGTGGGAATATCCATTCCAAGAATATCTTTTATTGTTATCACCTCTCACTTGTCGCCATGATGTATTAGACTGTCCAAGCTTCCTTACCACTGGAAAAAAAAAGCTTTTATTTTACATTATTTATCTTGTTCTTCTTGCATGCATTCTGCCTCTCTGTAAGATATTATTCAACTCATTCTTTTAAATAAATCCACAAGAACCTTGGTGTCAAAATACCAAAATGACCATTTGGGTTTTGTTACTATCATTTCCTTTGAATGAGAAGTAACTCTTTTGAACATAAAGTTTCCAAAGTTCTTTTATATTCCATTAAATAAATGGAATAGGACACAAAATTTTCAAACAAGCTAATGACCACTTTTCATTTAATGACTCAATCTCGATTGCTGTATTTTTTCCATTTTAAAATGACATTAGCTGTGCATGCATCATAAATTTAATAACAGCTCTTTAGGAAAAAACATACCACTACATTAATGCACACAATTGATTTTAACTAACTGAGGACAGCTTATGTTTACTCATAGAAATACATATCACTGACTTTTTGAGTATATTTGTGTGGTAGACGCAGAGATGAACCATCCAGAAGGACTATAGGGAGGGTATCAGTAGACAGCCTCCAAGTGTCAGCTCCTTTAGGGTCTGCCTCAACTGCAGAGAGTCACTCAGGCTGACCAAAACCAGCCTTCTCAGACCAGCCATATTTCAGAGGGTACAGAGGGTAGGCCATGTGAGGCAGACACACAACACCCTGATAGGTAATACTGTGTTGGTTCATACCCTCGGGAACTTCCTGGGTGAAATCTGAAACTGACCCCCAGGCTCCGAGAGCAAGCAGAGACCAAAGAAAGACCACTCTGTAGGCGGCAAATTTAACAAACAAGGGAACTTATGTACAAGGCTCATCTTGAGTGGCCATGAGTAGACCTCTGCACCTGTCCTCCAGAATCTTAAAAGTTGACGTGTGTGTCTGCTTAGTCGCTCAGTCCTGTCCGACTCTGTGCAGCCCCATGGACTGTAGCCCACCAGGCTCCTCTGTACATGGGAATTCTCCAGGCAAGAATATTGGAGTGGGCTGCCATGCCCTCCTCCAGGGATCTTCCCAATCCAGGGATCAAACCCAGGCCTCCCACACTGCAGGCAGATTCCTTACCAGCAATATCTACTAGAGTGGGTAGCCTATCCCTTCTCTGGGGGCTCTTTCTGACCCAGGAATCCAACTGAGATCTCCTGCATTGCAGGCAGATTCTTTACCAGCTGAACTACCAGGCAGTGACCTTAATCGGGTTCAATCACATATACTGTCTATTCTAGATGGTCTCAACAACACATTGCTCTCTCAAGGCTATGTCCTTGAAAATAGCTTTTACTTGGAAATGATGGGCAGAACATACATTCCAAGGACAGGGGAGGGTGTGAGGAGCCTTGGGTTATCCGGGTCCAGTTTGCATAGTTCAACTAGCAATCACGTTCTCTCCAGGAGCTCCTCCCAATACTCTACCCCTCAGGACCAGCTCTACAATTGAATAAGCCTCCTCTTTTACACGAAGAAGGCAATGGCACCCCACTCCAGTACTCTTGCCTGGAAAATCCCATGGACAGAGGGGCCTGGTGGGCTGCAGTCCATGGGGTGGCGAAGAGTCGGACACGACTGAGCGACTTCACTTTCACTTTTCACTTTCATGCATTGGAGAAGGAAATGGCACCCCACTCCAGTGGTTCTTGCCTGGAGAATCCCAGGGATGGGGAAGCCTGGTGGGCTGCCATCTATGGGGTCACACAGAGTCGGACACGACTGAAGCGACTTAGCAGCAGCAGCAGCAGCCTCTTTTACAATGTGTCCTGAGCAGTCAGCAAGGGGTTCCACCAGCATGGATGTGGCTCATCTGGGGGCTATTTGGCTGCCCTGGAGGCATATGCATATAGGCACATGCAAGAGAAAATACAGACTAAAATAATGATTTTTAACATAAGTAATGATTTTTTCCACCAAAAGCCCCAGGATCTGAACTACTGATTTAATAAGTCCCTTAGATAGAAGATCAGGTCTTTCACAGTGTTCGTTTGTGTCCGCATGTGATTTAATAAAGATGATAAATTAACAGACTCATTGGGTATGACTATACAATGTTCTGTTTGGGTAATGACACAGGTGCTTCTTTACAAGGCCCTTCCTATTTTGTAGGATGGTTTTTCTCAGCAGATATCTCAGTGTTCAGGGAGGACAGGCTTTCCTGGATGACGTTGGAGGCTTGCTGGGTGAGTATGGTAAGGGCTTCTACGTGTGCAATAATGTCCTCCAGGCCAGTTAAGGGGGTAAAGACAGTGGCCAAGTGGCCATACCAGTGGGAATCAGAGTGTGCCCATCGGGCCCTGAGAAAAGAGAGGTTGGCAATGTTTGTTACTGTGGGACAGATTCTCCCTGGTGCCCAGGAAAACTCAAGTGGTCATACCAGTGGGAATCAGAGCATGCCCATCAGGCCCTGAGAAAAGAGAGGTTGGCAATGTTTGTTGCTGTGGGGCAGATTCTCCCTGGTGCCCAGGAAACCCAAGGTGCAGCACCCAATCAGCCAGGCGGGAGACCTGTGTGCAGAACCACTGGGACCCACTCGAGGCTGCCTGACAAGCACATAGTGCAACCATCAGTGTGGAGTCAGCCACCATCCTTTAATGTCTAGAGTGTAACAGAAAGCCTAGTTCCAGTGATATCTATCCCACAGGGCACCGAGCTGAACTCCCTATGCTATACAGCAGCTTCCCACTGGCTATCTATTTTACACATGGTAAAACAGATTTTTATATATATATATATATATATATATATATATGCATGTGAAAAGTGAAAGTGAAAGTCTCTCAATCATGTTCGACTCTTTGTAACCCCATGGACTCTATACTGTCCATGGAATTCTCTAGGCCAGAATACTGGAGTGCGTTGCCTTTCCCTTCTCCAGGAGATCTTCCCAACCCAGGGATTGAACCCAGGTCTCCTGCATTGCAGGCAGATTCTTTACCAGCTGAGCCACAAGGGAAGGCCAAGAATACTGGAGTGAGTAGCCTATCCTTTCTCCAGTGGATCTTCCCGATCTAGGAGTTGAACCCGGTCTCCCACTTTCTTTTCTTTACCAACTGAGCTATTAGGTAAACCCAATATATGCATGTGGATATCCTGTTTTCAGAAAAATGAATAGGTGTGCATGACCACAAAGAGAGAAGCAAATGCCACACAATAGTAACGGTGATTGAATCTGCATGATGGGTATAAAAAGGATGTGGGTGTTTTTTATACAATTCTTGCAAGCCTTTACCTTTACTATTATTACATAATAAACTTATTTAAATCTCACTGAAGTACTGACTCAGCTAGTTTGACCCCAGTGCGGTAATAAAATGACAGTACATACAGGAACAGTGTGGGGAAGATGAGAAGCACATCCTTAAAGGAAAGTGCTAGCGAGATGGTAGCAAGAGTGTCCTATGTTCCAGGTTGTGTTCACTTCCTTATCTACTGAGTTGGCCAGAAAAGTTCGTTCAGTTTTTTCCATCAGCTATCACATAAAAATTCATATTTCCCTTATATGAATCCTGTGTAGTGGGAAGTTGTACCATTTCCTTTTAATTTCAGTTAAAATATTTAATACCTGGTGAACACCTGAATGACGATCCTTTTTATACTCATAATTAGGTCACACCAACATCTCTACACTTTATTTCAGTTTCAGGTCAATCTGGCTACAAAGTCATACCATTCCCATCTGACCTTATTTCGCCCAACTGCGGCATGAGAATGTTTCAAATGGCACTGGGACCCCAAACATGTATTTCTAATTACGAATACTTTAAGCTATTGTTTAAGTATTATAGAGACAATAAAAGAAACAGTTAAAACAACTCATTTCAGAACGAACTATTTATAGTAAACTAGTCAGGAGCCTAAATGTAAATTTAAAAATAAAAACATTAAATGCAATGCAATAACCAAAGATAATACTCTGATATCACCTGAGTGTGTTGCTGAAGTTGACAACTAATCTCATTTCATTAGGCCAGGTAGACGGTTCTGGGAAATTTGTTGTTACACATAAAAGAGATTTACAGCCAAATATGTCTTTGAAAAATGTTGGGTAAAACTAACATTAAACAGGTCCTGGTAATAAGCTAATTTATTATAAGTTCATCTTTAAGAAGCAACTAGCCTCTACAGCATCTAGTATTTGACAACAGAATCCTCTGTGTGGGGGCGGGGGGGGTGTGGAGCACCTCGTGGGCTGAATTAGCGTCAATGATAACTTCAGCTGCGAGTAGCCGCAGTATGATACTGGGTTTGGTTCTTCTCCATCTCCCTCTGTCCTTTCATCTTCTGGACTCATGCTACTCATGTGTCCCTCTCTCATGAACATTAGTCAGAGCATATTGGTCATACCCTTGAATCTACTGGAATATAATAGTTGCATAACTATATGCTGCTGAGTCAGTGTGACATTGTTCTCTGGAGTCAGGCAGACCTGAAGTCTGGCCCCACTATTCCCCAACTGTGTGACTTTAGGTGGATTACATGACCTAAACCTCAGTTCTCCCACATTTGAGAAAATTAAAATGCACACCTTATGGGGTGGCTGGAAAATTTAATGAGATGATACTTATAAAAGGCTTGGGGCATTGTGTCTGGCATGTAATAAGCATGTTTGATAAATGTGTACCCTCATGAATGTGATGTGTCTACAATCACTCAAAGGTCAGTACATGACCTGTACTCCAACCAGAATATTTCTATTTCTGTCCTCTTTGCTGCTAGATCAATGAGTGAAATGCCAAAGTGCTAGCAATGTGGCTCTCTGTGTATATGACAAAGACCACCCGTCCTCTCTGTGCCTTTCTTGGAAAATACTGCTGGGCCCTGGCACTGCCCAATGATAGAGACACGCTGTGTCTTTCCCACCCCCTTGCTCTACCAGATGTCCAGGGCCCTCTTGTAGCTGAGAGTGTGCATGGGTGTTGCACAGGGGCATGGTCACAGGCTGAGAACAGGGGCTATGAGAAGACTAAAGATTCACACAGGATGTCACTCCCACTCACTTGATGACTCTGAAGATGGGCAGCCTAAGGTCTCACATTCTCCACAACAGAAAATCGGTAAACAAGTTGTCAGACCTGAGCAGCGTGACAGTGTGACTCAGACAGAGGACAACCTGTAGGCGAGATCTTGGAAGACATAAGCCGTGTATGCTTAGTCACTCCAGACATGCTCTGCTGGTAAGCTGCCCCGAAGCAGTGAATGTGTGTTGGTTCTCTGGTCCCGCTCAGCTCTGGAGCCTAAGAGAAGGCCCTCTCATCGGTCCTCTCGAATCACTGACTTGGCAACATCTGAGCGGCAGAACCAGTATAAGAGCACCCCCAGAAATGGGCCTCAGGCATCTTGACATCACACCGCTTTCTACACTGCTTTTTGTCTCACCTCTCTTCCCTAACCTGAGAACCTGTTGGGGGTCTGCTAGCCCAAATGCAGACTATATGAAAGTCCAGAAAAGGCCCTTTTCTCATGATGCTCTTCTGTCAGCTATCGGAAAACCATCCAGTAATGTTTTAAATCCAAGCACGTGACTAGAGCAGCACACGCATGTGCACGGAGCACACAAGCTCGTTGGTCAGCACATACCCTGAGTCTTGTCTCCTCTTCTTTAAACTCAGACCAACAAAACTAATCCCATTCTTTTTATCTTACATATTGGATAAGGCCTCTTTTTCCAAACTTGCTTTCCCTGAACCCTTAACCTTCCCTGAAAGGGAATCTACTTTCGGTGGTTTAGAGGTGAAAAAGGGGACTGGAGGCTAGGCAAACACAAGTTAACTCATATCAAATAATTCTCATAATATATACTCTAAACAGTGCTTGTAAATTCTGCTAAAACATGCTGCCACTGCTGAGATGGAAAAAGTTCTATTGACTTCCCTAGCTTTAGGGAAAAACAATAATAACTTCTTTTTTATTTTTATTTTTGAAAGTCACTGCTTTTTTTAAACTAATGGAATAATGACTTTATTTTTAATAAATAAAATAAAAAAGCCTCACCCCACAGCTTCTGGGTCTGTCTCTCCCAGCCAGGGATCAAGCCTGCACCCCTGCATTGGAAGACAGAGTCTTAACCACTGGACCACCAGGGAAGTCTCAAGAGAGAAACATAACCTCTTAGTTGAGTGTCATCTGGAAGATTCTTCCCAATTATTCAGAAGCTCCTAGGATGGATTTAGCAAGCATCTATATAGTACTCTGTCTACTGCTTTTAAAAGCTACTCTCCTGCCTTCTTTGAGTTTTGCCATTTAGCTATTTATTCAAAATAAAGAGAAAAAATTACAGAGACAAGCATGCAGTATGAAGCAGATGTACATTTTAGAGTGTTCACATGAAAAATAAAATATCTACAACATGCCAACAGGACCAGTGATTCTCAAAATGGTGTCCAAACTAGCAGCACCAGTATCATTTGGAAACTTGTTATAAGTACAAATTCTTTGGCTCCGCCCCTGACCTATTGTATGAGAAACTTTGGAGATGAGGCCAAGCAGTCCATGCTTGACAACAGCCTCAGGTGGTCCTGATGTTTGCTCAAGTTTGAGAACCACTGCTCTAAATGCTAAACCAATGAAAGCCATTTCAAAGATTTAAAAAGAATTCTTCACTCCACCAACAAATATTTAACAACAGTCCCCTAGTTCCACATCAATTAACCACGGGGACTGATTTCATTTCCTTCAGGCTCTCTCTGCAGGTATGCCCTGGCTGGCTTTTGAGGACTCAAGACAGGAATACTTTTCAATTTTCATGCAAGGTCAAGAACTTTGTCCTGAAAGCCAGTTCACAGAACCACACTTCCTACTGCTCTCATCACTGAAGTTGGACCCTGATTCTCAAACTCTTGCTCAAACTCTCAAACTCTTACTTCAGGATTCATGACATAGGCTTCCCTGGTAGCTCAGCTAGTAAAGAATCCACCTGCAATTCAGGAGACCCCAGTTTGATTCCTAGGTCAGGAAGATCCCCTGGAGAAGGGATAGACTACCCACTCCAGTATTCTTGGGCCTCCCTGGTGGCTCAGATGGTAAAGAATTTGCTTGCAATGTGAGAGACTTGGGTTCGATCCCTGGGTTGGCAAGATCCCCTGGAGGAGGGCATGGCTACCCACCCCAGTATTCTTACCTGGAGAATCCCCATGGACAGAGGAGCCTGGAGGGCTGCAATCCATGGGGTCTCAAAGAGTAGGACATGACTGAGCAACTAAGCAGACACAAAACTAGACAAGTTCTCAGCATCGTAACCCACTCTGGGATATAATGCCTTAAACATCTTATGCCAGTTTGTATTGGAGTTGAGCCTACCATCCCACTCAAACTAAATGTTCTGGTTGACCAACCTAGATAGCATATTCAAAAGCAGAGACATTACTTTGCCAACAAAGGTTCATCTAGTCAAGGCTATGGTTTTTCCTGTGGTCATGTATGGATATGAGAGTTGGACTGTGAAGAAGGCTGAGCGCCGAAGAATTGATGTGTTTGAACTGTGGTGTTGGAGAAGACTCTTGAGAGTCCCTTGGACTGCAAGATCCAACCAGTCCATTCTGAAGGAGATCAGCCCTGGGATTTCTTTGGAAGGAATGATGCTAAAGCTGAAACTCCAGTACTTTGGGCACCTCATGCGAAGAGTTGACTCATTGGAAAAGACTCTGATGCTGGGAGGGATTGGGGGCAGGAGGAGAAGGGGACGACAGAGGATGAGATGGCTGCATGGCATCACTGACTCGATGGACATGAGTCTGAGTGAACTCCAGGAGTTGGTGATGGACAGGGAGGCCTGGCATGCTGCGATTCATGGGGTCGCAAAGAGTCAGACACGACTGAGTGACTGATCTGATCTGATCTAACCAACTCCTGCACCCTTCCCATACCTTTCCCTATTTAGCACTATTTCTGTCCATTTACCCAACAGAAGTGGCCAGGTTGCCACATAGACTAAACATGGTATATCTTTTTTACTTGTCTGCTTTCTCCTATGTCTTAAAATCCAGTCTCCATGACCAAATGATTTCACTAAACCAGTGGTTGCCAATCATCACTGCTATAGACTGCAATGTATCCCCCAAAACATATATGGTGAAGCTCCATCTCCCCCAGTAGGATTGTATTTAAAGATAGGCCTTTAAGGACATAATTAAGTCTAAGTGAGGCCATAAGGGATGGCGGGAGGTGGGGGGGGACTGCCTAATCTGACTGGATTGATAAGAACACATCAGAGATTCTTTTTCTCCTCAAGTGCACAGAAGAAGGTTGAGGGAAAGTACAGTGAGAAGGTGGCCGTCTACAAGCTAAGAAAGAGAGGCCTTCCTGGAAACCAATCCTGATGGCACTTTGATCTTGGACTTCCACCCTCCAGAAGCATGAGAAAATAAATTCCTGTTGTATAAACCGCCTAGTCTGTGATATTTTGTTAAAGCAGCCTGATCAGACTCATACAATCATATAGGAGAGGTTGTATCCCTAAATATCCCTAAAAGGATGATTCAATTTGCCTGAGGTATGGTCCTCACATGAACACTTTTTAGAGTCTTCCAAGATTATTCTGTGTGCATCCAAGGTTGAGAAACACTGGGACTGTCCTTTCTTTGTGAAGTTGAACTCTTGGGCCTATTTTTTTTTTTGAGTCTGTCCCATTGACATAATTTGAGATGATATTTTTAGATTTAGACAGATCTGTGTATCTGTTCTCCTTTTCAAAGAAACCTCAAATAGATAAGGAAGATACGGTTACAGCTTGCCAGCTTGAACAACAGAATGTAAACTGAGCTTGAAATTAAAATAATTTTAGAATAAATCAGTTGAAGATTTT
Source organism: Bubalus kerabau (assembly GCF_029407905.1). Lineage (NCBI taxonomy): Eukaryota > Metazoa > Chordata > Mammalia > Artiodactyla > Bovidae > Bubalus > Bubalus kerabau. Next base: position 120,480,138 of record NC_073624.1, read on the forward strand.
TAATGCAATGAATTATTAAAGATATCTTATTTTCCCATTGAAAAATAATTTTCAGAGAAAGAAACAAAATTAGTACAGAAATCTCTAACAATCTTATAAACAAGATAGAGCCTTAACCTAGGAGCACAACATTTGAGAAAGTGTCTAAATGTGCACTAAATTAAAAGAAGTTGCCAGTAATCTACTTAATTCACCTTCTCAAGAGCATAGTACAGCATGGTTGAAGGTAAGAACAAATTTTTCTGAAAAAAAAAAAATCCCACTAACATCTTCAAACTGAAAGGAAATATATTCTACAGGGTTCAACTGCAGAAAATAAAATCCACTCTAGTTACTTGAAGCAGAACAGGATTTGATGAAGGAAATTAAGTGCTTACAAAATTGTTGGGAGATCAGAAGAAATGGGGTTGAATCTGAACAGCTCCCAAAGCCGAACAGCTGCTGTGATCAGGAAAGCTTCTTCTGCAGGAACCTGCTGAATCAGGGAGCCACGTTCTGAATGACGAGTCTTTAACAGATAACCCCAGAACCATGCACCTTCTGTCATTCTCTATCCATATAAACAAATAGGATGCTTTGCATCCTGCCTCTCTGCCCATGTGACTCAATCACTAATCAACGTATGATTAAAATGCTTCTAAATCATGTCCAGAACCCTACCTGCAAGGGAGGCTAGGAAATGAGGTTTTAAGTTTTTCAGCCTTTGATTCTAGAAGAAGATTGAAATATTTGTTTATAAAGCTACTTTCACGTACCTGGCATCCACATACAACCTACTTTCTGTACCTGTGTTTTCAAACAGCCTCCATAACATAGCTATCAGGGGCACTTTTCTAGCTGTAGATGAGTAATCCTAGAAGGTGCTCAAGAGCATTACTAACAGTCCAGGCATACTCGTCTCTCTACTTCCCCTTTGATAATTAGGATCAATTATGGCAGATAAGTAGTCTCCTTTTCCTAAAATGGCCAGTTGATGGTCTCATATTTCAATTAAATTCTTGCATCTACTGAACGATGCAGTCCTCTCTTAGATACTGAAGAGCTCTAACCTAGAAGAGCCTCAAAGTTTAGCAATTTTCTAAATAGGTCATTTGGTATAACAGACATACCATTCCCTACTCTCTTACTTTGTTTTCAGGCCCTATTTCCACCTATGAAACAAATATGTCAGTCAGTGGTTCCAAGTAATTACCACATCTACAAGGCAGGATTCCAATCTTGTAAAGTGTTATTTCTTCAGTTCAGTTCAGTCGCTCAGTTGTGTCCGACTCTTTACGACCCCATGAATTGCAGCACACCAGGCCTCCCTGTCCATCACCAACTCCTGGAGTTCACTCAAACTCATGTCCATCGAGTCGGTGATGCCATCCAGCCATCTCATCCTCTGTCGTCCCCTTCTCCTCCTGCCCCCAGTCCCTCCCATCATCACAGTCTTTTCCAATAAATCAACTCTTTGCATGTGGTAGTCAAAGTATTGGAGTTTCAGCTTTAGCATCATTCCTTCCAAAGAACACCCAGGACTGATCTCCTTCAGAATGGACTTGTTGGATCTCCTTGCAGTCCAAGGGACTCTCAAGAGTCTTCTCCATCACTACAGTTCAAAAGCATCAATTCTTCGGCACTCAGCTTTCTTCACAGTCCAACTCTCACATCCATACATGACCACAGGAAAAACCATAGCCTTGACTAGACGAACCTTTGTTGGCAAAGTAATGTCTCTGCTTTTGAATATGCTATCTAGGTTGGTCATAACTTTCCTTCAAAGGAGTAAGCATCTTTTAATTTCATGGCTGCAATCACCATCTGCAGTGATTTTGGAGCCCAGAAAAAGAAAGTCTGACACTGTTTCCACTGTTTCCCCATCTATTTCCCATGAAGTGATGGGACCAGATGCCATGATCTTCGTTTTCTGAATGTTGAGCTTTAAGCCAACTTTTTCACTCTCCACTTTCACTTTCATCAAGAGGCTTTTGAGTTCCTCTTCACTTTCTGCCATAAGGGTGGTGTCATCTGCATATCTGAGGTTATTGATATTTCTCCCAGCATTCTTGATTCCAGCTTGTGCTTCTTCCAGCCCAGCATTTCTCATGATGTACTCAGCATATAAGTTAAATAAGCAGGGTGACAATATACAGCCTTGACATACTCCTTTTCCTATTTGGAACCAGTCTGTTGTTCTATGTCCAGTTCTAACTGTTGCTTCCTGACCTGCATACAAATTTCTCAAGAGGCAGGTCAGGTGGTCTGGTAGTCCCATCTCTTTCAGAATTTTGCACAGTTTATTGTGACCCACACAGTCAAAGGCTTTGGCATAGTCAATAAAGCAGAAATAGATGATTTTCTGGAACCCTCTTGCTTTTTCCATGATCCAGCGGATGTTGGCAATTTGATCTCTGGTTCCTCTGCCTTTTCTAAAACCAGCTTGAACATCTGGAAGTTCACAGTTCACGTATTGCTGAAGCCTGGCTTGGAGAATTTTGAGCATTACTTTACTAGCGTGTGAGATGAGTGCAACTGTGCAGTAGTTTGAGCATTCTTTGGCATTGCCTTTCTTTGGGATTGGAAGGACAACTGACCTTTTCCAGTCCTGTGGCCACTGCTCAGTTTTCCAAATGTGCTGGCATATTGAGTGCAGCACTTTCACAGCATCATCTTTCAGGATTTGGAATAGCTCAACTGGAATTCCATCACCTCCACTAGCTTTGTTCGTAGTGATGCTTTCTAAGGCCCACTTGACTTCACATTCCAGGATGTCTGGCTCTAGGTCAGTGATCACACCATCGTGATTATCTGGGTCGTGAAGATCTGTTTTGTACAGTTCTTCTGTGTATTCTTGCTGCCTCTTCTTAGTATCTTCTGCTTCTGTTAGGTCCATACCATTTCTGTCCTTTATCGAGCCCATCTTTGCATGAAATGTTCCCTTGGTATCTCTGATTTTCTTGAAGAGATCTCTAGTCTTTCCCATTCTGTTGTTTTCCTCTATTTCTTTGCATTAATCGCTGAGGAAAGCTTTCTTTTTTTTTTTTTTATTTATTTTTTTTTTAATTTTATTTTTAAACTTAACATAACTGTATTAGATTTGCCAAATATCAAAATGAATCCGCCACAGGTACACATGTGTTCCCCATCCTGAACCCTCCTCCCTCCTCCCTCCCCATTCCATCCCTCTGGGTCGTCCCAGTGCACCAGCCCCAAGCATCCAGTATCGTGCATTGAACCTGGACTGGCTACTCATTTCATACATGATATTTTACATGTTTCAATGCCATTCTCCCAAATCTTCCCACCCTCTCCCTCTCCCACAGAGTCCATAAGACTGTTCTATACATCAGTGTCTCTTTTGCTGTCTCGTACACAGGGTTATTGTTACCATCTTTCTAAATTCCATATATATGCGTTAGTATACTGTATTGGTGTTTTTCTTTCTGGCTTACTTCACTCTGTATAATAGGCTCCAGTTTCATCCACCTCATTAGAACTGATTCAAATGTATTCTTTTTAATGGCTGAATAATACTCCATTGTGTATATGTACCACAGCTTTCTTATCCATTCATCTGCTGATGGACATCTAGGTTGCTTCCATGTCCTGGCTATTATAAACAGTGCTGCGATGAACATTGGGGTACTCGTGTCTCTTTCCCTTCTGGTTTCCTCAGTGTGTATGCCCAGCAGTGGCTTTCTTATCTCTTCTTGCTATTCTTTGGAACTCTGCATTCAGATGCTTATATCTTTCCTTTTCTCCTTTGCTTTTTGCTTCTCTTCTTTTCACAGCTATTTGTAAGGCCTCCCCAGACAGCCATTTTGCTTTTTTGCATTTCTTTTTCATGGGGATGGTCTTGATCCCTGTCTCCTGTATAATGTCATGAACCTCAGTCCATAGTTCATCAGGCACTCTATGTATCAGATCTAGTCCCTTAAATCTATTTCTCACTTCCACTGTATAATCATAAGGGATTTGATTTAGGTCATACCTGAATGGTCTAGTGGTTTTCCCTACTTTCTTCAATTTAAGATAAATAATTTAATAATAAATTAAAATAATTTAAGAAGAAATAAATAAATTTCTTCAATTTATTTCTTAAGGGCTGCCATAACTGAGTCCTCAGTGGTCCACTCCCCCATTTCATAAGGGTGACTGCTTCTGAATTGATATTACCAGTTAATCTAAGTATGAACCTGAGGGTCTATTTCTTTTGCTCTAAAATTAGTTCTTTAATCAGAAACGGTATTGTGTTAGATACTCTAAACAAGCTATTTAGTTACCAAAACAGCTAGCAGAAACACAATAAGCAGAGAAGGCAAATCCAAATCCAGATCAAGTTATCCATTTCCAGTGAGGAAAATCCCCGACCTCTCTATGAAAGAAGTGGCTTAATATAATCTAACTACCGCCTGGGCATTACCATGCTTCTGGTAGTTTAGACACCTAGTTACGTATCAACTGTAGTGGAAGAAAGTTCATGTCATCGAGCTGACGTAGAACCTCCACCTGTGCAACCACAGCCACTGTGCTCTTTAACCCAAGGAGCAGACGCTGGAGTGGCTGGAAGAAGACTGTCCTTCCCATGTACAAAGTGATTGTGATGTTAATATGATTTTGAGAACTTCATCTCCAAAGTAGGACCTTTGGGAGAGCAGTTGTAGAGAACATAAGACTCAAGATTAATAAGATACATAAGTTCTGGAGATCTACTGTAAGACTGGTACCCATAGCTATCAATACTCTATACTTTGTAGTGTTAATTTTGTATGCTTTACATATTTATCAGTAGAGGAACTCTTTAGCGAGATGAAGAAAAAAAACAAATACAGAAAAGACAGAACACTTTTTTATACCTCATTATGTTCTTTGATTATGTATCTTTTCTTTAAATTTCTGCCATTGAGTCTTTGTTCCAAAGATTGTGCATTTTTTATTTTTCTAACTATGGTTTAAAATGAAAAAAAGTAGTAGAAGAGAACATATTAAGTATATGTTCTTAATAAACTTTTTAAATTTTACTTTTAATTGAAGGATAATTGCTTTACAATATTTGTTTGATATCTGCCATACATCAACATGAATTAGCCATGGCTGTAGAGATGTCCTCTCCCTCTTGAACCACCCTCCCACCTCCCACCCTTTCCCACTCTTGTGGGTTGTTACAGAGCCCCAGTTATACTTAAAATTTGCTAAGAAACAAGCCTCATATGAAATATTCTTACCACAAAATAACGATGATGGTGATGATAAAGGGGGTGGGAGGAAACTTTGAGAGGTAATGGATATGTTTTGGGGAGTTGATGGTGGTAATGCCTTTGCAGTATATATTTATCCCCAAACTCATTCAGTTGTACACAAAAAGTATGTAGAGCTTTTTACATATTGATCATACCTTAATAAAGTTTTTTTGTTTTTTTTTAAGGAAAATAAAAAGATCACATGACTCAATCTCTGGATCCATCTGAAGTTTCATCAACAAACCTCTTCTTCAAATTTCCTTGTCAAAAATCCTCAAATTTTATATTTCTCAACCCACTAGCTGTTGCCCATGAATCAAAATGTATACTTCATTCAGCCATCTTTCATTCTGCACAAGGTACATCCCTAGACTGCATCACTAAATCGTCTGTCCCTTGGAAAGATTTCCTTCCTCCCTTGTCTTTCAATAACACCCTGAGCAAAGCTGCAGTGTTTCAGCAGTCAGTCCACTTCAGCTTAAGCCACATAGTATGAGGAACCGTCTATTAACAGACTTGTATATTTTTCTTTCTCAGGTTATATGAAATTTCCCATGAGGCCCAAGGCTGGGTTGAAGGAAAATGGGGTAGAAAGACTTGCATAAACCTTATAGCATATATTACACTTCCATGTGATAATGGTGTACTGCTAGACATACCCTAATTTATGGCTTAGCAAATCAGACACCATTCAGTTCATGAAAAGCACAAACTCAGCACTCAGTCCATGTGTATATCTGGGTCCTCCAGGTATATATTCAGTCTCTACTAGAGTCTAATAGCACACCAAGAGCTGTTTTACAAAAGGAGAATAGCTATATGCCAAAGACACTGTGGCATGTATGGATTCTACTACTTGTTGAGTATATGTGAATATACATGTACTTATTGGAAACAAAAAACCACAATATATATAAAACTCTGCAGTGGACATTGATCAAAACTCTGTTTATCACTAGAACCCATAAGAACCAGTAAATTATCATGGTGACTGGGTCCCCGTGGATTAATACTATCTCAGAACCATTATCAACACTCAATGAAAGGTCTGATATCTTTTTATATCCCATAAAATATTCCTTTTTATTGGCATGGGGAGGTAGATTTATAGTATGTACTTGTGATGCTTTCTCAGTCTTTCTTCAAGAATATTGACCACTGGTTGATTGAAAATTTGTATTTAACTGTCGTCCAGGATGAATAAAGATGCCAGAAATTTTGTTGTAATAAAGAAGGAGGAACCCAAAGTTGCAGGGAGAGCAAACAGTGATGCCCTTTCCTTCAAAAGGCTCTGGGTCTATATGCTAACTTAGGTCTGAGAGTTGGTAGGGAGGCCATGATGATCATGATGTCTCAGGTCAGACCTCTGTTCTCAGCCTCTGAGTTTCTAGTGAGCTGCCTATCTATTTCATCTGTAGGTCCCCTAGGGTGATCAGTAAGTCACCACTAAAAATTTCTGCCATCAAACCACTTCTACCCCCTGAGATAACTATGCTCAGCCATTCTGGCATGGTTAGGGCCACATGTGGCCTCTGCTACATAAAATTCTATGATTCCCACTAAAGTTGGGATTCTGACTGAATGGCAGCATGTTCTGTCTTCACTTTCAACATGAAGAAGACAGCCATGGCTGTCCCTCATCAATGCATTTATCAATGATCTGAGTAATCTTGAGAGACATAGCTACAGGACAGTTGAGTTGATCACTCATGTTAAATTCATTCTAACATTCCTAACTGCTTAAGACTTGAATTTCTTCTTTCTCATGATACTAAGAAATTTCCGGCATCTCCATTTTCTTGGCCACCATTAAATCTAAGAGTCAGTCTTCAGACCACACAGAAACTCTCAGATGCTCAGACTACACCTTGAATCACAAGTATCTGGCAACAGTGTCCATACCCATAAATTCACCCCATCAAAGCATCAGTCTAGTATCTTCAAAATCCATTTCCTACACGTAATCCACAGATTTTGGCTGTTATAAATATATTAGCAAAATCATTTAACTCCTTTTGCTTGTAAGCCTTTTCCTCTGAGGCTTGATATTGCAATTGTTCCCTAGGACATGCAGAGATCTGATATGGCGGTGGATCTGGCATGCTGTAGAAGCAATCAGGGTAGTAAGGGTGCTATAAGAAATGGACATTTCTTTGCAAGGGACTTGCTTCAGAAAAAGCTGTTACAGGGTCTACAAGCAAAGCAAGATCAACATCATTAGTTGAGAGTTGAGCAAGAGAGGACTTGGTGAAGTCTGGGATACAGAGCATGCAGGTTTATTCAAGTATTCCTAAATGATATCACTTCAGTGATAGGGTCTAACTTTTTTTGAGTCAATGTTTTCAACTTCATGAAAAATAAATGGAAAAACTGTAAATTCAACCTACCTTATAATTCAACAAATAGCCTGCAGCATCAGACTTTCCATCTGATTTCCATCTAAATTAGTCTTGTGGCTACAAAAGATGAGAGATTCTTTAAGGGCAGGTATAAACATTCTTTGAGTCTCAGATGGTTTCTAGAGCTGAAAATTTAAAATATTGAGCCTACCTTTTCCTTATAGCTCACCAACACAATTTAGAAAAAATACCAACCCAATCCCAAGTCCTTTTCTTCCTCATGCCCCGCATAGAGGTCTATTACAGCAGATGACCAGAGGTGATAACTTAAGTGATTGCTCATTCTCTGTAGCAAGTGCCTTTGAAACAAAACCAGGTCCACTTCTTTGATGTTTTATTGTCAATAACCACTTCTGGTACTAATTATGTTATTACTCAGGTCTCAGTTGCACACAACAGAATCCACATTAACCAGTTTAAGCAGAAAGTGTTTACATAGGAACTATGTGCTTCCATAAATGTTGAATCAATAAAGGAGCAAGATCCAGGCTAATCACCCAGAACGGACTTCTAGACCTTAGAACCACTCTGCCTCTGCTGTGACTGAGAAAGTGACCATCACCACTGCAGGAGGTAACAAACCAGCAGTCCGTTTCCACTGCTGATGACTGAGAAACCGCATTAACTCTGACAGGACTGAGGACTGCCACCACAGGACCCATGGGCACCCCGGGAATACAGTGGCACCATGCCATGACAGGAAGCAGCTTCTGGGGGACTCATCTGCCACATCAGAGGGTCACCTCCTCGTATGCTGGCTCCAGAGCCATATCACATCTCCCACACCCTGTGCCCCCACACTCTACCTCTCTTGCCTGTGTTCAGTTTTTAATCAAAGTCTCATGCAACAGCATCTGACTGGTGAAACATAAATCATATCTAAAACTCTGACTTCTGGAGATCTGGGAATGTAGTGTTAGCATACTAGCAAGGACTTAGGGTGGATGCTGAGTTAGCCATTATTACTCATAGTTTCTCTTTTCATCGTATATGTGAAAAACTTTATAATCACAAAGATGGGCCTAGAAAAGTCACTACATTATGCCTTATTTTTTCTCTGTCCCACAAGTAGTGGGAAGACAAGCAAAATTTACAAAGAACCATAGTTAGAACCAATGATCTGCATCCACTAACTATACGATAAGGCAAACGGTATCGACAGGCTGACGAGAAGGGATGGGGCTTTCTCAACAGCTTGGGAGACGCTTGTGGCTCAGCTGGTAAAGAATCTGCCTGCAATGCAGGAGGACCCGGTTTCATTCCTGGGTTGGGAAGATCCCCTGGAGAAGGGACAGGCTACCCATTTCAGCATTCTTGGGCTTCCCTTGTGGCTCAGATGGTAGAGAATCTGCCTGCAATGCAGGAGACCTGGATTTGATCCCTGGGTTGGGAAGACTCCCTGGAGAAGGGAAAGGCTACCCACTCCACTATTCTGTCCTGGAGAATTCCAAAGACTGTAAAGTCGCAAAGAGTCAAACATGACTTTTTGTGAAAGTGAGCGACTTTCACTTCACTTCAACAGCTTAATTGAGGTATAATTGATGTGCAATATACTATATTTAAACTGTACAATGAGTTTTGATATACATTACACCCATGAAAACATTAACACATCAAGACAATGAACATATCCATCAGCCTCAAAAGTTTTCCCAAATCCCGTTATAATCTATCCCTATGGTGGGGAGTGGGTTCTTTTAAGTTGACATTGCATCAAATTAGCCAATTCATTCTTAAACAGAGGAACGAACCAAATCCCCTCCCAACAAAGCAAGATATTTTCTCAAATCCAAAAGGCTAAACTTTCACTACAACAATTCAGCATTCTTAGACAATCCAGAAAAACACTCAGCATGTTGAGGCATAGCCCTTGTTCTCTCTTTATCTACCACAAAAATCAATATAATGAGACAAATAAAATAAATCATTGGCTCTTAGATGTGCATAACAGAATACTGATGTGTAGTTAGTGTCACAAACATCTCTCAAAATTTGGATAAGTGTGAAGACATTTTATTTTCTACAATGGAGAACACATACTATTGATAGCAATGTCTATCAGCAACTGACGTGAGCAAGTCATACAACACAGGTACTATTTGCAGCCAGTAAGATACATAGGCTACAATAAATGAGAGATGAGAGAAACCAAAGAAGATTTTGTATTTACTAAGACAAACCCAAAAATGTCTGATGTTAAGGACATGAGAAAGAATGACAGGGTAGTAAACAGTTCTATTCAAACAGCAGTATAACATTAAACGCTACCAAGGGAACAGTGTAATGCATTTCAAATATATTGCTCCCAAATTCTAGTATTTAGAAATGTGACAAGAACATAAATAGGAGCCACCGGGAGGAACAAGAAACGCATCTAGACCAGTGGGTTTCAGGCTTTGTATTCTTCAGAATCACCTGGTGGGGGGAGGGCCATTCTTAAAATAACACATTGCTGAGCCCCACCCCAGGGATTCTGATGAAAGAGGTCTGGGATGGGGGTCTGAGAATTTGCGTATCTAATAAGTTACTAGATGATGCTGATGATGCTGGTTTGTGGATCACATTATGAAAGCTACGACTGACCTACACTTCCTGTTTAAGTGTAATATTCAATAGGAGTCAAGAAGGGAGAGCAGTCAATAAGCCTAGGCCAATGATATGAATGTGTAACATAACCAGAGAGAACGTCCCTCGACTAAGGAATAAATGGCAAAGAAAAGAGAAAACAAACATGGAATTTATGCAAAAATCCTGATAGAAAAACAACATAATTGGGAAGAGCTAATTCAACTAAGTGAAAAAGGGTTTAAGAAAATAACTAATTTGACCTCTAAAGAAAATTAGAGAAATAAAGAACTATATAATGCAAGAGATAAAAGATGAGATAATATGACCCAAAGAAATGACTAAGCAAGAATAACAGAGAAATGGCAAAGGAAGTTCAGAAATTAGGGAAAGAATCACCATTGGAGAATTTGTTAGAGCATCCAAAGCAGTGAAAAGCAAAAGAAATGTGGAGAAAACAAAATCCATAATGTTGAAGACAGACTTAAAAAAGCCATTCCTAAATAAAGAGGAAAGGAAAAATTAGAAAAAAAAAATTAGAGAGAAAATGACAGACATGAAGCAAAAACAACAGAAATCCTATATTGCTAACTGGGGGACCTAAAGTAAACAATGAAATAATTGGAAAATGAAAATTTTTTCAAGATCTTGTGCTGAAGTTAGTTTTCTGATTTGAAAAATCTTGAACATGGTAAAAAAAAATGTACATAGCCTAGTGAAGAAATGGAAGTTCAAGGTAATATATGAAGAACAGTATGGAGGTTCCTTTAAAAACTAAAAACAGAGTTACAACATGATTCAGCTATCCCACTGTTGGGCATATTATTCAAGATGAAAACTCTAATTCAAAAAGATACATGCACCCCCATGTTCATACACAGCACTATTTACAATAGCCAAGACATGGAAGCAATCTAAGTGTCCATCAACAGATGAATGAATAAAGAAGATGTGGTGTGTATATATATATATACAAACATACACACATGCACATATATATAATGGAATATTACTTAGTCATAAAAAGGAATGAAATAATCCCAATTAGAGCAACATGGATGGCCCTAGAGATTATCACAGTATGTGAAGTAAGTCAGAAAAAGACAAAGACAAATAACATATGATATCACATATGTGGAATCTAAAAAATGAGACAGATGACCTTATTTATAAAACAGACTCACAGATGTAGAAAACTTGCGGTTACCAAAAGGGAAACAGCAGGGGGTAGGGGGAAGAAGGAGATAGATCAATTAGGAGTTTGGGACTAACATATACATACTACATTATACAAAAGAGACAGACAACAAGCTCTGTATAGCACAGGGAACTATATTCAATAACCTCTAATATGTAATAACCTATAATGAAAAAAAAATCTGAAAAAATATATCTATATCACTTTGCTATATACCCAAAACTAACACAACATTGTGAAACAACTGTGCTTCAATGATTTTTCTTTTTTTAAAGAGCACCTAAGGTGAAGAACCACAGGCCCTCCGTTCCCAGGACTGAAGTGCTGCCTCATGGTCTTGAATAGCCTCTTCTTTGCTCCAGTGAAACCACGCCAATGCTGAGTCATCCCCATCTTTCTGTTTCAGCTGTTGTTTAGTTGCTAAGTTATATCTGACTCTTTCGTGACCCAGTGGACTGTATGTAGCCCGCCAGGCTCCTCTCTTCATGGGATTTCTCAGGCAAGAATACCGGAGTGGGTTGCCATTTCCTACTCCAGGGGATCTTCCTGAACCAGAGATCAAATCCACGTCTTCTGCTTTGCCAGGTAGATTCTTTATCATGGAGACCTCTTTTTTAGGTTTAGTGTCAAATTTTCAGAACCCTTTCCTAACCTTCCTCTATAAAGCAGACCTTTGAATTATTATCACTTCATCTTAATTATTTGTTTCTCACCATTATGGCTTTTTAATTTGCAAAATATATTACTCTGTTTTTAATTATATGCCAATTCTCTATAAAATTCAAATTCCACAAGGAGAGAAATGAAGTTTGCCTTATTCACTGCTGTGTTCCTAGCATCTACTACAGTGACTAGCACACAGTAGTTAATCCAAAAAATATGAGCTAAATTAATTAATAAATAATTATTAAGACAATTAAAATCATATTTTAGACTGTAAGATGAAATAGTATTAATTAGTCTAGTTAATGGTATTAACTATTTATACACTGAAACACTTTGCAACTATTAATAATGATAATGCAAATCTATATTTAATGATATAGAATAATGACCACAATACATTAATGAATGAAAAAAAGATTACATATTGTTTGATCTACTTTCAGTAGATTATACATGGGCTGTGACTGTGTGGTTATATGCATAAGATATTTACCAAAATATTAGCAATCGTTGTCACATACTATTTAGCTCCCATATGTATTTTTTATAGTCTGAGTTTCTTCATCTACAATGAACATGTATTATTTATAATAAGCTTTTATTTTGAAGAGGGGGAAACACAGGTGTTCTTCTCCATAAATATACAACACAACTCTAATCTTCTCACTTTAAAACAACATACAAATGTCAAGCTGAGTGACCTTTTTTTTTTGGAAATAAAGAAACAGCAGTGAAAATTTCTTAAACATGTACCATTTTCTATTTGAAACTATATCAGCTTCAAAATTAAATAATTACTGGATGGTTTCAGCACAGTGCCCTCTTACTAGTCTATATCCACTGAAGAGTTGAAGGGAACAGTTTATAATAAAGTCTTTTTTTTCCTCTCAATCTTGTCCAGTGAAAAATAAACTATGAGGACTTATCACCAATTCTGAGATTTCTTAGTGTACCCAGTACTCTCCAAATCACGTTTAGTCACTAGACTCTTTTCAGCCAGATCTGTAGTCTAGTCTGAACTCAGGTTTTCTTATACTTATATATTTATTTCCTGCAATTGTCAAGCCAGAAAACTTCATGTCAGCCTCCGCCAAAAAGAAGGCACAAAGTAATCAAAGACTGCTTTTATTCAAACCTTCAATAATAACCATGTAATTATGGAAGCATTTAAAATAATCTCAGGGACTTCAAGTAAAACCATTCGTGTAAAAAGGCATTTGTGCGTATACACTGTCATATACGGAGTCGTCTGTTCATCGAAGCAGAATCACAGCCATTCCTATAAATCATACTGACACATTCTGTTCTAGTCCAGCTTGCAAGATAGCTGCTTTCACGACATCCCCAAATCACAAAACAAGAAGCAGGGTATAGTCAAATTACTTTTCTGACAAACAAACCAAAAAAAATACAGGAAATTTGCAAGGATGAATCTGTATGAGACTGAAACATGCTTGGAAGACCAAGAGCTGAGAGATCACTGTGATTCCTGCGGGCACCACGATAGGCCAAAATTGCTTTATGACACTTAGCCATAATTGCAGCTAACCACATTGCTGGGGCTCCTTTCTTGGCATTATCAGAGCCTATGAATATTTGTGTGTGTGTGTGTGTGTAAATTAATTTCCTTGTGAAGATGCAATTGCCTCACCTGCTATCTTCTGTCTCCATCTTAAATTTTCATCAAGTGTTGCCAATTAGTTCACAAAACAGAAGAGTGGAAATTGAGGTGCAAAATGTCTTGACTTATGGATGAACTGGGTTATGCCCCATGATTTTCGTGGCTACTTTAAATATTCTGTGATCGAATTGATTAAATAATTAAAGCTGCTACAAACATGTCAGATGGAATTTCACATCAAATTTCAACTGGGGCTTGGAAATGTCATGTATTTTTCTAATGCTTTGCGATTCTTTACATTTCTGGAAAGTCACCTGAGGTTTTCACCATCATACAACAGACGGTTGTAGCAGGATGAAAGCTCTATCTCCTAGGGATTAGAAGCACTGGATTTTGTAATTTATAAGCACTGCAACCCTGAGCAAATAACTCACCTCTCTGAGATCTTTTTGTCATATCTAAGACATGGAAATAAGATTTGTTCTGCCCAGCTCATAGGATTCTTTAAAGATTAAATAAAGTAAGCCCATTTGCAATGCAGTTTGAAAATTCTAAAGTGCAAAACAAATTCAGTGGCATTATTAAGAGAAGTCACTGTATCAGGAACTAGTTTGAAGCGATCATAAAAAAGCTATTCAGTACAACTGGCATCACTCAACATCTACTGAGCATCTACTCTTTGGAAAGCGCTTCAGGTGTTCAAAGATGACAACTAGTGAAGACTACTTAACACAACTAAAGCCCTAAAAACACACAGCAATAAACAAGTGCCAAGTGGTGGACATCAACAGAGAGTGTCGACAGATGGAAAGCGAACAGTTTCACCACGACCTACCAGGATGAGGGAAGCGTTGAGCCTTGATGGACAGCAGGTATTTTTTGTGTGTGCTTGTTTGTTTTTCATGGCTTTTAGGGTTTGGATACTGAGATTTTAAACTGATAAATAATCATATTCCTTTCCTACTCAAGTTCAAAGCCAACTGATAACTAGCTGCTGTTATCAGAGAGAAGCATACGTTTTTAATAGAGCTTTATTGCAGAGATTAAATTACAAAATGCCATTTGGCCTCTTGCCACCTGATATCCCCTTATGTAAATTTAGCACTCAGCTCTGGCAGATTTGGACACCTGCGGGCTTCCCTAGTGCGTCCCAGGTGGCTGCTAGTGGTAAAGAACCTACCTGCCAATGCAGGAGACTTAAGATTCACGGGTTCAATCCCTGGCTGGGGAAGATCCCCTGGAGGAAGAAATGACAACCCACTCTAGGACTCTTGAGTGGACATGATTGAAGTGACTTAGCACACATGCATACAGGTCTCCCTAGTGGTAACAAGTCAAAATAGAACATGCACAAGCCACGCACATAGCATTCCACAAATGAGAGGAGCGGGAGCTGAGGTGAAGCCTGCTTAGTTCCTGCCCCAAGCTCCTCAGTCAGGCAAGTCACACCTTCTCCCGCAGGGAGGAGCAAGCAAATCCAACCAAGAGAGGCCAGGAGGGCTTACTCTACAGAAATAAATCTTCTCACGGAATCGGAAGTCCTGACATCGAGGTTCCTTGCTAGCATGAGGATGAGGTAAAACTATAACTTTCCTCTTTTTCCAAATGAGTAGCTATGTAAATAACCCAATCTTCTCCATTTAATTTGAAAGCCACTTTTCCAGATACCAGATTTTCTATGTATTTATTGCTATCTATTCCTTATCTCTCCTCTGCATCATTGATTTAGTTCCACCCCACTTTAAATATATTTGTGTCTGGAAAGCTTAGCTCCCCGCCCCCCACGTTACTATGTTATACCTTGAAAGACAATTAGGAGTAAAGACGGATATAACTGAGGGAGATGTTCCAGATGAGGGAGGTGGCAAAGCAGGAAGAGGAGGTGAGACTCAACGTTACATCCCCAGGGAAAATGAATGGCCCACATTAGCTTGAGAAGAGAGTGTTTGCAAAGGAATTGGAAACAATGAACATAGAGCAGTATCTGCAGTGTAACACGACAGAACGAGTCATGACACCCTAAGACACTGAAGGTTTTTGAACAGGGTACCAACTTACAGGGGACTTCCCAGGTGGCTCAGTGGTAAAGAATCAGCCTGCCAAAGCAGGAGACGCAGGCTTGATCCGTAGGTCGAGAAGACCCCCAGGAAGAGGACATGGCAACCCACTCCAGTTTTCTTGCCTGGGAAATCCCACGGACAGAGGATCCTGGCAGGCTACAGTCCATGGGGTTGCAAGAATCAGACATGACTGACTGAGCAAGCACTTGCACACCAATATACAAAAGGGGTTTTATGAAGACTACTGCTCTTATTATTTTCTCAAAACTTTAGAAATCAAAGGAGAATACAGCTTATTAAAACAGTCTAAGAGTAAACAATAGGGACAAGGGTTATAGCTGAATACATATTTTTTCTTGAATGTTTAAATAAGACAAGGACTTGGGTTTGTCAATTTAGTCTAGCTATTTATATAACTAGGGTACAAGTATACCTCACTCCAAAATGCCTTTACATAATAACATACAATCCTATTGTTTCTTTACTATTGTGACCACTTCTAGTGGTTCAGTTCACTTCAGCTCAGTCGCTCAGTCCTGTCCTACTCTTTGCAACCCCATGAATCACAGCATACCAGGCCTCCCTGTCCGTCACCAACTCCCGGAGTTCACCCAAACTCATGTCCATCCAGTTGGTGATGCCATCCAGCCATCTCATCCTCTGTCATCCCCTTTTCCTCCTGCCCCAATCCCTCCCAGCATCAGAGTCTTTTCCAATGAGTCAACTTCTTGCATGAGGTGGCCAAAGTACTGCAGTTTCAGCTTTAGCATCATTCCTTCCAAAGAACACCCAGGACTGATCTCCTTTAGAATGGACTGGTTGGATCTCCTTGCAGTCCAAGGGACTCTCAAGAGCCTAACCCAACACCACAGTTTAAAAGCGTCAATTCTTTGGCGCTCAGCTTTCTTCACAGTCCAACTCTCACATCCATACATGACCACAGGAAAAACCAGAGCCTTGACTAGACAGACCTTTGTTGGCAAAGTAATGTCTCTGCTTTTCAATATGCTATCTAGGTTGGTCATAAGTTTCCTTCCAAGGAGTAAGCGTCTTTTAATTTCATGGCTGCAGTCACCATCTGTAGTGATTTGGGAGCCCAAAAAAATAAAGTCTGCCACTGTTTCCACTGTTTCCCCATCTATTTCCCATGAAGTGATGGGACCGGATGCCATGATCTTCGTTTTCTGAATGTTGAGCTTTAAGCCAACTTTTTCCACTCTCCTCTTTCACTTCCTTCAGGAGGCTTTTTGGTTCCTCTTTGCTTTCTGCCATAAGGGTGGTGTCATCTGCATATCTGAGGTTATTGATATTTCTCCCAGCAATCTTGATTCCAGCTTGTGTTTCTTCCAGCCCAGCGTTTCTCATGATGTACTCTGCATATAAGTTAAATAAACAGGGTGACAATATACAGCCTTGACATGCTCCTTTTCCTATTTGGAACCCGTCTGTTCCATGTCCAGTTCGAACTGTTGCTTCCTGAACTGCATACAAATTTCTCAAGAGGCAGGTCAGGTGGTCTGGTATTCCCATCTTTTTCAGAATGTTCCACAGTTTCTTGTGATCCACACAGTCAAAGGCTTTGGCATAGTCAATAAAGCAGAAATAGATGTTTTTCTGGAAGTCTCTTGCTTTTTTGATGATCCAGCAGATGTGGGCAATTTGATCTCTGATTCCTCTGCCTTTTTTAAAACCAGCTTGAACATCTGGAAGTTCATGGTTGACGTATTGCTGAAGCCTGGCTTGGAGAATTTTGAGCATTACTTTACTAGCGTGTGAGATGAGTGCAACTGTGCAGTAGTTTGAGCATTCTTTGGCATTGCCTTTCTTTGGGATTGGAATGAAAACTGACCTTTTCCAGTCCTGTGGCCACTGCTGAGTTTTCCAAATTTGCTGGCATATTGAGTGCAGCACTTTCACAGCATCATCTTTCAGGATTTGAAATAGCTCAACTGGAATTCCATCACCTCCACTAGCTTTGTTCGTAGTGATGCTTTCTAAGGCCCACTTGACTTCACATTCCAGGATGTCTGGCTCTGGTGAATGATCACACCATCATGATTATCTTGGTCTTGAAGACTGATACAGGTTTTTATAAAAAGAACAGAATGAAATGAATCATACAGAAGGAACTGGGGTCTTTGAAACAGGGGGAGCCAAGAGGTCTTCTTTCTGCTGTTATATAAAATTAATATTGTAAAAACAGAATTTAAGAAAAGTGGTATTTACCAGCAAGCCCATGTGGACCATCAGGAAGAGTCAAGCCAAGTGCTAGCTTAGAATCATCTGCAAAACTTGAAGGAACTAAACCTAAGAAAATAATTCCACATTTATGCAAAGATCAGGTTACACTGCTGGCCACTGCATTATTTTTATAAATGTTGTAATTAAAATGCAGAAAACAAAAAGAGAGTTTGAATAAAATATGGTATTCCTCAAGACAGAATCCATGTCATTTTTTAAAATGAGTAAAACAGAAACACTTCTGAATGTTCATAGGAGAATCTCTGTGGACCCTATCCCCAGCAAAACAGTTGTCACTGGGGAAAAATGTATTTAAAAACAACAATTTAAGGTCTGTGGAAATTTTCCTAAGGGCATATAGCAAGTGGAGAAACATTTATTTAAGAAAATCCAACAACTCTTCATAAGAACAGCTCGGTGTGAGGGAAGCCCTCCTCCGAGCAGATGGGGCCACGAGGACAGGGCTCCTTTGGCTCCACTGCCAGGCTCGTTTCCCCCTGGAAAGGCGGGTCTGTCAGCTCTGCTCACCCCCCCACCCCCGCTGTCCCTGTCTGCACTGCGGAGCCTCTGCTCCAAGGAGTAGCGGCACAGAGTGCTGAGGCTCTTTCTCCACCAGCAGGGCAGGAGCTCCCCTACAGGCACAACAGAGAACCCTGGGCCCTGATCACCTCACCTCTGCATTCTCATAACGGGGCATCTGCAGTGTCCAGGAGCAGCCAGTGGAGAATCCCAGGCGCTGCTGCACGTTCCCAGTGCCCGCTCACAGAACAGGACTGTCCCCCGAGAGAAGGGGCCGCAGCCCCAACCCCATTCTCCCAGTGAGAAGCAGGTCTCAGCACACTGAGCTCTTTCCTCTCTCTAAGGGGACTGACTTTACTTGCAATAGAGAGGCAAATCCAAGCGTGGTGGCGTTATCGAAAACCATGGAAATCTTGGTGGCAAGCCATTAAGAGGCTGGCACCCCTTGAGAACCACAGGTAAGACATGAGACTGGCTAACAGGGAGTCGGGGGAGAAAAGGCTGAGAGAGCCCTCCTGGGACCAGAGAAGGCCTGGACGAGTCCCCAGGCAAAGAGGCTGGACTTCCACTGGATTAGACCATGGAGCCAGTTGTGCCCAGGGCACTGTCAAAAATAAAAGAGCAATGAGCTAGCAATTAATAGAAGCTAATAGCTGACTGTGATACCAATGTAGACAGACTATCCAGAACCTCAGCAGGGAGATCAGAGAAAGAGACTGTCAGAGCATCACAGAGAACCTAACAAAAAACCACTGTCAAAGCTGGTGCTCTGTGACAACCTGGGGGATGGGGTGAGGAGGAAGGCAGGAGGGGCTTTCAGGATGGAGGGGACACATGTATACCTATGACCGATTCATACTGATAAATGGCAAAAATCATCACAATATTGTATAGTAATAATCCTCCAATTGAAATAAATAAGATTAAAAAAAAAAAAAAACCCACTGTCCTCCTCTGAGTCCTGCAACAGCCCTCTAGTAAGCAATGCCCCAGCCCTAACCCACTGCTTCTCACTTGGCTGCTCCGGACACTCGGCTTTGCCATATGACAAGATGCCAAAGGCCAAGACTTCACAGGATACTTGATCTGCGAGATACTGGGTCAAGGAAACTGACTACAGATGGGTTCCTTAAAAACTGTTCTTCTGTCCACTCTCTAGCTCCCAAAGTGGGTGATCAATTTTAGTATCAGTAATTTCATCAACAGTTTCAAAGGTGTTTCAATCCAGTAATTGAACATAGTAATGGAACTGGCAGCAGCAAACCAGTGAAAACATATGAATGGTGTGTGGGACGCTGTGGTGCTATGCTGGGTATCTCAGTTCTACGTTGGCATGAGGATGCAATCCAGAAATTCAGGGCAGGATTCTCGCTTACTCCTATCCCTCTCCCCCTGTACACAAACACGCCATCAGCACCACTGCCATCATGACCCAGAAGGGACTAGAAAGAGCCAAGCAGGATGACATGACTCCTGCCAGAGGAGTTACGGCAGCACTCTTTTGTTGCTGTTCAGTCGCTCAGCCTTGTCTGACTCTTGCGACCCCATGGACTGCACCGCACCAGGCTTCTCTGTCCTTCACCATCTCCTGGAGTCTGCTCAAACTCATGTCCACTGAGTCAGTGATGCCATCCAATCATCTCGTCCTCTGTTGTCCCCTTCTCCCCCTGCCTTCAACCTTTCCCAGCATCAGGGTCTTTTTCAATGAGTCGGTTCTTCGCATCAGCACTCTACTCCCCATGAAAACTGCCAAGAATGCTGAAGGGAAAACTCAGACAGAGGAAGCCCAGTCTCTCAATTTAACATGGGAATCCTGGTGAATTCTCAGCACGACAGACACATCCTCATGACTACTTCCTCCTAGTCCAGACTGACCCCTCAACACTCTGTACTCCAAACCTAACACACACCTTAGCTCTCAGCATAAACCATTACAAGTAACTCTGAACACATGGAGTTCTCTGCTTTTCGCTGTCCTGTGTGTGCTGATCCCTGCTTAGAAACCCCTTCCCTCCTGTTTACATTTTGCTCACCTAGCCAATTCCTTGGAGAAGGCACTGGCGACCCACTCCAGTACTCTTGCCTACAAAATCCCATGGACGGAGGAGCCTGGTGGGCTGCAGTCCATGGGGTCGCAAAGAGTCGAACGCGACTGAGTGACTTCACTTTCACGTTTCACTTTCATGCATTGGAGAAGAAAATGGCAACTCACTCCAGTGTTCTTGCCTGGAGAATCCCAGGGACGGGGGAGCCTGGTGGGCTGCCATCTATGGGGTCGCACAGAGTTGGACACGACTGACGTGACTTAGCAGTAGCAGCAGCAGCCAATTCCTAATTATCACTTGAACTCTATTAAGACATCACTTTCCCCTAAAGTCTTACCTTATACCCCCAACCTGGTCTGGAGGTTCATTTCACATACTCCCATGTCAACTTCTATTGTAGCCTTTACAAGCTAGCAGAGCTATCTCTTGTTGATGTTTTTGACTGTAACTCATTAGTGATTAGAACCATTACTCACTAATCCTTTTATTCATAATATTCATCACAATGCCAGGCAGACAGGAGCTCGACAGATGTATGCTAAGTGAGTGGATGATTGCAGTTTCTGGGGCAAAAACTACTAGTAGAAGCCAAGGCACCCCAAAAGTAGAGACCATGACCACAAAAATAATTCCAGAACCCACTGCCAGTCATTCTAAGACTTCAAACAAATTGTTTCCATGGAGACTAGTTAACTAATGGACAGAGCTAAGCCTACAGGTCACAAGTGACTTTCTTTGTAGCTATAGGAGGCTATGGACTAGAGAAACAACATGAATCTCTGGTAAACTGAGATAAAATAATGTGATAATGTGTGATATATTTACATTAAAACAGAGACATCTTAGGTATTTTTCCTTAACTCATAGAAACGGTTTAAGAGTGCCATTTCAGTCACTAGAGCAGAAACTTGGAGAAAATATTTACACATAGAAACCTTCTTTGAGACCACACTCAAGTCTTACTTCATAAGTGACCATTTGGGACTGCCCTGGTGGCCCAGTGGTTGATAGTCCAGCTTCCAATGTGGGAGGCGGGTGTTCGACTCCTAATCTAGAAACTAGGATCCCACGTGTGCGGGGTAGCTGAGCCCATGCACTGCAAAGAAAGATCCCACATGTCTCAACTAACACCCAGTGCGGCCAAAAATAAATAAACGTGCATGCTCAGTTGCTTCAGTCATGTCCGACTCTTCACAACCTTGTGGACTGTAGCTTGCCAGGCTCCTCTGTCCATGGGATTCTCCAGGCAAAAATACTGGCGTGCCATGCCCTCCTTCAGCGAATCTTCCCGATTCAGGAATTGAATCCACGTCTCCTGCATTGCAGCTGGATTCTTTACCACTGAGCCACTTGGGAAGCCTAAAAACAAATAAATAAGTGACCACTATTTAGGGTCACCAGGCTTCTCTGGGGGCTCAGACAGTACAGAATCTGCCTGCAAAGCAGGAGATCTGGCTTTGATTCCCTGGGTCAGGAAGATCCCCTGGAGAAGGAAATGGCACCCCGCTCCAGTATTCTTGCCTGGAGAATCCCATGGACAGAGGATCCTGGTGGGCTACAGTCCATGGGGTCTTAAAGAGTTGGACACAACTGAGCGACTAACACACACACATTTAGGGTCACCAAATAAAATTCAAATACAGTATATTTTAGTATAAGTATGACCCAAACATATAAAGACCTAAGTATATCCCAACCATTGCATGGGATATACTTACACTTTAAAAATTGTTGTTTATCTGAAATTCAAGCTTATGGGCATCCCATATTTTCATTTGGTTAAAAATAAAAAAAAAAAAAACTTCAAAAAGCATGTTATTGTATCATCGTAGTTTTCTAAAATATCAAAACTTAGCCCCTTATATCAAGGTCAACATTCCTCCTCATCCTCTGTCCAGTTTAATTAAAAACTTTAAAACTTTTCTTTTCTGCACCATTTTCATTGACTGTCTCTGCCAGGACTCTGTGATACCTCTGTGTTGTTAAGAAATCTAAGGTTCAAGGGAAGTAGGCAGCAGCAAACTCCCAGCCTGATTACCAAGCCAGCGGTGCCTTCACACTCTGTCACTCGCATTACGGTTGTTACTAGTCACAATAAAAGTAATTATAGTCTCATTAAATAGGACTATTTCTCATAATAGCCTAATTTGATCTCCAATAAGGACTGGATCCAGCAGTGCTTTGGGAAGCACAGTGCTGTTGATCTCAGTGGCAGCCTACTTGGCACATGGAACAAAGATTTTTGTTTTCTTGTTCAGCATCACTACCACCTGTGAAATTCCTAAGGCTCCTTCTTCATGAAAATTCAATCTCCTGCTCAGGCTGAAAACATTTCTATTTATTATGGTTACACATAGACACTGAGGAGGATTCAATAATTCCCAACATCCCATAGTGAGGTTTTTTAATGTCTTTCTTCAGATGTATTTTGTATGAAACACACATCTTGATATTTTATTACCCTATTAAGATGAAAGCCATGTAAGCGTGACAATTATCATCTTTATGAACTTTACATCACTGCAAATTTTTTTCAAAAACCTACGTGTTACCTGCAAAAAAAATTTTTTAATTCACTCTTACAAGCCATTTTACCACATTAAAAATCAGTTCTGCCATTTAAAATTTGATGGTATAAGTAGAAATGTTACCAGCATCTTCATTTGTATTTCTTCCTTTCACACTCAATTCTGTAGCAATTTATAAATTTAAACGCTGTTTTGAAAAGAACATCTCAACTCCACCCAACTGGAGAGCCAAGTCCTAATATACGTCCAGGTACATCAAGCATTATTTCAAAATCACCAGGTATTTGGTCTCTCAGTCATGTCTGACTCTTTGCAACTCCATGGACTGTAGCTCGCCAGGATCCTCTGTCCATAGGGATTCTCCAGAATCGGGTTCTCCAGTATTCAGAATTCTAAAGAATAGTGGAGAGGGTTGCCATGCCCTCCTCCAGGGGATCTTCCCAACCCAGGTATTGAGCCCAAGTCCATGAATGTCAAAGACTCTACTCAATTTACCCTCATGCTCATCATTTGATTTTGTTGAGACACCTTTACTTCTGTGTAACAAGAATGAGTTTCAACATGGTCTAGTCCCACCTCCTCCAGGTTCATGCGCTGCCCTTTGTATAACACCACCAAACCTCCAGATGTTCCTCCAGGTTACCTTCCTTCTGTTCTGGGCCCAATGAAAATGGGAATTTCCACCAAGGAAGTTTGGATAGGACTCAGCTATGTCCAGGCACAAGTGAGGGCCACTTCTGCAGTTCAACTTAGGATGAATCACATGCTCTATTAATAGATCATTAAAGATCCTCCCCAGAGAGGGAGAAGCAAGGCTAATGTGTCACCTCGGAGAGTCACATACTCAAAGGACAGTATCATTGGTCCGTGGATGCTCCCTCAGCTCTCACATGGCTCCCTGATATGAGCAGAAGATGGGGTTAGACAGTTTTTCAAGCTAAACCTGATCTTCTCTGTGAAGTCTCCTGATATCAGTCTTCAAACACCTCCTCCAAGTACACACTGTGGGTCAGTCACACAGTCAGGTCTGACTCTGCAACCACATGGACTGCAGCACACCAGGCCTGACTGTCCCTCACCATCTCCTGAAGTTTGCCCAAGTTCATGTCCATTGCATCGGTGATGCCATCAGCCATCTCATCCTCTGACACCCTCTTTCCTTCCTTCCAAGTACACATATTACCCATATTACCCACTCCCAGATCAGATTGGTCTTGGGTTTTCCCAATTTCACTTGTTCTCAACCCTAGATGTATATTAGAAAAATCCAGAGAGTTTGTTTAGTTGGTTGGTTGGTGGTTTTGTTTCAGTACCAGTGTCTGGTCACCACCCTGAGAGACTCTAACTCAACCAGCCTGGGCAAGGCCTGGGGACAAGCATCTTAATAGCCTCACCAAATGAGTCTATGATTCAGCTAAAGTTCAGAGCAGTGCTTTTTCTCTTTCTCATCTGTTGTTTCTAGCATAAACTATTAGCCAAGCTTCCTTTGGACTCTCAAGATATGTTCTTTTACAGAAGCTGGCTCTTAAAAACAGAGAATTTTGACCTTTAAATTAAAACTACAGTTATGGGACTTCTCTGGTGGTCCAGTGGTTGACTCTGAGCTTCCAATGCAGAGATGGCAGATTCGAGCCCTGGTCAAAGAACTGAGATCCCACACGCCCTGTGATGTGACCAAAAGATTTTTTTTTTTTAATTTTTAACTACTGTTTTCCAGGTGGACATTAAGGATCTGTTTTGGAAGGCACAAAGAGAACCGCGACTGTTTCTTTCTCTCTGCCTTCCTATTATCACAATTCTAATCCTCCTGAAGGGACAGTTCTGTCACTCATCAGGAAATGGTCGCACACTATAAAGAGCAGAAAAGAAGAACACCGAGATCAACATTTCCAGCTACCATCACAGCATGTTCACTCCCTTATTTAATTTCCCTTTTTCTTAAGCCCCTTCTGTTGAGAGAAGACTCCTTTACTGATATTCCTCCCAATAATATTTATGAGCTTAGGAAGGCACCAGTGGTTCTCTCCAAAGTACAAGAGAAATGACCAGAGTCATGGGGATTATTTAGGACCCTCGAGGTTCTCAGCCTCAGCCTGCTACTACAAGGATCCCTGAAAAGAAAATAGAGACATTTTTACTAGCATCTAAGGAATTGGGCCTCACCCGTAATCTATCTTATCTATCTATGCAGTGACCCGAGGTGAGCACAGTTACTCCTGGGAGCCTGCCCACACATGGATCAATCCAAAATGTCCTGCCTCGCAAGCTTAGGGTTTAAATCAAGCCACTTCCCCCAGAATATGCAACTTGAATGACTGTGCCCTCCATTTACTACCATGAGAACGTCTTCTTGTGATGAGCCCAAAACCCTGTGGACTTAGCGTTCCCAAAGGGTATGGCCCCAAGAGAAGAAATGGAAAGCGTGTTCCCTGTTTCACTTACTGTTGCTGTTGCCCTGTGTCGTCTGGACAACAGGTGGTCCAGAAACCTGTTGGAGGGACCGAGGTAGCACGCTGCTATCACAGGCGTGGCAGTGTTTGTTCAGGCTGCAGGAGCACGGAGCTTTTCCCCACAGACACTGCAGTCAGCTAGTAACCAGGCCTGAGAGCCCTGCAGCAGGTATGGGCTTGGCACCATCATGTGCCATGAAAGCAAATGCCAAGAGCGTTCTCCTCCACGCAACTGCAGTAACTTCCCTACATCCAAACCTTCACGTTGCAAACTCTCAAAGATGTGAGCGTGTAAGTGAAATTGCAGCTTGTCCCCCGTCTCCTGCTGCTGATGGTCCTTTGGCTCTGCCATCTCTCACCCCGTCTCCCGCCTCCAGTCCGTAAGGCTTCTTGCCGGCTCCCTCAGTGCCAGCCCCTGTATGCCAGCTACTGTAGTTTCAAGGTACTACTGTAAGATTAAAAATGTTCTCTTTACTTTTTTGTGTTTGTCTATTTTTTATATATTATTGTGAGAAGTATTATAAATCTATTACACTATGTGCTATATAGCCAATTGTTTTAGTTGGGTACCTAGGCTAACTTTATTGGACTTATGAACAAATTGGACTTATACAAACATGCTTTCAGAAGAGAATTTGCTCCTATGTAGGGAACTTACAGGACTGTCCCTCTCACTGTCATGCAGCCATGAGGGGCTTGTCAGTATGACAAAGAGCTAGTGACACAGAGCTCTCCACTGAGGCACACCACAGAGCAAGAGACCAAGTGGAAAGGACTTTTATGCTTCAGTCACATCCATGTCCAGACCAGACTATGTCCTTCAAATCACACAGAGAGACCCTGCTGCCCTTGGGGACACAGGACCAATCACGGCTCCTCTCTGAAGTGTCCCATAGGGCTGGATCCAAGTCATGTTCCTTTAATACTGAGGCCCAAACAGAGAAGTTGCTCCTTCCATGACTGGCATCCAAAGGAAGAAAGAGGAAGAACCCTGGAGAGTCAGTGAGAGCCTTCTCTTGAAATCAGCCTTCAGAGACTCTCCTTCCCCTGGGACCTACCTCAGATCTCTGCCTGGTCCACAGCTCCAGCCCCAGACATCAGACCCAAAAGGGGCCTCCCCTTTCTCTCCTCCCAGCATCACTCTCACCTCAGAATGATCAAAGGTGCAATGCTGCTGCTTTTTCCTAGCACTAACAGTCACGAGATGATATGAAGTTGACTATTTTCCCAAGACTCAGACTAGCAAGTGCTACTGATTACGTAACAAGTGCTACCTTATTACATTAACACAAGGGTGATAGAATAAAAAGTAGAAGAAAATATTCATTTGGTCAATTCCACTAAGGTAGAGATGAATTCTATAAATGAGCATAAACTCACTGGATTAAACCAGTCATTCATGCAAACATTTAGCTGCCTGTCTATGAGGAAACTCCTCTTCAATGGCATATTCCCTGGTTATGGAATACTTTTGTGCCTACAGAAAACCTTATTGGTATAACCGAATTACACTGGGGCATGTAGAAAATCCACTGCTGAAAACTTCACACAAACCCAAAGCATGATTAACATGTATTACTTGAACCATTATCAACCATATACTCGCCAGACAAACCACTAAGTTCCTTTGCTTTCTTCTTTCACCCTCCTCTAGGTCAATGAGGAAGTACAAGCCTTAATTTAAATTCCCCGTTACTTTGGACATACATGTCTCTACTTCATATAATCTCAGTGTAGCCTATTTAATTCTAAACTACAGATCCTATGAAGAGAGTTTTATTGCCTTTTCCATTTGCGGTTGTTTACACCTTGCTATCAATATTTTCCCACCAATATGCAATTCAGAGGCTGTTACGCTGACGCTGAAGCTAATGGGTTATATTATGCTTCTGTTCCACTACAGTGCTCGTTTTTTAAAAAACATGAAGAGCCCATTTTGCAGATGTTCATACAGCCTCACAGCACAGAT
This sequence comes from Bubalus kerabau, assembly GCF_029407905.1. Taxonomy (NCBI): domain Eukaryota; kingdom Metazoa; phylum Chordata; class Mammalia; order Artiodactyla; family Bovidae; genus Bubalus; species Bubalus kerabau. Next base: position 120,507,621 of record NC_073624.1, read on the forward strand.
CTGCTTATATTCCACAATGACAATAAGCGTAGACCCCCACCCTCCTCCTCAGCAAGCGGCAGTTCAGAAATGTCAGGAATTTCATCTAGATTATTTGAGTCCTGAACCTTTCACCACGTATCGCTTGTCCAGATGAAGGACAGGCATCGGTACAGCCCTGTTGATGCAAATGCACGGCGTGCTTACAGCAACATCCAACCAAGCAGCCAAAGCAGAAGAGCAGATGTCTCTAGGAAGAACGAGCCCCAAGACTGCCATTACCGAGCCGTCCAGCGCCGCAAAGCCAGGATGGATCCCAGAAAGGAGCTGTAAAGAGTCAAGGCCACAGGGGCAGCACATCTGTCTCAGCAGCGTAACAGCCCGAGAGCCAGCTGAGAGCACGGCAGCATGCTTTAAAGGGAGAAGAGTCCTCAGCGAAGGCGGGACGCACTTCATCTCCCTGGAGTTCAGCAGGAAGTCTAGAGAACACTACATATTGATCTCACCCCGCAACAAGGCACTCGTATTTTATCTCCAGTAAATAGCCCTTGTGAGGCTTTTCAGGGACTCGAGGCAGCGAAGATAAGGATGCATTTTCCTCTGGTCCTTTTATTTAAAAGTAACTTGTAAGTTAAAACACACACACACACACTCTACAGAAAAACCCTGAAAGCAGGATGTCCCAGTAGTCAGGCACAGGGCTAGCAAGTCCGCCTACAACTGAGCTTTGTTCCAGGTATTGACTGAGCGTGACACCTAAAGCAAGCGTCTGCATCTCGCCCTGTCTCCCTGTCACCAGTGAGAAAACCAGGCTGATAAAGCTGCCGGGTCCCTCACAGGGGTCCTGCATATCTCTGTAATGAGCGCAAATATGCTTCCAATGAGAAGATTGTGCTGAAATGCTTGGAAACAAGATGAATTAACAATAAACAGAAGAGAACTGACAACACTGAAGAGGCTATGGAGACTTAGTCAGTCTGATTATGCCTCTGGAAAATGACACTTCAGTGCCCGTTTTGAGTGGCTGAGCTAGAGTCCAAAACCCTATGAGGACTAGGCTTATTGCCAGTTTTCATGTTTTTATGTTGGAGTTTAATGCATTTTTGCATTCATGTTCACATCCTTGTCTTTCTTTTCCTCTTTTTTTTTTTTTTAACAATGTCTTACATGCTGTGGTGATTCATCTTAAAACTCACATATATACAGTAAGCATAAAAAAAGGGTCTAGGATCAAATGACATGTGATCATCTTGCTGGCTGGAAATAATTAAAGAAGTATCACAATAACCATTAGTCATTGCTTTCATCATTTGTTTATCTGGAATTATGCAAACGACAGAACCAAACCAGCCAGCTGAAATCTGTCTCCCTCTCCCTCCTCCACATCCAGCTCCCAAACTTTCTGGCTTTCAGAGTAGCTGCATTTAGAACTGTAGGATGATGGTGAGCCGAACAAAGGCATCATGCAGCAGAGGAGGAGCACAAAGAACACCTACCCATTAGGGTTTTTTCTGTCTCTTCTTTTTCTCAGGCCATAAATGAAGTAGATCCAGATTTTTATGGAGCCTACAGACTGTACAGTTTGGGAGCCCTCTTTGAGACTGAGTTTTTCAGAAATATATATCCATGTCAACATGTGGCTAGGGCCCCTTTGCATGAAGGGGTCTCAAGCTGAAAATAAATCTGCCTCCAGCCCTATGTAACAGGGGCTGGTAGGATATTCCCGTCTCTCATTTCCCCTCATACAGCCCTGGAGCCTATTTATCATGATCCTCTACCACTTTTTCCCCATGATCCTTTTCCTTCTACTACAGTTTTTCTGGAACCTAGGAAATAGATGGATCCTGCAGGTAGGTCAGAACTCACCCTATTTGTAGGATGAAACAGTGAGGACCAGCCCTCTTCCCAGAAAATTCCAAGAAATGACCTGAAAGGAAAAAAAGATCAAGGATAATGAAATTATTTTTTTTATTTGAATTTTGAATTATGCTCACTTTGTGACCTAAATCCTAGAGGGGAGAAAACTAGAGCTCAGCCTGTACCTGTGACAATTAAGGAAACCCATCACCTAGAGATGATCATATAAGTGAAGTAAATCTGAGCAAGACAAATATCATAGGATATCACTTATATGTGAAATCTAAATAAAACACAAATTGACTTATTTACAAAACAGAAATAGACTCATAGACACAGAAAACAAACATACGGTTACCAAAGGGGATGACAGCCCAGGAAGGAGATAAATTAGGAGCTGGGGATTAACATATATACGCTACAACAATGGTAAAGAATCCGCCTGCCAACACAGGAGACACAGGAGACGCGGGTTTGATCTCTGGGTCAGGGAGATCCAGGAAGATTCCTGGAGGAGGAAATGGCATCCCACTTCAGTATTCTTGCCTGAAAAATCCCATGGACAGAGGAGCCTGGCGGGCTACAATCCATGGGGTCGCAAAGAGTCGGACATGACTGAGCACGCATGCATGCAGTACTATATATAAAAATAAACAAGGACCTATTGTAGCAGCACAGGGAACTATACTCACATCTTACAGTAACCTCTAATTGAAAAGAATGTGAAAAAGAACAGATGTGTAACTGGATCACTATGCTTTTCACCTGAAACTAACACGACGTTGTAAATTAACTCCACTTCAGGGTTGTTGGTTTTTTTAATGGTAATAAAAAAAGAAAAGAAACCCATCACAAGCTATTCACATTGATTCCTAAGAAAAATTTGACCAAGGACCTGGCACTTTCTGATTTTAATTAGAGAAAGAAATGAATTAACAACTTTAGCTGCCAGCACAAACAAAAAGCTGGAGAAGCCAGTCTGCTCCCCACAGTCAGCAACATCACCTGTCTCCAGCGCCTGCTATCTCTACATATAGAACAGCCACCCAGGGAAAAGCTGAGGAGGAGGCGCAAGGAGATGCAGCTGTTGTCAGAACAGGGAGACCGCAGCTTCTGCAGTCCCCGCAGTGTACCTAGCCCAGGATCAACCAGGCCGGGGGTCCCTCCCACACTCCTCGGAGAACCCCTCACTCAGTATAGCCCAGGTCCAGATTGGATGTAATCAGGAACACTGAGGGGCCCAGCCGAAGGACCTCGGGATCAGCACCTCCACCACATGCTCCACATCAACGCTATAGAGTCGAAGGTTTCAGCCCACCCTTGTATTCAACCAACAGACGGGAAACACTCTGAGATGCTGGAAACCTGCTGGATTGCAGTATGCTCTAGCCCAGGGACCCTGTGCTGAGACATCCAGGGCTCTGAGGTCCTCTTCCCCAGCTCCCCGCCCTCTCCTCCAAGCCCCCCTCACTGTCCTCCCCAAGGCAGCAAGCTCAGTCACTCCCTTCCTCCCCTGACTACTCCCCACATCCTAGTTGGCAGACCCCGTGGATTCCCTTAAATCTGTCTCCTTCCCTTCTATTTTCATCACATCTGCTTTCATTAGGACTTGTCTTGATTTTTTTCTGGATTGTGGCTTTAGCCTCCTACTGGTTTCCCAATTTTCAAATTCTTATTTAATTTGTCCTCAAATTGTCAATAGCTATTTTCTGAAGCACAGATCTATGTGCTCTGCTCTGTATGTATATTTACAAAAGCTTTCAGTGATTCTCCATTGCCTACAAATAAAAGTCCCCTGTTATCTGCCTCTGCAATCTGTCTCCACAGACTCATCTCACACCACTCTCTCCTTCGCCCTCCCTGCTTTGGCCACATGAGCTCTTTCTTTTTTCTTCTCATCTCTCTGTCTTTGTTGTCTTTCTGTGTGGAAGACTTCTCTGCCTCAAAATCCAGCTTAGATACAGTTTTTTTCTAAGTCTGCCTCTGACCCACCCTCTTCCTAGCTGCATCGACACGTCTCTCCTCCGGCGTCTTTGTAATATCTATCAGTCTGCCTAGAAAGATAATTATCTGTGTTCACGTCCATGGCCAACAGGTTCTATTCATCTCTGTGTCCCCAGCATGCCGTGCAGAGCTGGCATGTGAAAGCACTCCATAAATACTTGCTGAAATAAATAATCTCCCCAAACACCCAGGATTGATGTGCAAATTTAGAGGAGGATTGTGCTAATTTTTTGTGACACTGCTTTTGTAGTGTTGGAGTCTGAGCACAAGGGTGGTGGGAGGAGGTCAGAGCCACTCACATCAAAAGCACTTTATTAATCAGAAGAGATCTGGGGACTGAAACAGGAACTGCTTGTATCTTCAGGCTATGCTTTTCTTTTTTCAGTCCCTTGCCCAAGTGCGTCTGACTTGACTTTCTAGTTTGGCTCCTAGCGGGTACTAAAGTTCTCCCAAAGCAATGCCCTCTGAAAGACTAAGAAGGCCAGTGTCCCTCAAAATTGATTTATATCCTTTAAGCTCTCAAAGCTCTTCTTGTATATGAAACCCCAGCTTCTTTCTTCATTTGCTATTAATTGCCAGCCTACTACAGTCAGTCAGCTAGCCTCACCAGTCTCCAGCAGGCAAACCAACAAGCTTACCATGTCTCTTCCTTCAATTAAACAACCCAAGTTACTGAAGGCTGCCACCTCTGAACAACAGGATACTCTCCCACACATAGTCCTTATTGTTAAAATATCCTTCTCTAAGACACTCCAATTCTATGTTCAGTTCAGTTCAGTCGCTCAGTCGTGTCCGACTCTTTGCGACCCCATGAATCGCAGCACGCCAGGCCTCCCTGTCCATCACCAACTCCCGGAGTTCACTCAGACTCACGTCCATCGAGTCAGTGATGCCATCCAGCAATCTCATCCTCTGTCGTCCCCTTCTCCTCCCGCACCCAATCCCTCCCAGCATCACAGTCTTTTCCAATGAGTCAACTCTTCGCATGAGGTGGCCAAAGGACTGGAGTTTCAGCTTTAGCATCATTCCTTCCAAAGAACACCCAGGACTGATCTCCTTTAGAATGGACTGGTTGGATCTCCTTGCAGTCCAAGGGACGCTCAAGAGTCTTCTCCAACACCACAGTTCAAAAGCATCAATTCTTCGGTGCTCAGCTTTCTTCACAGTCCAACTCTCACATCCATACATGACCACTGGAAAAACCATAGCCTTGACTAGATGGATCTTTGTTGGCAAAGTAATGTCTCTGCTTTTGAATATGGTATCTAGGTTGGTCATAACTTTTCTTCCAAAGAGTAAGCATCTTTTAATTTCATGGCTGCAATCACCATCTGCAGTGATTTGGGAGCCCAAAAAAATAAAGTCTGACACTGTTTCCACTGTTTCCCCATCTATTTCCCATGAAGTGATGGGACCAGATGCCATGATCTTCGTTTTCTGAATGTTGAGCTTTAAGCCGACTTTTTCACTCTCCTCTTTCACCTTCATCAAGAGGCTTTTTAGTTCCTCTTCACTTTTTGCCATAAGTGTGATGTTATCTCCATATTTGAGGTTATTGATATTTCTCCCGGCAATCTTGATTCTAGCTTGTGCTTCTTCCAGCCCAGCGTTTCTCATGATGTACTCTGCATAGAAGTTAAATAAGCAGGGTGACAATATACAGTCTTGACGTACTCCTTTTCCTATTTGGAACCAGTCTGTTGTTCCATGTCCAGTTCTAACTGTTGCTTCCTGACCTGCTTATAGGTTTCTCAAGAGGCAGGTCAGGTGATCTGCTATTTCCATCTGTTGAAGAATTTTCCACAGTTCGTTGTGATCCACACAGTCAAAGGCTTTGGCATAGTCAATAAGGCAGAAATAGATGTTTTTCTGGAACTCTGTTGCTTTTTCGATGAACCAGCGGATGTTGGCAATTTGATCTGTGGTTCCTCTGCCTTTTCTGAAACCAGCTATGCAAAGAATGAATAAACAGATTTGAATTTTTTAATTAATTGTCTGTAGATAAGCTCTACGGTAGGTATGCTCCTGTTCCCTACCACTCATCACCCCATCTCAGTGAGAGGATTATGCATGTGTGTCTACTCCTGCGTGACTTCCTGTGTATCCCTAAAGTGAAGCACCGTTCCCTGCCTTGTTTCTGCTAATGGTACATGAGCCAGGCCCCAGTGCAGAGCCAAAGCATCAAGAGTCAGCATATACTTCCACCAGCTGACTGTTACTCTCCACTGCACCAAAAAAAGGCATGTCCCCCAGTGCGGCTGCCTCCTGAGCTGGGATCCCAAGTGGCAGCTGCATGCAGAACAGTCTGGCAAGTCCCAGAAGAGCTGTCAGCTACCAGCGGGCACTGTATGACTGACATTTCGGGTTATTTATAACTGTAGCACAACTGATAGATACAACAGATCAAAACATTTTTATGCACAATGCATTTTTATTGTATGATGTATTTTATACATCAAAATAAAAATGCTTTTTATATAAAGCTCACATAAATCAGTAAGAAGAAAATACAAAATCCCAAAGGATAAATGGATAAAGGAAATAGAACATTTTGAAACGATAAAGTCTATTAATTAACAGATTGTAAAATATTCAGCTTTACTATTAATTTAAAAATTAAATGAAAGGACTAATATGATTTGTCATAAAATTGTATATATATAAGAATATATATATAAGTACATATGTATATATATAAGTATATATAAGTATATATGTAAATAAGTAGAATATGTAAGTACATACATAAATATAAGTATATATGTATATATAAGTACACATGTATGTATAATAATAGTGTATATATGCAACTGTGTATATATAAGAACAGTACAAGGGATATATTAACAGACGTCATAAGGCATTGCATTTTGGGAAAATAATTGGCAATACGTTGAAAAAGCCCTAAATTCTTATTCTTGCCACAGTGCTTTCCAAAATGTCATCTCCAATTTATAAGCCCACCAGAGTACATAAAGGTTATAGTTTTACTTTTTCTTCACCAGCAATTGATATTATCTAGCTTTTTCACTTTTGCTCAGTGATAGGTCACATATTCATTTGCATTGTTCTGATTAATAGTGAAGTTGAGAATCTTTCATATACTTAATAGCCATTTCCTTTGTTCAATTTTCTACTGCATTTTTTCAGCTCTTCTTGCTACCCTACAAACACCTTCTTGTCACCCAGTTGTTCCCTTTGTAGTATTCTTTGATGAACAAAAATCTTTTGTTTTCATGTAGGCAAATCCATTAATACTACCCCTAGTGATTTTTGCTTGTGTTTTTTTTTTTTTTTGGTCTCAAATAGCAAATCCCTCCATATCCCAAGGCCATGAAGATACGCTTCAGCATTTGCTTCACCTTGGTTTTTCATCTGTTTGAAAATTTTAAATAATTTCCCCTTTCCCTTCTTATATTGTAACATATACCAAGTTGCTATTCATCTATTTGTGGGGTTCATTGCCAGGCCCATACTGCTGTTTTACTATTGCTTTGTATTATGTCTTAATATATAGTAAGGCAAACCTGCATATTTGTTTCTCTTTTCCATTATCTTAGCATTGAATTTATAATTTGAAGTAAAACTTAAATCTCTAACATGGACTTGTTCCAACTATGAGCATGATATACCTTTTCATTTATAATTATTTTATGTCCCTGAATAGGAAATCTTAATATTTTTCTACTAGTATCCTGTGCACACTTTACTAGGTGATTTGCTAAGTATTTCATAGTTTGGCTGGTGCACTGGGACGACCCAGAGGGATGGAATGGGGACGGAGGAGGGAGGTGGGTTCAGGATGGGGAACACATATATACCTGTGGCGGATTCATTTTGATATTTGGCAAAACTAATACAGTTATGTAAAGTTTAAAAATAAAATAAAATTAAAAAAAAATTAAAAAAAAGAAAGTGGCATCTATTAATATTACATTTTTAATATATCTTTACTGATACAGGAAATATCAATGAATTTTGCATCCAGCAATCTTACTGACCTCTGATGGGTTGTCTATGAAGTAATTATTTTATTTTTTTATTCAATTAAAAGTGTTACTTTTTCTTTACTTAATACAGTATCCAGGATCTGTAGACAGTAGGAATCGAAGTAGTCATTTTCATCTTTTTCCCAACATTAAGGGAAATGCATATAAAGTTCTCTGTTAAATATGTAAGTTCTTGACAAAAAGCTTTTATCCTCTAGAAGTTTCCTTCTAATTCTAATTTACCAAGTTTTCTTGGTAACTATGGTTTTTCCAGTAGTCATGTATGGATGTGAGAGTTGGACTATAAAGAAAGCTGAGCCCTGAAGAATTGATTCTTTTAAACTGTGGTGTTGGAGAAGACTCTTGAGAGTCCCTTGGACTGCAAGGAGATCAAATCAGTCAATCTTAAAGGAAATCAATCCTGAATATTCCCTGGAGGAACTGATGCTGAAGCTGAAGTTTCAATACTTTGGCCACCTGATGTGAAGAGCCGACTCATTGGAGAAGACTCTGATGCTGGGAAAGATTGAAGGCAGGAGGAGAAGGGGACGACAGAGGATGAGATGGTTGGATGGCATCACCGACTCGATGGACATGAGTTTGAGTAAACTCCAGGAGTTGGTGATGGACAGGGAGGCCTGGCATGCTGCAGTCCGTGGGGTTACAAAGAGTCGGACACGATTGAGCGACTGAACTGAAATGAACCGAGACAAGACCCTTCTGAATTCTCAGTGGCCTTCCCAGGTGGCACAGCAGTAAAGTGTCTGCCTGCCAATACAGGAGACTCAGGAGGGATGGGTTTGATCCCTGGGTCAGAAAGATCGCCTGGAGTAGGAAATGACAACTCACTCCAGTATTCTGGTCTGGAGAACTTCATGGACAGAGGAACCTGACGGGCCAGAGTCCACAAAGTCACAACAACTAAGTACGAGCACAGCACACAACAGGCAGACCTGGGGCAGCAATGATTCTAGAGCTAATTACCCCCCAGTCACTAACCTGAGCAAGTCACCTGAGACAAGACCCTCCTGAATACTCAGCGTCCCGTGAATTAAGAGATTTCTCCCACTAGATGGTGGGAACTGACACTGTTCCTACCCCTGTGTGTGTACATCTAACTCTTTCTGATGACTCTTGCTCTGGCCTCACACACGTGCACAGATCAGGACTTTTCTGCTGAATACGCAAGGGGCCCCCTCTGCAGACACCTAGGGTTCTGTTTCTGTGCAGCTCGCTCCTCTCTAGGACTCTGTCCTGAAAACTCAAGCCACTTTGGTCTTCCCAGACTCTCAGTGTCATCTGTTCAACTCAAGGGATCTTCCAGGAACCACCAGCATGCCCCCAGCCCTGCATCAAAGTCTGGAAACTCTCTCAAAATGAGTCAGAGGGGTCAGTTTGCTTGTTTCTGGTCTCTCAGGGGTCACTCTTTTTTGTTGTCTTGTCCAGTGCCACATAAACCTTTGGCTAAAATAGTTTATCTTAGTTTTTTGTTTTGTTTGTTTAAACGTGCACATGAGTTTGGGTGAACTCCGGGAGTTGGTGATGGACAGGGAGGCCCGGCGTGCTGCAATTCATGGGGTCACAAAGAGTCGGACACGACGAAGTGACTTAACTGAACTGAACTGAACTGAAGGAGGATTTAATCTCAGGAATAATGATTCAACATTTTAAAGATTTTAAAAAGTAACAGAAAAAACCTTACATCCTTTTTTATAATAATTATACCTCAAAATCTATCCTAAGTAAATAATAGACAATTCAAAAGTTTTATTCACAACAGTGTTCATAGAGACATTATAGATAGCAGTGAAAATGTTCAACTATATAGCTCTAATTAAGTGAATTATGATATAATCAACCAACTGGATATTATATAGCAATAAGGTTTACAAAGAATTGCATAGAAAATGCTATGAAAAATAGATCCCTGACTTTGTCAGATTTTAAAACTCAGATCTCACTAAAGCTTATTCTGATCACTCTAATCTTACAATCAACTCCTGTCCCCCAAACACACTCCTGGTACTCCCAGTCTGCCTAACCCAGCTCCCTTTTATGTAAAACCTACCAATGTCTAGAAAACTGGATGACTTACATGTTTATGTGCACTGCACTCAGACAATCAGTCGTGTCTGACTCTGTGACCCCGTGGACTGTAGCCCTCCAGGCTCCTCTGTCCATGGGATTTCTAGGCAGGAGTACTGGCGTGGGGTGCCATTTCCTCCTCCAGGGGTTGCATGTTTATATTTGCTACTTATTATAAACACAATCTTCTATCTTTTCCTGCTGCTGCTAGGTTGCTTCAGTCGTGTCTGACTCTGTGCTACCCCATAGACGGCAGCCCACCAGGCTCCTCCATCCATGGGATTTTCTAGGCAAGAATGCTGGAGTAGGGTGCCATCGCCTTCTCCTATCTTTTCCTACTGTAATATGATCTCAACAAGGAGAAGTTCTTTGGTTTGCTGATGTAGCTCAGCAAACCAGAAGTACCTAGAAATTTTATAGATCTTGAATGAATTAACATTAGGGATTTTTGTTATTTGTAAGTGGCCTCAAATTGAGGGGTGAATTTAAATCACAGGCACCGTGAATCAAATGTATATGGGAGGTGCCTGGCATCTGAATCCCAGTGTGGTTTTGGTCTTCTCTGTGCATTTTATGAAGAAAATTGCATGCTGTACCACAGCATACCACTCAATGATAAAAAGGAAAAAACTACTGATACATGTAACAACGTGGATGAGTCTCAAATGCATCGGACTGAATGACAGAAGCCAGACAAGCAGTATATCTTATAGGATTCCTTTCATATAAAATTCTAGAAAGTGCACACTGGTAGAAAATAGGTCAGTGCTTACATGGGGAGGGATAATTGTAACGGGGTGTGACAAAACCTCTTGGGGTAATGGAAATGCTCCGTAACTTGATTATGATGGTATGAGATTCATGTGTGCGTATATCTGTCATAGTTCATCAAACTGCCTGCTTTATGTTTGAGAAATTTGTTGTACAAAATTCTACCTTAATAAACTTGTAAAAAAGAAAGGTAAAAATATATATACTTGAATAGTATTCCTGAATGTAAATATTATCAAAACTTCCAGTGTGAATCTCTGATGAATTTCAAGGATATTTAACAATGTCAATGGAAAAGAAAAAAAAAAAGCCAAAATAAAAAATCACATACACATCATGATTACAACTATGTAAGCATAAACAGGAAAAAAATACAAGAAAATATGCTAAAATACTGACATTGGGAGTCAATAGTGATGATTTACGGTGACTTATTTCCTTATTTTTACTTATATGAGTTTTTAAATTTCCTCTAATAAGAATATTTTTTGAAATAGGAAAAATATATTAAAATCTACTTAATTACTCTTGTACTTGAGCATCATTTCTAACCCATCTTCCATGTCTCCACAGGATTCAGTTCAGTTGCTCAGTCGTGTCCAACTCTTTGCAACCTCATGGACTGCAGCGCACCAGGCTTCTCTGTCCATCACCAACTCCAGATTAATCATCCTAAAATATTTCTGCTCCATAAGCTACAGTGTTGATAAGTACCTTAAAATGTTCTCACCACAAATTTTAAAAAACAATTATGTGGAGTGATGGATGTATTAAATAATCTTACTGTGGTCATCGCTTTGCAACATACACATGTATAAAGTGTGCAGTGTAAACCAATACATTGTACACCATAAACTTACACAGTTATATGTCAATTATATCTCAATAAAGCTAGGGATGGGAGGAAGAATATACAGTGGCTTCCCCTTGCCCAACATAGACAATCTGGTTCATGCCAGTGTCTGCAGCCCTTCTGTAACTTATTTGCATTAGATTTGAAGTAAACAGGACCACACTGCATACATTAAACTTAATTTACAATTTTTTTAAATCTGAGATACATAGATGTTGGATTGTCTACCAGCATAACAGGGACAGACAGGCATTAGAACTGAATATTTTCCTCTTTTAGAAGTTTAATACAGGGCAGTATTGGCTTTTTGCTGGCTTTCTCTTGTTTCCCCTCAACAGTATCCTTTAAGGTAAGAAATAATGGGCAGCTATATTTTAAAATATAGGCTTCCCTGGTGGCTCAGAGGGTAAAGAATGTGCCTGCAATGGTTCCATCCCCGAGTTGGGAAGACCTGGAGAACCCACTCCAGTATTCTTGCCTCAAAAATTCCATGGACAGAGGAACTTGGTGGGCTACAGACCATGGGATTGCAAAGAATTGGACATGACTTAGCTTCTAACACATATTTTAAAAGGCTGTTTTATATTTTTAAATATAAAAATATTTAAATAAAAATAAATATTTATTTTCTAAATAATATTTAGGTTTGAAATTCCTTGTGAACAAAAGGATAAAGATATATTGAGTGTCAGAATTTTCAACTTCATGTAAAAGACCCATTTGGGAATTAGCTAGTGATACCATAACTTCTAGAGCCATGTGTACATAATATACGTAGAGGTCTCAAATATCCAAAGAACTTACTTCCTTTCAATGTCCACCATAGGATGCTCCAGCTACATGTTTTGAGTTTTTAAACAGTGAAAAATCACCTTAAATAAATAAAGCAATTAAAATATAAACACTATCATTCTAGAAAAAGAACTCCCTAGAAAATATTTTTATAAAGTCACTTTCTCGGTCATGATGTTCTACTACAGGAAAACATTTCTTAAAAGATGGAGAGTTTTTTTCAGCAAAGAAATTGGTGCTACAGATTTGCTAAAAGTAGCCAATCTGTTTATCCCTGTCTAAAATTCCTCTGTGGTGCAAAATTGTAATATCATACCTAATCAGTGAATAAATTAAACCAATGGATGAGTGCTGATTTAATAAGAAGCGGTTTCCATTAGGGTTCAATCAGAGAAGCAGAACCACAATGAATGGTACAAAATAAGGAACTGATTGTAGAGATCAAACCTAGATGACTGTGTGAGCTGCTGCTTCTGCCTCTAGTGTTGGGCCTGAAGGCAGAAGGAAGGGCAGGTAATAAGAAGGAAATATGAGTATATAGTGGGGGAGAGCAAAAACAAGCTGGAAGCTGTGAGGACAAAATGGAATTTATGAAAACCAACGGGAACCCTCGTTTCTCTCATCACCTCCATCCCGGATGCTGTGTGTGACATGCAGGAGAATAGGCATCCTTCGCCACAGAGCCCACGACAGGATTCGGAGAATCTGAAGGAGCAGAGGGGAGGGGAAAGGAGGAAGCCTGAAACTATCCTGGCTGCTGCCCCACACCAACCAGGCAGCCAACCAGGCAAGCAGAGCAGCAGCAGCACCTGGCCCTGCACCGACGCCTGGCTCCTGCTGCACTTCGCCTTCCAAATCTCTGTCAGGTTTCTCTTGCGGTTAACCCTCACCCTGCGCAACCACACCAGGAGAAGAATTCTGAGAACACAGCTCTGGGTTAGAAAGGTTGACAGGGAACAAGCTGCCGCAGAAACAAACTCCTGAGTCTGTTCTCTCCCCCGACTTTGTGCCTTATAGTCCTTCGTTTTTCAATTTGTTGAATTAAAGTATAGTAGATTTACATTGCTGTATTACATTGCTGAAGCAAAATGCTTCAGTTATACATATACAAATCAGTCAATCCTAAAGGAAATCAACCCTGAATATTCATTTGAAGGACTGATGCTAAAGGTGAAGCTCCAATACTTTGGCCACCTGATGCGAAGAGCTGACTCATTGGAAAAGACACTGATGCTGGGAAAGATTGAGGGAAAGGGAGACGGGGGAGACAGAGGATGAGATGGTTGGATAGTATCACCAACTCAATGGACATGAGCTTGAGCAAGCTCCAGGAGATAGTGGACAGGCAAGCCTGACATGCTGCAGTCCATGGTGTCATGAAAAGTCAGACATGACTGAGTGACTGAACAACAACATGCATATACATGTATCTATTCTTTTTCAAGTCTTCCCTGATAACTCAATTGGTAAAGAATCTGCCTGCAATGCAGGAGACCCCAGTTCGATTCCTGGGTCGAGAAGATGCCCTGGAGAAGGGAAAGGCTACCCACTCCAGTATTCTGGCCTGGAGAATTCCAAGGATTGTATAGTCCATGGGGTCACAAAGAGTCTTTTTCAGATTCTTTTCCATCATAGGTTATTACAAGATATTGAATACAGTTCCTTGCGCTATACAGGAGGACCTTGTTGTTCATCTTTTATATAAAGTAGTGAGTATCTGTTAATCCCAAACTCCTAATTTATCCTCACCTCCCCTTGCCCCTTTGGTAACCATGTATCTGTGAGTCAGTTTCTGTTTTGTTAGTAAGTTCATTTTGTGTCTTATTTTAGATTTCACATACAAGTGATATCATATGGTATCTGTCTGACTTTCGTCACTTGGTATTATATGATCCTTTCTTGGTCCATCCATGTTGCTACAAAATGATCATTTCAGGAGCCTCTGGCATAAAACTAAGCTTCTCAGAAGTAGAAAGATATCCCCTTTTGGCCCCTAAGTTCCCTAAATTTACAAGGCCTGCAGTCACATTTGATCTGGAAAAATCTACCATACAGAGACTGGAAGAACCAATGAAGATCCTGGTCAAAGAATTCTAAGGTAAGATCTTAACAAACTATCTGACTTAGAATATAAGCTCCCAGAGGGAAAGGAAGCTGCTCTAAACCATATGCTGAGCAGCATGCAAGTGCGCTGATGAATAAAAGAGGAGACCCACACCCTATAGAAAGTCAATGCTATCTTACAAGGCAATTGCTCATTTATTCCTCCCAAAGCCATGACATCAATTACCGTAACATCCCAACCAGGAAGAGAAGTTCACTCCCATCATCATCTTTCCTGTGGGTCACTCTGTCTTCATAAGCAAATTTGTATCATGCCAACATCTCTTTTGACTCTTCTGATTGTCAAGACCAAGAACCTAATTAAGTCACATCATGGCTCAGCTGGTAAAGAATCTGCCTGCAATGCAGGAGACCCCGGTTCAAATCCTGGGTCGGGAAGATCTGCTGGAGAAGGGATAGGCTAACCACTCCAGTATTCTTGGGCTTCCCTTGTGGCTCAGCTGGTAAAGAATCTGCCTGCAACGTGGGAGACCTGTGTTCGATCCCTGGGTTGGGAAGATCCTGGAGAAGGGAAAGGCTATCCACTGCATTATTCTGGCCTGGAGAATTCCATGGATGTCCATGGGGTTGCAAAGAGTCAGACACAACAGAGCGACTTTCACTCATTCACATGAAATAAAGGATGCATTACAAAAATGCACACAGGTGGAAGGAAAAGTTGTCACCGTGATTCTCCTTCTCTTTCTCAGGGACCTTCAGCAATATATGATGTCGCAGATTCTCTGTACATTCGTTCCCTTCTCATTCCCACCGAACAGTCTCTCAGGTGACTCTGTCAAAATCATCCCATGGCTCTGGCTTGTTCTAGCCACCTCTTATCTCGGGTCTTCATTCCATTTTGAGCTTCCCTGGTAGCTGGAAAAATTTTCCCACATTTCTGATTTCAAATTCTTTAGAGAAAAATGACCTAATTCAACTCCTCCTTGGAAACAGAGACACAAGGCAAACATCAATGGCCAGCCTGTGCCGTGGCTTCCCTTGGGCGATATACCTGCTCTGGTCCACAGAAGCCCAGGAGGCTGACTCAAGAGGCAACAAAATGGAAAAGGATCAAATCATTTAAAATGTGGCTTGACTCCACTATGGAGAACAGTGTGGAGATTCCTTAAAAAACTGGAAATAGAACTGCCTTATGACCCAGCAGCAATCCCACTGCTGGGCACTGAGGAAACCAGAATTGAAAGAGACACGTGTACCCCAATATTCATCGCAGCACTGTTTATAATAGCCAGGACATGGAAGCAACCTAGATGTCCATCAGCAGATGAATGGATAAGAAAGCTGTGGTACATATACACAATGGAATATTACTCAGCTATTAAAAAGAATACATTTGAATCTGTTCTAATGAGGTGGATGAAATTGGAGTCTATTATACAGAGTGAAGTAAGCCAGAAAGAAAAACACCAATACAGTATACTAATGCATATATACAGAATTTAGAAAGATGGTAACAATAACCCTGTATACAAGACAGCAAAAGAGACACTGATGTATAGAACAGTCTTTTGGACTCTGTGGGAGAGGGAGAGGGTGGGATGATTTGGGAGAATGGCATTGAAACATGTATAATATCATATATGAAACAAGTCGCCAGTCCAGGTACGATGCACGATACTGGATGCTTGGGGCTGGTGCACTGGGACGACCCAGAGGGATGGTATGGGGAGGGAGGAGGGAGGAGGGTTCAGGATGGGGAACACGTGTATACTTGTGGCGGATTCATGTTGATATATGGCAAAACCAATACAATATTGTAAAGTTAAAAATAAAATTTAAAAAAAATGTGGCTTGACAGGCAAGAGTCTTGGAATCAGGCAGTTTTACATAGAATGAGGTGTGAGCAGGGCAGGTCTTAGAAGTTTAATCTATCTAGGACTGTTAGTAATGGCTTGCCAAAGAGAAATGGAAGTGATCTCAGTATGATGAATTTCTGATATTAAATTTTTCTGACATTTACAATATCAAATTAAGTCCAGTAGAATATCATTGATATCAAAAAAATGTTGGTATCTGTGAAAGCACGTTGAAAAGTATTCAACACCACATAATGTGAGGGTTGTTATCATCAGGAATTCAAAGCTTTTATTCACTCCTTTAATAGATGGTGCCTACTATGTGCCAGGCACTGCTCTATTTACTGGGGAAAAGAATTCATCATATTTCAAATTCCGAGTACACGAATGCTGTGAATGTACATGTCTTTTTAAAGCAATTAAATGAATTTATTTCTTTTCAGATGAAATCTGAATGGCTAATCACAGTTACTTATCAGTTCCTAAAACCTAAATAGCAGAAATGGCCAGTCCTTGAGTGAGACCTCCAAGAAAAACAGGAAGCATATTGCTAATTCAATGAAGTGGCATGCATTGCTTTCTGTCAGTGCTGAATAAATGTCCCAGTACAGAACTGGGAAACCCTCCTGCTGACAGCTTGCTCCTAATTACTTCAATTAAAAGCGCTTTATAATAAAGTTTCAGAGGAACTTTAAAACCAACTTCACAATCCCCTCCTGGTGCCCAGATATTCCATGGTTCACATATTAGCAACAAGAATAGGTAGAGTCTGAGCAAATTCTTTTGTGTATATATACATTTCTGCCTTCCAGATTCTTCCTAGAATATTAACATTGGACTTTAACTTTGGGATTTTTTTTTTTACTTCCCCTCAAACACTATGTAGCTTTGCTAGATAATACTGAACAGCTGCAACGTGCTACCCAGTGGGATTGCTGAAATTTTGGGCAATCACTGAAATGACTCTGCGTAGACACATATTCACACATGTGGAGATAGAAAAATTGTTTAAGAACCAGGGGACCCATTGGAATGAAAGATGCCAGCTAAGTCTAAACATTATTATTTCATCTGAAAGAAGAACAAGGCAGAGAAAAATAATTTTGATAAGGCTAAAAATGCCTCAGATGTATTGTGTAAATCATCATTACAAAAGTTCATCAGCAGCCTCCAAGCTCAGCAAGCTTGACCAGAAATTCATTTCCCTCCTGACTGTCTTTCAGCATATACTAGTGTGCTTGCTCCTAATTACTTCAATTAAAAGCACTTTATAATAAAAGGTTGTCATTTCTCTTCCTGAGACCTTAGAACTATGGAGATAATTGTCAAATTGTTCTCTCACACTCCCAGACAAGCCTTTTCTTCCCAGTGCAATGAACTGCTTCAGCCTGCTTTCTACTTAAAAGGACTCAGGAGAAATATTAATAAGTGGCCTTCCTGTGTTATTAAGGGAGGGCTTATATGTTTTGTATGTTTGTTCGTTAAATAGTATGACCAGAAACAGTTAATACACAGATTCTTCTTCTGTGTACAGTCTTTTTTTTTTTTTTTTTTTTTTTGGCCAGGGGCTGTCAAACACTTGTGAACACATATATCCGATAAAAGTCATCAGGATGCAAAAATCAGGTCATCCAAGAACAAGCCTCCCTCCTCTCTGTGATGGACTGCTTCACTTTTTCAATCACATCTGCAACATGAGTTACTGTTCAGCAGCAAGAAAACACGTGTCCTCTGAAAGAGGGACTCCAATGACTGAGTTGTACCTCAGATTCCTGACAGAAAAAATGGGATTGCTGCTACTGACAAGCATCTACCATGGTGAAGCTGACTTGGTCAATTACCCTCTGTGGAACTCAGGTCTGTATGAAGCATCTCACAAACTGAGATCTCTTGGCAGTAACAGAAAAAAAGACACACTCGCACTTGCCAATTTAATAGGACATAGTTCTCATTTGAGTAAAGTTGGGATTTCACCTTATTTCTTTAATTAATTTATTTATTTTAATTGGAGGCTAATTACTTTACCATATTGTAGTGGTTTTTGCCATACATTGACATGAATCAGTTTTCTCCAATTAAAAGAGGAACAGTAGTCATTGAGATGTGTTTACAAAATAATTGCTTCTACTAGAGCTATATACATTGTTATGTCTTTCCTTTTTCTATATTGAAACAGCTCTGCTCAGTGTAAAAATCTCCTACCATGGTTCACAGGAGATAAATCACTGAAGGACAGCAATGATGGCAAGTGGAATATTAATTGCTTGTATCTTACCAAAGGAATCTAGTGTTATTTAACCTCAGATATCTGATAGGCGAGGTTTCAATTTTTCTCCCCATGTCTCAATAACCATGTGGATCCAAAGAGGTGTGCAGTACAGATATTAGCATTGAACAAGAAAATTCACAACAGACAGAAAACCCTAGTGAATCATCTCCTGAGACTCAAATGACTTTACTTCTATGCTGGGCTTTGGGAAGAAATGTAGTACAATGGAAAAAAAGTAGACTTTGGCTTAAGCCTGGGTGGGTTTAAATCTCTGCGTGTTTTTCATCTCTCAGTACCTTATCTCCCTCACTTATAAAGACAGTCTTACCTCACCCAATAGTTATAGGGACTAAATGCCAATATGTAGAGAGTGCAGAACTCATTCGTTCCCATGCATATGAGCAAGTTCCGTTCTAGGAGCACGTTCATGAATCCAGTTTGTTCATTAAGTCCAACAAAGTTAGCCAAGGTACCCAAATAACACAATTGGCTATATAGCTCTGTACTGTAATAGGTGTATAATACTTTTCACACAATACATAAAAAACAGATACAAAAAATAAAGAAAACAGTTGTAATCTTACAGTGCAGTACGTTGAAAAGCACAGTACAGTACCTTCAAAATGTACAACAGCCGGCACGCAGGGGCTGGCACTGAGTGAACGGGCAAGAAGCGTTACTGACTGGAGGAGGGAGAGGAGGCAGGAGATGGCAGAGCTGAAGGACCGTCAGCAGCAGGAGGCAGAGGGCAAGCTGCAATGTCCCTCATGCCTGACGCTGATGGCACGGGTTCTGGTCCTTGCTGGATTCGATTCTATCTACCCTCTGGAGAAAAGGACTCAGTGATGTCTGGGTAGCAGCTCTTTTTCTCTCCTCGTAGATGACACGGAAGCACTGGATAGCATTCTGAACAGCTGCCGTGACCTTCCTGTCCTGTTCTATGGTTGGGTCCTGTGACTCAAAAACTAACGTGCCTCCTCATAAAGAAAACCCCCTTTCTATTTTCCATGTCGTGAATCTCTTCAGTTCTCCAGTTACTGTTCTTCCTCTTGTCTCTCTCTGTCCTGCCCCTGGGCCTCCAGTTCCATCAGGCCTGCAATCCCTTCATTAGTGAGCTCCTCAAGTTGTACAGCCACAGGAAAGTACACAAGAGCACAACCATGTGTACAGGATGCACGCATGTACCAATGCATGCCAGACGCGAGAACTGACGTACAAGACTGGACATGCAAATGCACATTTGCAACTTTGAAAACTTGAAGCCTTGTATGTCAGGGACTTACTGAAGTGCTCTCCAGATAATACATACGTATGCATGAGTGCCTGCTAAGTTACTTCAGTCACGTCCAACTCTTTGCAACCTTATGGACTGTAGCCCCACAGGCTCCTAGTGGTTTCCGGAGGCAAAAAAAGCTTTCCCCTACGAATGATTTCCCATGGCACCCCACTCCAGTACTCTTGCCTGGAAAATCCCATGGACGGAGGAGCCTGGAAGGCTGCAGTCCATGGGGTTTCTGAGGGTCGGACACGACTGAGCGACTTCACTGTCACTTTTCACTTTCATGCATTGGAGAAGAAAATGGCAACCCACTCCAGTGTTCTTGTCTGGAGAATCCCAGGGACAGGGGAGCCTGGTGGGCTGCCATCTGTGGGGTTGCACAGAGTCGGACATGACTGACGCGACTTAGCAGCAGCAGCAGCAGCATAAAGGAAAAAGCAGGCTTGTTCTTGTCCCCTGTCCTCTTGTTATTTCTTTAAGTCTTTACTGATTTGGTTACAGTGTTGCTTCTGTTTCATGTTTTGCTATTTCGGCGGCAAGTCATGTGGGGTCTTAGCTCCCAACCAAGGCTCAAACCCAAACCCTCTCTTTAGAAGTAAGGTCTCAGTCACTGGGCCTGCAGAGCTGTTCCTCGCTTAGAACATTTCTATATAAAGACATCAGCTTATAGCTCTTGTAGCCACTTTGTTACCGTGATGGAGACATTGCCAACATAGACACAATGGTGGGTCAGGAAGGGTAGGAGCCTGGATTGCCGGAGATACCACTGACCTACTACACTAACTCTGGAATTAGTAAGTGTGACATTAGTAAGTCACACATATATACTTTCAGTTAGGTATTCTGCTCTTTGCAGCCAAGCATATACTAATTTAAAGACACTCTATTATTTTGCTGTCCTGAGAGATCACAAGAGAAATCATGAAGATAAGAACAAAGTCTAAGGGAGTAAGAGCTAAAATAGAATTTTTAACCCTCCCAAGATAAAGGAAGCCAGGCATATAACATAGCTCGGGCTCTAACAGAATGCTTCCCTGCATTTAAGGTGGAAACAAACAGACCTCAGTTTTACAAGTGACTCGGAAATCTCTGTGAGGGCGGGGACTTTGTCTTATTTACATCTTTAGCTCCTGGTACATTGCCTGGCACACAGTAGGCGATTGATAAACACTGGTTGAAAGGCTGCATGAACATGAGGAAGTGATTCAGCTCTGTCATCGCTTTCTACATCTCTGCACAGCGGGGCTGGCAGGGCTCCCTACAACAATTGATTAAGAAACAAAGACAGAAAACAAGAATGGCTTTCTTTGCTCCATCTTTCTGTTACGAAGTCTGCTCTATCTGCAGACCCACTCCATAAATGGCTCAGCTTCCCCAGGGCCCCAGACAAACCTGTGATTTTCCTCTGATTCTCTATTTTTAAAAAGCCCAAGACCATCCGTGTGTTTGTGTTTCTTTGTGTTGACTGTAGGTTCTGATGTTGCTGCCAGTTCCCTCCTCACACTGTCAAATTTTGTTTTATGTTCCCTTAGTCTTTCAACCATTTCAGGGGAGGAAATGCTAATTACCAGGGGCTTAATAGCAGTTCTGAACTGCACCAGAACACAGGGGTCTCACAAATACCTGTCACCGCAGAAGTTTTCAATTACCATAATCCATTCCTAATTCAAATTACCATAATTGCTCTCCATTAATGCAACTTTCTTAAAGCTAAAACATCAAAGAAACTGGCTCTCACATTAGCTCAGTTGACTAGTTGCAAAAACAAACAGTGTCTGTCCATTTTGCAAATAGGATGATATTAGCCTGAAAATATATATATATATATCTGGATGCTCTGAGTTCATTAGAACCATCATATTTTATTCTGACTATTTTATTTGCCAAAACTGAAAACCATCCGTATCTTCCTTCCTCTCTTCTATTCTGGATTGAAGGGTGAGAGCTGCTCTTCTGATTGTTTCAGCATTTGCTCAACTGTTGTTCAGTCGCTCAGTTGTGCCCGACTCTGCGACCCCATGGACTACAACACGCCAGGCTTCCCTGTCCTTTAAAACCTTCTGGAGTTTGTTCAAACTCATGTCCACTGAATCAGTGATGCTGTCCAGCCATTTCTGCATTTACCACAAGAAAATTCAGCCTGTCAGCCTTTAACTACTTTGTTCTAACTAACCTATCTGTTCTGAAAAAAAAAAAAGCAGTTTTACCACCCTGTAATCATCAGTTCCACTGTCGATGACTGTTGTGTTCCTGAATAAGTCACGTTTGTTTTCTCACTTACTGGGATTCCACTGGACTACTCCCAGAGTTCATTCGGTTGAATATCAATGCGATGCCATCAATGGACAGTCCCTGGCATTTTTTACCAGTAAACAATAATTTTGTAATCTGAAGTATGAGAAAGTCTTCATTGAACTGTAGGAAACCGCCAGCGTGGGGCGGGAGGGGGAGGAAGAGTAAAGATCACATTATAATTTGGACTATGAACATATTTGTTCCAAGGAAGCAAGTATAAACAATCCTTAAGTTCAACAAGTGCAAAGTGAAGCACTCTTCAGTAAGCTTACCTAAATCAACTGGTTAAACGATTATACATTTTCCAAAGCGTCTAAATGAGCATGATAACAAGTTCATTTAAAATTCTCAGCAAATGATCAAAGCCATTGCTACTTTTCAGTCTTGCAGTCTCTGTGGTATCCGACAGTTCAGTCAGATACTCAAGAACCTCAGTAGCTTTGAAGCTTGAAAATTCAGCATCTCCAAATGCCACTGGCACCTTAGAATTAGCTCCTGGCTGCACCGATGTAGACCTCTCCCCTGAAGACAGGAAACAGGATAATTCCATTAGAGACTCTAAAGGGCTCAGAAAGAGTGAGTTCACCTCATCACTTACATCCATCCATGCAACAAACAGATCCAGGGAGGGAGTCACAGCATCACAGCCACACCCTAGAGGCTTCTCTTAGGGTCCTGTGCTCCCAAGGATTTTGACATATATTTGGATTATTGTTGCATCTTGCTCTTCAAGTTTAGGTAGAAAATAAACTCCATTTGTACCAAAGATATCATAATACCAGATAGATTTCTATCAACAAGGGGCAGTCTCAGGATAACTGAAAATGAAAAAACAAACAAAAAACCCTAAAAATCACATTAAAGGAAGTTTGTGGGGATAGTATACTGTTAGACCATCATGCCTGTGCATAGAGTTCAAAAAATGTTCTGAGAGCACCGGGACACCTGGAGCAAATAGGAGATGTTTGTGGGATAAGTGAGTGAATGAAAGGAGTGAGTAAATAAATGACTGATGTTTTTATAATGTAGAAATGTCCACTGTGTTGGCTTTTCCTGTCTATTGTATTAAAAGTCAGTTCAGTTCAGGTCAGTCGCTCAGTCGTGTCCGACTTTTTGCAACCCCATGAATCGCAGCACGCCAGGCCTCCCTGTCCATCACCAACTCCCAGAGTTCACTCAGACTCACGTCCGTCGAGTCAGTGATGCCATCCAGCCATCTCATCCTCTATCGTCCCCTTCTCCTCCTGCCCCCAATCCCTCCTAGCATCAGAGTCTTTTCCAATGAGTCAACTTAAAATAGTCCCTGACCCAGAGAAAGTGCTATATAAGTATTTGCTATTACCATTATTATATTATCATATCACTCTCTAGCTCAATATTGTGATTTTCCTGCCTGATATTCATATTGCCCTTTCCTCTCTTCTATACTTTTCCTTCTCCTCCCAAGCACAGCCCAGCTCTGTGCCAGCTAGACCAGTCTCCCCAGCACCCTGCATTCAATCCTGACCACATTCTCTTCGTTTAGCATCGCTTACAGAACGTGCCCTTTCCTCTATTTACCCATTCATAAAACCCAGTTCAAGTCCCACCTCCTCAACCACCAGAACCATCCCCTGTCCTTCCTCTAAATTATAATGGCAGTTTCCATCTGGACGGCTCATTTGGACTTTCAATCACTTACTTCTCTGCACTGCTGCTTATAGTTCACAGTCTTTTGTCTTGTTCACCCCCAAGGGCACCCCTCCCTTTTAGCTGAGAAGCTTCTAAAAACCGAGGTCCACTTCCTTGGCTAGTTGGTCTTGCCTTGACGTACCTCAAGTTCCAGTGGGGAAGACCAGCCCCCTCTCCTTACTAGCACAGAAGTATTGGTTGTGAGCCCAAAGCTACAAAGAGCCATGGCTCCAAACCCATGTAAGAGCTGATGTGAGAGAATGAAAGAAACAGAGAGAGGCAGAGATGGGGGCTAGAGAGTGGGAATTTCTACTTGTCCCTGAAGCTAACTCCACATGTCCTCTGTACCTTGGTAACTGGGTTACAGATGTCAATAAAGTGCCCTTTTAGGCTTTAACTAGCTTAACTTTTAAAAGCCTGGGATGGATACTAGCAAACATAATACCTTTTCCTACTGACAAGCCTCTGTCCCATGACTGGGCTATTTTCAGCTTTCATTATATGACTTGTCTTTATTCATTATCCATATACCATTAAAGAGCAACAAATATAAGTGATTCACTGCTGACACATGGCATTTCTTGAGCAGCCATTAATTAACAAAATAGCACTCGAACATAAATTGTTAACGAGTGTCAGCAAATAAAACTGTAATCAGAATTTTTTCTCCATTCTTGTGTATGCCCCTTTGTGAATTGCATCAGGCAATTTCCAACTTTAATTTAAAGCTTATCAGGGAAACCAAGGACTACATTAATCTCTAAGAACCTCTCCAGTCTCTCTTACAGAAACAAGAGATGATCTGAGTCTTAGCACATTAACTTTCCCCAGCCTACTGGGAGTCTCAGATCCCAGTACCCAAGGACCACAAAGCCCAGTTTGGCCTCATGCTTAAGAAATAAAAAGAATAACAACTGATCATACACTGCACACCAGGCACAGGGCGTGTCAGGAGAAATATAAGAATGTAATCCATTCCTGAGCAGCCACTGCCAGCTTCTCTCCCTACACCCATCGTTTTGGACGTCACTGACTGGGTGTCTTCCCACTTTCATCACTAGGTATGTACACCTCTGAGCCTGAGAAATTCTAGAAAGAAACTCTTTGAAAGCACAAAAGCCAGAAGTGCCAGGCTTTTGTGCCAGGGCTCCCCTGATGCCTCAGCAGTAAAAAAATTCGCCTGCAATATAGGAGATGTACAGGACCCAAGTTTGATCCCTGGGTCAGAAAGATCCTTGGGAGAAGGAAATGGCAACCCACTCCAGTATTCTCGCCAGAAAAATCACATGGCCAGAGGAGCCTGGCGGGCTATAGTTCATGGGGCTGCAAAGGAGTTGGACACAACTTAGCAACTAAACAATCACAAATGCCTCTTCAACTTTCCATTCCTTCACCCTTATGCCCTGACCTTCACCCCTTCCCCAGCAACCCTTGATCTCTGAGTAACAAAAGGTATAAAATCACTTAGTTTCCTTGACACTTGAGGAGCATAAGGCTGAGACACATGAAAGTGAAAAGAGAAAGTGTTAGTCACTCAGTTGTGTCCAACTCATTGCAACCCCATGGACTGTAGCCTGCCAGGCTCCTCTGTCCATAGAATTTTCCAGGCAAGAATACTGGAGTGGGTAGCCATTCCCTTCTCCAGGGGATCTTCCTAACCCATGAAATCCAGGTCTCCCACATTGCAGGCAGATTCTTTACCATTTGAGCCTCCAGGGAAGCCTTTGAGACACGTGAGGGACTCACTGGTGGTGGTGATGGTTTAGTCACTAAGTTGTATCTGACTCTTGGGACCCCATCGACCGTAGCCTGCCAGGCTCCTCTGTCCATGGGATTCTCCAGGCAAGAATACTGGAGTGAGTTGCGATTTCCTTCTCCAGAGGGACCCACTACAACTTAATAATGTGCATTTTATTGACCTCCTCTCCCTTGCTGTTACTTTCCCACTCCCTGTCAGTGTTCCCTGTATCTCCACCTGCGGTGACGGGGAGTGTGAACTGTTTTGTTGGCCAAAAAGTTCATTCAGGTTTTTCCACACCATCTTATGAAAAATCCAAATGCACTTTTTTGCCAATCCAGTATTTGCATTCAAATCTATCTCCTGCTCTGCTCCCAGGGCAACCCAAACTAAGATAATGCTCTTAAAGATCTTATACTCTCATAAAAAAAGCCAGGCTGAAAACAATATTTCTTTAATAAAGGAGTAAGGACTGTTTAAAAAAAAAAAAAAACAGAAACTATAGGATTCACAGTAAATAGAAATCATACAACAGGGCTTCAGGCAGAGGAGGCTGCAGGGCTCGCCTCTCACTTTTCCTGTTAGCAATGCCCACATGCATGCTCAGTCTCTCAGTCATGTGTCCGGCTCTTTGTGACCCCATGAACTATAGTCCGCCAGGCTCCTCTGTCCATGGGATTCTCCAGGCAAGCATACTGGAGTGGGTTGCCATGCCAAAAGTGGGATTTCTTTAAGTGGCAGGCTTTTCCACAAATTCACTGGAAAAGATAATTATTTAGTAATATTATAGTACTTCCCTAAAGATAAAATATTTTAAAACCTAGACTGGACATAGGTAATGTGGCAAAGGATCTATGAGCAATAAACTTGAACCTCTGCCTTCTCTGCCTTTCAAAGCAGGGCACTTTTTTAAATCATTTTTAATTAAAGTATAGTTAATTTACAATGTTGCGTTAGCTTCAGGTATAGGGCAAAGTGATTCAGTTTTATATTCATATATGTAGTCTTAGGTTTTTCTCATTATAGGTTATTACAGCGTATGAAAGAGAGTTCCCTGTGCTATCCAGTAGGTCCTTGGTTTTTTCTATTTCACACAGAGTAGTGTGTACATGTTGGTCCCAACCTCCTAATTTATCTCCCTCCCACCCAGCCCCTGCCACTCTCCCCTCTGGTAACCGTAAGTCAAACCAGGGCACTCCGGCTCTGCGTCACTAAACCACAGCTGCGTTCTCAGCTGGACCCAAAGTGTTCACGTTGTGCTCAGGTTGGGTTCTCCAGAGCTGACTCAGAGATGGAACTCAGCGTGCAGACAGGGCTTTGAGGAAGGCGGAGAAAAAACAGGCCAGTGTCTGAGGGAGATGTGGAAAGCTGTCGGAGCTGTTCTGTGAGCCGAAAGCCTCAGGCCTCTACATCCCCCCGTAGATGCGTCATCGCCTGCAGACTGCCTGAAATGGTGGCACCGAGTGAGGCAGCTGGCTCTCTCTGCTCCAATCACCAAGGCCCACAGACTGTCTACTGGGAGCACTGCCAGCAGCTGAGGCCACAAGCCGTCCCTCAGAGAGAGGCCAGACAACGTCTCCCACTGCCCATTACACACGGGGACCCGCCTAACTGCTCAGCCTGACGGCCAGCTCCGGGAGTCTTAGTGATAGATCCCACAGTGTCAGCAAATCCCATGGGGCCCCTTCCCCTCCCCTTAGACTCCCAAGGCTTCTGCCAATAGAGTCAGCCCCCAAACACGTTTTCTGGAATCCCATGAGCTCCCTAGTATCAGTTGAATTAGCTAAAGTTCAAGACTGGAATTTATAGGAGTTTGGGATTAACATATACACCCTACTATACATAAAATAGATAACTAAAGGGCCTACTGGAGAGCACAGGGGACTCTACTCAATACTTTGTAGTAACCACTAAAGGGAAAGAATCTGAAAAAAATAGATACACATGTGTGTATAACTGAATCCCTTTGCCAGACACCTGAAACTAACATGATGCTGTAAGTCAACTAAACTCCAGTTTTAAATAAATAAATACAAGCTAGAATTCAATGGCCGGAGAAGGCAATGGCACCCCACTCCAGTACTCTTGCCTGGAAAATCCCATGGATGGAGGAGCCTGGTGGGCTGCAGTCCATGGGGTCGCTAGGAGTCAGATACGACTGAGCGACTTCACTTTCACTTTTCACTTTCATGCACTGGAGTAGGAAATGGCAACCCACTCCAGTGTTCTTGCCTGGAGAATCCCAGGGACAGGGGAGCCTGGTGGGCTGCCATCTCTGGGGTCGCACAGAGTCAGACACGACTGAAGCGACTTAGCAGCAGCAGCAGCAGTAGAATTCAATGGCATACATAATCAAACTTAGGTTGGGATTAGTAGCATCAGATAGTCCAGATGACTCAGGTCTGACAATCAAGTCCAATTCATCCAAGACAGCTAGGTTATGTAAGTATTCAATGGAGCCATCAAATGGCTGGCATCCCTCTGTGTCAGGGAAACAAACCTTTCTCCCACATTTGGGAAGGTAGGTGACAGAGCCAGTCTGGCTCAAGAAAAGCCCCCTTTGAGGGGACTGGGGGTCCAAGTCTGTCACTCCACCCCTCTCCTCCACCTCCTTCAAAGTGCTGCTCCTATCTGGGGTGAAGGGGTACCCAGACTGCCTAACAATCAGGGTGTGAGTGAGCATGTCCAGACACCTAAAGGCCAGAAAAGCATAATTTGCACCAAGTCTCTGAGTTCCCTATTGTGCTCATTTTGCCTGATTACTGCTTTATACAACTTTCTTCTGTTCTATCATGAAGGTCCTCGCTTTAAGCAAAACTTGACAAGAGAGAAGAGATGAAAAGAATGAATCTGTGCATTTAGAAACACACTTCAAAATTTAAAGTGATCTAAACAAAACAGGCTGTCATTATAACTAATTATGTTTTTAGTTTGGAAATGAACTTTGACTCTAATTCAGAGTAAAAACTTACATATGCATTTATCATTTTCTAGGGTATTCACCCTGTACCATTTCAGATTCCACATTTTTGTCAATCTGTTTCTTCACCAAAACAGACAAAACAAACATAAAGATAATAGCACAATAACGAAGGGACATGAGTGATTGGAATGCCTCTTCAGTCAAAAGTATTTTTGCTTGTACTAACAGATTACACTATGATAAATATTATTACCCTCAAGATCAATGGAATGAAGGATCTGCCAAATCTAACTCAACGCCAGGAAAATCTATGTTGTATTTACAGATTTCAGATGGGAAGATCCAGCACTTAGAGCACAAAGCATCTGGACTCTTTTTTTTCTCCCCCCTCCTCTCCATTTCCTTCTAGAGCCAAAACTATCTGAAAGACTTACTGGCAGAAGTCATAAAGATAATACGGTGATCACCAAACAGAAGACTCTGAGAATTGTGCATTACCCATCCTTAAAACCTGGACTCAAGGCAGACTCCTCCTGTGTCTAATGCTTCATTTGCTTTGCTCTATTCTCCCTGAAAGAGCTAAGTTGTTACTGAAACATCATCACCCCACCTATACTGTGAGCAGGCAAACTGAGCAGTTCAAACGGATGTGTAAACATTTATTGGCTGTTTCAGTAGAGCTGAGCAATATAATCATGGACACTGAACTCTGCCTTCATTAGCCATGCAAAATTCCCTGGGTCAGTATTTACATTTTAGCAGCTTATTAAGCTTCTAGGGGCTGTGATTCAATCAGCTTCACAGAATCCACTCTGGTATGGCTACGCTGACACAGAAATGATGAAGGGCAAATAGACTGGAATTAGTCTGACTGCAGTCACATCAGCATACCACTTTACTCTTCATTTACTTATGAATTTGGATACATCCCATGCAGCTTTATTTGCATCCAGAAGACTCAGAATGTATGTACCCTGGGATGAATTTAGCAGCTGAGATGAATCACAGCTATTCAGAAGAAAGAATGAGGAATCTTGTTAAGGCCTGAGCTGTCATCCATTCGCAGACTGATACAACCCCACCATGTCTGTGAGGTGGTTCAGTAACCCAGCCAATGATTCAATAAATTTAAACAAGCCTTGCACTTTGGTAGAATGATTGGGTCATGATCACAATACGTCTTAGAGAGGTAAGTATTGCCAGGATAAGGAAAGCTTGCTAGCATTTCAAGGGGACTATTCTTCACCTAAACCCAAAAAGACCAGGAGGCAGCAATTTTCAGAAAGGTTTACTTATCTCCTCCCTCAGAGAAAGGCTTCCCTGGTGGCTCAGATGGTAAAGAATCCACCTACAATGCAGGAGACCCAGGTTCAATCCCTGGGTCAGAAAGATCCCCTGGAGAAGGGAATGGCTACCCACTCCAGTATCCTTGCGTGGAGAATTCCATGAACAGAGGAGCCTGGTGGGCTTCAATCCATGGGGTTGCAAAGAGTCAGACACGAGTGAGCAACTAACACTTTCAGAGAAAGTGTAAGTGATATCCAAGGAAGAGAAATAATTGACAATAATGAACACACCATGGTGGGCCAGTTGAACCCGTGGAGTTTCTCCCATGCTACATATTGCTGGCCTCATCATAAACATCTATTAACTGTAACCATCTAAAGCTTAAGTCAGACAACAAGTCATTAGATTTGTATTAAATGTTCAGAGTCCTAGCACTGGGAGAAGAAGCTAGGAATAAGACAGTTCTTATTAGTGGTCAATCAAGGAGAGAATGAAGACTAATGATGGTAGCAATCAGAGGAGGAATAAAAGGGAGATGGAGCATTAAGTAACACTGAGTGATTACAATGTGGTAGGGATGGTGCATTTTCCCATTTAATATTCATGACAAACATGAGACAGGTATTATTATCAACCCTATTTTTTAGATGCAGAAACTGAGGCACAAGGAAAGTAAGCAACCTGCTTAAGATTCCACAGTCTGTAAGTGATAGGATTAGATGGGAGTCTAACACCAAAGACTGATTTCTTAACCACTATGCAAAGATATATCTTACTTACCAGTTTATATGATTAATCTCTAATGTATCTAAAAGAGAAATGATATAAAGAGCCAGCAAATATAAACTCATTCATATTTTCACTATCTATCGAAATATCTGCATGTCCAGATGCTTTCTTGGGATTTCTGAAATAATGTATCTTCCTGGACTACATCTAAAGATTTATCATGGCTATTAACATGAGGATCAACACAAAAATAAAGAGCTGAATGCTTTTCAGAAAACAAAGAGTTTTTAAATTTTCTTCTTGAGCCTAAACTCTAAGTTTCAATATTTATAATATGGTAATGTAGATTTTTCTACTGAAACATTTATTTGGCTAGATTTGAATCTATATAAATATTAACCTAAGAAACCAGGTTTGGGTCTATATCTACATGAAACCATGAAACTGCTTTGTCAGATACCAGTAAAAATTCTGCATGCTAAAAAAGTAGATAAAGTAAGGCTGGTATTAATCAGGGCTTCCTGATCTGTAGCTGAGTGGAAACATGACAAGATGGAAGCAATTGACAGATAACGTATTTAAGGGAAAAACATCCAAGCTACACATAGTTAATCTTCATCTGCTAGTAACCATATCATAATCCAAGGATTAAAATCTGAGTCTTTATACCTAAAAATTTTCAGTGTGAGATGCTACCATCTCAGTTACCCTCTGCTATGTAACAAACATTCCAAAATATAAAACAACAATGATTTATTACTTTTCATAATTATGTGAGCTTTGACTAGGCCAGTCTTCTGCTGATTTCACCTGGTCTTACTAATGCATTTAGCCAGGCTGGAAGGTCCAAATTGCGTCACTCACATGTCCAGAATTGGCTCTAGCTGTTGTGGGGGCTCCCTCGGTTTGCCCCCTTCCAGTCCCTCACCCCCAGTAGCCTAGAATATATTCTTCAAGTCGGGTGCGGTGAGGGGAGTCTCAGGAAAGTACATCAAGAGAGATGATAAAAGATACAAGGTCTTTGGAAGCCACGACTAACACTCACACAACATAACTTCTGCCGCATTCTATTGATCACAGCCAAGTAAGTCTGGCCCAAATTCAAGGGTCTGGAGAAAGAGAGTTTACCCTGGAGTATGGGAACAGCAAAGTCACATGGCAAAAGGATGTATATTGGATGTGAAGAACTTGTGGCCATGAAACAATTTACCACAAACTCACACACACAGACACAGAGAAAGAGAGAGGGAAGGTCAACCCAACTGACTACATTGATGTCAACATCTCAACATCCCAGTTATGATGCTGTACTACAGTTTGCAAAATGTTGCCACTGGCGAAACAGGATAAAGAGTACATGAGATCTGTGTTATTTCTTACAATAACATTTGAGTCTATAATTTTACTCAAGAAAAAGTTTAATTTAAAAAGTTCAACTGGAAAGAATGATAAAAAGCATAATAAACAAAATAAAACTTGTTACCATGACATTTACCCATTCATGGTGAGGCCAGATATAAAATAACATGCGCAATTTATCAAACCATTTATTCCAAAAATATCCTTTGAGTGTCTATCATGGGCCTAGTACTCTTCTAGGCACTGCAAATAAAAGAGCGAGCAAAGACTAAACCCCTTTCCTCGTGAAATACACTTCCCAATATTTCAATCTGAATACTATGGCAAGCTACAAAAAAGACTAGAGGAGAAGGCTCAGGAGCTGATTATAATCAATGAGAAAAATTGTACTATAACATAAGGAACTACAAACTATTTAAATGTTCCTGGAAGGTGTAATTTGTTTCCAGGAAGTGTAATTTGTTTCTAAAGCTTAGGAGGCTCTCTAGCTCAGTCTTCTTTATTTCCAGACTCCGGTAACCCAGAGCCATGGGGTATTTCACAGACATCTGTATATGTGTACTCAGTGTACAATGGAGAAGGCAGTGGTGCCCCACTCCAGTGCTCTTGCCTGGAGAATCCCATGGACGGAGGAGCCTGGTGGGCTGCAGTCCATGGGGTCGCTAAGAGTCGCGCATGACTGAGTGACTTCACTTTCACTTTTCACTTTCATGCACTGGAGAAGGAAATGGCAACCCACTTCAGTGTTCTTGCCTACAGAATCCCAGGGACAGGGGTGCCTAGTGGGCTGCCGTCTATGGGGTCGCACAGAGTCGGACACTACTGAAGCGACTTAGCAGCAGCAGCAACTGAATGTACCATACATACGTACGAATAACATACATATAATGTACACATTTATCAAATCGTCACATTGCATACTGTAAACATATTTCAACTTTGTCGATTACCTTTTAACAAAGCCAAGAAAAATTTTTTTAAGATAAAGAAACTTAACTATTCGAGACTGAGCTTCTTTCCTCACCCCGCTTCCTGACACACTATGGCTGCCCAGACTTGACAGGGATGTTGCCATGTCGTCTGTTGCTTTTGTTTCCCTGGTATTTGTGCTCCCTTTTCCTTTGAGAAAACTGCTTCTTCCTTGCTCCTTGTACATGTGGCTTGATTGAGGCCAGTCCTAATTTAAGTAAGAAGATGGCCATATGATCTAGGAGTAAACTAATCAGCATATTCAGGGATGGAAAGCGTGTTAGTCACTCAGTCGTGTCCGACTCTTTGGGACCCCATGGACTGTATGTAGTCCACCAAGCTCCTCTGTCCATGGGATTCCCCAGGCAAGAATACTGGAGTGGGTTGCCATTTCCTCCTCCGGGGATCTTCCCAACCCAGGCATCAAACCGCAGTCTCCTGCGTTGTAGGCAGATTCTTTATCTTTTGAGCCCCTGCTGCTGCTAAGTCGCTTCAGTCGTGTCTGACTCTGTGCGACCCCATAGACGGCAGCCCACCAGGCACCCCCGTCCCTGGGATCCTCCAGGCAAGAACACTGGAGTGGGCTGCCATTTCCTTCAATGCATGAAAGTGAAAAGTGAAAGTGAAGTCGCTCAGTCATGTCCGACCCTCAGCGAACCCATGGACTGCAGCCCACCAGGCTCCTCCGTCCATGGGATTTTCCAGGCAAGAGTACTGGAGTGGGGTGCCTCTGAGCCACTAGGGAAGCCCATTCAGGGTGAAAGTCAGGCGCAGGACTTTTCTAGAATTCTGGGGCAGCAGTCTTTTTCCTGTGGTGTTAAATGAGCAGTGTATGAGCTAGGAGCGGCTGACTGCACCTCACCAAGACTAGCAATAGCCAGCCTGAAAACAGCACAACACATAGGAAAGCCAAGTGCAGAGACGGGGAGAGAATGGTTCTTAATGAACGTATCTGAGGTTCTGAAGTCATCTACCCCAGGACTCCATGTCAAGCTTTTTTTTTCTTTCGCTTGTTTGTTTTGTTTTTATCACACAAACAAATAAAATTCACTTTGGGCTTAAGCTAGTTTGTGTCAGGTTACTGCTACTCATGACTGAAAGTGACCCAAGCAATAAAACGGAAGATGATGCAGAGAATCTGGGAAGGTCTTGGCAAAGCAAGATGGAGGGCTGGACAATTTTTCAGAGAAAAAAATGAAAACTGAGTCACTGTGTACTTGCTTTCTTGCCTTCTCTGGCACCTGAGCCAAAAGCCTGCCTCACTGTTCAACAGATACAGCCAGCAGCACTTGTCTCAGAATTTGATAAAGATACATCAGGATAATATTATGAAGTGATCCCTGTTACTAGTACCAAAATATAAGAGAAGCATCTTTGTGTCTACAGAGTATTAGAGGGATAGATGCTGGTATATGATGACCCAAAACATCAAACAAGGTGCTCTGGGTCTACATATGTAAGGTCCAAGTGCTAGACAAGAGAGACAAGTGTTTCTTTAAATGTATTAGTCAGAGCTCTCCAGAGTAACAGGACAAATAAGATGTATATGTATAGAGAAAAAAGATTTATTCTAAGGAAATGGCTCATCCAGTTCAAAATCTGGAAGGTGAGTTATTACAGGGGAGACACATGAGGAGCCAGAATTACAGTTCAAGTGTGAAGGCTGTCTACTAGCAGAATTCCTTCTTGCTGGGCAGAGGTCAGTTTTTAATTTTGCGAGGACTTTCAACTGATTGGATAAGGCCCATCTATATTATGGAGAGCCATCTGCTTTACTCAAAGTCCACTGATTTAAATGTTAATCTCCCTAACATTGTCACATGAACAGCAAGAATAATATTTGACCACATATCTGGCACTATGTCTAGCCAAGTTAGCACATAAAATTAACCATCCTGCTAAATAACCATTCCTACAGGAATGACAAATTTTAGCAAATTGCTCCATGCAGTCCCAAATCAACTAAAATTTTTCTGGCTTACAAAACCCAGATCTATAGAAAAACATACTCCTGGTGTGCTATCACTGATTTCCATATCTGAAATACACGGTATGCATAGTTGGATATGATAGGAAGAGCATTCCAAAATCAGTGAAAAAAAAAAGCCTGAGTTCCAGTCACAAGTCTGGTGTTAATTCAACCAAGTCTTTTCACCAAGCTGGATTTCAGTTTAAGGTGAGGTATATGCATGCATGCTAAGTTGCTTCAGTCGTGTCTGACTCTTTGTGACCCTATGGACTGCAATTCACCAGGCTCCTCTGTACACTGGATTGTCCAGGCAAGAATACTGGAGTGGGTTGCCACACCCTCCTCCAGGAGATCTTCCTGACCCAGGGATCGAACCCTCATCTCTTACGTCTCTTGCACTGACAGGCAGGTTTGTTACCTCTAGCACCAAGATGAGGGGAATAGAACTAGTGATTTCCAAATACCTTTAAACATTTAATTTTGCCATGCTTCTAATCTCTCTCATCAAGGACCACTGTGTTACCCTCCCTAGAAGCTCTCCAGTCTGTGTTTATAATATGGACTTCAAACGCCGGGTTGGGTATTGTTCTCTTTTCCAGCTGCAATCTTCATGCTATTTAAATAAAAGTGGGATGTGTGCTTCTGAGAATAGCAATAACGGGGTCTGTGGGTGTTGGCAGCAACCTAGCCAAGGTGATGCTGAACTGCTAGAGGCAGCCCACACTAACAGGTTTTCTCAGCTATATCAGGTGGATGTTTGTTTTCTCAAAGGAAAACAAGTTGGATCCAAAAGACAGAAATGATGACAAAAGCTTTCAGCCCTTCTCTGTGTTTCTGAAAAATTTCTGCTCAGAGGGAAGAGATATTTCAAGATGATCAAGAAAAGTTTGAAAGCTTACCTGAGGAAAGAGGATTTGAGCTAAAGCCAAGAGGCAACCCACGTCAAATTGCATTTTCACTATTCCAGGAAACACGGAGATGCTCTTTTATCCCCTATACTTCCTATCATAGCACATTTATGTTTAGCACCTAAGATGTGATTTTTTAAAAATCAAGGAAGTTACCCCGTTGATCCAGAATGTAAAATGATGCAGCTGCTATGCAAGACAGTATGGAGATTCCTCAAGATATTAAAAATAGAACTGATAGCTTACAGTGAATGATGTTGTATTCATAATCTCCAAAGATTTAGCTTCAGGACCAGAGACCAGGTTTGCGCACAGGGCTCTTGTGTGGCAGAAGTTTTATTACAGTGAAAAGGGACAAAGAAAGCTTCTGACACAGACATCAGAGGGGGCAGAGAGTGCCCTACTCTCTAGTGTTAGCAAGGGAGCTATATACTTTTTAAATTAGTTATTACAATAAATCAAAAGAATGTCTCAAGGTTGTAAAAATTTTACCAGACCCACTCCCACAGTTTACATTTTAAAATAACAGGATTAGAACTTAACAATGAAAAGACTTTACCAGACCCACTCCCATAATATACATTCTAAGATATCAGGATTAGTCATGAAGGTTTTCAGGAAGGAGAAACTGTCCTCAAGCAGGATACATTGCTTTTATATAATCCTTAGCACAGAATTTAAACTGAGTTGTTTGTTGTATAATCATCAGTTCTGGGCTTATAGAAAAAGAAACATTTTATGTGACTAAGACTAAGGAATGTAGGAAAAAAGAAAGTTTGTCCTTTCCTCCTCCTTGAGAATTCCAGACCCCACTCTCCTCCTCGGGGACCCTAGACTTCTTACCAACCTGCCTAGAAACTGACTCTCTCAGTTCAGTTCAGTTCAGTTCAGTCGCTCAGTCGTGTCCGACTCTTTGAGACCCCATGAAACAGCACGCCAGGCCTCCCTGTCCATCACCAACTCCCAGAGTTCACTCAGACTCACGTCCATCAAGTCGGTGATGCCATCCAGCCATCTCATCCTCTGTCGTCCCCTTCTCCTCCTGCCCCCAATCCCTCCCAGCATCAGAGTCTTTTCCAATGAGTCAACTCTTCGCATGAGGTGGCCAAAGTACTGGAGTTTCAGCTTCAGCATCAGTCCTTCCAATGAACACCCGGGACTGATCTCTTTTAGAATGGACTGGTTGGATCTCC
Organism: Bubalus kerabau; assembly: GCF_029407905.1. NCBI lineage: Eukaryota > Metazoa > Chordata > Mammalia > Artiodactyla > Bovidae > Bubalus > Bubalus kerabau. Next base: position 120,544,460 of record NC_073624.1, read on the forward strand.
TTGCAGTCCAAGGGACTCTCAAGAGTCTTCTCCAACACCACAGTTCAAAGGCATCAATTCTTCAGTGCTCAGCTTTCTTTATAGTCCAACTCTCACATCCATACATGACCACTGGAAAAATCATAGCTTTGACTAGATGAACCTTTGTTGCCAAAGTAATATCTCTGCTTTTTAATATGCTATAGATTGGTCATAACTTTCCTTCCAAGGAGTAAGCGTCTTTTAATTTCATGGCTGCAATCACCATCTGCAGTGATTTTGGAGCCCCAAAAAATAAAGTCTGACACTGTTTCCACTGTTTCCCCATCTATTTCCCATGAAGTGATGGGATCAAATTGCCAACATCCGCTGGATCATCAAAAAAGCGAAAGAGTTCCAGAAAAATATCTATTTCTGCTGTATTGACTATGCCAAAGCCTTTGACTGTGTGGATCACAATAAACTGTGGAAAATTCTGAAAGAGATGGGAATACCAGACCACCTGACCTGCTTCTTGAGAAACCTGTATGCAGGTCAGGAAGTAACAGTTAGAAATGGACATGGAACAACAGACTGGTTCCAAATAGGAAAAGGAGTACGTCAGGGCTGTATATTGTCACCCTGCTTATTTAACTTCTATGCAGAGTACATCATGAGAAACGCTGGGCTGGAAGAAGCACAAGCTGGAATCAAGATTGCCGGGAGAAATATCAATAACCTCAGATATGCAGATGATACCACCCTTATGGCAGAAAGTGAAGAGGAACTCAAAAGCCTCTTGATGAAAGTGAAGGAGGAGAGTGAAAAAGTTGGCTTAAAGCTCAACATTCAGAAAACTAAGATCATGACTCTCTCAGAACTACCAGTTAATCCAGTAATTGCCCTTCTAGATATTTATTCAAAAGAATTGAAATCAGGATCTTGAAGAGATGTCAGCACACAAAGTTCATTGCAGCACTATTCATAGTGACCAAGATATGGAAACAACCTGAATGCCTGTCAATGGGTAACAAAAATGTGGTATATACATACAGTGGAATATTATTCAACCTTGAAAAAGAAGGAAATTCCGCAATATGCACCAACATAGATAAATTTTGAAGACATTATGCCAAGCAAAATAAGCCTGTCACAAAAGGACAAATACTATATTATTTCACTTATATGAGGTATCTAAAATAAATAAATTATATAATCAGATAGTAGAATGGTGTTTACCAAGGACTGGGCAGGGGGGAAATGGAAAATTGCTAATCAATGGGCACAAAGTTTCACTTATGCAAGATGAATAAGTTCTAAAGATCTGCTGCACTATAGTGTACTATAGTAAACAATACTATATTACATACCTAAAAAGTGTTAAGAAAGCAGATCTCAGTAAATATTCTTGCTAAAATTAAAGAAAATTTTTTAAAAATAAGAACTATTAGAGACATGCAGAACTAAGGGACATATATTCTAACAAGAAAAAAAGACAATATGGAAAAGAGGCAAATCGGTTTTATAAAGAAGATGTGACAATAGATTCCAAAGCAGGAAATGTAAATTATCATAGGTTGCTCTGAATTAAAATTATCTTATAGCTGTTCTGGTGATTTTAGTTGACTGTACAGTCCCTGAGGGCAAGAGTCACATCACATTCTCTATATTTGTCACTTCACTCAGCACATTGCCTGACACAGGATAGATGCTGCATATGTTTGTTGGGACAATGAAGAATGAGTGCCACTCCAAGTCATAGCTATCTCTTTGACTTAAATTTTTTGTCAGCTAATATAAAGGCTTTCCCAACATTCAGATAAAGCCTTTCAGAAGTCTAGTGATTAATTATTAAGAAACACTTTTTTTAAAAAAAGAAATATTTTAAATGCATAAAATATTCCAACTATGGATGAAGATTCTTAAGTATTGAGAGATATATTGAGAGAATAAAATATTTAAAATGTGTTATTGTCATAGTTTTTTTCATTATACTATTATGTCCTTATATTAATGTGCAATATGAGAAATAAATGTTGCAAAAATTTATAACATAACAATGATTTCCAGTTTCTAACAATGTAGCAAGAAGTTCAGGACAAGAAGTTACTCCAAGTGTATGCAGATGGCTCCCACTGCCAACATCTAATCTCACAGGAGAAGTGGGGAGACTGACAGATCTCAGAGCCCTGCTTGCACATAAACCACAAAAAAGCTTTGGGGAGTCAGAGGGTTGCTACTTCCCACTAAGGAAGAAGAGTCTGCTGGAGACTGAGAAGACTTGAGGCCACACCAAAATGGTTCAGAGAGTTTTCTATGAACTCTTCTCCTCTCTTCCTCATTGCCCTGTGAGAATACTGATTGCCACTTCACTACAGCAGTAAAGGCACAGATGTTAAAGAAATAATATCAGAGAAGCATTGGAATGCAGTAGGATAAAGTACCTGTAATGATGAAACCTAGCAGAAGGACTGGCCGCTGAATATCCCCTCCTCTCCTCTTCCTCACTCTGTGGGCTAGGTAATTACATACAAAGGTGCTGGGCTGGCCTCTGGATGGAGCCAGGTGTGGTGACACCTGAAGCAGAGGAAACTGGACTAGGTAAAACCCAGATTACACACCAGGGTCTCTCCCTGTGCACTGAAATCTTAAAATTACCTGAGGAGTACAAACTAGAGCCAGAGTTTATGTCCATCCCCTCAAAGTCAACGCTGCAAGTCAAACCAGCTGCATCTGTAAAGGAGGAAAGCCCTTGAGGAGAATACAGATTCTGAAAGAAAGATAATAAATAGAACACCTTACACAAAAACTAAACTAAGCCAATAATTTTAAACAAAAATTAATGAAATTGATAGGAAGCAAAAACATAAAGTGTCAAACAGACAAGTTTTCAAAATCCAGGCTCAGTGAAATTATATTAAAATTTTTCTAAAATTTTAACTCCTTTAGAGTGAAAAGGTAAACAACTTACAATGTAAGAAGAATCAAATGGATATCAAATTTCTCAACAGTAACATTGATTTAGAAAAGGCAGAAAAGCCAGAGATCAAATTGCCAACATCCACTGGATCATAGGTAAAAGAAAGAGAGTTCCAGAAAAACATCTACTTCTGCTTTATTGACTACACCAAAGCCTTTGATTGTGTGGATCAAAATAAACTGTGGAAAATTCTTAAAAAGATGGGACTACCAGGCCACCTTACTTGCCTCCTGAGAAATCTGTGTGCAGGTCAGGAAGCAATAGTTAGAACTGGACATGGAAGAACAGACAGGTTCCAAATTGGGAAAGGAGTACGTCAAGGCTGTATATTGTCACCCTGCTTATTTAACTTATATGCAGAGTACATCATGTGAAATGCCAGGCTGGATGAACACAAGCTGGAATCAAGACTGCCAGGAGAAATGTCAATAACCTCAGATATGCAGATGACACCACCCTTATGGCAGAAAGCGAAGAGGAACTAAAGAGCCTCTTGATAAAAGTAAAAGAGGAAAGTGAAAAAGTTGGCTTAAAACTCAACATTCAGAAAACTAAGATCATGGCATTTGGTTCCATCACTTCAGGGCAAATAGATGGGAAACAGTGGAAACAGAGACAGACTTAATTTTTCTGGGTTCCAAAATCACTGCAGATGGTGACTACAGCCAAGAAATTAAAAGACACTTGCTCCTTAGAAGAAAAGCCATGACCAGCCTAGACAGCATATTAAAAAGCAGAAACATTACTTTGTTAACAAAGGTCTGTCTAGTCAAAGCTATGGTTTTTCCAGTAGTCACATATGGATGTTAGAGTTGGACCATAAAGAATGCTGAGTGCCAAAGAATTGATGCTTTTGAACCGTGGTGTTGGAGAAGACTCTTGAGAGTCTCTTGAACTGCAAGGAGATCAAAAGAATCAATCTAAAGGAAATCAGTACTGAATATTCATTGGAAGAACAGATGATGAAGCTGAAGCTCCAACACTTTGGCCACCTGATGCAAAGAACTTTAGAAAAGACCCTGATGCTGGGAAAGATTGAAGGCAGGAGGAGAAGGGGACAACAGAGGATGAGATGGTTGGATGGCATCACTGACTCAACGGCCGTGAGTTTGAGCAAGCTCTGGGAGTTGGTGATGGACAGGGAAGCCTGACGTGCTGCAGTTCATGGAGTCACAAAGAGTCGGACACGACTGAGTGACTAAACTGAACTGAACACTGATACATGAAAATATTGTAATAAAAATCTACAGAATATTGAACAAAGAGTTTTGGATCTGTGATTTTATATCCAGCTAAACTATTACCTAAATGTAATGATGAGATAAAGTTATTCAGAGCCTTAAGAGATCACAAAAACTTATCATACAAAGACTTTTTTTGAAAGAACTCTTGAGAAGTATACTCCAACATAATAAGTAATGAACCCAAGGGGAAACAATAAGGTTTGAGAAGTAAGGATGAGGCAAAACTTAATTTACTTTAAACTAATAAGCAGTAACCATAAATGCATATGCATAAAAACCTAAAATTAAAGTTCTAGACAATACTAATAGTACAATGAAGTTTAAGGGAAGATTTAAGAGGGATATGAGAGAAGTTAGAATATATCTTGTCCTATTCAGTGTAATTGTTTGATATGGAAAAATAAGCATAATTTTAAGTCTTACTAAGTTGGGAGTAAAAAAGTATACACCACAAGTATAAAAATAAACTGTTTATTTTTAAAATAGAAGAAAAACTGTCATCTACCTAATGGAGCATATAAAAGGGAAAAAATAAGTGAAAGGAACTGTAAATGGAAAGCAAAAAATAAGATGACAGAAATGTTTGAGGGAAAATTTTAATTTAATATAAATGAACCATACTCAGTCAAAAGGCAGTGAATCCAAGGGTAATTATTAATGGGTAAAAAAGTAAAGAAAGTATACAGAAATATCAATGAGAACAGAAAATATACCAGGAAAATAAGAAATAAAGCAGGTTATAGAACTTATGGTAGAAAATATAAGGGAAAAGAGAAACATCATATACTGATAAAAAGAATATTACATGAATAATATATAAAAATCACAGGTATATATATGTATGTAGCCTTGAAATGTAAGTTTATTTTTTAAATCACTAAAAATTAGGACAGATTAATAGCTAAATCAACAATTTAAGTAAAGATTTTAACATGTTCATATCAGAAACTGCTAGATCAACAGACAAAAGTAAGCCAAATAGAAAATGTACAAATCCCACAATAAGCTTGATCAAATAAAACATTAAAACCAGTAACACAGATTGCATATAATTTTTGAGCCCACAGGAACATCCGCAAGAAATCACATTTTATTTAGCATGTTTTTCAGAACAGAATTTACTAGATTGACTTTTTTTTTTTCTATAATTCAGTGTTGCAGACTCTCATGAGAATTTCCTAATCTCTTTTAAAGATACAGCCTTTAAGAATACTGGATGCTCCAGTTTCATCCACCTCATTAGAACTGATTCAAATGTATTCTTTTTAATGGCTGAATAATACTCCATTGTGTATATGTACCACAGCTTGCTTATCCATTCATCTACTGATGGACATCTAGGTTGCTTCCATGTCCTGGCTATTATAAACAGTGCTGCGATGAACATTGGGGTACTCGTGTCTCTTTCCCTTCTGGTTTTCTCAGTGTGTATGCCCAGCAGTGGGATTGCTGGATCATAAGGCATGTCTATTTCCAGTTTTTTAAGGAATCTCCATACTGTTCTCCATAGTGGCTGTACTAGTTTGCATTCCCACCAACAGTGTAAGAGGGTTCCCTTTTCTCCACACCCTCTCCAGCATTTATTACTTGTAGACTTTTGGATTGCAGCCATTCTGACTGGTGTGAAATGGTACCTCATAGTGGTTTTGATTTGCATTTCTCTGATAATGAGTGATGTTGAGCATCTTTTCATGTGTAAGCCAGAAAGAAAAACACCAATACAGTATACTAACGCATATATATGGAATTTAGAAAGATGGTAACAATAACCCTGTGTACGAGACAGCAAAAGAGACACTGATGTATAGAACAGTCTTATGGACTCTGTGGGAGAGGGAGAGGGTGGGAAGATTTGGGAGAATGGCATTGAAACATGTAAAATATCATGTATGAAATGAGTTGCCAGTCCAGGTTTGATGCACGATACTGGATGCTTGGGGCTGGTGCACTGGGACGACCCAGAGGGATGGAATGGGGAGGGAGGAGGGAGGAGGGTTCAGGATGGGGAACACATGTAAACCTGTGGCGGATTCATTTTGATATTTGGCAAATCTAATACAGTTATGTAAAGTTAAAAAAAAAAAAAATTAAATAAAAAAAAAAAGAATACTGGATGCTTGGGGCTGGTGCACTGGGACGACCCAGAGGGATGGTGTGGGGAGGGAGGAGGGAGGAGGGTTCAGGATGGGGAACACATGTATACCTGTGGCGGATTCATTTTGATATTTGGCAAAACTAATACAATTATGTAAAGTTTAAAAAAATAAAATAAAATTAAAAAAAAAAAAAAAAAGAATGCAGGCTAGACTTCCGTCCGGGCCTGGCTGGGGTTCGGGCTCCGTGGGCCAACGGGTGGGAGATGCACGGAGGTTAAAAAAAAAGAATGCAGGCTAAAAGTCAATAGTTGCATGTATATTACCATATGTAAAATAGATGACCAGTGCAAGTTCGATGCATGAAACAGGGCACTCAAAGCCTGGTGCTCTGGGATGACTCAGAAGGATGGGGTGAGGAGGGAGGTTGGAGCAGGGGTTCAGGACGGGGAGACACGTGCACACCCGTGGGTGATTCATGTCAGTGTACAGCAATAACTACCACAATGTTGTAAAGAAATTATCTTCCAATTAAAATAAATTAATTAATTTTTAAAAATACTATTAAAAAGTCAATAGTTGCTTACTTGCTATTTTAGATTTATTTGTATTACTTCTTATTCCTTCTGTTTTACTTAAATTTAGAGATAACTCCTATGAGTAAACTATATTTTCCCAGGTATTATGTCTGCCCTCTTGGAATGAATATTACAATCTAAAACATATTCTTTTGAATCCTCTGACATTAGTAAATTACCTTTATTGTTATCAACAGTTATTTAGGGTCATATCTGGCTTTCCTGGGCTTCCCAGGTGGTGATAGTGGTAAAGAACCTGTTTGCCAATGCCGATACAGGAGATGTAAGAGATGCAGGTTGATCCCTGGGTTGGGAAGATGCCCTGGAAAAGGAAATGGCAACTCACTCCAGTAGTCTTGCCTAGGAAATCCCATGGACAGAGGAGCCTGGTGGGCTACAGACCATGGGGTCTCAGTGAGTTGGATACTATTTGGTGACTAAACAACAACAAACAGCAACTTGTGAAGAAAGTTGATGTTTTGAGCCACAAATAAAATGAGATTTTAAAAGAGTCATATTGACTGTAGAATGAAGATTTGCTTCTTCCAACAATAGCCCCTTATTTTGACCCTTAATCTCCTCCTCCACTCTTGGTCCATGAAAGTGAAAGTCGCTCAGTCATGTCTGACTCTTTGAATTCTCCAAGCCACAATACTGGAGTGGGTAGCCTTTCCCTTCTCTAGGGGATCTTCCCAACTCAGGGATCAAACCCAGGTCTCCCGCATTGCAAGCAGATTCTTTACCAGCTGAGCCACAAGTGAAGCCCAAGAATACTGGAGTGGGTAGCCAGTCCCCTCTCCAGCAGATCTTCCTGACCCAGGAATTGAACTGGGGTCTCCTGAACTGCAGGCAGATTCTTTACCAACTGGGCTATCAGGAAAGCCCTTCTTGGTCCATGCATATTGGATAAAAACAAAGATTCCATGGGGAGGCACATGCCCCTGAATGAAACAAAAAGCCACAGTGCATTCCCTTGGCCTCAAAGGTAGTTTCATTGTGAGCATGAGGTCTAAGTCTGAATTATCTGGGAACTACCAGAAATGATGCTGTCTGCTTCTGATGGATTTTAGCCTGAAAGAATGATAATAACTTTTGCCACCACACGGGAAAATCCTGCCTGAGAATGGAGTCAACACAAACGAAACAACACAAGATCTTGATGAAATTATTTGAGTTTCTTTGTCTATCCGTGTTTGAAAACAGAGCTCTCCCCTAAAGTTTCTAAAGACATGGACCAATAAATTACTTTCTTATTTAATTAATTTGTGTGGGGTCTACTATAACTTTCAACCAAAAGTTTTGATGATGTGACTTGCTTATATTCCTCAAAAACTTGCTTTAAAGGCAATTCCAGAAAATAAATTCAAAAGTATGTTGAACCATGACAACATAATTGAAATGAAATCTCCCAAAGTAATTACAGTGGGAAATAAACGTTTGGATGCCTAGATTCTTACACATTTGGTAAAATATTCATCTCTGTTTAATTTTAGTTTATACTTTAGCTACTCTAAAGTCAGATCTTCTCACTGCAGCCTGAGTTACATACCCATCCTTATAACCAAGTAATTGAGCAGTGTTAGCAAAAGAGAAGGATAAAAATGGGTGCCAGGCAGATAAAAGCAACACATATTCACCAGGTTTCCCTAGTGGCTCAGATGGTAAAGAATCTGCCTGCTGCAATGCAGGAGACCTGGGTTTAATCCCTGGGTCAGGAAGATCCCCTGGAGAAGGGAATAGCAATCCACTCCAGTATTCTTGCCTAAAGAATTCCATGAACATAGGAGCCTGGCAGGTTATAGTCCATGGGGTTGAAAAGAGTTGGACACAACTGAACGGCTAACACTACTATTCACTATGGTTTGATCTGAATAAGTGTGAGCATAATAGGAAAGCATTTTAATTTTTCATCATTTATCAGATTTAAAAGGGTTTTTTTTTATTTTATTTTATTTTTTAACTTTACAATATTGTATTGGTTTTGCCATATATCAACATGAATCCACCACAGGCATACACATGTTCCCCATCCTGAACCCTCCTCCCTCCTCCCTCCCCATACCATGCCTCTGGGTCGTCCCAGTGCATCAGCCCCAAGCATCCAGTATCGTGCATCGTACCTGGACTGGCAACTCATTTCATGTATGATATTATACATGTTTCAATGCCATTCTCCCAAATCATCCCACCCTCTCCCTCTCCCACAGAGTCCAAAAGACTGTTCTATACATCAGTGTCTCTTTGGCTGTCTCGTATACAGGGTTATTGTTACCATCTTTCTAAATTCCATATATATGCATTAGTATACTGTATTAGTGTTTTTCTTTCTGGCTTATTTCACTCTGTATAATAGGCTCCAGTTTCATCCACCTCATTAGAACTGATTTAAATGTATTCTTTTTAATGGCTGAGTAATATTCCATTGTGTATATATGTACCACAGCTTTCTTATCCATTCATCTGCTGATGGACATTTAGGTTGCTTCCATGATCTGGCTATTATAAACAGTGCTGCGATGAACATTGGGGTACATGTGTCTCTTTCAATTCTGGTTTCCTCAGTGTGTATAAAGGCTTATGCTTTATATCAAGGATTTAAACCTAGAATCCACCGGTTATTATAGGATTCAGATTGTTCATGAAACCTCTGATAATATGTAAAAGTTGTGTGCATGAGCATACGAAGATTCAAGGGAAGGGAATCTATAGCTTTTATTAGATTCTCAGAACAGCCCACAATCCTAGCAAAGGTTAGGAATTACTACCTTGACACAGCAAATGAACAAATTCCAAGGGAAATTATTCACCTTTTGAAATGACTCGATAGAACATGTACAACACAGCAGTAGGCTAACATGGCTATCTCTGGGGATGGGACAAGGGCTAGTTTTTCTTCTTTCTGCATTTCCAGCATTGTCCATGATGCATATGAATGAAGTCTATCAAATGAAAGGTGAATTTAAGGGAAAAAGGTGGACCTATGTCCCAGGGTGTATCATAAATCTTTCAGATCCAACAAAGCAATAAGCCATTTCAATATTTAAATTAATGGGCAGTACACAATCAAAGCATCAACATATTAGAGGCATTAAAAACTCAAAGTAATTAGAAAATCTCATATTCTCCAAGCTAAAATTGTGCCATTCTCTCTTAAGCTCACTAATTGCCCAAACATTCAAGATGTAAAAAAGAAAAGAAAAAGTAAGGAAAATGTGAACAATGTCTCCTAAATCAATCCTGCTATCACATTCAAATTCTCATTCAAATACTCCCCCAAGAGCTTTAAAACTTCATTGGTGAAGAATGTCCCCCAGTAAAGTGTACCACTGTGCTCTGTGCCCAAAGATTAATAAAACTTAACCAAGATAATGACTTATAAGTAGTCTCCATTGGGTGAGTCAGGGTGGGAAAAGACTCATTTCCTGCTAGTGATAATTATTTCTGGGTAAATTATTTCCTAACTCTCTCTCCCAAAGGTGACTTCTTCTAGAGAGCTCCTACAGAGAAACCAATAGCCTACTAGGGTTTATTTTAAGGTCATAATATACTCGCCAGCCCATGTCAACATCACAGTCTTCCTCTTTATCCTTTTTTCCCTTTTTTTCAAACCTTTCTAAAATGTATTCTTTATTCCTCTCCCTCAACTAAAAAGTAACAACAATAATAACAAATAGCATTAATGCAGTATTTAGCATAACGTCCAGTATATAGATGGAGAAGGAAATGGCAACCCACTCCAGTATTCTTGCCTGGGAAATCCCAAGGACAGGGGAGCCTGGTGGGCTACAGTCCATGGGGTCGCAAGAGTCAGACACGACTTAGCGACTAAACCACCACCACCACAGCAGTGTATAGAAAGGTTTTATAGTCATACATTCACTTTCTCGTTGCTTTATTCTTTGAACAAATATTTACTGAGTATCCACCACTTGCCAAGTACCATGTTAGATTCTTAGTGTTCATTAGTGGTGAAAGCAGATCATGCTCATATGGGGTTTTCACTGCATAGGGAGATGAACAATAAAGAATAAGCATAATAAGTAAATTAAATAGCATCTAAAAGACTATCCTGGTGATCCAGTGGTTAAAAATCCACCTGCTAATGCAGGGAATGCAGGTTCGATCCCTGTTCCTGGAAGATCCCACATGCCACAAGGCTACTAAGCCCATGAGACACCACTATTGAAGCCTTTGTGCCCTAGGGCCCAGGCTAAGCAACAAGAGACACCACGCAATGAGAAGTCTGTTCTTAACAGCGGGAGAGCAGTCCCCACTTGCTGCAACTAGAGAAAGCCCACATGCAGCAATGAAGACCCAGCACAGCCCAGAATAAATGAATAAACAAATTTTTTTAATTTATTTTATTTTTTAACTTACAATATTGTATTGGTTTGCCATATAACAACATGAATGTGCCACAGGTATACACGTATTCCCCATCCTGAACCCTCCTCTCTCCTCTCTCCCTGTACCATCCCTCTGGGTCGTCCCAGTGCATCAGCCCCAAGCATCCAGTATCGTGCATTGAACCTGGACTGGCAACTCGTTTCATATGTGATATTATACATGTTTCAATGCCATTCTCCCAAATCATCCCACCCTCTCCCTCTCCCACAGAGTCCAAAAGACTGTTCTATACATCAGTGTCTCTTTTGCTGTCTCGTATACAGGGTTATTGTTACCATCTTTCTAAATTCCATATATATGCATTAATATACTGTATTGGTGTTTTTCTTTCTGGCTTACTTCACTCTGTATAATAGGCTCCAGTTTCATCCACCTCATTAGAACTGATTCAAATGTATTCTTTTTAATAGCTGAGTAATACTCCATTGTGTATATGTACCACAGCTTTATTATCCATTCATCTGCTGATGGGCATCTAGGTTGCTTCCATGTCCTGGCTATTATAAACAGTGCTGCGATGAACATTGGGGTACACGTGTCTCTTTCAATTCTGGTTTCCTCAGTGTGTCTGCCCAGCAGGGGGATTGCTGGGTCATATGGCAGTTCTATTTCCAGTATTTTAAGGAATCTCCACACTGTTCTCCATAATAGCTGTACTAGTTTGCATTCCCACCAACAGTGTAAAAGGGTTCCCTTTTCTCCACGCCCTCTCCAGCATTTATTGCTTGTAGACTTTTGGTGAGCAGCCATTCTGACTGGTGTGAAATGGTACCTCATAGTGGTTTTGATTTGCATTTCTCTGATAATGAGTGATGTTGAGCATCTTTTCATGTTTTAAACTAAATAAGTAGTGTAGTGTATAAGGAGATGATAAAAAAGTAAAGCAGGGTTAGGAGATTAGGAGTGCCATAGGAAGGCTCTACATGGTGCATTGATTTCTAAGCAAGGTGGTCAGCAACAGCTTCTTTTTTTTTTTTTTTTTTTTTTTGATCACTCCCTGTGGCATGTGGAATTCTTGTTCCCCCACCAGGGATCAAACTCACATCCCAGCATTGGAAACGCAATCTTAACCATTGGACCACTAGGGAAGTCCCAAGATTTGAACAAAGATTTACACGTAAGAAGTGTGAAGTGACGTGAAAGTCATTCAGTCGTGTCTGACTCTTTGCAACCCCTTGGACTATACAGTCCATGAAATTCTCCAGGCCAAAATACTGGAGTGGATAGCCTTTCCCTTCTCCAGGGAAATATAAGAAAGTTATCTCCAAAAAGCACCTGACGAAAGAGCGTTCTAAGCAGAGAAAATGGTAAGCACAAAAGTTGTAGAGTGAAGAGTATAAGCGACCAGCTCAAGGAATAAAGAGGCCTTAGACTGTGGTAGGGTGAGAAAGGACGAGATGAGAGGAGGGGAGGGCAGATCAAGGACAGCCTTGCAGGCTTGTGTAAGGACAGAGTTTTCTGAGAGAAATGGAATCCACTAGACAGCTCTGTGACCTGACTTTATTTTTAAAGATCTCTCGCTTTGCTGGAGCAGCCGTGAAGAGATACGCCACGCTCAAGGTAAGAGAAACCCAAGTAAGACGGTGGGTGTTGCAAGAGGGCATCAGAGGGCAGACACACTGAAACCATACTCACAGAAAACTAGTCAATCTAATCACACTAGGACCACAGCCTTGTCTAACTCAATGAAACTAAGCCATGCCCGTGGGGCAACCCAAGACAGGCGGGTCATGGTGGAGAGATTTGACAGAATGTGGTCCACTGGAGAAGGGAATGGCAAACCACTTCAGTATTCTTGCCTTGAGAACCCCATGAACAGTATGAAAAGGCAAAATGATAGGATACTAAAAGAGAAACTCCCCAGGTCAGTAGGTGCCCAATATGCTACTGGAGATCAGTGGAGAAATAACTCCAGAAAGAATGAAGGGATGGAGCCAAAACAAAAACAATACCCAGCTGTGGAGGTGACTGGTGATAGAAGCAAGGTCTGATGCTGTAAAGAGCAATATTGCATAGGAACCTGGAATGTCAGGTCCATGAATCAAGGCAAATTGGAAGTGGTCAAACAAGAGATGGCAAGAGTGAACATCGACATTCTAGGAATCAGCGAACTGAAATGGACTGGAATGGGTGAATTTAGCTCAGATGACCATTATATCTACTACTGCGGGCAGGAATCCCTCAGAAGAAATGGAGTAGCCATCATGGTCAACAAAAGAGTCCGAAATGCAGTACTTGGATGCAATCTCAAAAACGACAAAATGATCTCTGTTCATTTCCAAGGCAAACCATTCAATATCACAGTAATCCAAGTCTATGCCCCAACCAGTAACACTGATGAAGCTGAAGTTGAACGGTTCTATGAAGACCTACAAGACCTTTTAGAACCAACACCCAAAAAAGATGTCCTTTTCATTATAGGGGACTGGAATGCAAAAGTAGGAAGTCAAGAAACATCTGGAGTAACAGGCAAATTTGGCCTTGGAGTACAGAATGAAGCAGGGCAATGGCTAATAGAGTTTTGCCAAGAAAATGCACTGGTCATAACAAACACCCTCTTCCAACAACACAAGAGAAGACTCTGTACATGGACATCACCAGATGGTCAACACCCAAATCAGATTGATTATATTCTTTGCAGCCAAAGATGGAGAAGATCTATACAGTCAGCAAAAACAAGACCAGGAGCTGACTGTGGCTCAGACCATGAACTCCTTATTGGCAAATTCAGACTTAAATTGAAGAAAGTAGGGAAAATCACTAGACCATTCAGGTATGACCTAAATCAAATCCCTTATGATTATACAGTGGAAGTGAGAAATAGATTTAAGGGCCTAGATCTGATAGATAGAGTGCCGGATGAACTATGGAATGAGGTTCGTGACATTGTACAGGAGACAGGGATCAAGACCATTCCCATAGAAAAGAAATGCAAAAAAGCAAAATGGCTGTCTGGGGAGGCCTTACAAATAGCTGTGAAAAGAAGAGAAGCGAAAAGCAAAGGAGAAAAGGAAAGATATAAGCATCTGAATGCAGAGTTCCAAAGAATAGCAGGAAGAGATAAGAAAGCCTTCTTCAGCGATCAATGCAAAGAAATAGAGGAAAACAACAGAATGGGAAAGACTAGGGATCTCTTCAAGAAAATCAGAGATACCAAGGGAACATTTCATGCAAAGATGAGCTCGATAAAGGACAGAAATGGTATGGACCTAACAGAAGCAGGAGATATTAAGAAGAGGTGGCAAGAATACACAGAAGAACTGGACAAAACAGATCTCCACGACCCAGATAATGACGATGGTGTGATCACTGACCTAGAGCCAGACATCCTGGAATGTGAAGTCAAGTGGGCCTTAGAAAGCATCACTACGAACAAAGCTAGTGGAGATGATGGAATTCCAGTTGAGCTATCCCAAATCCTGAAAGATGATGCTGTGAAGGTGTTGCACTCAATATGCCAGCAAATTTGGAAAACTCAGCAGTGGCCACAGGACTGGAAATGGTCAGTTTTCATTCCAATCCCAAAGAAAGGCAATGCCAAAGAATGCTCAAACTACCACACAGTTGCACTCATCTCACACGCTAGTAAAGTAATGCTCAAAATTCTCCAAGCCAGGCTTCAGCAATATGTGAACCGTGAACTTCCTGATGTTCAAGCTGGTTTTAGAAAAGGCAGAGGAACCAGAGATCAAATTTCCAACATCCGCTGGATCAGGGAAAAAGCAAGAGAGTTCAGAAAAAAATCTATTTCTGCTTTATTGACTATGCCAAAGCCTTTGACTGTGTGGATCACAATCAACTGTGGAAAATTCTGAAAGAGATGGGAATACCAGACCACCTGATCTGCCTCTTGAGAAATTTGTATGCAGGTCAGGAAGCAACAGTTAGAACTGGACATGGAACAACAGACTGGTTCCAAATAGGAAAAAGAGTTCGTCAAGGCTGTATACTGTCACCCTGTTTATTTAACTTATATGCAGAGTACATCATGAGAAACGCTGGACTGGAAGAAACACAAACTGGAATCAAGATTGCCGGGAGAAATATCAATAACCTCAGATATGCAGATGACACCACCCTTATGGCAGAAAGTGAAGAGGAACTAAAAAGCCTCTTAATTAAAGTGAAAGTGGAGAGTGAAAAAGTTGGCTTAAAGCTCAACATTCAGAAAATGAAGATCATGGCATCCGGTCCCACCACTTCATGGGAAATAGATGGGGAAACAGTGGAAACAATGTCAGACTTTCTTTTTCTGGGCTCCAAAATCACTGCAGATGGTGACTGCAGCCATGAAATTAAAAGACGCTTACTCCTTGGAAGGAAAGTTATGACCAACCTAGATAGCATATTTAAAAGCAGAGACATTACTTTGCCAACAAAGATTCGTCTAGTCAAGGCTATGGTTTTTCCTGTGGTTATGTTTGGATTGTGAGAGCTGGACTGTGAAGAAGGCTGAGTGCCGAAGAATTGATGCTTTTGAACTGTGGTGTTGGAGAAGACCCTTGAGAGTCCCTTGGACTGCGAGGAGATCCAAACAGTCCATTCTGAAGGAGATCAGCCCTGGGATTTCTTTGGAAGGAATGATGCTAAAGCTGAAACTCCAGTACTTTGACCACCTCATGCGAAGGGTTGACTCATTGGAAAAGACTCTGATGCTGGGAGGGATTGGGGGCAGGAGGAGAAGGGGTCGACAAAGGATGAGATGGTTGGATGGCATCACCAAATCGATGGCCATGAGTTTGAGCAAGCTCTGGGAGTTGGTGATGGACAGAGAAGCCTGGCGTGCTGCAGTCCCTGGGGTCACAAAGAGTCGGACACAACTGAGCCACTGAACTGAATGAACTGGAAAGAGCCACCATGAGTGAGATGGAGAAAGCTGTGGGTGAAGCAGGTTTGAAGCAGAAGTTCTGGATTTCAGTTTTGGACACGTCACTGTTGTTGGAGATGTATTATGTATTAGCCATCCAGTGGAGATATCTAATAACCAGGTGGATGTATGGGTGTGAGGTTTAAGAAAAAGGTCTGTATTAGAGATAAAATTTTAGAAGTCATCAGCATATGTTTGATATTTAGAACCATTAGCCTGGGACTTCCCTGGTAGTCCAGTGGCCAAGACTCCCTGCTCCTGTTCCAGGGACACTAAGTTTGATCCCTGGTCAGGGAACTAGAGCCCATATGCTACAACTAAGAGTTCACACGCCACAAAAAAATCAGAGATTCCATGTACCACAACTAGGATGCTGCACAGCCAAATAAATAAATATTTTTAAAAAATAAAATAAAACCATTAGGCTGGTTGAAAGGGGAGGAAATAAAAGAAAGCAGAACAAGGTCTGAGCCCTATGATGTGCGTGCATGCTCAGTTGCTCAGTCATGTCCGACTCTTTGTGACCCTATCAACTGTAGCCCACCAGGCTCCTCTGTCCATGGAGTCTTCCAGACAAGAATGCTGGAGTTGGATTTTTCATGCCCTCCTCCACAGAATTTTCCCAACCCAGGGATGGAACCAGCATCTCCTGCACTGCAGGCAGATTCTTTACCCACTGAGCCCTGGGAAGCCTGAGCCCTGTAACACTCCAGCATTAAAATTCAGGAAAATAAGGGGGAAAAAAAAACGGAAAGGAACTAAAGATAAGATATCTGTGAAATAGGCCAGAAATACCATAGCCTTTAGGCAGTAAGCACGTACAATTATTATTCCCATTTTACCTCAGGACACTGAGGCTTGGCAAGGTTATGGTATCCTGGATACAGAGCTATCTGTATTTGGCTCTGCTTTGCCTGATTTCATCATCCAGGATGCTAAACTGCTATCTACCTAATCTTCAAGGCATGTCTGTCCCCGAAAAATACTGCTCTCTTTACTTACCTCTCAAATGCTCATTATCCTACAATACGTGTACTTCAATGCTAAAATATTTAGACATCATTCTCCATTCTGCCACTGTTTCTTGTAGATCATCTTAGCTCTCTTTACACCTTTGATTTTTTTGTTTAATGGCATTTGCTTCTTTAAAGTACCTGTGATTCCCCCATCACTCCTTATAGCCTTCCTTATTATCATCTATTCCCCTCCCCATCATTTCTCAAGATCCACGGAGGACTCTGCAAGTTGAGATAATTCAGTATCACTGTGGGTGATTATCCAACAACACTTTTTCCACCACTGAGACCTGACTCAGCCTAAATACCCAAGACTAATACTCTGTTCTACAAGCAGAGACTCCTAGACGTGCATGTAGCCCACTCCCTCATGCCCATCAACACTAACTATTGACTTCTTTTAGCCTTCCAGTTCCTCACCCCCTCTATTTCCTTCTTCTCTCTGAATGCACTCTTGACTATTTTTCCCCTATTGAGCTGCAACTTCCAAGACAATTCTTCTGCTCCTACACCTCAGCATCTAAGGATTGCTAAGGGGATCATACCAGCTTGCTACTCTGTTATTGTTTCCAATCTCAAACAGACCTTCGGCATTGCTGGGCAATACTTTTTTATTCTTGTGTTTGTTCTATTTTCCCTTCCACTCTCAGAGCAGCTATTGCAAACTTCCATGACTCTAATCAATCCTCACCCACTCCACCCCCACTACACACACCATCCCCTTCCAAATCATCACAAAACCTTATCTCCTTCCTATTTCAAAGAGAAAATAGAAGCCATCAGTCACAAACTCTGTACCCCCAAAATTAATTCATCTGCCTCTCCTTCCTTTGTTCCTTAGAGGGATACATGTCACATCTCTTATCTAAGACTAACCCCTCTGTCTCTGGATCTCATCACCTCTTAACTCATCCTTTTTGGCTCCTGCATCTTCAGCCTTTCTCACTCCCCTTGCTCTTACCTGCAACAATTAAACCTACTCTTATGTAGTAAGACAAGCTAGTGTACATGTATTTTTCTTCTGACACTCTTTGGATCAGGAGTGCTTTTTTCTCTCTCCACTGGAATCCTACTGTTCTTTACAAGCTTGGCTCAGAAATTCCTTTGATTCTATGGTCACCCCTAACTGGAACATACCTGTTTGAATTTCCATAGCATTTTGGGGTACCATTCTTAGATCACTGACCCCAGACTATAGTTTATGCTTCCTCTGTGTGTCTTTCTTTCTTTCAATAAACACTTTCATTTAGCACTTACAATGTCCTAGATACTGTTCTAAATATATTTTAAAATATTAACTCATTTAATAATATCAATAATTACAAATATTAACTCATTTAAATATCTGTATATACTTTGCTATAATTATATCATATTATATTATAACATATTCTATATCATATAAGTCCCTGAAGGCAAAACTCATAATGATGTATCTTGCCATCTCTATTACACTCACTTTGCCTATAACAGGCATTTAATATGTTTTCCAAATCACAAATGCATAGAAATAGCTTAGACATCATATAATCTTCATACCGATGCCCAAACACCATATCCTGCTTTGTTGTATAAAATGAAGACATATCTTACCTGGTCTTTTAGTTATGATGGAAAAAATTATATGTAGTCATATGTGACTTTAAAAATCTCTTCATTGTCACATGATTGAAGTCCTTCATGTTATCCTTCTGTAACTCTAGAAAATCCAGTGTTCCCTTCAGTGTTGCAAGAGATATGTAATGGGTTGGCCAAAAAGTTTGCACAAACTTGCTGGCCAAACCAGTATATGTTTTTATTCTGCTGAATGCCAAATGAGGTCACTGGTTTGCATCTTGTAGGATAATCCTGGACCTTTAAACCCTAGAATCACTTACAGCTGGTGAGATATCACACAATGAGAGGCAGGTGGAAACTGGAAAACTGAAATCAACCAATAGAACTACAGATTCCTCTTTCCTAACCCACAATCCACACAGCACATGCTTATCAAGGGTAATGGCAGATAAACTTGCCCAAGTTTCTCGTGCTAACCACATCTCATTGAATCTGAACACATTAGCTGTAAGACACATAATGTTGTTTACCATTAAGAAATTTTTAATGCTGCCACTTCTCTCTGTCATGCCATCAACTGTAAGAAGAATCTCAGTATTATAAATGATAAAATATGTAACATAGAATCAATAAGTACAGTCCTGACATTTTTAAATCAAACTCTAAGATCCTCAAAAGCAAAAAAAAGAAATTCATTTTGTGTACCCTACAGAGCCTTCTTTGTAGTAGATCATCTTTTGTCTAATTTAATCATATATGTAAAACTCAGTTTAAATCTTCTCAGTGGGTTAGGGACCATCTCTTAATCTATGAAGAGACATAACGAATCAGTGTCTTATAATGTCACTAGAATAAAATAAGTTCACAGGAAATTTCCACCAAGCACTGTTGGGCTGCACCCTACAGGCCTGCCCTTGCACTTGCTCAGATGTGAAACTGAAGACAGAGCCCAGGGACTGTGACAGAGACATGGATGGTTTATTAGACAGGGCATCTTACAAGTCAGGAGCAAATTCACCGAGTGACACCCCACCGCGTACGGCAGACTGCAGGCGGGACTCAGCACCAGTCTTCTCAGGGGGAAAGGAAGGCTCATCAGTGACCAGGGACACCCGCACCCAGGGCCAGGGGCAAGCATGCAGGTAGTTACTGACTAAGCCCTGTGATTAAGAAAATTGGAGAGTCCTGTGGTTAGAGTGTAGGTGAAGCGGGCACTGGTCAAGCAAGGGATGTACAGACAGCAAGAGAAGAGCCATCTTGAGTGGCCTGGCCAAAAAAACACATAAGCAGATTTCTCTTTATTATACGTATAAAACACAAAGCATAAGGCATTTTGATCCCCAATATCCATTTGTAAATAAGTGCAATCTCATTAAGACAAATCCTTTTAAAAGTATGGAAAATAATCAACACGCTCCTTGAAAGTTGTAGGTAGAACCAAGAAACGGAGCTATCAACCAAATTCACCACTGTTACTATTTATATATGAACTTCTGGTGTTGGGGACATTTCTGCCTTTCTCCTTGTGTTTCTGCTCTGCCTACAGGGGTGACTTGCTCTGTGCTTCCACCACCATCCACTTCCTTACTAGCTGAATTCTTCAGAATCCAACTAAGGCATATACAAGGTTACAAATGAGTCAGGGCCTGAGGCAGACCCTGGATCCATTACACAAATGGACAGGATCACTAAAGTGACTTGAGAGACATTAATTCCCAGTTTGTGGCTGGGTGAGTCAGAATGGGTCTACCCTGCAGTTCAACTATCAGCTAAGAGGGAATCGGGAGTTTCCGACCCAAGTCTTGTGTTACAGCATTTGTTAGACAGAACCATCAGGTATCTACTCAGATATTATTTTTGATTTAAATACAGTTCTTAATATCTATGTCCCCTTTTGGAATCTCTAGGAAGGAGAACAACAAATGATAAATTCCAGCAAAAAAAATAAAACCCACCCAGAATCATTACAGGGAACCCCCTCTGCCAGCCATAGCCACCCGCACTGCTTTGGTCTAACCGTATCGTTCTAACTATCTGGGTCCACAGTGTTTTAGTGTTGGTCCCGAGCTCACTTAATTTTCCCTTCATCCTCAGCTGCCATGCCAGGGAAGACCAGGGACAACTCTCTGAGCTTATCCTAACAAGGGAACAGCTCCGCCCCTCATACACAGACAGTAAGTGAGAAACAAGTCTCATGCATCTGAGTCATTTAATAACCTCAAAAGATATTTGACAGATACATGCATGCATATATATATATATATATATATATATATACACACATAATACATGTGAAGTTTTGGTGAAACATGAGAGAGTCAGTTTCTAGGCAGGTTGATAAGAAGTCTGGGGTCCCTGAAGAGGAGACAGGGGTCTGGGGTTCTCAAGGAGGAGGAAAGGACAAACTTTTTTTTTTCTACATTTCTTAGTCTTTGTCACATAAAATGTTTTTTTCTTTAAGCCCAGAACTGATGATTACACAACAAACAACTCAGTTTAAACCCTGTACTAAGGATTATATAACAACAATGTGTCCTACTTGAGGACAGTTTCTCCTTCCTGAAAACCTTCTGGCTAATTCTATTATCTTAAAATGTAAATTATGGGAGTGGGCCTAGTAAGATCTTTACAACCTTGAGACATTCTTTGGATTTATTGTAATAACTAATTAAAAAGTATATAGCTCCCTTGCTTAGACTAGCGAGTGGGCACTCTCCACCCCCTCTGATGTCTGTGTCAGAAGCGTTCTCTGTCCTCTTTCACTTTAATAAAGCTCTGCTGCACAAAAGCTCTTGAGTGATCAAGCCTGGTCCCTGGTCCCAGAGCTAAATCTTCTTCAGAGATCACGAATCCAACACCGTTCACAGTAAGCTATCACATGGAATAAGACTTTTTTTAAAAAAGAAGAAAAAATTTGAGAACTATTCAGAAAGTATGTTCTCATCTAGTGGGTAAAGATTTCTGTCAAACATTATTATTATCTTCACAATGATTTTCTTAACATTTTCTTCACAATTTTTCTATATATAATTAACCTTATATCATTTGCCAAGATAAAATTTAAACAGGGCATGTTACATCACTTTATGGACACATGCAAGATTTCAGTGTTCCTGTGATCCTGAGCTTCTAGAGATAAAAAGGACATATTTGATCATTAAATCCTCTCTAAATATTCTATGTATAAAGAAACTAAGATGGAAAAATTATCTGTGATGCATTCAGCCACTGATGAAGAGCTAATGCTTTAGGCAACTACATTTTTACTAAAGAACAACAGCCACAAGCCTGACCAGTTAAGAAATAGACTGAGAAAGAATATGTATATTTTTTTGCTCTTTGTATGAGGCCAAGCTAAACTGGGGGAGAACGGGGGCAAGGCATATAATACAGACAAATGGAATGCTAGCAAGGACACTTGAAATACCATCCAAAGAAACATTCTAGAAGACAGGGAGACCCACATAGTTATTTACTAAAACCAGATTGATATTTCAATCCAAAAGCAAGAATGGCTGAAAAGTGTGCAAGAATCTCATTAAAACCACTCAAATTCCACTTTCAGGCCTCAACAGAATATCAAAGGAAACAGAACAATTTTTTTTTTCATTTATAAGCTATCAGATATTCTTTTACAGTCATCTTTGATTTATTCTGAAAGATTTCAGATCTTCCTAGTACAACTGTATCTGATATATATCCATATTCTGCATCCTTACATGTATACATTCAAATATATATCTAAATGTACAAACTGTTGTTGCAATTTTGTGTTACAAAAACTGGATAGTGAAATAATTCAAGTTTTTTTTTTTTTTTCCAAGGCTGCTATATTTCTACTGACATCAACACAAATCACATGGGCTTATCTTTGTGGGAAAAAAAAAAGTTTTAATCCCTCAGGTACTCTCCTCTTAACAGAATCAACTTAATTTCATTTGACATTGTCCTTTCCAGAACTGCAAATTCAATGAACGCAGCAGGTCCTGATCTTGGTTTTTAACAGATGGCCTCAACAATATGACAGTAATAGCATTTGACATGTGTTGTTTCAACGATCTCCTTTACTCTTGGAAAAGTATGGGAGCGTTAGATCCCGTGTGTTCCTTCAGATTGTTATTTCTGGCATGCTCTTCTTGGCATATGCTATGATGAACCATTCATAACAAATTAAATTTTCATTAAAGTAAAAAAAAAAAACTTTATAATCCATAAGTCTATAATTTGTCTTGGTTCCCAAGGTAACATATTCTCTGCAGAGGGGGCCAGTTCTACAAATAACGGCGTGTGAGGCTGGTTTAGTTTTTAAAGAAGTATCTGTTTTGCTAAAGGGGAGTGGGAGAGAGGGCAGACGGGAAAAGCCTAGAATCCCAGGAATGGAAAAGAAAGATATCTACAAGATGCATGGCCTTGCTTGCAAAGCATTTTTGCAGGGACACAAAAATCACAGGATCCCAGGAAACACATGAAAAGAGGCTAAGCCACATGACAGCACATGAATGGCACCACATGGGTTGGATAGAAAGACCCGCTGAAGCAGGCGGAATTTGTGCACCTTTAAGGTGGAGCTTGAGCGCTGATTGTAGCTGTAATTAGCAGCTTTCCCTAACTGTGCACTTTCCTGAAGGACTCAGTGGTTTTACTCACTGGCAGGTTTAGTAAAATGGGATTTCAGGCAGCACAGTGCTTTCAACTCAAAGTAGCTAAATCTAGTTAAAGCAGAAACATCAATGATTTTCAGTAAGCATGCATCATAGAAATGTCTGAGTATCATAAACCACTGCTGATTGCTTCTTTCAGAAGCAAGCTGCAGCTAAATGGAACCAGAGGAGGCGAGAAAGCTAACTTGGGCCTCTCTCCTCCTGAGCTGGCATTTAAATCCCATATAATTTTTTCCCTATAATAATATATTCAAGCCTACTTAGTAACTGGTAGGCTACTTTATTTTCAATATACACTAGAAATATTGGCTACCATTCAGAAAAGAATTTGAATTTAATTCTTTACCTCACCTCACCTTGAGCACAACTTTCACTTTGGTGGTATTTCAGAAACTGTGTAAGATAGACTCTCTTTGGCATGAACTTTTGCTATAATGCACTTCATTAGACTCCTGTTCATATTGTCTTTCTGCTAAAAATTGAGTTCAACTATTAACAAAGAGAATATACAAATGTGTAAATTGAAATCCAAAGTGGTATAGAATAAACAGGTTTACCCTTGAATATCTTATAATGAGTATAAGGAGCTTCCCTGCTGGCGCATATGGTAAAGATCTGTCTACAATGCAAGAGACCTGTGTTCAATCCCTGGGTCAGGAAGATTCCCCTAGAGAAAGGAATAGCTACCCACCCCAGTATTCTTGCCTGGAGAATTCCACGGACAGAGGAATATAAAATATAATGAGTATAAAATATTAACTATGCTTATGAAATAAACACTTTATACTTTCCCAAATAGTTTAAGAAAACTGAAAAAAAAAAAAAACAGATGAACAAAATGAGAAATAGAGGTTTGGCAAGAGTTTTTTCTGTTCATCTGCTTACTAAAAAGAAGAGAAAAGAGGCTAAAAGAACCCATTTAAAATGGCAGTAACAAGACTGTCACTCTATTGCAGAGCAGCTGCAAAATATGTCTTTGGAAAGGGAAGTTCCAAGAAATATATGTGTATGAGATTCAGGACTTCATGGGTTGCTATCAAAGAACTCACAGAATTGAGGGTTTGTGAAAGAAAGAGGAGATGCAAGCAGCTGAGGGAATCACAATAAGCACACATTTGAGAGAGAAGCATCTGTGATGCAAAGAGCAGCATGTCCTGGAGCCTGCAGGTGGTGCAAGGCTGGAACACGGTCCAGTAATGAGAGTCCTGAAGACGCCTTGTAATGCTGGAGGAACTTCAGTTGCCTCCATCCCTTGGAAGAGGGCAAGCCTCCTTGGACAAGGTCCAAGATGAAACCACCTTTGTCAAAGTCGTATCTAAAGTAAATGGTTCTGTAGGAAATGTTCATTTGAAAACTCACATGTAGAAAATGGTAATATAACCTCATAAGGTTAATTTTATATTAGCTGTTTTCACTGATAGACACTCTAATTTAAATAGAACAATAATTCTTTTTGAAGTACATCTGGATGTGCCAGGCTTAATCGCTCAGTCATGTCTGACTCTGTGCGACCCTATGGACTGTAGCCTGCCAGACTCCTCTGTCCATGGGATTTTTCAGGCAAGAATTCTCAAGTGGGTTGCCATGCCCTCCTTCAGGGGATCTTCCTGACCCAGGGATCAAACCTTTATCTCTTATGTCTCCTCCACTGGCAGGCAGATTCTTTCTACTAGCACCACCTGGGAAGCCCTCAGATTTTGAAGCCCTGGTAAAATAAAATTGATATAAAATATGTACTTCTTTCCAAAAGAACCAGTTTTCTTTCAGATACAAAGAAAATCTCGATGAATTTATAAAAGGAGAGTCTGAACAGACTCCACTTTCTAACCACAATTCAATAAAAGAAGTCAATAACAAAGCCAGAACCACTTAGTTATTTTAAAATGTTCTACTAAATAAGTCTGGATCAGAAAGGAAATAAAAAATAAGATAGACTATTGAAGGAAATCACCAAAAAATAAAAATAACAATCTTGATAGAGTCAAACAGAAATGCTATCAATTTTAACAGAAATAATAAGTGAACTAAGCATTCCATGTCAGAAATTAGAGGAAGAACTTATCCAAAATTGAGTTCTGCTCCTGCTGCTGCTGCTAAATCGCTTCGGTCGTGTCTGACTCTGTGTGACACCATAGACAGCAGCCCACCGGGCTCTGCCGTCCCTGGGATTCTCCAAGCAAGAACACTGGAGTGGGTTGCCATTTCCTTCTCCAATGCATGAAAGTGAAAAGTGAAAGTGAAGTCGCTCACTCGTGCTTGGCCCTCAGCAACCCCATAGACTGCAGCCTTCCAGGCTTCTCCGTCCATGGGATTTTCCAGGCAAGAGTACTGGAGTGGGGTGCCATTGCCTTCTCCCGAGTTCTGCTCCTACTTGCAACTTAATCCTTTCCCCTCTTCACTATCTTGGTAGATGGCATCACATTCTACCCTGCTTCAGCCTCAAGTTTCTGAGACAGTCTTGATTCTGCTTTTTTCTAATTTATTGTAACTCAGATTCATCTACTTCCATGGCCACCTCCACATATCAGGGCTACCACTCTTACCTGGATAAAGGCCATGACCTTCTTTTACTCTTGCCCACCCAGAAGCCACTCTCCACACAGTGGCCAAGAGGTTGTTTTGGAAATATAGATTATGTATATCACTGCTATTAAAACTAGTCAATAATTTCCCATTGTATGCAATTAAAATCCAAATTTCTCACCAAGATCTTATCACAAAGACTGTAGACAAAGATCTGTGAACAGAATTTGACACACAGGCATATTTTATTTTCCCTAAAGAGGTATTTCAAAAGATTTTTAAATCATTGCTAATGTTTGAAAGAGAGGATATTGCATATTAAAAATGGAAACATCTGGATTTTCTTGAAAAACTGAAAAATATGTCTAAACTAGACCCATGTTTCCATATGGTAAGTAATAGCTACAGTTCCTATCCTTCCAACCTTGTCTCCAGACCCTAGTCTGAGTATCAATAGTTCATCATCAAGCAGGCACAGTCTCTTTTTTTACATCACAGTCATGAATATTTTTCTCTGTATAAGTATCTTTTACCACGGGAGAAAATGAAATCTGAACTGAAAGAACCACATGTCTCTTAACCCTGGGGCATTTTATTTATGAAGCCTACTCCAAAACAGGACCGTGTGTTTTTTACTGAACGTGCATGCATGCTCCGTTGCTTCAGTCGTGTCCGACTCCTTGCGACCCTATGGACTATAGCCCGCAGACTTCTCTGTCCATGGGAATTCTCCAAGCAAGAATACTGGAGTGGGTTGCCATGCCCTCCTCCAAGGGATCTTCCCGACCTAGGCCTTGAACCTGTGTCTCTTACATCTCCTGCATTGGCAGGCAGACTCTTTACCACTAGCGCCCAATGGGAAGCTAGTTCTTTACCATTAGCGCCCACCTGGGAAGCCCAATATTCTGAACAGAATCTGCCAAATCACCAGGTGCTTCCAAGTATTCGGATATTTGGCATCACACAGAAAAAGAGAACTCCCATGACAAAAATTTTTACTTTTCATGTCAGTCAGTGAATGCCTAAAATAAAGGAAAGAAGAGGGGAGGAAGGGAGGGGGCACAGGCTGGAAGAGAAAAAGGGAGAAAATACAGAGCACGACACAGAGAAAGAATAAGAAAACTCATATGACAATGCGAGAGTTTAATGCAAATTAACAACACAGCGGGGCTTCCCTGGTGGCTCAGCGGTAAAGAATGCCAATGCAAGAGATGCAGGAGACGTAGGCTTGACCACTGGGTCGGGAAGATCCCCTGGAAGAGGAAATGGCAACCCACTCCAGTATTCTTGCCTAGGAAATCCCATGAAGAGAGAAGCCTGGCAGGCTACAGTCCACGGGGTCACAGAGAGTTAGACATGACTTAGCAACTAAACAACAATAACAACAGAGTCTTTAGAGATTAAACACCAGCAGACAATGCAGTGAAGTCTCTGACATTATCCACATACTGAGAAGTATTCATTTCCATTTCTACATGTAGTGGCTGGCGGAGAAAATGGTCTGTGGTCTACAGATTTCAAGCTCCTAGAGGATGGGGTACGTTTTATCCCTGACCCACCTAACCCATTGATAGTATCTTTCAAAATCTCCCTTAGACACAAGGCAGAAAGAAATAGTAATAACAACACCCTGTCTTTAGATATGGTTCTCTGCGAAATCGTTGGAACATTCTTACAACAAAAATTGCATGTATTCTTATGTCTCCATAAGGAAAGCAGACAAAAAGCTTTTATCTGCAATTCAGACACGATGAATAAAGGTGTTAAGCAACTGGTCCATGCGATGTTTCTGGCTAAATTTGAGGTGACGGTAATTATTTCGCCTTTCAGGTGGCTTTGGAAATCCTCCTCCTCTCTCTCCTAGCAGAGCATTTCCATTGTCTTTCCCACTCCTGCCTCAGGCCTAATACGTCTGTGACCGTAGTCAGCTGCAAAGGTGTCATTAGCCTCTCCCCGGTCCATCAGCTCACCTCTCATCCAAAAAGAGCTTCAGAATGGTTGGCTAGAAGTTTCCTATTTGAGTTTTTTCTTTATTTTTTCTTTATGCGCTCTGGTTTTCCTGACCTAACTCTGAACATGGAAAATTCAACTGGAATCCAAAGATACGGGTGATCCATTCAAGCATCCCTCTGTATTTGAGTCCATTTTGGGCACAAATGAGATTTTCAATAACCCTCAAACACAGGAAATCCTTGCTTCCCACTTAAACTATCAATCCACCCATGTTTTCAGCTCAAGTGAGGTAGGAGAGGTACTGAAATTGTAATCCTCTTTTCAGTCAATCCATGTAAATAAAATCACAGTCATTTTTGACACATTGTAAATAGAATAACCCTGCAAGTTGAGGGTTGAATTTTAGACCCCAGTCTGCCATAACGTGCTATCTGATACAGTGGAAATGGCACCAACAGTTCTGACACAGAGGTAGTTCCTTAACTTCTCTGACATGTGTGTAAAATCTTGTTGTTGTTTAGTTGTGAAGTCACACACAACTGTTTTGCGACCCCACAGACGGTAGCCCACCAGGCTCCTCTGTCCATGGAATTCTCCAGGCAAGAATACTGGAGCAGGTAGTCATGCCCTTCTCCAGGGAACCTTCCCAACCTAGGGATCGAACCTGCGTCTCCTGCATTGCAGGCAGATTCTTTACTACCGAGTCACCTGAGAAGCCCAAAATAAAGATAATACTATTTAATTCACAGGATAGTTATGAGAGATCAAATGGATTCACTTATAAAAAGGAATTAATGGGTGGTATTCAATAATACTAGTCTCCTTTCCTACAAAATGAGGGAGTTGAATTCAGTAAGCTGTACCTTCCCCTCTGGTGCTAACATTTTATGTCTTCTATTATTTTTTCCTAGGTTCTATAAACTGTATAGCAACCAAGTTCCCTCTCCTAGGCTCCAAGCTGCCCAGCCTCCCACCTGTAGACTCAAACCACCACCAGCTTCGGAGATTCATGGCAGCCCACTCCAGTCCTCTTGCTTGGAAAATCCCACGGAGGAAGGAGCCTGGCGGGTTACAGTCCCTGGGGTCGCAGAGAGTCGGACAGGACTGAGCGACTTCACTTTCACTTTCCCAGACTCATGCCAAAATGTCCACTCTGAACCCTTCTCTCAGAACTGAATCGCCCCTGATTTCCTGCCTGTACCATGTTCCTCTGTGAGTTTGACGGCATCCCCTCCCTCCCTTTCCTCGGGGCATGGAGCGATCTCCGAGCTCTATTAGCACAGCACCAAGTGCAGGTCAGTACTACCTGCAATCCTCCCCCCGGCACCGACCACCTGCCGGCTTGGACGCTCACTGCCTGCCTGCTGCCAGTTTGAGAGCCCTCAGCCACCAGCCAGGACATCTGTCCCCAGACCACTGCCAGGCCTCCCAGCTACCAGCCACCCGCCCGCAGGCCCGCCTCACACGCTCGCTGGGTGGAAGCCAACCGGTCCTCTGCTGCCCACCCGTGGGTCCTGCACCACCAGCCGAAACCAGACCTAAACGCAGATGTGAGCCCTGAATCAACACAAGGACATGATGGTTCTCATTATTTCTGAAATGGGTGCATTGTTTTCTGTATTTGAATGAGCTGTCTTAATACCTATATTTACTCTATTTTGTAGCTCACTTTTTATTATCTAATTTGTTCGTCAACTGGCCTTTCTCTGGAGGTAAAGCACATATTCAGGAAAGTGCACCACACATAACTATGTATCATCACATAGCAAACGTATCCAAGCAAGCAGTTTCCAGGTGAAGAAATAAGACACCGTCCACCCTGGAGGTTCCCTCAAGCCCCTTCCCAATCACTACTCTTTAATCCTCATCCAAGGCAACTTCTATCCTGACTTCTAAACCCACAGTTCCCTTTTGCCTTTTTTTTTAATTTTATAGAAGGGGAATAAGACTTATATATTCTCTTTAGTCTGCCTTTTTTATTCTATATTTATAAGATTAAGCCATGTTTAGTTCCATGGCTGCGATTCATTTGTATTATTATTTTAAAAAGTCCATTGTATGAACCTACCATTATTCATATATTCATTTTACTCATGATGACTATTTGGGCTTTTTCTTGGTTTGGGCTGTAACTAATAATACTGCTCTGACCATACTTGGGCATGTCATTTACAGCACATATGCTTGTGTTGCTGTTGGGAAAATACTGATTGAGTTATAGGGCACACATAACTCCAACTTTAGGACACAAATACCAAACTATCTTCAAAGCAGTTGAACTAACTTGCATGCCTCCTGACAGTGTGTGAGGATCCCTGTCACTGCACATCATCATTAATGCTTGATATTTTGTAACTGTTTTCAATTGAGGGTACTATTATCTCATGGCTTAATTTGTACGAACAAGAAGTATTCGCTTTAATGTAGTCCAATTTATTATATTTCCCTTTTTAATTGCTCATTTTGCTGTCCTGTTTAAGAGATCTTTCCTCATCTCAAGGTTATAAACATAGTTTCCTATAATATATTAAAGAACCGCACCGAGCATTACTATAGTCACGAGGTACATGGCTATTTAAATTTAAATTTATATCAACTAAAATTTTTAAGACATAAAAATTCAGTTTTTCATTCACATTAGCAACATGTCAAGGGCTCAAAAATCACATGAGTCTAGTGGCTACTGTAAAGGACAGCATGGTTACAGAATATTTCTGACATCATGTAAAGTTCCACTGAATGTAAAGTTCTCTTCTAGAAGCTTTATTGACTATCGTTTTACTTTTTCATATTTATGCCCATAACTCATCTGGAATAATTTCTGTGAGACCCAGGATATTGTTTTCCATGTGGTTAAACAATTGATTCAGCACATTAAGAAGACTGTTCATTCCCTGCTGCACCATAATAAAATTATTGTCATAAATAAAAATATTTACTTATTTATGTACATATGTAAATATATGTATATATATAGACAATATGCAAAAAGCATGTTTACCTAAAAACATTTTACATATTTGAATAAAATGAGTCCTCCTGGCTTGTTCTTGGGCTTCCCCCATGGCTCAGATGGTAAAGAGTCTGCCTGCAATGCAGGAGACGTAGGTTAGATCTTGTTCTTCAAAGGAGTCTTGACTATTTTTGGTCCCTGACATTTCCATATAAATTTTAAAATCAGCTTGACACTTTTCACTAAAAAATAATTGGAATTTTAATTGATATGCCATTAAATCTATAAATCAATTTGGAAAATGCTTTCCTATTTATTATACTGAATCTTCTAATCAATGAATATGGCACATCCATATAAATATTTAGGTCTTCTTTATTTTTTCTCAGTAATATTTTATATTTTTTCAGAGAACAGTATTACACATCTCTTAGATTTACTCTAGTCCTTAGTGCTTCCCTGGTAGACCAGTGGTAAAGAATCCGCCTGCCAACGCAGGAGAGGTGGATTCGATCCCTGGGCCAGGAAGATCCCCTAGAGAAGGAAATGGCAACCCACTCCAGTATTCTTGCCCAGGAAATCCCGCAGACAGAGCAGCCTGGTGGGCTACATGGTCCACAGGATTGCAAAGTTGGAAACCGACAGAGTCCTTAATACTATTTGATACTACTGGATTTTCTTATACTCTATTACTGTTAAAAAGAAATGTCAATTTGAAAAACTTTGATGATGCACCTAGCAGCCTTGCTAAACTTATTTTTTTAATTCTACAGACATGATCATATGTAAATAATTCTTGTATCTTTTATTGCTTTTTCATGACATTAAATTGGTTAAAGCTGTAGTGCATGTATCTTTTGGGGGTCTCTGACGGTGCCTTCAGGCTTTATGGCTCATTAGAAGGATTCACAGGATTCGGTATTTAGTTATACAAGCAAAGAGATACAGAGCAAATTCAACAAAGGCCAAAAGCACAAGGAGTAAAGTATGGAGAAAGCCAAGAACAAGTTTCCAAGAGTCTTCTCCCAGTGGAGTCAGGACATGCTGAATCCCTCCAGCATTTAACTGCAACAACACAGAAGTATTGTCAACCAGGGAAGCTCATTAGAGTCTCAGTGCCCAGAGTTAATAATCCTGGGCTGGTCACATAGGTACCCTGCCTGCTGCTGCTGCTGTTGCTGCTAAGTCACTTCAGTCGTGTCTGACTCTGTGCGACCCCATAGACAGCAGCCCACCAGGCTCCCCCATCCCTGGGATTCTTCAGGCAAGAACACTGAGTGGGTTGCCATTTCCTTCTCCAATGCATGAAAGCAAAAAGTGAAAGTGAAGTTGCTCAGTCGTGTCCGACTCTTAGCGACCCCATGGACTGCAGCCCACCAGGCTCCTCTGTCCATGGGATTCTCCAGGCATGAGTACTGGAGTGGGGTGCCATTGCCTTCTCCGAGGTATCCTGCCTACCACATACTAAAATTCCAGATTCCCAGAGCAATCGTGTTTCTTGTACAAACAGTTTAGGCCCAGTGTGTCACTCATCAACCAGAGAACAGGGGGAATACTCCTGAAATCCAAGTTTCCAGACACCAGCCAAGAGCTAATGCTGCAAACAGGCCTTTCTAAGGATGGAGTCGCAGGCCGGCTAATGCTAACTCTTTTGTACAATGGTTGAGCCTGACCAATAACAACTCTTTCTTCGTAAATGCTTTTCAGGATTTATTATTGTTTTGCAATCTTCAAAAAGCAAGTGGAAAGTATTCTATCCTTTCCCTTTACCTGAAAGAGTTTGTGTAAGAGTGACATTATTTCTTATTATTTTCTAGAATATACTAGCAAAGTCACCTGAGATATAGTTTAATTTGTGGAAAAGTTTTTAATTATGGGTTCAATTAATAGATGGGACTATTCAGATTTTGTATTTCTTCTTATGTCGGTTTTAAATATGACTAGACTTATGGTCTAGGGTTTGGGGCATTATCATCATTTCAGTTACAGATGAATAAAATGAGTCAAACAATTTGCCCAACATTGCATAGCTAGTAAGTAGTGTCACTGGGATTTCAGTCTATAAATTCGACATCCAGAGGACATGTACAAAGCCATTTTGTGGCACATTTTTTTTCAATGAATTACTGTTGGAGTATAGTTACTTTCCAAAGTTGTGTTAGTTTCTATTGTACAGCAAAGTGAACTAGCTATACATAGATTCCCTGTTTCTTGGATTTCCTTCCCATGTAGGTCACCACAGAGCATTGAGCAGAGTTCCCTGAGCTATGTGTTCTCCTTCGTTATTTATTTTATACATAGTATCAATGTGTATATGTGTCATCCCAATCGCCCACCTCTTCCCACCCTCTTTCCCCCCTTGATGTCCGCATGTCTGTGCTCTCAGTCTGCACAGCTTTTTTAGTTTATTTATTTATTTAGTTATTTTGGCTTCACTGTGTCTTCTTTGCTGTACAAGGGCTTTTCTCTAGTTGCAGCAAGTAGGGGCTACTCTAGGTGAGGCACCTGGGCTGCTCACTGCAGTGGCTTCTCTTGCTGAGTACCGGCTCTAGGCACCCACACTTCAGGAGTCACGGCATCTGAGCTCAATAGTTGCAGCTCAAGGGTCCTAGAGGGAGTGGGCTTCACTAATTATGGCTCACAGACTCTGGAGCCTGGGCTCAAAAACTGGCGCACAGGCTTAGTTGTCCAGCAGCTTGTGGAATCTTCCTGGACCAGGGTTCGAACCCATGTCCCCTGTACTGACAGGCAGATTCTCAAGCACTGAACCAAAGAATGGTCCTACATAGCTTCTTAAAATCATGTTTTACGTAACAGAGCTTCATTAAAAAAAAAAAACAACAACTAAGCTCTCAGTTTAAATAACCATAATCTCCTAGGGACAGATGTCCTCTAGATAAAGGCTGATGTTTTTGAACAAAAATTATGACATCATTTTATATTCTAAAACCAGTACGTTCCAAATTTAACAGAGCATTTGAGATATTGTGTCAAAAACACATATTACAGGGTTCCATCACTAAACTACTAAATCAAAATCTCTCTAGGTAGAATCCAGGAATCTATGATTTTTAAAATCTTGCAGTCATTAGTAAATGCAGACAGACTTGCAAAGCATTGCTTCAGAGATAATGAACCTAGAAGTCACGACTGCTTAGTTCATGTACTCAGAGTATTAGCTAAAATAAATCTTGTTCCTGGTTCATCTTCATGGACAATACGTCTACCACTGGCCAGTGTATCTTCCCAGATGCTTGCTGCTGTTCACATAGAAAACCAAGTAAGACTGGATGGAGATTACTCCATCCAAACTCTCCTCCTGGGGTCTCTTCCTAGTCTCATAAGAGCACCAGCCCATCAAAGCCCTATCCTTAGGACCTCATTTAACTTCAACTACCTCCTACAGGCCTTATCTCAAACACAGCACTTTGGGTGGCTAGCACTTCAACATATGAAATGGGGGGAGGGTTACACGATTCAGTCCAAAGCAGCTGTAGTAAAAACAGCATCAATTACACAAAAATAATAATGCTCAACCTGTATTTTGAGGTTATATATGTCAGTACCAAGTACTTTATTTGCACTGTTCTTTTAAACCTCTGATATCCTATTGTGTAACTACCATTATTGTCCACTTTTCACATGGAGGAAAAAGATCCCCCAAAAGACTAAATAATAAAAATCAGAACATGCCTTTCTCCTCATTAAAATTTTCCAGTGATGTTCTATTATTCTTAAAATTGAATCCAAATTCTTCACCATGGTGTACATGAACTTCCTCAACAGTTCTCTCTAGAATATTCTTCTCAAAGATCTCTGCATTTTTGCTGCTTTGTGATTCAAGTCTTAAATGAAATAACATCTTCTCAAACCTCGCTACACACTCCAGTGCTGTCCCTCACAATTACCTACCAACACAGTGGCCTGTTTTTCTTTATAATATCATTTCAAAGTATTTTCTTTTATTATTTTGATATTTATTTTGTTATATATTTTTTTTGTCTAACATATTAAAGTGTAACCATTATATAGATAAAAACCTTGTCTTTTCTTCTTCACTCTTTATCCACCACATCTAAAAGCTGTCATAGAATAGAACCAAGTTACGCTGAATACACAAGTGGATCAGTGCAGGAATGAACAAATGACTTGTCCAGGATCACACAAATAAGTGATAGAAACTGAGCTCTAAACTAGTCATTCTCATTTCAAACCCTACAAAGTGAAGTCTAAAGATTTTTTTCCAAAATTATACATCAAATTTTAAAACAAGGAATAGATTAATTTCTATAAGAATTTGATTGAATAATAAGTATAACTTCCATTTACTAAGGGCCTTACCTGTGCCATGGGGGCTTCCCTGGTGACTCAGCAGTAAAGAATCTGCCTGCAATTCAGGAGACATGGGTTTGATCCCTGGATCAGGACGATCCCCTAAAGAAGGAAATGGCAACCCACTCCTGTATTCTTGCCTGGAGAATCCCACGGACAGAGGAGCCTTGTGGGCTACAGTCCATGAGGTCACAAAGGGTTGGACATGACTCTGTGACTAAACAACACCACCACCAGGCTGTGCCATTCACTCTGTTAAGAACCTTCCAAGCACTGAATGCTTAACCTTCAAAACATCACACAGAATCACTGTTATTATCCTTCTTTTGCTCTGAGGAAATTGAGGTTCATCGAGGTTGAGTAATTTGCCCACATCACACCTAGCAGGTGACTGACAGACAGAACCCAGGTCTGTATGCCTCTAGAATCTGAATTATTACACTCCATACCATGCTTCAAAATAATATGTCATATTGCATCTATTTCCTGATCTAAGTATGTATTTACTTGATACTTTAAAATAAATATAAGACAATTGTGTCAAAAAATAATATGTAAGTTTTACCATCATTCCTGACACTGTTCTTGTCTTCAATTCTTTCCCTCACTAGGAAACAAGATGTTGCTTGATGGTGAAATTTTCCCAGCACTATAATCTAATATGCTATGTAGGAGCACAGTTCCACTAGATGGAAATTATAGCTGGCAGATGTCCAGAGCTAATTCATTGCCTTTTAAATGAAATAGCAAGAATGTCTTTGAAGGGATATTTATACCACCTAATAAGTAATCTCCCAAGTGCAGTGTGTTAGCGATTATTAACCAGCACAAACTGCTGAGGTTAATGAATAATGCTAATCTGAATCCATCTGCAGAAACGCCTTTCACTTGATTTTCTTCCTAGTTTTCTCTTGAGATGGCTATTTACAAACTAAAGTAAGATTTAGAGAGTTGCAAAGAGTTATCAGACATCTACATTTAAACATCTGTGGATGCAGAATGCTGAATGGAAATAACAGATCATAGAGACAGTCTCTTGACTGTTTCTTACCCAAGAACCTGTGCCGAGCAAGCCTGGAAAACCAACTTTCAACAGAAGCAGATGAGCTATGATCTGTTCATAACAGAATTCTATAGGGGAAAGGAAATGTTAAAAACATTCACAACTGGGCTACCCTG
Source organism: Bubalus kerabau (assembly GCF_029407905.1). Lineage (NCBI taxonomy): Eukaryota > Metazoa > Chordata > Mammalia > Artiodactyla > Bovidae > Bubalus > Bubalus kerabau. The sequence continues at coordinate 120,580,761 of NC_073624.1, forward strand.
GTGGTTCGTGGTAAAGAATCCACCTGCCAATTCAGGGGACACGAGTTGGATCCCTGATCTGGGAAGGTCCCACATACCGAGGAGCAGCTAAGCCTACGCACCACAACTACTGAGCCGGTGTTGCAGAAAGCGGGAGCAGCAACTAGTGAGCCCAGGTGCTGTAACTCCTGAAGCCTGAGCGCCCTGGAGCCCGTGCTCTGCAGCAAGAGGAGCCACAGCAAGGAGACGGCTGTGCCCCGCAACTAGAGAGAGCCCTCGCAGAGCAGTGAAGACCCAGCACAGCCAAAACAAACAAACAAAAATTATTGTTTTAAGGTGAATCTATCTTATACCTGGTGCTATGGTCTGAATGTTCATGTCCCTGCAAAATTCACATATTGAGATTCTAACCCACAAGGGGGATAATACCAGGAGTTGCGACTTTGGGGAAGCCGTTAGGTCATGAGGGTGTGACCCTCATGAATAGGATCAGTGCCCCAGAGAGCTTGCTTGTCCCTTGAGTCATGTGAGGTTACAGTGAGAAGAAGTCTGTCAATGAGAAGCTGACACTGAACCGGCTGGCCCCATGACCCTGGACTTTTCAGCCTCCAAATTATGAGAAATAAACATTTGTTTATAAGCCAACCGTCTATGGTATTTTGGCATTGCATCCCAAACAGACTGCTTCATTCACCTACATTACCAGCCTGGTCTCTGAAGCCATTTTGATTTGCTACCCCAGATCTAGACTGTGAACTCCATGGTGGAGGTAGAAGGAGAGCAAAGAAAGAAAAAGAAGGTGTGCCAATATTTTGTTGTTGTTGTTGTTGTTGTTACACACTGCCATATCTTCCACGCCTAGAGCAATGCCTGGCACAAAGTAGATCCTCAGTGTCTGCTGAATAAGACAATCTAACAGTAAGAGCAGAGAAGGCAATGGCACCCCACTCCAGTACTCTTGCCTGGAAACTCCCATGGACAGAGGAGCCTGGTAGGCGGCAGTCCATGGAGTCGCTAAGGGTTGGGCATGACTAAGCGACTTCATTTTCACTTTTCACTTTCATGCATTGGAGAAGAAAATGGCAACCCACTCCAGTGTTCTTGCCTGGAGAATCCCAGGGGCAGTGGAGCCTGGTGGGCTGCCGTCTATGGGATCGCACAGAGTCAGACACGACTGAAGTGACTTAGCAGCAGCAGCAGCAACAGTAAGAGAGACGATTATTTAAAAATCATAACTGCAATTCCTCAGTGACAAGTACTACATAAGAAGTATGTAGTGGTTACAGTGGAAACAGCAGGCTTTGCCTCTTTATCCAGCATAAAGTATAATAAAAGTGAGCAAAAAGGGGCCTGTGTCTCCTGGTCCACTCCATACCACTCCCCACACTTCAGTGTTGGCTTCCTTAGCAGGGTCAGAAACATTTTCTTCAAAGGTCGAGAGAGTACTTTAGGGTTTTCAATGCTGTCTCTGTGACAGCTATTCTACCTGCCACTGCAGCACAAAAGCAGCCGTGGCCAATTCGGGGGAGAAATGAGCGAAGCTGTGTCTCAATAAACCTTTATTTACAGGCATTCAGCAAATTTGGCCCACGGACCATCAGTTCAGTTCAGCTCAGTCGCTCAGTCGTGTCTGACTCTTTGCGACCCCATGGGCTGCAACATGCCAGGCCTCCCTGTCCATCACCAACTCCCGGAGTTTACTCAAACTCATGTCCATTGAGTCAGTGATGCCATCCAACCATCTCATCCTCTGTTGTTCCCTTCTCCTCTTGCCCTCAATCCCTCCCAGCATTAGGGTCTTTTCAAATAAGTCAGCCCTTCGCATCAGGTGGCCAAAGCATTGGAGTTTCAGTTTCAGCATCAGTCCTTCCAATGAATACCCAGGACTGATTTCCCTTAGGATGGACTAGTTGGACCTCTTGCAGTCCAAGGGACTCTCAAGAGTCTTCTCCAATACCACAGTTCAAAAGCATCAATTCTTCGGCACTCAGCTTTCTTTATAGTCCAACTCTCACATCCATACATGACTACTGGAAAAACCATAGCCTTGACTAGACGGACCTTTGTTGGCAAAGCAATGTCTCTGCTTTTTAATATGCCATCTAGGTTAGTCATGGCTTTTTTTCCAAGGAGTAAGCATCTTTTAATTTCATGGCTGCGATCACCATCTGCAGTGATTTTGGAGCCCCAAAAATCAAGTCTGTCACTGTTTCCACTCTTTTCCCCATCTATTTGCCATGAAGTGATGGGATCAGATGCCATGATCTTAGTTTTCTGAATGTTGAGTTTTAAGCCAACTTTTTCACTCTCTTTCACTTTCATCAAGAGGCTCTTTAGTTCTTCTTCGCTTTCTGCCATAAGGGTGGTGCCATCTGCATATCTGAGGTTATTGATATTTCTCCTGGCAATCTTGATAGTTTGCTGAATACTGTTCTAGAGGACAGAAACTATTTCTATTATCTTTATAGTTGGTTGAATTGCTGATACATAATTTTTGCTCACTTAAAGCAATGTTAACTGACAATAAGTGCCTCCACAAAAATGCTGCTGCAAAAATAGCAACAGCATTTTTTCATGCGTGGCTTCCTAAGGGAAGCAAAAATCTTTGGACTTTCACAATTAAAGTCTTGACCTCAATATAAATGCGAGGTCTTAAAAATATCCAAGGGAGTATCAACTTAGAAACCTAAACACTTGTTCTGGTGAAGAGAAAATTGACCTTATTGTCCTATTTTCTCTGATGAGAACTCGAGGAATGGTATTTATTGAGAGTGTGTTGGTTCCCTAAATTAAAGTTTAGATATCTGGGCTAGAAAAAAAAAGGATACCGTATTACACATATGCAACATTCTCTTAATGAGAAAATAAAGCAGTTCTTCAGATGAAAGGAAAGAAAACGTCTCCATGTAGGAAATCATAATCTCTTTAGTCCTGATTGTCCCCAGTGGAGCTGGAAGATAACTATTCTATAATAGAAAATTAAGGAAAGTACAGAGAAAGGAGACAGAGAACATGGAGAGATACAAAGAGTAAATAATGAGGAAGAGAATAGTAGAAAGAAAGGAAACAGTAAGGAAAAACAAAAGAGATGAATGTGCCTGTCCTGGGAAGTAGCAGGTTCTGCTACTTTTTAATATAGCTTTTAATATACTTTTTAATATAGCTGCAGAATTTCTTCAAAGTCACATAAGTATTCCAAGGTCACAGATAGCCGAAGTTCACAGTTTTGTTTTGTGTGATCCGGTAGGTCATATTTTACAGAAGTTATGGTGACTGGCTTGTTTCAGTTCTATGTATTGGCTTGCAAATTGTTCCCCTTCCTCCCTAAACATACACACACACACACACACACACACACACACACACACAGGACAAGGAGACAGAGGCCACTTGGGATTGGTAAGTGGCAGGTTTTATGAGCAAGAGAAGTTAACGTGGTTTAATCAGCAAGGGAACTTCCCAGGCTTGTCCGAGGCCAAGGCAAAAAGAGTAGAACTCCACACCCGTCCATCAGTATCTTTAAAGTTCATATAGAGGTTCCGTCATATGTTCAGTTCAGATGGTCTATAAGCACTTGACTCTCTCAAGGCGCAATCCTCGGAGCAGCTCCGGCTATGGAATGGTGGTCAGAATGTACATTCCAAGAGCAGGCTGGGGCGGGGAAGCCTCCAATTGCCCCAGTCCAGATGGCGGGTCAGACGGCAGTCACGACCTCTGCATAATCTCCCCCAACACTATAAAACGAACATCTATTTTAAAATTCAGGACAAATATAATTGTTTCAGTGTTACCTCGGTGTGTTTGCATCGCTGGAATCTGTACCGCACTGCACTTCCACCATCTGAGATCTCTGCTCCGAGAAGAATCGTGCTGCATTTGCCAATGAAAGAAAATACATGGGCGGTGAAAATAGGTTGGAAATGACTAAAACGACATTAACTGCCTGTGACATGACTTGTTGATTTCAAGGAGTGACTGAGAAGATGGTTCTTACAAGTGTCAAAGGAGCGTGTGAGGAACTCTAGAAAAGCCTAAGTCCCCTGTTCCACTCTGAAATTATTGCTGAAACCCAAATGGTGAAATTCACATGTGTTTTCTTTTTCCTATAATTTCCCTTCCTGGTTACAAAATGGCCACTAGGTCTTTATGTTTTCTTTTCAGGGGACTTCACATGATAAGGCCCAAGCAGAAATTGCCTAAAGATTATGCATCTTTCTGAATTTTCTTTTTCCCTTAAAGTCTATACACATTTAGGGAGTGAGGTGGGGTCTGAAGGGAAAGAAAAGAAGGAAATAAGGTAAGCGGTTGGAGGAATAGCTTCTCCTGAGATCTAGGAAAGGAACTGAGAGCTGTGGGATCTACAACAAAAAAGGTTCTGCAAAGTGAGGGGATGGCAGGACCTCTGAAAGGAATGACGGTTTTGTGTAGGTAGGGAGACCAGACAGGAGGAGCACCTATGCAAGCAGCTAGCCTCACAAAGACCCAGCCTCTGACTGGTCACAGAATGGAAAAGCTGTGTCATATCACTTAAATGTGAACTCAAAAAAAATAAGGAATTCATAGAACAGAATGGTGGCTGCCAGGGGCTGGGGGGTGGGAGAAATGGGGAGATGCTGATTAAAGGGTTCAAACTTTAAGATGAATGAACTCTGAAGAACATACAGCATGTGACATAGTTAGTAACACTGTAATGTACATTTGACAGTTGCTAAGAGTTGGACTATAAAGAAAGCTGACCACCGAAGAACTGATGCTTTTGAACTGTGGTGTTGGAGAAGACTCTTGAGAGTCCCTTGGACTGCAAGGAGATCCAACCAGTCCATCCTAAAGGACATCAGTCCTGAGTGTTCGTTAGAAGGACTGATGTTGAAGCTGAAACTCCGATACTTTGGCCACCTAATGCGAAGAGCTGACTCATTAGAAAAGACTCTGATGCTGGAAAAGATTGAAAGTGGGAGGAGAAGGGGACAACAGAGGATGAGATAGTTGGATGGCATCACCGACTCAATGGACATGAGTTTGGGTGGACTCCAGGAGTTGGTGATGGACAGGGAGGCCTGGCATGTTGCAGTTCATGGTGTCACAAAGAGTCGGACACGACTGAGTGACTGAACTGAACTGAAGACAGTAGATCTTAAAAGTTCTCATCACAAGAAAAAAAACTGTAACTATATGTCTGATGGAATTACTACAATGTAAATTACTACAATAATAACTAGAATTATTGTGATCATTTCACAATGTATATAAGATATTGAATCATTAAATTGTACATCTGAAACTAATATGCTAAATACCAATTGTGTCTCATTAAAAAAAATATTGTATTGTATATCTGAAATTTACTAAAGATTTGGATCTTAAGGCTTCTTACCACCACCAAACAAACAAAAAATGATAACTATGTGATACAATGGTCTCCCTTGGTGGTTCAGTGGCAAAGAATCCACCTATCAGTATAGGAGATGGGTTCGATTCCTGGGTCACGAAGATCCACCGAAGAATGAAATGGCAACCCACCCCAGTATTCTTGCCTGGGAAATCCCATGGACAGAGGAACCTGGTGGACTAGAGTCCATCGGTCACAAAAGAGTTGAACAGACTTAGCGACTAAACTACAAGCACGTAAGGGGATGGGTGTGTTGATTTACCTGAGGATGGGTGATAAGTTCACAGTGCATGTGTGCGTGTGTGCTGAGTCGCTTCAGTGGTGTCCAACTTTGCGACCCTGTGGCTTGTAACCCACCAGGCTTCTCTGTCCATGGGATTCTCCAGGTAAGAATATTGGAGTGCGTTGCCATGCCCTCCTCCAGGGGTCTCCCTGACCCAGGGATCAGACCCATCTCCTGCATTGGCAGGTGGGTTCTTTACCACTAGCAGCACCTGGGAAGCCTTCACAGTGTATACTTATATACATAATCATCACATTGTACACTTTAAATATATACGATTTTGTTTGTCAGTTCAGTTCAGTCTCTCAGTCATGTCCGACTCTTTGCGACCCCATGAATCGCAGCACGCCAGGCTTCCCTGTCTATCACCAACTCCCGGAGTTCACTCAGACTCATGTCCATCGAGTCAGTGATGCCATCCAGCCATCTCATCCTCTGTCGTCCCTTTCTCCTCCTGCCCCCAATCCCTCCCAGCATCAGAGTCTTTTCCAATGAGTCAACTCTTCGCATGAAGTGGCCAAAGTACTGGAGTTTCAGCTTTAGCATCATTTCTTCCAAAGGACACCCAGGGCTGATCTTTAGAATGGACTGGTTGGATCTCCTTGCAGTCCAAGGGACTCTCAAGAGTCTTCTCCAACACCACAATTCAAAAGCATCAATTCTTCGGCACTCAGCTTTCTTCATAGTCCAACTCTCACATCCATACATGACCACTGGAAAAACCATAGCCTTGACTAGACGGACCTTTGTTGGCAAAGTAATGTCTCTGCTTTTGAATATGCTATCTAGGTTGGTTATAACTTTCCTTCCAAGGAGTAAGCGTCTTTTAATTTCATGGCTGCAGTCACCATCTGCAGTGATTTTGGAGCCCATCATAAATCTGGGATTGGTCAAGGGGTGGGGTTGTAGAACAAAAGAGCCTCTCCCCATCAAGGAGAGATGTGAGCTTGAGCAGATATCTATTTAAACCAAAGACATAAGACTCATCCCCAAACATTCTCACTATAGAATTCACCTCCCAGCCTCAACATCACCTTTGCCCAAGCTGGAGACAGAGAAAACTCCAGTAACTAGCAAGCCATTATCTCCAACCTACATAAATGAAAGACAGGCTCAGAAGAGATTAAATTTGAGTTAGAGAAGTAAAATAAATTTCTTACACCTAGATTTGGTGTTAGAATAAAATTTATTGCTGTTGTAGCACTTTTTAATGAGTCACTTCAATTTTGTACAGCTTAGTCACATCTCACATTAAATGCAAAGTAGTCTCATTGTTATTCTCAGCCTCCTCCACTCCTGGCTCATGAGTTACAATGTGTCAGACACTGTTCTCCATCCTTTACTGCAACTCTAGGGGGGAGATACCATGATTACCCCCATATCGCAGATGAGGAAACTGAGGCACAGTGAGGTTGGATAAATTACAAAGGTCCCACTGCTTGTGGGCAAGCGAACTGGGGCTCAAAGGCAGGCCACAGGACTGCGGAGGCCATGGTCCCCATCAGGTGGGTGCTCCCGCCCGTCTCCCCTAAGACAAAGCAACTTACATCACACGCAGCAAGAACTTCCACGGGCCCGCTCTGTCCTGGTGTGGCCACATGATAGCAGATGTGGAAGCTGAACATTAGAACAAAACAAGCTGCAGTGAATAGCTGTTGATGAACTGAATGTTTTCCTTGACAAGTCTTAAAAAGCAGAAACTTAAAGCCTTTTTTGACAATAGTGCCAATTCTAGTGCTGTTAAGTTTTTTAAATGATGTCCTGAAGCCCAACTGGTCCCTTTTTTAGATTTCCAGAGAAACAGAGAAAGCCTTATCAGCACACGCATGCATGCTCAGTCGCTCAGTCGTGTCTGACCCTCTGTAACCCCATGGACTGTAGCCCACCAGGCTCTTCTGGCCACAGAATTTTCCAGGCAAGAATACTGGAGTGGGCGGCCATCTCCTACTGCAGGGGATTTTCCCAATCCAGGGATCAAAAGCCCGTCTCCTGAGTCTCCTGCATCAGCCAACAGATTCTTCACTGCTGAGCCATCTGGAAAGCCTCCTTCTATAAGCACAGTTCAGTTCAGTTCAGTTCAGTCGCTCAGTCATGTCCGACTCTCTGCAACCCCATGAATCGCAGCACGCGAGACCTCCCTGTGCATCACCAACTCACGGAATTCACTCAGACTCACGTCCATCGAGTCAGTGATGCCAGCCATCTCATCCTCTGTCATCCCCTTCTCCTCCTGCCCCCAATCCCTCCCAGCATCAGAGTCTTTTCCAATGAGTCAACTCTTCGCATGAGGTGGCCAAAGTACTGGAGTTTCAGCTTTAGCATCAGTCCTTCCAAAGACATCTCTCCTCAAAGCCCAACATCCCTTCAGAGGAGGGAAGGGCCATCCCCTCCTGCATCCACTCCTGCCCGTGGGTGCGGCTCCAGCAAGAAGTAAACTGGGCCAGGAGACATGACCCAGACATGGTGGGAAATGGGAAAAGGAAACATGTTCCCTACCATTCTCTGAAGGGTCACCCTCCCTCCACTCCACACCCAAGAGGAAACCACAGCTTGCCTGATACTTGAGGGGGGCCAATTGAGATGGTATGTAAACAAGAGCAAAGATCTGATTAAAACCCCATAGCATATTCTCAGTCTAATCTCTTTTTTCCTTTCCAACATGATTTTAGCAATTATATTTTTATCATTTAAATGCCTCCTCTTGTTCATAACTTTGATGATTCTCACATGGGCTGTAGACTGTTTACTCATTTTATTCTTATTAACATTTCCATTTTAAATGGCTAAAAATAAGACTTTGACCTTCCAAAGTGAATTCCTGATTACTGCCCTTCCTTCAGGAGAAATTAACTTTGGAAATATCCCCAAAGTATGTCCAGGGTGATGTGATCATTTATTTTTCTCCCTAATTGTTTCCTTAAGATAGAGTCTCTCATTTCCTATCTGGGAAGAGACATGAGGGTAAAAGATTCCTTGGACCCCAAAGAAAACACAAAATATTAGTGACAAATGGAAAAGGTTTTCACAGGAGAATGCCAAAGCGATTAGTCTTTCTCACAGACTCACTGATTTAATGCTTTCGGTTTTAGGTAATATATCAAATAATGAATGTGAAGTATTTTTTGTAATATATACCAGCAGTTAAAAATGGCTCAGCCATTAAACTGAACCATTTAAGTTCATTTTTTCCATTTAAAGAAAAACTATCACTTGATTATTTCAGGGAGAAAAGATAAGATTATGCTTCCTTACCAAAGAACAAAAAACAAAAAAGAAAGAAAACTCTCCTTAGGAATGTGGGACATGAAGGATAGTGACGATTTTTTTTTAATATACAAAACGGAAGATTAAAAAATATGTGTTAGACACCTTTTTAAATGAATTAAAACAATCAAAGATCAAAAGAGCTATTTGTAAAGACTTGGAAAACCTAACCCAACATATCCCATGTGCCCTTTATAAATGTGTGTGATAAGTGGTGTCAGTGCCAAATAATAATTCTATACATTTTATTGATAATTGTCTTCAGCCTGACATATGGAAGGAAGCATAATAGTTGCAGAGAATTGCTGCAATATATTTAGTTCCTTTAAACCTCTACTTCAATCACCGTTCATAAAGTAAAAGAAATGAAAGGAACTTTGTAAGATATACAAAGGAAACTAAACTTATTGATATATGCTAGAAGATCCAAACCAATTCCTTTCATCCTGACACACATAATTCTTACTGCAGACTAGGCTCTATTTTTTGGATGAGCAGTCACTCCCTCCCATTAAAGCTGGAGGAGAATGACTACTTCTGATCAAGTATCACTATCATTAAAATTGAGGAAATATGCCCACCCCCACCCCTTGCATATGAAAGGGAAGAAAAGTAAAAAATCATCATCATTAACTTCCAAGCACTGACTTTTTATGTCTTTTATAGGGATCCATGAATCTTCCAAAATTTATGACAATGGATAAGCTTCCTCTAAGATTTTGCAGGATGCTGCTGGCACTTTTCTCCAAAGTAAAGCGATTCACACACTGCCTTCAGAGGAGGAAAAAGAAAGGGAGGACCTAGAAAAATAAACTAGCGTGAACATAAAATTATAAAGCTGAAGATGTAACATATGAAAGAAACATCCTACCTATTCTCAATTTTAATCACCTAAAGGAGAATTAAACTCATTTATTCCCCCAACTGAGGCCATTTTGCTGAAATTACAAAACCTGTCATTTTGCAAAAGAAAAGGAACAAATGATAAACATTATGTGCTGTCCAGAGTACACATTACGGATTAAAGAAGAAGGAGGAAAGATAAAAATGAAGCTCTGTTGAAAAGAAGTGATTGCAGTGAACATGTTTTCTACTGTGTACTTTAGTAATAATAAACATCCAAATCACAAACGCTTCTTTCTTCACTTTTTTTTTAAATTTATGTATTTATTTTTGGAGGCTAATTGCTTTACAATATTGTATTGGTTTTCCCATACATTGACATGAATCTGCCACGGGTGTACATGTGTTCCCCATCCTGAGCCCTCCTCCCACCTCCCTCCCCATCCCATCCCTCTGGGTCATCCCAGTGCACCAGCCCTGAGCACCCTGTATCATGCATCAAACCTGGACTGGCGATTCGTTTCACATATCGTAATACACGTTTCAATGCCATTCTCCCAAACCATCCCACCCTCACCCTCTCCCACAGAGTCCAAAAGACTGTTCTAGACATCTGTGTCTCTTTTGCTGTCTCACATACAGGGTTATTGTTACCATCTTGCTAAATTCCATATGTATGCGTTAGTATACTGTATTGATGTTTTTCTTTCTGGCTTACTTCACTCTGTATAGTAGGCTCCAGTTTCATCCACCTCATTAGAACTGATTCAAATGTATTCTTTTTAATGGCTGAGTAATATTGCATTGTGTATATGTACCACAGCTTTCTTATCCATTTGTCTTCCATGTCCTGGCTATTATAAACAGTGCTGCGATGAACATTGGGGTACACGTGTCTCTTTCCCTTCTGGTTTCCTCGGTGTGTATGCCCAGCAGTGGCATTGCTGGGTCAATCCAATAGGCAGAATTCTATTTCGTTTTTTAAGCAATCTCCACACTGTTCTCCATAGTGGCTGTACTAGTTTGCATTCCCACCAACATTGTAAGAGGGTTCCCTTTTCTCCACACCCTCTCTAGCATTTATTGCTTGTAGACTTTTGGATAGCAGCCATTCTGACTGGCGTGAAATGGTACCTCATTGTGGTTTTGATTTGCTTTTCTCTGATTATGAGTGATGTTGAACATCTTTTCATGTGTTTGTTAGCCATCTGTATGTCTTCTTTGAAGAAATGTATGTTTAGTTCTTTGGGTTATTTTCTGTTTGGGTCATTTATTTTTCTGGAATTGAGCTGCAGGAGTTGCTTGTATATTTTTGAGATTAATTCTTTGTCAGTTACTTCATTTGCTATTCTTTTCTCCCATTCTGAAGGCTGTCTTTTCACCTTGCTTTTGAATCAGTTCTAATGAGGTGGATGAAACTGGAGCTTATTATACAGAGTGAAGTAAGCCAGAAAGAAAAACACCAATACAGTATACTAACACATATATATGGAGAAGGCAATGGCAACCCACCCACTCCAGTACTATTGCCTGGAAAATCCCATGGACAGAGGAGCCTGGTAGGCTGCAGTCCATGAGGTTGCTAAGAGTCGGAAACGACTGAGTGACTTCACTTTCACTTTTCACTTTCATGCATTGGAGAAGGAAATGGCAACCCACTTCAGTGTTCTTGCCTGGAGAATCCCAGGGACAGGGGAGCCTGGTGGGCTGCCGTCTATGGGGTCGCACAGAGGCAGACACAACTGAAGCGACTTAGCAGCAGCAACGCATATATATGGAATTTAGAAAGATGGTAACAATAACCCTGTATGTGAGACAGCAAAAGAGACACAGATGTCTAGAACAGTCTTTTGGACTCCGTGGGAGAGGGCGAGGGTGGGATGATTTGGGAGAATGGCACTGAAATATGTATAATATCACATATGAAACGAATCGCCAGTCCAGGTTCAATGCATGATACAGGGTGCTCGGGGCTGGTACACTATGATGACCCAGAGGGATGGTATGGGGAGGGAGGTGGGAGGAGGGTTCAGGATGGGGAACACATACTCACCCGTGGTGGATTCATGTTGATGTATGGCAAAACCAATACGATATTGTAAAGTAATTAGCCTCCAATTAAAATAAATAAATTTATATTTTAAAAAATGAATATACTAAAAATATATATTTCATAGGAATCTTAGAAATGCAGGAGAACTCTCTGTCTCTCTTTCTCTTTTTATTTTTTTAGTGACAACGTCTGCAGGGATAAGGAGACCTACAACTCTTTTTAGGCTGCACTGGTCTCCATTGCTGTGCGTAGGCTTTCACTCGTTGCGGAGCGTAGGGGCTCCTTCCTATTGCAGTGCACACGCTTCTCCTTGCTGCGGCTTCTCTTGTTGCAGACATGGGCACTAGGGTGCACGGGCTTCAGTAGCTGTGGCCCACAGGCTTAGCTGCCACATGGCATATGGAGTCTTCCCAGACCAGGTATCAAACCATGTCTCCTGCACTGGCAGGCCGATTCTTAACCACCAGACCATCAGGGAAGTCCCAGGAGAACTCGCCTAATCCACCTCCACCAGACTAATCTACCACATTACCTGATGCTCCCCCACCTCCCTGTAAAGTTTTTAGCCTGTTGAAGCCCACCGCAGAGACTCCTGACCTGTCTCTTCACTCAGTTCTCCTCCCATCAGTTGAGTGCTTGCCAAGACTCCATTGTTTGTTCCCAACTCTGTTTATGTTTCTTATGCTTGTTTATTGAATTGCATAATTGCATGATTTAATGAAATATCCTTCCAGGCAATGATATGTGATTGCAAAAAGAGAGTAGTGGCTTCTTCAAAACCCATATTGAATGCTTGAGAAAAATGTTATAAAGGTGAGTCACTAAAGCTCATACACTATCACATTAGATGTGGGTGAGACCATTGTAAAAAATTTTTAAATGATCATAGAAATGTGGAGAAGACTCTTGAGAGTCCCTTGAACTGCAAGGAGATCAAATCAGTCAATCCTAAAGGAAATCAATCCTGAATATTGATTGGAAGGACTGATGCTGAAGCTGAAGCTCCAATACTTTGGCCACCTGATGCGAAGAACTGACTCATTGGAAAAGACCCTGATGCTGGGAAAGATTGAAAGCAGGAGGAGAGGGGAACAACAGAGCATAAAATGGATGGATGGCATCACTGACTCAATGGACATGAGTTTGAGCAAGCTCAGGAAGCTGGTGATGGACAGGGAAGCCTGGCGTGCTGTAGTCCATGGAGTCCCAAAGAGTTAGACACGACTGAGCGACTGAACTGAAAAATGTGGAGGGTGTCAGCACTTGAGTGGCTGTGCTCATGTCTTCGGGCTATTATTCCACTTGAAAAAGACATACCAGAACTTACAATGAATTACAGGTGTGGTTGGTACAAAAAAGATGCAGAACTCCAACCAGGGAACCATACAAAAAATGAAACAGGGTCTACACTAAAAACATTGCTTGCTGTGGTTCAGTTGCTCAGTCGTGTCCGACTCTTTGTGACCCCATGAACTGCAGCACGCCAGGCTTCCCTGTCCTTCACCATCTCCCAGAGCTTGCTCAAACCCATGTCCATTGAGTCGGTGATGCCATCCAACCATCTCATCCTCTGTCGTCCCCTTATTGGTGAATAAGCATAAGTTTATGTTTTTTGAGATAAGTAAAATCTTTAAGGTGTTTTTTCAAAATAATTCCCTACTTTAATCAACTTCTCCTATTAAACATTTTAACTACTGCCCTGATGTCATTAGATTAAAAGGCTTCTGATGTTATTTTAAACTAGACCAGAAAGCAAACCATAGAGATCAAATCATTCATTCCTAAAGTAAGTCCTTTATATACACAGAAAAAAAATTACCTGGTTGAACTGGACAGTGACTTTGATTTTCGTTGTTATTTTTGTCATCTTATCATTACTGGAATGGGAACAGTGTTACAAAAGTATTGAGGCCACTGACTTTAAGGCAGGCTGCTCCTGTGAATTCCTAAATAAATGAGAATCTCTGCATTGAAGTTTCCCTTTGATTCCTTTTATACCCGAATAAGAGTTTTGATGTAATAAATTATATGTTGTAACTTAACATTTACCATTCAACAGTGTGGGATGCATGCCTGTAATTATGAAGTAGGCAAATAAATAATTAAAATGACCTGCTCTCGTCCAGAGAATATATGACAGCGTGACAGAGGAAACAGAGCAGTGATTATGCTGCTGTACAGTTCGACCCAGTATTTCTATCCAAACCCAGAACATTAGATCAAACCACCATAACCAGGCAATCCACCAAATAGAGGTACTCTGACGAGGACTCTAAAACCAGGGCAACCATCGCTAGGGTAGTCAGGAATACGGTAGGAAGAAGGGGAAAACAGTTTCATATATATTTTTTCTTGGCAATTATACCTCAATAAAGCTGGAGAATAAACAACATACTCTCTCAGAAGTTTGTGCTTTTTACTATGGGAATAGTTGGATGCTATGAGAATATGGTTCAGTGAGAATTTAGAGGAATATTAGCTAAATGTGAGGGATTCCCAGGTGGTGCTAGTGGTAAAGAACCTGCCTGCCAGTGCGGGAAATGTAAGAGACAACGGGTTCGATCCCTAGGTCAGGAAGATCACCTGGAGGATGGCATGGCAACCCACTCCAGTATTCTTGCCTGGAGAATCCCATGGACAGAGGAGCCTGGCGGGCTATAGTTCATAGGGTTGCAAAGAGTTGGACAAGGCTAAAGTGACTTAGCACATACGCTAAGTGAACTATATTTTTCCTTTCCTATTTACACATATAAAAAAGCAGGAAAAGGTCATTTTTCAAGGGTGCAATTATAGTTAGTTTTGCCACAAGAATAGGCTCTTTAGGAACTCTTAGTAGTGAAGCTCATCAGTAACTAAGTCCCATAAGGGTAACAAGTTAGGATGTCAACACTAAAGACATGATCTTTGACAGCAATCTCTTTTGAAGACTGAGATGGATTCTGTGTTTTGAGTAGCAGAAGGAAACTAAAAATTGGCTCCAAAGAGTAAGACATGTCCTGTTCAAAGGAAGGAGCCTTCTGATGTGCAACAGGAACATCATGAGATACACAGAAAAAGATCCCCAAATTTGGACGGTACAGCAGAGAAAACTGGAGCCAAAACTGTTCCTCTCAAAAATATTTAGCTGAGGTCTGTCCTCATTCCTTAGTGGAGAGGGACTGAAATTCTAGTTTCGTTCTCATCATTTGAAGTTTGTCATCTATGATTATCCCGAGGTTATATGAACGGCAGTAAGGCATGCAACTTAGATTGTCTGCTGCCTGAAAGATCAGCTCTTTCTCCTGCACTAGTCCTGCCCCTCACTGTCTCCTAAGAATTGGAACTCAGATATGTCCATGAACCAGCTTCAGCCAGGCAGAAAAAGACATGCTCTAGGGAATGGCAGAGCAAAAAGATGGAGCAATCCTGGATTCCACAGTGACTGCATGGAGCAGACCCACCCCGTTAACTGGACTGGGACATAAATAACTTCATTTAAACCACTTGAATTTGGAACTCTTCAACACAGCAGTTCAGCCTTTCCTGAAACTTTACAAAGATCATGAACTGGAATAACCACATGCATATCCAAAGCTGAGAAAGCTGACCTTCAAAAAACACCAAAAGGAAGCAAAGATAAGAAAACTTCGTGCCTTAAAGAAATGAAGAGACTAAGTGTTATTGCTGTCTTCTCAGTTACTTGTACCATTCTTTCTTAGCATTCTCGAGTAATTTCAAGGATGTCCTTTCAATAATCTCCATTTATGCTTGAGCTAGTTTGAGTTTCTGTTGCTTATCTATCTAAACCTCCAACTAAGACTGAGTTGGAGGAAGTAAGAGGGAACATGAGTAAGAGGAAGTACATCAAAATGTCACAGAATTGTGTCAATGAAGTGGGTATACATGTCATTTTTAAAAATGTATCTATTTCTTTTAATTGGAGGCTAATTACTTGACAATATTGTAGTGATTTTTGCCATACATTGACATGAATCAGCCATGGGTGTACATGTGTTCCCCATCCTGAACCCCCCTCCCACCTCCCCCACCCCATCCCTCAGGGTCATCCCAGGGCACCGGCTTTGAGTGCCCTGTTTCATGCATCGAACCTGGACTGGTCATCTCTTTCACATATGGTGATATATTTTATTTACTTTTTTTTTAAGTTTCCAAACTTTATATAATGGAAAGACATGACTTTTCTAATAGAAACTTTTCTGAACTTTCTAAAAGTTTGTACCAAAAAAAGTTTCTAGTGCAAAAGAGAACAAATCAGGAAAATAATCTTTCTAAAAGCATTCTCTATTAGTCATATTTTGTGGCTGGGTGTGCCAGATGTTCCATTAGTAACAATAACTTTATCAAACCTCTATCATGTGCAAGGCACTGTACTTGGAATTTCTAACATGCTATTTCATGAATGTTTCTACCAAAGTATAGAAAAATATTATCCCGATTTTAAGGATAAAGCAATTGAGGCTCTGAGAGGTTAAGGATCTTTCCAAGGTCCCAAGATGAATCATGAAGAAAATTGAGACTTAGGTTTGTCTAACTCCAAAGCCTATCTCTTGTCACTAGGCAATAAATAAACTATATATATATATATATATATATACATTTTTTGTTTTTAATTGCTTTACGATGTTGTGTCTCTGCCATGCAACAACATGAGTCAGCCATAGGGATGCATATCGCCCCTCCCTCTTGAACCTCCCCCCAGCCCCTAACCGCATCCCACCCCTCTAGGTCATCACAGAGCTCCAGGTTGAGCTCCTTGCATCATACAGCAAATTCCCCCTGGCTGTTTTATTTATGGAATTGTATATGTGCTTCAACGCTACTCTCTCAATTTATCCGACCCTCTCCTACCCCACTGTGTCCATAAGTCTATTCTCTGTGTCTCTATTGCTGCCCTGCAAATAGGTTCATCAGTTACATTTTTGTAGATTCCATACATATGTGCTAATATACAATTAAATAAAAAATATTTTAAAGAAAGAAAATCATATGCTAAGAGCCCACCCAATTTTTTTTTTCAGCAAAGAACTACTTTGCTGCTACTGTGATTGACAAGGGAACTTCGATGTTACTTGCCTGAAAAGTGTTAGTCGCTCAGTCGTGCCCAACTCTTTGTGACCCCATGGACTACAGCCCACAAGGCTCCTCTGTCCATAGGATTTTCCAGGCAAAGATACTTGAGTGGGTTGCCATTTCCTTCTCCAGGGAATCTTCCCGACCCAGGATTGAACCCAGGTCTCTTGCAGGGCAGGCAGATTGTTTACAACTGAGTTACCAGGGAAAAACTCTACTTGCCTAGAGTCCTCCCATTAACATAGGGCACCTGGGAAGTGGGAAGTAGTCTTAGTTTTTTCTGAACATCAGGCCTATAGAACACACATGGCCAAGAAGGAATGACTTTAGGAGGTGATATGGTGATAATTTGCCATTATCCGCACATAGTGCTCTAGTTAATAATTTGGGGGCATGTAGTACTCCTTTCGGAGAAGGCAATGGCAGCCCACTGCAGTACTCTTGACTGGGAAATCCATGGACGGAAGAGCCTGGTAGGCTGCAGTCCATGGGGTCACAAAGAGTCAGACACGACTGAGCGACTTCACTTTCACTTTTCACTTTCATGCATTGGAGGAAGAAATGGCAACCCACTCCAGTGTTCTTGCCCGGAAAATCCCAGGCACAGGGGAGCCTGGTGGGCTGCCATCTATGGGGTCACACAGAGTCAGACACGACTGAAGCAACGTAGCAGCAGCAGCAGCAGTACTCCTTTACTCAGCATTAATTACAAAGAAACTGAAGAACATCAACCTGAATAAGCCCAAAGATACTCAAATGAAGGGTTTTTTTTTCAATTAACTAATGAAGATTCTGCAATGTCTAAGGCTACTAAACATGAGAAACATTGCTCAAATAAACTGTGTATTCTAGAAGGGAGTGGGCGATTGAAAAATAAAATTTCTTACTGGAAATTTGTTCATTTTGTAAATTGTAAGAGGTATTGGGAGGGCTTTCATCTTTCCTTTGTGTCTAAACCTAACACTGCCAACCTGGATTTGTTTGCAACTCTTAGCCAGTGCACACTTGAATCCTCCAAATCTCCTCACTATTTAACTTTGTGAGGAAGGACACAATGTGGATGAAGCTGTGTAGAAAGTCTGGATGGTGGTGCTACAATTGGAAAAGAAGTCTTCTTGTGGTAAGCAAAAGAATGCCCCCCAGGGACTTCCCTGGTGGTCCAGTGGCTAAGACTCCACCCTCTCAATTCAGGGGCTCAGGTTTGATCCCTAGTCAAGGAACTAGATCCCCCACGCCGCAACTAAGAGTTTACATGCTGCAACTGGACCCGGTGCAGCCAAATACAAACAAATAAACAATATTTTTTAAAAATAATAATGCCCCTCAAAATGTCCTTGTCCTAATCTGCAGAAACTATAAACATTTGGAGTTACATGACAAAGCATTCAGGCGGCAGATGGAATGAAGGTGGCTAATCAGCTGGCCTCAAATTATGGAGATTATCCTGAATTATCCAGGTGGACCCAGTGTGTTCCCAAGAGTCCATAAAGTGGGGAAATGAAAGCAGATGGGAAAGAGAAGCAGATGCAACCGTAGAAGCATGGTCAGAGCCATACAGGATAGGACTCAGCCTGCCATTGTTGGCTTTGAAGACAGAAGTGGCCACAAGCCAAAAATGCCACAGTCCTTAGAAGCTGGAAAAGGCAAGGAAGCAGATTCTCCCCTGGAGCCAGCAGAAAGGACACAACCGTGTCGGCACCTTGATTTTAGCAGTTAGAGTGGTGTCAGACTTCTAGCCTAGAGAACTTAAAAAAATTGGGTTGCCTTAGCCACTAAGTTTGAAATGATACGTTTCAGCAGCAATAGAAAAAGACCGTACTACTAATGTGAGAGAGCCACTTGCGGACACGGGTAGATTAAAAAGCAGGAATTTAAGAGCGGCTGAGGTGAAAGAAAATCTGTCTGCCTCTCTGGCTCAAACTGGCCTCTGGAATGGTTTTCTGAAAGTGATTAGAGGGAACTACAATTAGTAATCGCGATGTAAAAGAGAAACAATTGCTATGATATGGTGGCAGGATACTGAGAACTGTTCAGTACACTTTCTGCCAGATTAATCAGATCTGAAAACACTCAGAAGCCTTTAATAACCATAACAGTGGGGTAGACAAGTCTTATGGAATCTGGGGAAAATCTGCCCTGTAGTCACTGACCCAGAATCAGAAGCACAGAATCATATGTTAAATGAATTTTGGAAATGGATGAGTTAGAAATTACATAATCCAGTCCTCCTTTTTTTCCTATTTATTTTTCATTTGTTAACAATGTTATTGAGGTATACTTGATACACAAAAAACTGCACAAATTTAATATACATAATTAATGAGTTTGTAGATACACAAACACCCACGAAACCATCACCACAATCAAGGTGATGAAGATATCCATCACCTCCCAAAGTTCTCTATGCCCCTTTGTTTTCGAGGCTTTTTTCTGATAATGACGCTTAACGTGAGATCCACCCTCTTAACAAATTTTTTTAATTGCACAATGCAGTACTGTTAAATATAGGCAGTATCTTCTACTCAGACTTTTGCAAGTTATTCACCTGACGTAACTGAAACATTATACCCATGGAGCAGCTCCCTATTTTCCCCTCCCCCAGCCCCTGGTAGCCACCATTCTGTCTGCTTCCATGAATTTGATTATTTTAGACACCTCATGTAAGTGGAAATAGGTCGTATTTGTCTTTCTGCAACTGGCTTATTTCACTTAATATAAGTCCTTCAGGTTTAAACTTGTTGCAGATGACAAGATTTCCTTCTTTTTAATGCTGGACTGTCTTTTCTTTATCCATTCCTCCGCCAGTTGACACTTAGGTTGTTTCCATTCCTTGGTTACCGCGAGTAGTGCTGTACTGAACACAGGAGCAAGCATCTTTTTGATATCCTGACTCCAAATCTTTTGAATACATACACAAAAGTAGGATTGCTGGATCATATGATAGTTCTATTTTTAATTTTCTGAGGAAACATACTGTTTTCCGTATGTATGGAAATATGTCAGTAAATATGTTAAATGAATGAGTTCAACAAACTGCATCTTTGAATCTTAAAACAATGGTCCATAGTGGCTGCGTTACTTTACACTGGGCTTCCCAGGTGGTGCTCATAGTAAAGAACCCACCTGCAATGCAGAAGACATAAGAGACTCGGGTTCAGTGCCTGGGTGGGGAAGATCCCCTGGAGGAGGGCATAGCAACCCACTCCAGTATTCTTGCCTGGAGAATCCCATGGACAGAGGAGCCTGGAGTACTATAGTCCATGGGGTCGCAGAGAGTCGGACACGACTGAAGCGACTTAGCACTCAGTTTACATTCCCACCAACGGGGTACAGGGGTTCCAATTTCCCCACATCCTCACCAACCCATTCAATCCTCTTTTTATACTGGAAAGAAACTAAGGTTCATGAGATGAAATGGCTTGCCCGAAGTAGTTAATGTCACAACCGATACAAGAACACAGCCGTCCTTATCAGAATATTTGCCTAAAAAGTACAGAAGCAGGCCACAACTCCACAGATACTCTATTTCTTGATAAGCTCTAAAAGTAAACTATAGAAGCAAAATAGTTGTCTTTTAGTAGTGAGAAAATATAAATTATTCTAAATCCCAGCCAAAATTAAATATTAATATTGGCCAGGAAAGAGATACTCTAAAACTAAAAAGCACCACACCCTCGGGAAAAAAACAACTTTTTCAGAATCTTGGTAGCAAAGTGCCCTGGAAACACCAAGTAATACTCCCAAACGAAGTCCCTCCATCTACCTACATTTTGGGAAGCATGGAGAACCTCTTTGAGACCCCAGAACTAATCTTTTTCCTTCAGTGTGTGTTCCGGCCCAGTCTTAACCAACCTCAATGATAATGATAAAGAAGGTCAAACTGTTAGTTGCTCAGTCGTGTCTGACTCTTCCACCACGCTCCTCTGTCCACGGAATTCTCCAGGCAAGAATACTAGAGTGGGTTGCCATTCCCTTCTCCAGGGGATCTTCCTGACCCGGGGATGGAAGCTGGGTCTCCTGCATTGCAGGCAGACTCTTTACCATCGGAGCCACCGGGGAAGCCCAATACTGATTGGGAAGAAGAAGGACAGCTCACGTCACTGAGCACTCCCTGCATGCCAAGGGCTACTCCAGGGCTGCACATGTGTCATCTCATTTAATTTTCACAGGAAAAGAATCCTGTTATCCTCGTTTTACACACAAGAAAACCAAGGCACAGGAAGGTTAAGTAACTGGGCAAAATCACTCAGCAACTGAATCTGAACCAAGCTAGCCTGTGGCCCGTGGTTTAGCTCTTGTTTAAACAAAGGGTTACAGAGGGGAAAGAATCAGACCTTTATCTGTGCATTTCCGGTGCCTGGCACAGTTTCAGCACAAACAAGGCAGAGGAGCCCTAAAGTTCAGAGCCTGGGCTGTGAGGTCAGACACT